>NC_077228.1:327764965-328364965 GCF_027887165.1 Monodelphis domestica
GGTTGGACCAATTTGCAACTCTATCAAAAGTATTTAAACATTTTATTTAAAGATGAAGAAACTCATAACTTTTAAAAAGTCATTATTCTTATTTTTCTTTATATATGTATGTTCACACTAAGAATACTAATATGTAAATACTAAGAGACTAAATTGGATTTATATTGTTCTTTTAAATATTTTTATTTATTTAGAATATTTATTTGTATTGTTCTTAATTGATGAAAGGAGAGGAGTTAGAGGGTTTCAGGAGAGGTTAGGGACATTATTTAGGTAATAAAATCATTAGGCTTTCCTTTCAACTTGATCTCGACCTCCACTCCCTTTCCTTACAAATTGCAAACAAATGGCAGAAATGTAATTTCAGGTTTCTTATTTTTCTTCTGTTTTCACTTTTTTATTAATGAAAATGGTTATAAATTGTAACCAGCTAAAAGACAAGACAGCTTCTGGGAGGAGGAAAGGAAGTAGAGCCTTTGAATAACCTGCAACAATACCAAATAATCAATGAACAATTTAATTGACCTATGCAGGTGACTAGAAAATTGAGTAATTTTAAGGTCCTTATCTTATTCTCTTTCATGCTTTCTTATTTAAAAATTACTCCTTGAAGTTCTAATGAAAATCCTTTTTATCTTTTCAGTTTGCAGAATTTGATCAGATAATGAAATCAGACCCTGATCATTTGGCTGAACTTGTAAAAAGAGTCAATTATTGGCTTGTCTGCAGTCGCTGGAAAAAAGTTCAGTGGTGTTCACTCTCAGTCATCAAATGTAGGTATTTTCTATAGTGATATTACTCTGTATGTGTATTTTTGGAGATTTTGGGGGGGCATTTTTGGTTGAGTTTATTGTCCTAAACTGAAAGAAATCTTTATGAATGGAAATGAGTATTAACATTTTTGAACTTGCTGAATGTACAATATAGTACCTTTAGGATAGAATATAAACAAGCTATAATTTTTGTGGCTAGCTAGTTACTTTTATAGAAAGGCCAATTAAATAGATCAACTCAAAATCCTTAAAAGCTACTTGAAAATAAATATGTAAAATAGTATTTATTAAACACTACTAAGTACTGTGCTGAGAGTTGAAAAATGGGATATTGGGGTGAAAAATAGCAAGTAGGTCAGTGTAGTTAAATCTTGCATGGAGAGGAGCAAAATATAATGATTTGGAAAGTTAGGAGAGGACCAGGTTGTGAAGGACTTTAAGTGCCAAACAGAAGATTTATATTTTATTTTGGAGGTAATAAGAAATTACTGGAATTTATTGAGTAGGGTGATGACTTAGCCAGAACTGACTGAGTGGAAGATGTTTGGGTGTAGGGAGACCTGAGGCAAGAAGACTAATTAGAAAGCTATTGTAGTAGCCTTGGTAAGAACTTGAAGTAGGGTGATGGTTGTCTTGAGTGGGGATAATGGGTGCTGTTGGAGAGAGATTATGAAAAGAGAAATAATAGTATATTTGATATGCAGGGTGAATGGGATTGGGGAAATAGAAATGTAAGGGAGCTTCTCAGGTAAACAGCATAGTATTCTAAAATGCCCAAGTTCTAGCTTGCCTGAGGACCACCTGAAGTATACCTACTCAACTGCCTATTAACTGTGATGTTTAACTGGCCTGTGCCTAGTGACAATCTCACTTCTATGCTTTGTTTTTTCTATTTTGTGACTGTAACTTAGTTGAAAATTGGGTACAAAAGAGCATGAAGAAGGTATAACTATATTTTAGTGATGTTGCAAAAATAACTTAGTTTTTTGCTATCTTATTTTACTGTCATAGTGAAAAACAAAATAAAATATCGTGCTGATGCATGCATTAAAATACAGAAGACCATTCGAATGTGGCTTTGCAAAAGAAGACATAAACCACGGTAATATAGACTTTGGTTAAGTTCAATAACAGATAGTTAACTAAATAATGATAAAGTCATCGGGACTAAAAAAATTAGAAACTGGAAACCTTAAGGCAATTTCTTACTTCCTTTTGTTGTTTTATTAATCGTCTAGATTTAAGTAAATGATTATAAAATATTTTCTCATTTTTAACTTTGTTTTAGGACATTTTCTTTTTTTCTTCTAATCTTCATTAATGTAACATTTTACTAAGATTATTTTGGTGGCTTATGTCCTCTGATAATTGTTACGTTTTCAGTGTTAAAAAGAGAAAACTCTTTCAAAATAGTCAAATTTAGTATTGCTTAAATAATGGTTCAACATTGATGTAAGACCTTTAGAGGGCTACTAGTAATATTTAAGTCTTAATTAGGAGTTCCATCCTTGTTTTTTTATTTGGACTTGTTATATTAATTTTGAACTTTAAAGCTTTTGGAATATAAGTAGCACTCGTATTGCATAAGTTCTTTCAGATGTTTTTATTCTATTTGAAAAACAGTCAGAATTCAGAACTGTCATAAGAGCCTTACCATTCCCATTGTTATCTTTGTCTCTTGTATGATTGTTTTATTTCTTTCATCTTTTAAAAGAGAAGAAGTCAATACACTAAAAGAAACATTTAAAATGTATCTTTCAATGTCAATGAAAATTCTATTATTTAGTTGTTTGGTAGTGACATATTAAATTTTAATGAAGGATTGTTTTCCCAGCATTGATGGTCTTATCAAAGTACGCACACTGAAAAAAAGACTTGACAAATTTAATGAAGTAGTGAATGCTTTGAAAGATGGAAAACCAGAAGTGATCAAGCAGATCAAGAATCTTGATGTTTCTATTGATGCTCTGATAGCTAAAATTAAGGTATGTAGTTTTTAGTCCAGATGACTTCTTTCTTTTAAGATTATGCTTTGATATCTTTTGAAATTATGTTTCTCAAAACTTTGGCTGTGAAAGTGGTTACTAAAATAGTGCATTATATTAAATATATTTCTGTATAATGACGAACTTGAAAATATTAGAACAAATTGACCTTATTTTTCAGTTTTATTTGGAAAAGATAGGGCTTGTTAATATCTCATTTGTGTAATCTGTGCTTTTCTTTTTCTCTCTTACATAATTGTATTTGAGGAGAAGGAAAAATACTTCTGAAGGACATAGGTAAAACCTTTAAACAGGTATAGTTTGGAGATGCAGAACCTTACTTTTTGAATAGGTAGGACAGAATTGACCATCGGCATTTGGAAACTCAAAGAATCACAATATCTCAAGAATTGACCTCAGAGACTGTTTAGTTTCATAGGAATCTTTACAACCTATCCAATAAATAGTCATCTATCATCCTCTTTGAAGACCTCATTTCCTTTTTTTTCCCCCAGTGCCAGCCTGATTCTGCTTTTGGATTGCTTTAACTGTTTGAAAGTTTTTCCTTACATCAAGTCCAGTTTGGCCTCTGTAGATTCTACCAGTTGCCAGTTTTGATCATGGGATCCAGGCAGAGCCAGTCAAAGTCCTTGTGACAATTCTTCCAGGACCATAAAATAGCAACCATATACCCTGAAGCCTTTTCTTTTTTAGGGTAACATTTGATAGTTCTGTCTAGCAAGCTTTACATATCATAGTCTTGGGGCCCTTCACCTTCCTTATTGCTTTTCTTTGGATATTCTCCAACTTATCAGTATCATTTCTCAAATGTGGTGCTCAGAAGTGGATGAAATATTCTAGATATGGTCTGACCAGGACAGAATATAGTGGAATTGTTAGAAGTACTACTTATCAATGTAGTTTAAATTGACATTAGCTTTTAGGGCTAACATGTTGTATTATTGATGCATATGAGGTTATAGTTTATTATACCTCCTAGCTCCTTTTCAGAATAGTTGCTATCTAGTGATACTTTCTTTATATTATATATTTGAAGATGATTTTTTGAATGCAAATGTAGGATTTTAAATTTTATCTCCTTTAAATTTTATCTTTTAGATTTTCTCCAGTATTATTCTAGCCTGTCAAGATAATTTTGGATTCCGATTCTTTCTTTCCATATATCAGCTATGCCTGTCAGTTCTCCCTTTATTCAAATCATCAGTAGAAATGTTCAACAGCATAGGAACAAGCATAAATATGTGAAACACTAAATTTAAGATTTCCTTTCAAGTTGTCTTCGAACTATCAGTGATCTGGCCATTCAACCAAGCTTTCTCATCCATTTAAATGTACAAAGTTAGCTTTAAGAGATATGGTTATATCTTTCACATATTTTTCACAAGAATCGCATGAGAAATTTTATAAAACACTTAGCTAAAATCTAGGTAATCTACATACTAGTCCCCTATTCACCAATCGAAGTACTCTCTTTAAGGGAATGAGATCAGGCTGACATGGCTTATCTTGATGAAGTCATGATGACTCTTTGTGACCACAGCTTTCAATTTTAAAATTTTGTTTCTTACCTTAATAATATGCTTTAAAATTTTTTCTGGGAATCAAAGTCAAACTTGTTCGCCTTATAGATTATAGAATTCATTCAATTCCTGTTTTTGAAAATTCCATCTCTCTTAGTCTTTATACTTCCCTTAATTTAAATTTTTTTATCTGAACACAAAAAAGAACATTTTCATTTTTATTACAATGTAGTAAAATGATTGCATGTTAAAAATGAATCTATTTCATACTGTTTGTATGTATATGCATACACATAAATATATGAAGTATATATTTATATTTCAAACATTGCTACCAAAACCATCTTGCCTGCCTATGCTACCTTTTGAATGTTCTCTTTTGGACATTTAAAAAAGTGTTTCAATGCCGCCCCCCCCCATCCTTATTAATAACTTTCTTTCTCAATTTTCTTGTAATTAAAAACAAAAACGGGGAACATGAAACAAATAAGCATACTTCAGCAAAATATGTCATAGATCCTTTGGAGATGTATATTGTCATTTCATTGATAAGAGTTCTCAAACTTTTCAAAGCTGAGTTCTTTCCAGAGTTACATCGTTGAATAAGATGTTTTTTCTGTTGCAACTTGCTTTACTATAACCAGTTCATACTACCCAACATTCTCTGAAGCGATCTGTTTAAAAATTTCTTATAATGAAATGTTATTCAGTTACATTTATATTCACAGTTCATCTAGCCATTTCCTTATTGATAGGTACCCCTCTTCCAAATTCTAGTTCACTTTTGTTTTTGTTTTTTCTTTTTTAATACTCCCTTTAGGATCAGTAAAGTTTGTTCTTATTGTAGCTATTTCCTGTTGTTCTCCTTCCTCTTAACACCTCCCTGTCAGCTCTCCTCTTCCTGTTACATATGATGTATTTTCACACCTAAATATGCCTTTGTACCATCTTTCCTTTGTTTCAGATGGGAGCATTGTAGATGATTAAAATTTGCTGACTTACATAGTGGCTAAGTTTAATAGTAAGAAATTCCAAAGAAAATTAAATAGTAGAAAATTACAAAGAAGGGTTCATATTTAGTCATTTTATAAATTTGCCTTTGATATTCAGATGTTTTCATTAGTGACTACTCTTTAACTACTTTTTATTTTTTAATGTTAAAGTTGAGGAAGTACCTTCAGTGTTTGATGTAAAAATAGTTCCTTGTACAAAGGCACTTCATTAGTATTTGTGGATAATTGATTTCATGAATAATAGAAAAAGCCAAATAATGTGACAAGAATTATTTTTGATGTTTTAAAAATTTGTTTCTTTTTCCTAGTCCACTCTCATGACAAGGGAGCAGATACAGAAAGAATATGATTCACTGGTTAAAAGCTCAGAGCAGCTCCTTAGTGCTTTACAGAAAAAGAAGAAACAAGAAGAAGAAGCAGAAAGATTGAGGAAAATTCAGGAAGAAATGGAAAAAGAGAGAAAAAGACTTGAAGAGGATGAGCAACGCCGAAAAAAGGATGAAGAAGAAAGGCGGATGTGAGTGATCTTAACCATTATTCCTTGTCTTAGAGATTAGTAGAGTAAATGAAGAGTTGATGTTGATGAATCTTCATTAATATTCTTTTTAAAAACAAATTTTTTCATTATTTATCAGTTTATATGCATTTTAAATGTATTTATATTAATTTAATTTATTTAATATTTAACTATTATTTTAACTTTTAATTTAATATTTAAATTATTTAATAGTTTCAAAAATTATAAAACTTTCATTGTTATGTCAATAGAAGAACTTTGAAGGTTGAAGTTATAACTGAAGTTTCTATTAATAAATTTATATCTGTGAATTTTCTGAACTTTATGCCTAAAGAGAGTTCTCTTATGTTATAATCCTTGCCTCTCCCTCTCAAAATACCACTTTCTTTCCCTTACTTTTGTAAGTGATATCTACCACAATGAGTTTTATGACAAAAGGAAAAAAACACTAGTTGAGGCAATTAGGACAACTGTATCAATTAAATTTAAGTCCTTTAAAAGAACTGAAAGACATCTCCACATTGCAGGTTTTAGATGGTAATTATTTGTCTCTTTTATTTCAATCAAGAGGTTTCTACTGTGTATCTACTTCAAGTCAGTTTTATTTTTTTGTAAATTGCATTTAACTTCTGTGATCAAGGAACCATCCAATTCTCCATAACTTTTGTTCTTCAATACTTATGCCATACATTTTTTTCTACTATCTAAGTATTTTTTCCTCTTGCTAGGAAAGCTGAAATGGAAGCAAAGAGAAAACAAGAAGAAGAGGAGAGAAAGAAGAGAGAAGATGATGAAAGACGTATACAGGTGGGCAGCTACAGGGTATAGTAGTATAGAGCACCAGACCTGGAGTCAGAAAGACCTGGGTTCAAGTCTGGCCTCAGACACTTTCTAACTGTGTGACTCTAGGCAAGTTACTTAACTTTGTTTACCTAGCCCATACCCTTTTATCTTAGAGTGCTACTAGAACAGAAAGTAAAGATTTTTTTTTAAGAATATGCAGGTATGAGAGAAATGGATTAGGTCTAAATGGCAAATTCAATAATGTGTTCATATTCCAGGGTTTATCACTCATGTTTTCCATTATTTACAATGCTAGTGCTAATGACTCCCATTGTATTTCCAGGAAGAACAACTTTAAGAAGGGGTATGCTTGGTGCATATGCCAACTTGTTGAGACATGTAAAAGCAGAGTTCTCATATTTGGAAGGGATTTGGAACCCATCTGGTTTTTTTAACGCATTGATATGATTTTTAATGATTGTTTTCTGGCATTTTATGATCCACGCTCTTTCCCTCTCTTCCTCTCCTCCCAGAGACAGAAGCCCATCTGGATACTTTGAGTAGCAGAGAACTCATTATGATTAGCAATCAATTCAATTTTTAGACAACTTTAATTTTGAAGAAGTTTTTATTTTTTCTTATAGTTTTATACATTGTCTCTCTTTAGTTATGCAGAATGATTTTATTCTCTCAACATAATAAATCATGTTTACTTAAATCTTTTTTTTTCCCTTGGGGTAAATATTCCTTTAGTCAACAGTTCCTTCAGCCTAATTTATTGTTACCTTTTTCAAAGCCCTTTACTGTTTGTCACTAGTTTTAAGAAATAATTTTGTAGGATAGTTTACTTAGGGAACAGAAGTTCTGGTAGAGAAGCATGAATACTTTGGGTGCTAGGAAGGCAGTGGAAAGGAAGGAATTGGAATGGGACAGAGAAAAGCCATTATTTACTTGGCAGTTTTGAGAAAGACCCAGCCTTTCTGCTTTCCTTTTGGTAAGAAGGATGAGATATACCTTGCAACTTGCTACTGCTGGAATAATCAGTAAAATTAGTATATTCATAATCTGTAACATACCAACACTATCTCCAAACCTTAATCCATGTTTTCTTCTGCCAGTTTCCCCTGAAATTTCTCCAATTAGTTCCTAAATTTCAGATTGCAGCTGATTTCTTGTTGCCATTTGCCTCTCTTCCAATTCACCCTTGTCTTACACATGAAAAGATTATATTTCTTGAGCACTTTATTATTTCAAAATTTTTTTCACATCTGTGCTTCTTTCCCCCCTCCTGAACTCTTACCACCAAAGTCTCCAGGCACACGGATCTGCTTTTCTAGCAGTTTTTTCTTTCCTGATTCCATGGGTAAACTAAAATAGCATGAGTTAAATCTATTTTGCACTTCGTCAAAGGCTCAAACCAGATATGAACTTTACTGTTCAAATGTGTGGTGCTCTATACCTATCTGCAAATTGACAAAGTTCAACAAATAGGTCATTACATAAACATTTTAAACTACATTTTATAGAATGAGTCGAAAGGTAAGTGAATATGACAAAATTGTAAATTTGTTGTTGCGTATTAGAACATGCCTCTGTTAGAGACATTTTCTATAAATTTAGAACAGGCAATTTCAACTCTTTTTGGCTTAACATATGTAGTGATTACAAACTTTGTAATAGTAATTACTGGCAGTGGTTTCATAGAACAAACTAGACAAAAATGTTAGCAAGTGAAATTTTTTAATTTGTTTAATATATTTCAATCGCTTCCTGATTGAGCTTCTCACTTCTAGTCTCTCTTCTCACATGTAACATCAATATAACCTCCAAACTGATATTTCTAAGATACAGATTGAAATGTCACTCATTATTAAAAGATCTTCAATGATTTCCTTTTAACCTAAGGAGAACATGAACACCACATACTGTAATTTAAAACCTTCCAAATTCTGGGTCCCATTTAACCTTCTGGTGTATTCCATGTTACTTTCCTTGGTGCTTTCTCTAATTTAGGTAGATTGGCCTGTTCTTTCTCCCCTCTGCATCTGTGGTGTCAGACTCATAGAGACAGACCCTTGTTGGCTGCGTGTTGATTTAGAAACACATAAATTGACATTATCTCTGTTATATTATATTTTTATTAATTTTGTTAGAAATTGCAATATGGTTTTGGCTACATGAGTTTGGTTCTTCTTTGCACATGAGATTCTTTCATCCATTTTTGTACCTTTGCACAGATACATTCCTTATTATGTCTGCATCTTATAATCCTTATCTTCCTTCAAAGCATACGTTGGCTTTATCAGATCTTTTATGATTTCTGCCATTTCTTCTGTTTTCTGTCTTTATTGTCCATTTTCTCTTTTGAAAAGCCCTGACTGTGGACATGCTGTTTTCCCCCAAGAGAATTTCAGTTTTCTGAGGGAATTCCTTTTTTGGCTTTGTAGGGCTCATTGAATTGGATTGAATTATTGGTTAAGTTTAAGGAACCTTTGATATTACCTAGTCATGTCTCCTCATTATATGGATAGTAAAATGGAGATTCACAGAGTTTAGGAGTATTCAAAATTACATAGTTAATTTCTGGCAAAGACAGAAATAAATTACTAGAACTAACCCTTTCCACTACCTCTCAGTTATACCATTATGGTATCACCTAAGTAAAGACAGAGCAATTATTTGAGAATATATTTATTTTTAAATCAGTTATGTCATATTAAAATTGTCTGTAAAAGAACTTTATTGAGGTTCACTAACATAGATTCCTAGCTCTATGCTATGTTAAGTTGTAAAATTAAGATAAGAACTGCTCCCTGCTCTCCTTAGAGCTTATAGTACAGAAGGGAGATAAATGTGTCTACATGGGCAAACTCTGCTTTTCAAATTACAGTAGTATGGTATATTCCCCTTTTATGCCTTGATTTACTCAGCAAATATTTCTTAAATGCCTACTATGTGCAATATAGTAGCTTCCTAAAGTTTATAGCATAGTAGGAAGAAGTCTTAGGAGTCCTTAGTACTTAGATAAATAGAAGTATAAAGAATAATGTTAAAAGTACCTGAGAAATAGAAAGTGCTATGGGATCAAATTATATATACATGAAAGTACAATATTTTAAAAATTGATCAATTTCACATGAATTAAAACATTGCATTAGAAATGCCTTGCCTTTATTTAAATTTATCTTTCTCTGTGCTATACATCAGCTTTAAATATGTCACTGATGATGTTAGTCGTCTCCTTTAGAAAACAAAAAGGCGTCTCAATAAATTGTTGATTTCATTTTTTCCTGTCAAAATAATGAAAATGATAGCTCACAATTCACATGTTTTTTTCCTTGGACTTAGGTCTTTTATTACTGAAAACTGGTTAAGTCTTTTGACTTTTGAAAACATTACTGTCAGAATATTAGCCTTAATATTTCATAAGACTGCTCAATATCAGTGTTATTTTCTTCACCCAATTGAAGAAGTGATCAAATTTTGTTTATTTAGTGGATAAAAAGTGAAAGAGAAAAATTGTTTCTGCAATACAGGCTGAAGTAGAGGAACAATTAGCCAGACAGCGCGAAGAAGAAACCCAACAGCAGGCAGTGCTTGAACAAGAACGCCGTGACCGTGAACTTGCTATGAGGATTGCCCAGAACGAAGCAGAGCTCATCAGTGAAGAAGCTCAGATTGATTTAGGATTACGCAGGTACTATGGTTGGGTTTTGTTTATAATGTAAAAAATGTCTCTAATCTCACTTTCTCTTTTATGACCTATCTCATCGAAAAAGAAGAAAACAAACCTCACCTGTTCCTCCTCTGTAGCTAATTTAAAAATATACTTTAACATTTATCTATAAGCATCATGCCTTATACTTAGGAAAAAGCATTAAATTTGTTGTTTTTTTTTCCCAACAAGTTACTTAATTGTTAAGAAATGTTATTTCAGAATTGCTTTAGTTAATGTCAATCTTTTGCAGTGAACATCTCATATGTTTTTATTAGTAAAATTTCCTGGAATATATGCTACATTATATAGAAATCCAATCAATGGAAAAATAATTCTCTCAAACAGTTTTTCATTAAACTCTGACTTGGAAATCAATCATTATAAGCCATGATGCACTTGACAGCTTTGATGCTAGCATTTGAATTTTCTCCAGGACAAGGTATTTATATATACACTTTCACATAAAATGAGAAGGAAACTATTTCCCAGTTTTATACTACAAGTGAGTCTCAATTTTGAGTAGTATTTGTTAAATTGAATGAAAATATTTAACCCTCCTAGGTTTTTGAATTCTCTAAAGATATCAACTTTTCAGGGGAAGAAATATTAATATGGACATTTAAAAAAAACCTTACTTTCTGGATTGGTTCTAAGGTAGAAGAGTGGTAATGGCTAGGCAATGGGAGTCAAGTGATTTGCCCAAGATCACACAGCTAGGAAGTGTCTGAGACTAGATTTGAACCTAGGACCTCCAGTTTCTAGGTCTGGCTCTCAATCCTTTGAGCCACCCAGCTGCCCCCTTGGATATTCTTAATAGAGTTTTAGGCCTTTTTTTCTTTTTAAAAATTTATAGCATGCTTTTTTTTCCCTTAAAAAGAGACCTAGAAATTATAGCTATTTGGAATTTTTAGGGCATGGTGGTGAAATAGAGTTCCAAAGTGTTTTTGGTTTATAAGCATATATAAAACTCTTACCATCTTTTAATATGCATAAGAACAAATATAATAATATATGTGTGATATATGTTAAACATATCTGGTTATGTTACACATATCTTATAGCATTGTTTCCTATGATTTCAGAAGCTTTATAAAATGCCTATTTTAACTAAAAATTTCAAAATAGAACCACAAGATGGCATAATTTCCCTGTCTTAACCCTTAACACTAGAACTTGTATTCAAAATCAGATATCCCCCCAGCTCCACTTTCTTAGAGTAATAGCCAAATTTTTTCCCTCAGTTGAAAATGATGAAAGGAACACACAGAATGCCTTAGATTTGGTTCTTGATTTTAATTATATTCAAGGTATTCAGGCTCTTTTAATAGATGAATGATTACAAGCTTCCTAGCTATTGTTGTTGTCATCAGAATTTTAGATTAGAAGTAATGAAGGAAAAAAATCCTCGTCATAGAGTTTGGTGACTGGATTTATCTGCTGCCATTAGCCTTATGACTATACATTATTACCATATCTTTCCTTTGATTGGGCACATGTTCCATGACAAGCTGTGATAAGTTTTGAGTCAGCATTTGGAAGAGTTGACCATATGAGAAAGTAGGGTGACGACAGGGAGGAGACTGAATTATAATCCCTTGCCATTCCTAGAAATTTGAGTAACAAGCATATTATCATATATTGTATCTTCAACAAATGTTGCCAGTTTTTACCTGCTAGAAGTAAGAAAAGAAATATATGACTGCATTTTTTAAACCTGTACATACAACTATAGAGATAAGTAAAATTCCATCATTGCATATCTGTACTAAAATTTTATCCGAGTTTAGGTTCTTGTGGGAAAAAATGTACTAAGAGCTATTCAGACTTTTGGTATACTAGAAATGCAAAGTTATTTTTGACTTGAGATACTCAGACAAACATTGAATACTATTAAGAGGAAATTCAGATTCAGGGTTTGGAGCCTTTGAATGGCAGTAGAATTTCTTCCTTTAGAAAAGAGAGTTTCATTTTTCCTTAACTTAGGTCAAAGGTAATATTCTTAATATTGCTGGTCTTGGTTCCTTTTTCTCTCATTTCTGGATTGCTTTCCTTTCTTCCTGTCTAAATTTTATCAAAGCTCATGCCCTTTCTTCTTTATGGAGCATTTCCTAACTACTTCAGTCCTTGTGGAACCCTATAGTAATTATATTTAATACTGAACAATTTAGTGTTTAATTATACACCATTTTTATTTGGATGTCCCCGTGACTGAAATCTTTCTATAATTTTGTATGGTTATGGAATAGCTAAATGCTAGCCCTGAAGAATTATTGAAATAAAACAATTCCATATAATTTAAAATATGATGTGCTATAACTCTTGAAGAATACTTATAAATGCATTTGTATATTACTGGAATGAAAAATTCCTTTTAATAGATTGGATTCCTATTCAGTAGCTGCTAAGAATCATTTGTCCACATTTGTAATATTTTTAAAATATAGAAAAAATCAGTTGAATTTATGTTCCTAAAGAATCTCACAAGCAGATTTTACTATATATTAATGAATGCACATTTTCTTATGAAACTCCTCACATTGGCAAAAGGATCAAAGTAAGGTATATCATCTTACCATTTTAAAATAATCATTTGAATAATTATATTTTCATTTGGGCAAAGCTCCAAAACTGTGAGTTTCACAATTTACATATGAGTATGAATTAATTTCTACATAATAAAATCTAAGTGAAAAATTCCATTTATGTATGTGTGTGAAGAGAATATATCTGACTTAGAGAAGGGAAGAGTATCCATTTCTAGCAAGCATGCTTGTTAAATTTATTGGCTATATCTTCCTATCACATGGAAGTTAAATAAATGCTGTTTAATTGGCTACTTAAAAATTCTACAAGTTATAAAAAAATGAGAAGGTAGTAACTTTCATTCTTAATATTGACATCAAGAGTTTCAAGACCAAAAATTAGAATTAGGATTATTTTACATAGAATTTGTTTTCTTTAGAAGTTTACTTAAAAGCTGCACACATGTGGATTTTAATATTAACATATGGGTGTCTGCGAGGAAACAAATTTAAATCCTTATTTATGTTACAGAGTTTTCAACTGTAATTTTTGTGGGAGTAATTTTTGTGGGAGATAGAGGGACAGTTTAGGTCTAATCCTCATGATGAAATAGTTGAACAGTAATCTCAAACCAAGATTGCATGATTTAAGGAGTAAGATTGGTGATGTCCCCATCACGAATTAGATTTCTCAATACACACCCTACATCATTATTCAGATGGGACATCAGGTAATTGTTGTCTAAATAGTTCCATTTATGAGATAGATTAAATAATAAAAGTGATTGAAGGCTAGTAAGCTTTTTCAAGTTAAGAAAAACTGTGCAGAGTTTTTAAGGAACTTCAGAGTAAATATGAAATAGGAAAAAAGCTGTTGTGGATTATAAGATATAAACTGAGAAGTAGGATGTTAGAGAAGAAAAAATCAAGTTAATAAAACCGTTTGAAAGATTTGAGAGATAGAAAAGCTGTTATAAGTAGATGAGGGTTATAGCATGAGAGGGTGCTTTACAGGGAACAGATGCTGAGGCTGGAGGCAGGAGACAAACAGGGAAAGAA
The DNA here is from genome assembly GCF_027887165.1 of Monodelphis domestica. NCBI lineage: Eukaryota > Metazoa > Chordata > Mammalia > Didelphimorphia > Didelphidae > Monodelphis > Monodelphis domestica. Next base: position 327,778,877 of record NC_077228.1, read on the forward strand.
TTCTGGAATGTTGAAAAAGAGGGTTGAGCTGGAAAACTGAGAAGCAGTGAGAGTCTCTCTGGGGGTTTGCTGACTGTAAGCATCTAGGAGGCTTTGCTGCTAAGCTACCTGGTAGATTACCTTTACCTGTCCATTGCTGTTAAGACCTTTGACTCCTGAGAAGATCCTTGAACTGAAGCTAGCCTGACTCAACACCCAGTCAAGTGCAGCTATTAGTTTTTTTTTTAGTTTATTTTTATTTTTTTCCATTTGAATTAAGTTTATTTAGTCAATTTAGAAAATTATTCCTTGGTTACAATAATCACATTATTTCCCTCCTTCCCCTCCACCCACTCTTCCCACAGCCAACACACAATTTCATTGGGTATTACGTGTCCTTGATCAGAATTCATTTCCATGTTGTTGTTTACTCTAGGATGTTCATTTAGAGTCTACATCCCCAACAATATGCCTTCAATCCATGAAGTGCAGCTATTAGTGAGTGAGTTCTGAGTCCATCAGGACTTGGGATCTTTCCCTGGACCCTGTCAAGCTTACCATCGACCAGTGCCTTAATATCAACTAAGGGGGGTTTTGGTGCAGAATTAGCTAGAGCAGGGACTGGGAATTTTAGGTAATTGAGGTGAGGAGTAGGGTAGACCAACTCTCTTTTACTTATAACAAAGCCAAAGAAATTATACTCTTAGTTGTATATTTTGCTTAAGGCTTATTTTACTTACCTAAATTTCTGGAACTCATTTTTGTAAAAAAGTTCCTGAAAAACTTATAAATCTGTGATTAATTTTGGACCATTTGGGTGAGCTTCTATTCTCACCTCAAGGCAGCTTTATATATTATGGAGAAGAAGAGAACAAAAGAGTCATTTTGCCCTCTTGAGACACAAGGTTAAATTGCTTAACTGATGATACTCATCCAAGAAACTCTACTTGTGCCTTGGAAAAATTACTGCCAAAAAGCAATGATTCTTACATTTATTAAACTAGATTGTATAGGAAAATTTAATTTAGAATGTTGATTTTAGTTTTTTGAAAACCAAAAGTTAGAATTAACATTATTTTATTGGCAATTTGTTCCTTAATAAATATAATTATTTACCTACCTACCTCTGAAGTGTATGTGGATATAAATATTAACATGAAGAATTGTGTATCTATATCTGTATGAAAGAAATGTAGATACTTATTTCAGTTACTGAGCTACAATATGAGTTCATAGAGTAGATATTAATGAGAAGTCTGAAAACTGAAGGACAAGAACATTCCAGAGCAAGAAAATAAACATTGGAGAAGTGAGCTCTTTTCTTTGAGTAAATAGCTCAATTCTCATCCCTCTTTCCAAAATTGAATACTATATCAAGAATTGGGAAGAAACTAATCTTTGTAGTAAAAAAGATAGTTAACAGATTTAGTAGCAAATTTTTAATTCTTATAAAATCATTGGCAAGGTCAGAATCATTTATTTCTTTATAGATAGTACTTATTCGATTATTCTCTTTTTAGCATACTTTATTTATAATGACAGTATTTTCATCAAAAGTTGACTTTTATTTGAATCTCTACATTGTAAAATATATTCACATACATATATAAAATATGTATGTTCTGGCTGTTTCATATTAAGGATCAAGAGTGCAATAGGCAAATTATATGTCACATGATGATAACCTTGTTTTATTAGAGCTTCCATTTTGAAGAATGATCTCTATGTACTGTACACATCTCATATTTAAAATCAGAGACAAACTTTCATTTAAATATTTATAGAAAAGTGTATGTGATTTTATTCAGCAATAAGTATAAGAAGTGCTCTATTAATCTTCAAGAATTTTGAGTAGAACTTTTGCTCTGTTAATTTGTCACTTAGCAGCAGTGTTTAGGAACTTAATGCACTTTAGAGATAATAAAAATTATTTGACTGTGTAAAAGTGGAATCAGTAAACTTGTTTCTACTATTAAAATTCAGATGTTTTATATTACATGAAAGTGAATGAAAATTATACTTTTGGAATTTAAAAATGTATTTAAAATGTTTCTTTTACTCATTTCTGTCATATTACTGATTTTCTTGTAGAGAACAAATGGCTAAAGAAATGTCAGAACTTTTGGCTAGGTTGGTGCAGTAGAACTAGAATGATGATTCCCTCAATTAAATCAACTTGTCAAGTAATTTTTTTTTGATTTATGAGGCCAGAGTCTATCATGTGACTAATCTACTCTTATTTTCAAATTGGGCATTCTTATAAATTATACCATCAATACTGTTGGAATTATTTTATGCAGACTGCTTTAAAATACTTAAATATTGCTTCATCCAATTAATTTACTTTCCCAATCAAAGGTAGTAGTAGCTTTCTCACTTGGCAGAATCTGGCCTATTGTATTTATCAAAATATATAAGCTAATAACATTTTAATTATAATTTTAAAAATTATAAAATGAACTGCATATGTATATAGACCAGATGATGAAATTAGTAATTTGAATAATTTCTATCAAAAGTCAAACTTGTATTTTACTGTGTGTGACATTTACATGATTTTATTTATAAAATTTAAACCATCAGTAAAGGGTACTTGAAATCTCAGTAACTTGCCTTCTTTAGTAATTTTTTAACCAATGTTAAAGCTTTTAATAGTTTGTAAATAAAGCCTTGTCTTTTATAATGATTTTGTAAAGCATGTTCCCTGTTAAAGATTTACATTGTAATATTAAATTCACAATTAATATAATACTTTATGGCTTACAGACCATATCTTCATAGTAACTTAATGTTGGATTTTATTGTTGCCAATTTGGGAAACTGAGGCTGAAAGAGTTTAGGTCACTTTATCATGGGCTCCATATAAGCTATGTAGCTTATATCTTATTTCAGATTATTGAACCCAGTCTTTGATTCCCTTATACATGCTTCTTGCCAAACTTCTGGAATCTTAAATTCAAAAAGTTGTTTTAGTTTTTACTTGCTACGATTTGCTCAAACATATTGATATATTTACAAGGAATTTTACTTATGTCTATTGGCAGTGGCTAATAATTCCTGAATCCAATCTTTTTAGAAAATAAGTTTTTACATATTGTGATGAAAATTTTTTGATTTCTTTAATAATTATGGTAATTATTATAATAACGACTAACATTTATATAGCACCTACTATTTGCACGGCACTAATTAATATTAACTTTTTTTGCTGGTATAGAAAACATTTCTTATTCTAACAAATAAAAATATGATTACAGAGGTCCTGCAGTTCAGGCCACCAAAGCAGCTGCTGGATCAAAGAAATATGATCTTAGTAAATGGAAATATGCAGAACTTCGTGATACAATCAATACCTCCTGTGGTAAGTTTGTATAAAGAAGGACTATATATAAAGGCTCCATAGCTTGAACATAATTATATTTTGGTTAAAATAATCTTTTTTTGTGTGTGAAAGTAGTGAAAATTATTCTATTAATTTTCCCCTGGTTCCAAGAAATTAAAAAGAAAAAGAAAAATATAATATGCCCCTTCTTCCTCTTGCTCATGCCAATAAGAAAGATATTTAAAGAAATGTGACCACCCTGACATCAGATATTGAAGGGAAAAATCAGATTAGTACTCCAAGTCTCTGCTTCTTTTCCTCCCAATGACCACTCAGTGCATGCCTTCTTTTTTTCTTCACGCCAGTCAGCCAACAAAAATTTATTAAATTCTTACTATATGCCATATACTATGATAAGCACTAGGAAGCTATGGGGATGCAAAGAAAAGCAAAAATCAGTATGTGCAACTATGTACAGCAAGAAATATACAGTATAAATTGACCATTGCCTTAGTGGGAAGGCACTAAGATTATGGAGGACTGAGAACAGTTACATGAAATAGTATATTCTTGGTTCTCCTGCTTCTCAATTTTTTCTTCCTTAAACCTATTTGTTTCATTCCACTATATATAAAACTGGTTATTCCCTAAGTTTCTCTCCTTGATCTTATCCTTTTCCTATATACTTACTTTCTTAGCTGTCTCATAGATTCATATGGATTTAAATTCTCACCTCAGTTAGGACAACTTTTAAATTTCTATATCAAAACCTATTTCTAGAGCTTTCTCATATTTGCCCAGAATCAGTAGAAAGCTCATCCTGGTTCACCTGTGGCAGGTCAAATTCATCATGTCCAAAACTCAGTGTACTATCTTCTTCCCCAAATAGCCAATTTTTTAATGCTTTATCCATTTTTACCATTTTTTCTCAATCCAGCCCTCTCATTCCTATTTCTTAATGCTGCATTCTCTATTCATTGCCTACTGAATATAAATGAACCCACTTAAGATTCTTCATATTTTGGCTTTCAATCTACCTTTCTAGCCTTTATTCATATTATTTTCCTTTTGCTCTCCATCCTGCATTTTCTTCTGCCATCTTCTTTCTTATTTATTTTTATTCCCATCATTTCTTATATCTGCAATGGATTCTCCTTTTTGCCTTTCTACCATCTAATTGTCATCTGTTGAATCTGTTGAAGTGTCTGTCTGTCTCTCTTTCTTTCTCCTCCGCCTCTTCCTTCTCTCATTCCTCCCCATTCCTCCCCATTCCAGGTCTGGCATTCTATCTACTGTACTACCCAGCTGCCCCTTCTCCCTTTCTTCTCAGCTCAATTTAAGTGCTACCCTATCTAGGAAACCTTTCCTAACCACCTTCTACTACCCCAGCTTAAAGACATCTCTTCCTCCTTAAATTTTGTGTTCTTTTCAACTGGTTTCCTTTGTGTGATAGTTATTTCTGTATATATATTTCACATGCTATTAGATCAAAAGTGCTATGAGAGGGGTCTATGTCGTGTTTAGCTTTATGTCCCTGGAGCCCACTGTTACATACATGCTTAATAATAGCAAACATTTATAGAGCAATTAGTTTGTGTCAAGCCACGTGCTAAGAGCTTTAGAATTATGAACTACTCTTTTGGCTCTTCCATCCCCACTGAGAGGCATGTGCTATTATTATTTTCTTTTATTAGATGAGGAAATTGAGGCTGAGGTTAAGTGTTAAGAGGTTAAGCCTAGAATCTCCCAGCCAGTTTGTGCCTGAGGCTCAATTTAAACTCAAATCCTTCTGAACCCCTGGCTGAGCAGGCTATCTACCTCCATCTAGCTACCTAAATATTTGTGAAGTTTAATTGAATCATTCCATTTCTTCTTTGATTAAATACTAGTATTTTAAGTAGTGATTTTTATGTCTGAGAGACAAAGCACCTCATTTTTGTCTAGTTTTATCAAAGATCCTGAGTATAGAGGCATGGAATTCTGTTAGCTGTTCCCTTACCTGAGGCATGAGAATCCATTACATGTTTCAGAAAACATGGTCATCCAATGTCCACTTGAAGACTTCTAGTTTTTGCCTTCTAAGACAGAGCTCATTACTTTTTTTTCACAGTTCTAATTAATAGAAATTTTTTTTCATTGAATAGAAATCTGCTTTGGTGTAGTTATTATCCACTGGTCCTATTTATGTCTTATAGAGTGGAGGAAAATAAATATGATCCCTTTTCCATATAAAAACCCTTTGAATATTTGAAGAGAGATATCTTGTTCCACTGTACTTTTCCTTGAAACTAAGCACCATTCTTACCCTTCTCTGTTTTAGTCTCTGAATTGTTTTTCCTAAAATGAGCCCTAGAACTAAGTACCAGAACTCTTTTATTGCTATCTAACTGAATGATTTAAGTAAACTACAAAATAACTCATTTCCTGCATTTTAAAATCCATAAATAAGGACTTTTCATTTTTACATGTATTTAAGTGCTCATTAAATGCTTACTTGATTAAGCTGAATAATAAGCAAATAAAATAAATAAGGAAAATCTTATTATCTCTATTATTTACCATGTCATGTTGTAGTGAACTTATAGTTTTACAAAATCCTGAGGATTTTTCATCTGAACCACAATCTAGCCAGATTCCTCCCCACCTCAGTCCTCTACTTGTATGTTTATTTTTTGAACCCAAATGCAAGACTTTCCATTTATCCCCATTAAATTCCTTCTTCTTTTGCCCAACCCTTCAACTTCTTAAGATGCTTTTGGATTTCATATCTTTTATCCACCATACTGGTTGTTATGATTTTCTGTTATTTTCAAATTGATAAGTGTATCATCTATGTAATCACTCAAATTTTTTTTTTTACTTAAAATGTTGAGCAGAATATAGCCAAAGAATCATGTGCAATAGTGTATGTTTAACACTTCGCAAGCCTTAGAGTATTGTGCATAATTTTTTCTATTAGTTGTCATTAAGCTGTGATTGTAAACTTGAGTTACATTAGGCCAAATCCACTTAGTATCAGAGCTGGTAATGAAAAAACTCAATTTATCCTTGAATTTGTAGCTATTTTGAATTTCTCTCAGATAATTTTTTAAGCATTTTTGTTTTGGCTGGATTTTTTATTTCATTAATGCAAGGAATACTCTTGTAATGAAACTTCTTCTACCAATATGATTTGGTAGCTGTTCTTCAATGTAAACTTTTAGAGTCGCTTGGGTCCTGACTTGTGGGACTTGTCTAAGTTTCATATGACTAGTATAGATCAGAAGTAGGACAATATCTCAGGTCTTCCTGACTTTCTTTTCATTACAACATTGTGCCTTTCTGCCTTAGAATTATTTTGTGGGGAAATGGAACATTTTTTTCTTTTTCTCATTGCCTTATTTTTTATACTTGATAGATATTGAATTATTGGCAGCTTGTCGAGAAGAGTTTCACAGAAGACTAAAAGTCTACCATGCTTGGAAATCCAAGAACAAGAAGCGCAACACAGAAACAGAACAACGTGCACCAAAATCAGTTACTGACTATGGTAAGAACTAGGTGTAACTTTGAAGAGTCTGCCTCAATGAATTTCAAAATAAGAGCTTATTATAGTTATTTTACCAAGCTATACATAAGGTGATTAATACGCAGTATTTTGGTGAAAGATTTGATATAAATTTTCCCCAAATTGTAAACTTTAAATCACTGAACACATAATTTTTAATTGAGGTGACTTTATGTTACATAAATATAATTACTGTTCTACTTGTTCTCAAGGCCATATTATTAAGGATTAAGAAATTTATTTTGAAAATGCTAAAATTTGTTTAGTTTTACTAATAGTGTTCTAAGAATGGTTGATTAAGAATCATTTATATTTGTGCTTAGTATAATAATAATAACTAATTTTTATACATAGCTCTCTAAACTTTGTAATGCATTTTACATATAATGTCTCTTGATCCTTAGAATAGTCCTAGGATGCAGAGTACCTGAGATTGTATCATCTCTATTTTACTGACAAGGAAACTGAGTTTCAGTGATATTGTGAATACATTTTAGATTATGAGCTCCTTGAAGACAGGGACTGTTTTTATCTTTGTGTCCCCCAGCATTTGGGATAATGCCTAATACATAATAGTGCATAATTCATAAATGCATATTGTTGTTTCTTCAACATAATGTCTTCTTTACTCCAAATCCATTGCCTAATTTAAGGATATGTTTGTACTGACCCATAAAATTCCAAAACTGCTTTTTTTGTTCTCATTTAACTTATTGATTATTCACTATGCAGCAATAAAGTTGTCTTTCCCCCAAAACTAAAGGTGAATCAAACAAAGTAGGATATGATGGAGACCACTTGTGGCCTACACTAAAATGCTTAGTTTAGGGATTAAAAATAATAAAATTTTGCTACATATACCATTTTAAAACAAGAACACAAATGATAAATATAATCCTGAATCAGACCAGTGACCTCTCCAGGTTTATAGTTAATTTCTAAATATAATAGCAAGACACAGTCACTGCCCTTTGTAATATTGTGCCCAAAACAGACCTTCAGAATTTGTGTTGCCTTACCAATATTTAGAAATTCCTTTTCTTTGGATTTGTCATAATCATTTTAGAGCATCCTGTTTTACTTAAGAGTAGTAAATTCAACTACTCAGTAAGCATTTCTAAGGCATGTCTATATTGGACATTGTGCTGGGTATGTTGGGGAGACAAATAGCCAAGGGAAAAGTTTGCTGTCATCATGGAGTTTACATCATACTAGAGTGATATTCACAGATGAAATACATAGTCATTAGAAAGGGCACTAGCATGTGGGGCATCAGAAGAGACTTTGTGAATATGGTGCCACCTTGAGGGAATTTGTTAGGAATTCTAAGAAATTGTTAGGGGGCAGAGGGAAGAGCTTTTCAAGTGTGGAAGGGAAGCCTGTACAAAGGTATAGCTATATGGATAAGTGTGTATACAGGGGACAAGTTGATTGAAGCAGAAAGCATATGAAGGGCAAATATATAATCAGTCTAGAAATATAGGCTGGATCTAGCTTGCTGAGGGGTTTAATTGCTGAAAAGTGAGAAAAGTTTCTAACTGCTCATAGTAGCCAATCATAGTAGCCAACTACTGAAGCTTCTTGAACAGAAGGGTGAAGCCTTTTTTTAGGAGTATGCCTGTACAAAGAAGAAGAAACAAAGGAATGATATCTTGAGGGAATGATAGGTCAAATTAAAGGTTATCTTTTTTTAAAGAATGAGAAGATTCTTTTTGTGGGCATTTCAGTTCCTGGTATGCACTCGTAGCCAGTTATTCCTTTTTCATCATAAAACCATCTTTTAAACATAACATTTAATTCTAGTATTCTAGGATTTTGTTTTCACCCTATCTGTACTCTTCTTGAGTTTATAGATTTCAACAACTGCCTTTTCTGACAAAAGTCTGTCTTTTAAGTCTTCTCTCACCATGTTCTTGAGTATGTTACTTTGTCAGGAACTTTTCTATTAGGTTTTCTTGAGGTATAATGATCAAAATGGCAGTTTTAGAAAACTGTTTTGTTGCTATTCTGTATGCAGGAATACACATTGTCACATTCCTCTCAGAAGATAGAAAAGTAAGTGAGCACAGGAGAAAGAGGAATTTAAATGTTTTCCCAAACCAAGGCTCATTTCTTGGGTTACATTAACAGATAGCTTTATATCATCTAACAGTGTCAATTCAACAACAACAACCAAAGAAATGCTTTCCTGGGTCTGGTCTGGTTTGTCTACATCATATAGCTATTAGTGTCTCAGAAAACTTAATGAATCTATTTTAGAAAGCATTGTACCTAAATAGTTCTTTTCTGATCTTGAGTAGAAGAATTTTCTGAAAAAATCTTTATTTCAAGGATTGAATCCTATATTTTAAAAAAGAAATTGAGAGGATAATTTTCAAATAATTAACAAAAGTTTAACTGTATATTAGTGACTTCATCATGGCGAAGTGTCATGGTAAATTATTATAGTTGTAAATTAGACCAAATTAAGATAATTACCAAAAACTTTGTAATTTAGTAAAAGATTTTTATCTGTGATTTCTTAAATATCACCAGTTTCATTAAATTTATAAATAGAAGTTCTTCAAGTTATTTCTTTTGGGAAGATGGAGGAGGGGCTGGATATTGATTCATGATTTTTAATTGCTCAAAACTATTAACCTAATACCTGTTATTTAGTTGCTCTTTGGAATGAGAAATAGCATAAACATGACCAGGGATACTGGAAGAAATGAGCAAATTGAGTCTGTTATCTGGAAGTTGTATTTCTTTCATCCCTAATGACTACAAATGTTTTAATAGTTTTAGCTGTCATTTTATTTTTTATATGAAAATTTGGGGACTAAATCAAAGATCAATTATAGCATATTTTATATGTTCTCATTTTGTACCCCACAACTGTCACCACTAAGGACAGATATTAATTTTTCCTTTCAATTCTTTGCATACCTGAAGCAAATAGGAATTCCTGAAATCTAATTAATCAAAATATCTTATTTTTAAAAAATCATAAAGCACTACATGCACATAGTTTAAAAAAATTCTTACTTTCTGTTTTAGATTTGATACTAAATGCCAATTCCAAGAAAGAAGAGCAGTTAGGTTTGGGCAATTGAGGCTAAGTGACTTGTCCAAGGTCACACAGCTAGGAAGTGTCTTAGGCTAAATTTGAACCCTCCTGTCTCTAGGTCTGGCTCCAGGGAGCCACCTAGCTGCTCCACATATAGCTTTAATCAGCACAAGCACCCACATGTTAGAATGAAATTCTATTTGTCACCTAAAAGGAAGGATGAGTTTAATGAATTATGGAATGTTTTAAAAAAATTATAATAGCATGTTTATATTTTTCTTCAATATGAAATATTTATTCACAGATTTTGCACCATTTTTGAACAATTCACGTAAGTGGGAAGATCCTAACTAATTTATAAGCTAACTGGAAGATGGGTTGAACTTTCTAACTTCAATTAATCAGTGTTTTGCTACACTTTTCTATTAAATTTTAGTGCCATATTTATTCATTTTGTTCCAATTTATATATATAGTTGAATATCTTTTGAATTGAGAAAGCTTACTTGCAGTTATATTAAAACTAAACTGCTTATGCTTATGTTATGCCTTCCTTATTGAACCATACATATATGCGGAGGTAAATTTAATTAAATCTATTAATCTACCATTTAATATTTTAATAAAACCACCTTTTAAAAATAACAAGCATTTTATACAATGAAGGGATATTATTCTTTCTGTTGTAGCAAAACACTGTAATCCTAATATAACAGCTATTTATTTAGAATCCGAACTAACTTTAGGTGATGGTTTTTAAACAGTATCTGTTTCTCGGTGATGATATTAGAGCATTAAAAGATTGATTCCAGTAAACTGCTATGCATTTTGATTAGACACAGTTTCTGGATGTTAATATGTGTGCTCAGGCTTAGAAAGTAAACCTACCAATTCTTGTTTTAAAAAAAAACAGATGAATTAGTCAGGAAGAGTTTTTCATTTACATGATATGTTCTTTTAGATAACAAAATCATTGATTCAACTTACTATTGAGTAAATTTTAAAATCAGGGAAATAATATTGATTTGTTTGGATAAGATGCCATTAGGTTGCTGATATGTTGTGTATGTATTTTAAAAAAAAAGGAAGCCTGATAATTGAAAGTTTTAGATATAAAACTTCCAAAAAAATGAGTGTATTAAAAAGTTATTTAAAAGGTTATTTAATTTTTAACACCAGCATTGCTAGATTTGCAAGCGGAGATTGCTTTCTAGGTTCCCAGAAAATTTTTAGTACTCCTATTAATCATTTAGTTAGCCAGGTAGTATTTAGTAAGTGCCTGATATGTACAAGGTATTACTCTTAGGGCTTGGGGATACAAAGGAGGTGGGTAAGTCTCTATTTTCAAGTTCACATAGGAGACAAAATATAAACAACTCTGTACAAACAAAATATTGCTAGGATATAGGCAACAGCTAGGGGGTAGCCATGGTAGCCTCCTTTCAGGAAGGAGTAGGACCTGAGTGACCCCACCTACACTGTCCATGCAATACCAAGCCTCTCCCTACCTCACCCCTTCTATGACAGAAAGTGAATGGAGGACATTCAGAGGTGGGGGTCAAGCTCTCTAGACCCTTCCCTCTTCCCCTGCTTATAGCCTCCAGGGTTCCTGAGTACAGAGTACAGAGGCTCTACAGAGAGTAGGTGCTGAGGGATGAGACCAGAAGTCAGGAGAAAAGTTATAAATGTATAAGTAGATTTAAGAATCATCAATATAGATCATTGAATCTGTAGGAGCAGATGTGGCCAATAAGTGAAATAATATAGAAGAAAAAGAGAGCCTAGAACAGTTGATGGGACATCCAAGATCAGTGGGTATGACCTGGATTGGGATCCAGCAAAGGAGACTGAGGAGCAATCAGATAGTTATGAGGAAAACCAGGGGAAAGTAGTGTTATGAAAACCTAGAGAGAAGATACTATGAAGAAAAGCATGGTTATCAAGAATGTCAGAGGCTACAGAGATCAGGAAGGATGAAGATTAGAAAAGGGCCATTGGATTTGTCAAGTAAGAAATCTTTAGTAAATTTGGAGAGAGCAGTTTCAGTTAAATGATGAAGTTGGAAGACAAACTCCAAAGAATAAAGAAGAGAATGGTCAGAAAAGGAAGGGAGGACAGCTATTGTTAATGGCTTTCTCAAAGAGTTTAGTCTCAATAGGGAGGGAAGATAAAGGGTGATAATAGCAGAGATCAACAGATTGAGAGTTTTTTAAGGATGGAGGAAACTGAGTATTTTTGAATAAGTACTATGATAGTACCTACTATTCTGTTTCTTCTTAGATCACCTGCCAATTTATTTTTATTTCTGAAGGCCGTCAATTGATCAGGTCATATTAAATGAATAGACTCAGAACTGTAAAAGAACTTAGAGGTGTGCTGATGCCGCCCCTTCATTTTACAGATGGGAAAACTAAGACCCAGTGTGGTGAAATGACTTGTTGATTGTCATATAAGAAGTAAGGAGCAGAGCCAAAATTGAAATCAGAAAGTCTTCTGACACCATGTTGATTGTTCATTCTACTACACCACACTGTCTGTAGTGCTTTGGAAATCTGAACAGTGTATTATGTAAAGTCATTCTTCATTCTCTGAAAACTTGACGCTGGATTCCTATAGATTACTTGAAAAAGCTAAAGAGTTGTTTGATAGGTGATTTTAAAATCCTGAAATTTGAGCACAAAATTGAAATAGTATTTTGTAGGTATAAAAACACACAAAAATAATGAGCATTTCTCTTTTAAATTTTGGATTCTTTTCAAAAGGTGCTGGGACTTTTTCAGCTCATTAACAAAACTGGAGCTATATTTTGGACTATTCTGGGCTTTGCTTAAGCAAACAGTTTGTTTTTTAACAAACTTGTTTTTAACATTTGTTGCTTTTTGCTTATATTTGTTTTTTAAGGAAATGTTTCATTGATTAATTCTTTCTTTTTTTGGTAAGAAATTAAATAAGAACATTATTATGCATTCTGCAACTTTTAGGAAAATTATTTGGCTATTTATAATATCTGTTCTTAGAATTTTTAAAAACTGTTGTACATATCTTTTCATTGTGAGAACCTTGATTTTAATGGGTTAATTTTGATCTGTATTTCAAGTTGTAAATATAAAGTATATTAAGTAGGTTAAAAGGAAGCTCATTGCTAAGGATTTAAAGTTGTACCTTAGGGAAATATCCCAGACTTCCTGGTTTTAAAAAAAAAATCCAACTGTTCAGTATGAAACTGAACAATGGAAGGACTGATATGAACTCAATTTCATGGACTAGCAGAAAAGCAAGTATTCTTCCTTTCTCCATTGGCATATCATGGCGTAAGAGATAATTTAATATTTCCAACTTATTTCTTTCATTGGATTTTAAAATATTGCAAAAATTATTTGAAAGTTCTGTCAATATATTATGCTGTTATTTGCTTAAGAGCTATGACTGATTTGCCAGAATCAGTTTGACATTTTAAAATACATATTCACTTGCTCAAGGAACAGTTTTTGATATGCTTATCAATTGAAATGGATATATCTGACAGTGTTTATGTTCATTAGATTTGTCACATTGATTTTCATTAAAAAAGAAAACCATGGTAATACCTCTGTCACATTATTTGCTTTCTATAGCTATCATTTTGAATTGGTTGGAGGAAAAATAGGATATAAATTTAATCAAGTGATGATTGTCAAGTATAGTATATATTACTACATAGCTTTTCATGTTGATGATGCTTATATGAACCTTTTATAGTTTCTTGCATAGGTCGGAGGAGATTTTTTTTTACAATTTTTTGAAAAGTGAAAATACAAAAAAAACCCACACTTCAATTCTTATGTTAGTTATTTACAGCAACCTTTTATTTATGGTGAACCTTGATTCCAATTAAACTGAATAATTGATTTTTTTAAAAGGGCTTTTGTCATGTAAAGTTGCTCTGTCTCTTTTCCCCAGTCTTTATTGTTACTTTCTTCATTTTATATAATAGCTCAGCAGAATCCAACAGCTCAGCTTCCTGCCAGACAGCAGGAGATTGAAATGAATCGGCAGCAACGCTATTTCCGTATTCCATTCATTCGCCCTGCAGACCAATACAAAGATCCACAGAATAAGAAGAAAGGTTGGTGGTATGCACATTTTGATGGCCCTTGGATTGCCCGACAAATGGAACTTCATCCTGACAAACCACCTATCCTACTTGTAGCTGGTACGTATGTTGTATGTGAAAAAAACAAAACAGCAACAACAACAAAAAAAACAAGAGCTTGCAACATATCTTAAATATATTTACACAGCAAAAATTTAGAGATTGTTTCATTGGAAATAAAATATTATGGTTAAGTAAAAGTTTTGGTATCTGCTACTATATATAGCTTTTCATTTTACTATTACCTATGTGAACCGTCTAAAGTTTCTTATATGGATCAGAGGAAAAATTTCCCCCCTACATTTACTTGGAAAGAGAAAGTAATTGAAAGTCAATTGACTGAAAGAATTCCACTCCTATATAAGACAAATGAAGGTCCCCATCAATAGGCATCTTTGAATAGAATCCTAATGACCAGCTATCAGTGATTATTAAAAAGATATTAGAAGATCCCAATCTAAAATCATTTGATGTGTGGCATGTATATTAGGATCTTTCAGATTTATCCATTTAGAGGAATGAATATGTGTTTAGAAATAGGATATTTCATGAATTACAAATGTTTTATCTAGGCACCAGTTTGTTCAACCACAATGGCAACATTCTTTGAAAAGCTTCTTAAGAATATAATACTTTTTCTGATTACTTTAATCACACAGGATGAAACACTAAAGCTGGAGTTCTTAATTTTGAATCTGTACACACCCAAGAGGGACCATGGATAGATTTCAGGGGGTCTGTGAACTTACTTGAGGGAAAGGCATTTATCTTTATTTTAATAAAAATCAGTTCCCTTTGTAATCCTAGGTATTTATGTGTTTGTGAAATTATTCCAATGAAGGGCTTCACAGACTGACAAAGAGGTTCATGATATAAAAAAAACTGCTCTGAAGGATACCATAAATAGAAAGAAGGCAGTCTCTGAACTCCATGAGGAATTATGAATACTTAAAAAATATAATTTATATAAAAGTACAAGAAGATAACTTATTAAAACAGTTTGGGAAATACTTGTCAAAGATATGGACTGTTGTAACAAAAATTCTAAACCAGAATCTCAGCTACTTCCTGCCCCTCTCCTGAAATAAAAACAGTTTTCTTAGTTTGAAAACACAGGTAGAAAGCTTCAAGCTTATAATTTTAAATTATAACCAAATATATTTCCCCTTTAACAGTAACTCTTTTTTTCTGTGCCTAACATACTAGCTTCTTCATGCCTTCTTTTTAGGCCAATATTATTTCTTGCTATATCATCCAAAGTGTCTTGGTTTTTTGTCTGGAATGTTTTAGCTAAATACTTCAGATAAGAAAGTCAGTTGCAGATTTTGTGGTCTTTTTGACTTTTACCTCTGTGGTTTCTGGGTTCTGGGAGTCAGGGATTCAGCATAGAATTCTGGAAAAAGCACTGGCAGGGGTTCTAGTCTCAACTTAGCCACTAGTTGTATTTGTGATCGCAAAAAGAATATTTCTGTTCTCAGGTTTCCAGTTTAGTCATGTAGAAAGGGTTAAGGTTGTACTGAAAGATCCATTTCTCTAAATTTCTGTGTTTCTAAGCTCCTTCCATATGCTTGTTATTATATACCAAATGTATCGAGAAGCAGCACTTTATAACAGTAGATAGCTAATCTGGTGTTTTGATAGGATCTCTTTGTTATTTTGAAGAAACCAGGTTTGTTCATTCAGTTCTTGTGAAAATTGTATTTTTCATGATGTGCTAAGAAGATAATTATTAATCAATACTGTCTATGGATATTAAGACTTGTTCAATTTTTATGGTTGGACCTGAATATCATTTAATTGGTGGTCACCAGGGATTTAATTTCTAAATCCCAAAATGAATTACTAAGATAGAATGGAATTTATGGTAGTTTATTTTACAATAGAGGTTAGATATTAAGGGGAGAGAGAGAGAGAGAGAGAGAGAGAGAGAGAGAGAGAGAGAGAGAGAGAGAGAGAGAGAGAGAGAGAGAGAGAGAGAGAGAGGGAGAGAGAGAGAGAGAGAGACCGAGACCCCCACACGAGGGTCACAGACCTCCCACTAAATTCTTGAAATGGGTATTCACACCTTTTTGTTAGTTAGTTTGTACCTTTTTGTAGTTAGTTCACAACTTCTTGTGGTTAAAATTGGTAGATCTACTTTAAATACTGAGTTAACACTTTTGGGGATAAAAATCTAAAAATATATCAGGGATTACAATTTAATCTTCCCAATAAAGGAAGAGCTAAGTATCTTCATTGTTACAATCAGGGGAGAGCTAAATCCAATCTTCACAGACTGGATATAAAAACTCCAATTGTTTAATGTTAATTCACTTTGAAATGTCTTTTGATTGTCCTATGTTTCCAAAATTTTTAGGTAAGGATGACATGGAGATGTGTGAGCTAAATCTTGAAGAAACTGGTCTAACTCGAAAGCGTGGCGCTGAGATTTTGCCCAGACAATTTGAAGAGATTTGGGAACGCTGTGGTGGCATCCAGTATCTTCAGAATGCAATTGAAAGCAGACAAGCTCGGCCTACATATGCAACAGCCATGCTGCAGAACCTATTAAAATAAATACCGCAGACTAAGTTTAGAGCTGGGAACTCTGGCAGAGACACGAAGGAAGAATTCCTTTGTTCCCCAGAGGATATAAACATTCCATAATGATTCTATAGAGGTTTAATATAAAGTGAACAGATTTTATTAATCATGGGAGTTTGTTAATTTTTACTTTTTGAGGGTTAATTTCAGTAGAGAACTCAATAATTTTAAGCTGGAAAAGTTTTTGTCTAATATTTTTTCCATCTTTGTCTCTCATTAGTTTAGTGCCCCCTTCCTTTAAAAGCCTATCAGAATTCTAACACTTGGCATATGTTGACCAATTCTGCCATTCTTCATCCTTTGGCAACATGCTATATTAGTAATCATAGTTGCCCTTTTTAAAGAAGAAACTTAAAAATATTCAAAATCCATGGCTTTTTAAAATAATGTAAAACAAAAGTATAATATACCTTGTAACTGGAATTGTAAGGCTTTAGCTTTAGTTTCTCATGCAGAGGAATTAGGCATTTTTGAATATGATCAAGAGCTTGATGTCTTAGCTGGAGGTATTCTTAGTATCTGAATTCACTAAATTTTCCAGGAACTCATGAAAATTCCCCCTAAAATTAGAAACTTTATTTCCCCTTTCTTTTATTGAGCCTTAGCTTCAGCGAAGCAATTCTTTATGAATTTTCAGAAGTTTTAAAGTGTATTTGATGTATTGTATAATAAAGGAGACAGTAAAATTGATATTCTGCACATTTATTTTTTTGGAAGCTGAAATGTGTTTCTAGAAGAACATTAGTTTTATTTTACTTAGACAAAAATATGCACTTAATTGAATGCAAATGATGAATAGAAAAAAATACAGATAATTCAGTTAGAGGAAAGAAAAACAGAAGGGAAAAGTACACTGTGGCATAACTGGAATGTTTTAGGCTAAATTCATATATCTTTTCTGTTTTGTCTCTGCTTTGATTCAACTGATAAAATTACTTTTGTGTCCAGATCTTATTTAAGTCACTTAATGTTATTTTTGACTACTATTTTTCAAATAATTCTTTTTTAAGCCCATACTTGGCCTTTGAGACTTTTTTGTAACTGTAGCATTGTTTTATAGGCTGTATAATTTTAAAACTATTTTGCTCCGTAATTGCTGATTTCTTATATCTTAAACGATTTTAAAACATTTTTTCATTGTGTTAATTCTGATAAAATGATCAGCAGTGTAAAACTTGATGTTTATGATACTCATACTAGAAGCTTGAAGGAAAAGTGACATAATCTCAGTTGTGTTGGCATTCTTTTTAAAAGTCAAAAGCCTTAGTAGACTGAAGTGAAGATTAAAAATTAGGAAAAAATGCCTCTCTGAACACTTTGCTTTAATTTAGTGAAATTTTAGCTTTCAAAATGAATTTTAGAAAGAAAACTATAGTTAGGAAAGTATTTCCCAACTGATTACTTAGTGTTTGTGTTGCCAGAGTCACTATTTTCAGAATTACTCTTATCTTGTAATATGTGTGAAAATGTTTTAGTACAAAAATATTTATTTATGATTATACTATGCAAGCAATTGACTTCTTTTACAGTAAAGAAATAAGCTCTATTTAACTGTTAATTGAAAATGTGAGTATAGGTTTTTTTAAAGGCTATATTACTTCCTGGATTCACCTTAATCTTTAGTTATTTGGGCCCAGAAATTGATGGATGGTGTTAGGACATGAAATGGCCTTCCTTATCTTATCCTATCCCACTCAAAGTGGTTTTTGTTGTTTTTAATAGAAATTTTTCATTGAATTTAGGGAAATAAGATTAGCTCCATATTAACTGATCATGAAACTCTTAGAAGAAAATTCAGCACCCTAAGATTGTTTTAAAATGAAAGAACTTTTTTTTATGAAAGTCTCTGATATAGTAATAGGCATCATATAGAAAAGAACATAACCATGTAATCAAAGAATTTACAGGAAACATTGCAATAAGATGTCTTCACCTTTCTTTTCCCATTTCTTAGTTCTAATGTCACCTTACAAAAAACCTAGTAAAGCCTTACTTCTAATTTTATCCTCCAGAGAAGTCCCCAAACTTATCTGCCCAGAATAGCCTCCTGAGTTAATGTTGGTTACCAAGAGAGTTACCCTAATTCAGATTGACTTTCAGTAACCTACATACAGAGTAGGCAAACATGAACAGAAGACTGCTGCTAGTGAGAATATTGCTAGAACTCTAGATTATCCTATTCATTCTGAGGGGATACTCTGAGAAGCAGTGAGTCAGGATTCCAAAGGACATTTGATGCAGCTGTTTCCCTGTATTCACAGATAAACTAGTCTCCTAATGTAGAGAAGGATAATAGGGAATGGAGGAAAATCATTTCATATTTTAACAGGTTTTCTTAGCTGAGACTGTTTAACAATAATTTTGTTCTGAATGATGTGTATTTGAAGGGCTTTTGTCTGCACTGAATCCTTATTGCTTGCTTATCTTGAGGCCTGGCTGCATAGTTCTTAGATATGCATGAAATTGGGTATATGTTAACTATTAAAAAAGATGAGGGCAAAAATATGTTCCAGTTTAATACTTTAGCTTAATGCATTAATGGAACGTTTTCTACTTCTAATTCATTAGAGAAATTAATGTGTGCTCAGGTGCACGAGAGGAAGCTCCCCTTTAGAATATGTTATACTTTAAGAGATTTTTTTCATCTGTATGCCATTCTTTCAAACAATATTGAGAAACTTTGTTTATTTTATTTCAAGGGACCACAAAAAACATTTAGAGTGAAAAAAAGGTGGTGTGCTTTTAGAAGTTTAACTTACAGTTTGGAAAGTTACAGGTAGGAGAACTGTCATAAGGATTTCTTATAGATATGCTGTCTTCAAAGAAACTGGATATTTCTAAAAATTATTACCATGGTTTCTAGTGAAGTCAGACCTAAAAGGTTGTAGGTAGTTCCTTTAGAGTATTTAATTCTAGTTAAATAGAAGCATAGGTGGCCAGTTACTTTCCTGTTTTTCCAACAGGAGGGAGTGTGGTACTGTAGGAAAATCCTGACTGGATCTTAGGACCTTGCTTAAAGTCCTGTCCCTGACACTTAACACCTACATGATGTTGGTGAGTCACTTAACTGTGTTGGCTGTCAGTTTCCTCATCTGTAAACTGAGAGGGGGTTGGATTAGATAGCTGTAGAGGTCCCTCCTGCCTCTATAGACCTATGATCTTATAAACCCCTCCTTGCCTTCCTTTAGGAAGGCAAGCAGTAGTTCTCAGATTTCTTTTGATGGCTTCTTCTATTTTACAATCCTTTTATTTAAGCTTACTACACCCTTGCTTATCTTTAAAAAACAAAAATGTGGGATAATTTCTTTACAATTAAGCAGCAACAATATCACATTTATTTAATTCCCATCTTCTAAGTTAAGGGAATTTGGGATTGAGAATACCCTTTTCCATTACTGTTCTTTGGAGGTGTGCTAATAAAGAGAACAATAGAAAAATATGGGGAAAAAAAGCTAGTGCAAGAAGGGAGGCATAAATGAACAAGAAAATGGCAATAACAACAGTAAGAAAAGGAGATTCTGGTGATTTTCTCACCACTTTGAAAAATATGCTAAGGGGATAGGCTTCTAAGGTATCTTCAGTAGCTTAAGAATAAAGGAAACTTTTTTTTTTTTAGAAGGGCAGTGTAGGACAAGGATCAATGACTGTTTCAAATCATAGCAGGAGAGAACTGGTAGTTGGATTATCTCCTTGTGGAAAAGATGTTTTTTGGAGGATCCAAACAGGTCTTTGTCCAGAGGGTCTTGGCAGTAGTTCTTGACACAGTAAATCCCTGGACGAAAGGATGATATGGAAGCACTCCCATTCTTTTTAGCTAAATAGATACTTACTTGGATAAGGGTTAAGCTTTGAATGCAAGTTAGGCTAAATTAAATTAGTGTTTTCTCTTTTTCGACCATCAGAACACACTCAATGTAGCATCTACATTTTTCAATTGATAAAATTAGGTGTCATATTAAAGAGAATTTATACAGAAAAAAGTAAATAGATTCTCTCCACAAAACTCAAGACTGCATGCAGACTTACTCAGATTAGCTTCAAAATACAAACAACAATTTATGAAATTACCTTTTTTCCCCTGTTGCTAAATTTTCTCCTCCCAAATCAAAGGCATTATAGAATTTTATTGTTGTCTTCAAAGTATGTATCAAAACAGATGCTTCCTAAAAATTATTTTACTGATGTACTGAAAATTGCAAATAATAAATGCATCCCATGTTGACCTTTGCCTGGTATTATGTGTGTTTTCAGTGCACTTATAATCCCTTTTTTAGAGGAAAAGAAAATTGTATAAAAGTAGGAGGAATGGCTTTTCTAAAAGGGGGGCTCTTTCAGTAGGAAAATTTTATTATCTTCATTTATAACAATTTTAGTTGAATTGCCATTGCTACTGTTTAATATTTTATCATCTTTTGACTAGAGTAGCTTTTAAGAATTATGTCTAAAATCATCCTTAAAAGCCCTAAATAAAACAGGATGTATTCAGTTTAAGATAAATTGAGCAATCAATCTATAATCAATAATAAACAGGCATCATATTTTATTGAAAGAAAAGTGTATACCCAATTTATTTGGAAATAGTTTACATTTGACATTGATAAGGGCTCATGAGAATTAACTTGTAATTGAAATGGACATTTAAAACATGTTTATGAGACTAGTTAAGATTGAGATAAAGTATGCAGACATGAAAAAATAGGAAAAAATGCTGTGTTCTTTAGGTGAAAGAAGAATTTCATAAACTTTCATTTATGGTTTGTCTACTGCAAACATTGCCTTCAAGTTTGTATGGTATGAGTTTTTAATTGTATAATCTCTGAAAATAGGATTGCACATAGAGTAAAAGGACAAGTGGGATTTCTCTGATAATTGAGCCTAAAATGTCCCAATTTCTTTTTTTAAACACCCCAGAAATGACTGAAGCTAAATCTTCCTGGTGCTTAAAATTGTTTTATGTTGAATTGTGGGTACTTTAAACAACTGAATCTAAAATTGGAAGGTGTATACACTAAGTGTGCAAATGTACTGCAGATGATTGATCTCTTTTCCAAGATAAGATTTGCAAATATCCAACTTTTATACATTGTGGGTTTTTTTTATATTTATATACACACACACATGTATATATACATAGTAGCTTAAAAAGAACACTCGATTTGTAGTCAAGAAACTTGAATTTGAATCTTAGTTCTAAAAATTAGTAGGTGTTCACTTGTGGACAATTCACTTGATCTCTCTCTACCTCAATTTCCTCATATGTAAAATGAGGCTAATTGGGAGGAATGTGCTTTTTAAAAAACTGCATAAATGTGAGCTCTTGTTATTTCTTAATCATATTCAATGCCATTATAAAGTTCTACTGTAATACTTCATTTTCTCATGCAGTTGTTCTTGCATTCCCTATGACTATGCTAGTATCAAGGCTCAGGAAGGTCCTACCCAATTATAAAAACTTCATTTGTATACCTTCCAGTGGACTTCATACACTCTAAAGACCAAACTAGCTGATTTTTTCAAGGACGATTGCTGAATTTGGCCATTAAATGATGTACTTTTTAATCAGAGCAATTCTTAGGGACCATCTCATAATAAGGGTTGTGATTTGCAGCTGGTAGAGGGATTGGTAATCTGAAGTACCTTTGGAAATACTATATTAACCATTATATTAGAAACATAATTTTAGACTTGGGATGAACCCAAAAGACTCAACTGAATCTTCAACTTTCTCCTTTTACAAATAAACTAATGAGGTATTAAAGAGAGCAGGGACAGAGTGACAATTACCAACCAAGGTCTTCTGACGCCCAGTACAATAATATTCTTACCATCTCCAAACATGAAAAATTTATTTAGATACCTACTATGTAGCCAATACTGTATAAATGTGTGTGTTTTTAAACCTGTACCTTATGCATTAGAATAAATACCACGTATTGATTCCAACGCAGAAGAGCAGTAACGGCTGGGCAATGGGGGTTAGTTAAGTTACTTGCTGGAGGTCACACAGCTAGAAAGTGTCCAAGGCCAGACTTGACCCCAGGACCTCCCATCTCTAGGCCTGGCTCTCAATTCACTGAGCCATCCAGTTGCCCTCTAATGTTTTTTTCTTAATATTGGGTTTATATTAGAAATTTTGTGATAAATAATTCTTATTATCTTTGTTGATAGAACGAGTGTGATTTTCCTTAAAATATGCTGTGAATGTATGTTTCTGTGTGGGTGTGGTAGCACTCAGCACATATATTGACTGTATATTGTCTGATCACCAAGCTAGCTACAAAGCTACCAGTTGATGAATTATTTGCCTTCATCAATTTTTGAATTGACATTGACATTCACAAGCTCTTTCATCTGTTGACCAATGGTGGAATCTTCATATCCCAAGGCTGATAATTCCATTTTCTGAATGCCTGCAAGAGAAAAAGATTAAGAATATGCTGCATACTTGCCATACAGGGAAGATCAGTGCCCCAGCTTCCTCTCATCTCTCAGCGATGTACAGTCTTGTCAGCTTTATTTCCACAATGCTGCTCACATCTGGTCCCTTCGCTCTCAGCGTACCCTAATTTAGGCTCTCTGGTTGTGATAGTCTCATGATTCTTGCCTAATTCAATCCTTACAACAGACTCTACTGCAACATCAATATTCTGAAAGCACATATTTGGGTGACCATGTTGCCTCCTTACTCAAGATGCTTCTAGTGTAGTACTGCCTCTAGCTTCTACAATAAAATGTAAACTGCAATGTTTGGTTCACAATGAGAATCCAGCTTACTTACTTGCACAGTACTCTTCTTCATGTTCTCTTTTTCCCAGCCCCTCTTTTTTTTTTCCTCTCCCTCCTACCACTGGAGATTCTTCCATCTGGCACTGTGCCTTTGCATAGGCTCTTGCTCATGTCTGGAACCCATTCCTTCCTCCCCTCCATCTTATACAAAGTGTCCCAAAAATCTTTGTGCCGTTTTAAGCTTTTAAAGAAAAATCGAAGTTTAAAATGGTGCTATTGTTTTTGGGAAACTGTATAATTCCCAATTTCCCTTAAAGCATAATGCATGTCACAGTCTACACAGATCCTATCTTGATTCCTTTCTGTTGTTAGTTCCCCCTCCAAAAATTACTTAGTATTTCTATTGTATAGAGTTTGTATTTCCTTTACCTTCTCTAAGATGTTGTCCCATCTCTCCTCCTCCACCTCCATCCCCCTTCTTAAGTATCTAAGCTTCTGGGGGCAGCTGAGTGGCTCAATCAATTTAGAGCCAGGCCAAGAGATTGGATGTCCTGGGTTCAAATTTGACTTCAGGTACTTCCTAGCTGTGTGTCCCTGGGCAAGTCACTTAACCCCCTTGTCTAGCCCTTACCACTCTTCTGCCTTGGAACCAATATGAAGTACTGATTCCAAGATGAGAGGTAAGGGTTTTTTAAAAAAGAATCTAAGTTCCTAAAGGCAAGGATTGTAGCCCCAGCATCTGTGCCTGGCAGATAGTACTCACTTAATAAATACTGATTGAATTTAGGGGACTTTGGAGATGATCCATTTATCCTTTATTTTATTTATTTCATGGGCAGCATTGTGCCTGGCATACACTAACACTTAAGTTTTGTTGTCTAACTACTTCAGAAGATTATACTGTATCCTAAATAAACTCTTACATATACTTAACATTTTTACTTTGTAGCATCTTTTAGTTCAGTATGTTTTCTACTCCCTCCTGAAAGTAGTTTTCCTTTTTGGCTTCTAAACTATTTCTTTCAAGAGTCAAAATGTTGTCCTAATATTTTAAAATATGATGAATAGGGGGCAGCTGGGTGGCTCAGTAGATTGAGAGTCAGTCCTAGAGATGGGAGGTCCTGGGTTCAAATATGACCTCGGACACTTCCCAGCTGTGTGACCCTGGGCAAGTCACTTGACCCCCATTGCCTAGCCCTTACCACTCTTCTGCCTTGGAGCCAATTAGAAGGTAAGGATTTAAAAAAATAAAAATAAAAAATAAAATATGATGAATATCATATTTATATTCAATATTTTATGAACTTCGATCTTACCCTTTTTTCAAATTAGTCTTTCTAAAGCAGAGGGGTTTTTTTTTGTCATGGATTCTTTTGGAAGGCAGTCTGGTGAAACTTTTCTGCCATTCAGAAAATGGCCTTTAAATGCAGAAATCAAAATTACAAAGAAATTGAATTATATTTAAATTAAACTGCATTTTTTACTATCCAGATTTTCAGATCCTATAACCCCTGCTCTAAAAAGACCCTCTCTTTTCATTTTTTCTTTTTTTATGTTAAATATCTTGGCAATTTTAGCCTAAATACTTTTTGAGGTAAAGCAAACAGAATAACAGAGCGTGAATTTTCAAGTGTGAATATGCCTGGAATTAAGATGAAATCACACACTAGCTCTCACCCTTGCCCACATGTTTTACTTCCCTAATTAGAAACTCTGACATTTCCCATCTGACCATAACCTGTTACCATTCCATCTATAACCATACTTTATCTTTTGTATACCTCTTCCTCACCCTCATCACTGTCTCTATTCCTTCTTAACTGTTCAGTACTTTTTTTTTGGTAATTATTCCAGCTTTGAGTTCCCTTTCCTCCCTCTCTAGCTTCAACCTGTTAGCCATTTTAACTCTACACTATTTTCTGCTTTTAAAGTTCTATCTTTTCATATCACCCCTCCTTTGCTAGAATTTAGTCCTCACTCTCTACTTATGAGCTGCTGATGAAGTCTCCCAAATGTGCTGAATGAGAATGCCAGATTCATGTTAACTAGCTTTGACAGCTGCTGTACCTACTGGAATATTCGCCTGATAAATAGGTGATGACTTGGTACAGTGGAAATTCCCTGCAACATGGCAGTCCTTTTATTTCTCCCTAATTGTTTCCCTATCTCTGCCTCTAAGAAGCTATTCCTAACATTCCCTTTCCTTCTCTCCCCTCACCTGATCTCCTCTCTTCTATTCACTCACTGTCATATTCAATCCCTTGCTCAATCTTTGCTTTTTTTCACCTTCACAACATCTCTGGCTTCATCTCTTCTCTCCACTCATATAACTCCCACCTTAGTTCAGGCACTCTCTACTTCTCATCTAATTTACTAGAGTAGCCTCCTAATTGTTCTCCCTGAAACAAGTCTCTGTTCCACTTGGACCAGCCTATCCTATACATGGCTGTCAAAGTGATTTTCCTTAAGTTCAGAGTTGACTGTATAACTCTCCTACTCAGTCAACTTTAGCGTCCTTCTGTTGCTTCTTGGATAAGATACCCATTTGTGTTCAGGTTTTAAAGTCCTTTACAATATAGTTCTGTAGTAATATAAGTTAGGGATAGACTGGTTTTAAAGGTTAGTTGAAAAAAGGGAATTTTGAGATAAGCCCTAGGAGAGGATTCTGGGTAAGAAAGGAATTGTGGGAGTCTGAACTGAAAATAACTGAACTTATTTCCTTCTTGGATTTCCTCTGATTTATAAGGGTTTTTGACTGCTTGAATTTCCATCAAACTGAGGATGGGTTTTGCTCTGAGAGATTCTCCCTGGATAGTCAAGATTTTGTGGAGAAATCTTTAACTTCTAGGTAGAGAATTTATTTAGAAGAAACCAATTTCCCTGAGTCCAAAGATCATTTGCCTGTGGTCCATCTGCCAGAATTCCTCTTGGGCTAAAGTAATCCAAAGATTTCCATCTGCTACTTTGGGTTACTTAGTGCAGCCAAACCCAGGCTATTTCCCTTTCTTTATTAATCACTATTGGGAAGATTAGGATAAGTCAGATAGCCTGGGAAAGGGTTTTAGGTAGCACAGGGAGATGTAGGCAGGGCCCAGAGAAGAAACAGAAGGCTCCCCATAAGCAGAGGACTTAGAGTTGGGTGGAGTTAGTATGAAGAGTGCTAGGGTCCTAGTTACCAGTTTCCTTTATTTCCTTTATTAAATAAACTTTGTTTTCCATAAACCAATGGTTTTGTACTTAACTGGCCCTGGGAAGTTCCTAGGTAGGTTGTAACATCTAACATCCCTCTAGGACACTTCCCCATTACAGTTCCAACATATCTTTGGACCTTCATTTGATATTATGCATCTTCCTGCACTCTGGGTTCCAGTCAAACTGGCCTTTTTTCCTGCTCCTCACAGGAGGTAATTCATTCCCCCCTATCTCTGGCTTTACAGGGACTGTCCCACATTCCTGGAATGCACTCTTTTTTTACTATTGCTTCATAGATTTCCTCCCTTCTTTGAAGATGAAGCTCAAACACACTGTTCTGTGTGAAATATTACTTCGTGTCTCCAATTGCTAATAGTTTCCCTCACACACTCTTATATTTAACTATATAATGTGTGCATAGTTATTTCTTCATTTTATGTTGTATAGCTTTATATGGATTCCTTGTCTCTTCCATTTGAATGTAAGGTTTTGTTTTTTTGGAGCAGGGGTTATTTCTTTCTCTGTCCTTGCTTCCCTAGCAGCTGGCACAGTGCCTGGCAAAAAGTAGGAATTTAATAAATAATTGTTGACTGATTGATAAAATCATGCTTTGTGTTTGGTTTCCAGTGTCCCTCCTGATAGAATCTTTGCTATGATTGACATAGTATGAATCAAACCATTTATCCTTCAAAGCTAATGCTTTCTAGAGTTAGGGTTTTATGATGAACCCCAGTTAATCACTCAAGATTTTGCCAAGACATTTACTAGCTAAAGTTGTAGATTTGTCCATTGTGAACTTTTAACTTAAATTTATCTTAGGTTAGTCGAAAGAACATACATTTACATTGGAAGGCACCTTAGACACATCCATTTGAATATAATTTTCAGGTTGAGAAAACTGACACTCAAAGATGTTAAATGGTTGCCCAAGGCCATACAGTAAGTAGCAGAACTGTACGTTGGACCCAGATACTTCTTGCCCAGGAATTTTTCCATGCTATCACTGAGATGAGTGATTACATAGTTAATTTTTCTGAATGGTTATTTACACACAAAGATATACAATCTACAGCTGTGTAATTAATAGACAAAATTCCACAAAAGTTGTATTATTCTCAAAATAATATTCTAAAGAGTTAAACTAAAGGAAAAAATTTTAGCTTAAAGAAACAAAACAGAAAAAAATGACAATCCAATCATAAAATGTGAAGAGCTTCTCATAGCACACCTTCCCTCTTTGACACCATTTTGCTTGTGTGAATTATTTTTTGACCTTCAGAGAATATAGGGCCTGAATTATTATAAATATATGCCATGCACAGAGATGTAAAATATTCCTCATGAAAATGTCACCTTTTAAAAAGCGCGTACATAAATTAATTATGATTTCATTTGAGAAGAGCACAAACTTGTTGCTTTGTTTTTTCCTTTGTATCCCTAGCATCATAAAAGAGTGCTTTACATATAGCTAGTGCTTAATCAAGGTTGAATTGAATTAAAGATAGTTGGAAGAGTAGAAAACAGCAGTTTCTTTTGTTTAGTGTTTTAACATTTTGAGTATTTTACAGTGGATGTTGGATTTGTGTCTATACTAAATATAATCACCTTTGTTTTGTTCTCCTAACTATGCTACTTGGCACTTAAATTGGGGGTGAGGGATAATGACCAGAAATCATTCATTATCAAAAATAATAAGCCATACTTCCTCCAAATTGCACCTTCTCACCCATCTTTACATTTAGCTTCTACTTTTGAGCAACCTCAAGAATTTTTGTCTTTCTTTGTGTAATTGTATCTGAGATTCTTTCCTTAAAAGAAGAGGAGGTGAAGAGGGAAGACAAATAAATTCTGAGTCAGATTTATTAAAAAAAAATTTTGTTTTTGTTTCAATGAAATGTTCCCCAAGTAACCAAGTATTGAATTCTAACTGGTTGTTTTATTCTTATCCAGTTATGGTGATCTTTAACTCCTATGTGAGTTGCTTACATGGAAAAAAACATTGAAATGGGTTATCATTAGAGTTTCTGACTCCATTAGTTTAAAGAGCTCCTCACAGAGCTGGAAAGCTTCTTGGATTATGGTGGAAAGTTCCAGAGTATTATTAGAATCTCTGAGATCTTTACTCTGGTGAAGGAGTCTCAAAAGATAGTGCTCTGCTACACCTCCCTTAACTCTCCTGCATACATTAGGTAGCTTGCTTTAATGGAAAGAATATTTTCTCTAGGGCCAGATGGCTCTGAATCTTATTACCTATATTATATTAGCCAAGTCATTTAACCTTCCTAGGCCTCAATTTTCTCCTCTAAGATGAAATGCAAAGGAGAGGCAGACTGTTAGGAGGAGCAGAGAGAGAACTGCTCTTCAAATGAATGGACTGAGAAGATAAAATGTGTCATTCAAAGCTGCCAACACCCTTTGAAGGAGAAAAATAAAGAAGGCACAGAGCTAAAATCTTAAAGCCCCTATCAATTTATGAACAGAAAGACCCCAGTTACTCCTGTCCCTTGCCACCAAAATTCCAGAGTTCTACTGACACAGGAGTGCTGGATACAAAGTCAGTGAAGAACCAAGGGGATCTAAGCCAGGTAGGGTGAAGCGGCTGGAAGTAGAAGTGAATATGGCTTGAAATGGATAAACTGGAGGAATACTTCTACCTGAATTGGATGAGATGAGTGGGTTAAAGTGAAGAAGATCAAAGTCTTTGACAGGGCAGCTGAGAGGAGTATCTGCCTCTGAGCCATTGCATTAGAGAAAAAAATTGACTCTGTCTCCCTAATCTACTCTCCCCACTTCATCCCTCATCTCCATGGACAGGAATGCTAGTAGGTGAATGTGAGAAAATAATCCTGCAGGAAATCTTGTCTAAGGACAATGTCCCTTAGAATCCCAATGAGGTAGGAGTCCCAAGCTGCCTTCTCCTCTGGTGAAAATCATTGGAAATATGGGGGGTAGAAAGACCACCCTAACCCTCATGAATGACCAGGAGAGCTTTCCCTTCACCACGAGCAGCCCCAAAAGTCATCTCTGAGAGGAGCTTTCCAGGGAAAGAGACTACTTAATCATCAAGAATTAAATTCCTGCTATATGCCAGGCACTGTGCATTTATGGATCCAACTGCAGAAAATGGAAGTCTTTATTCTCAAAGAGTTTATTTTTTAATGAGGAGACAATTATGTATAAAAAATATGAACAACATACATATATCTAAAATAGTTCAATATCAAATAGTTTGGGAAATGACTAGCAATTGATGAAGAAACTTCACACAGATGTGGTGCTTGAGTGAGTTTCAAGTAAGAGAGGGACTCTGGGGCAGAGCTAAGAAGGGATGGCATTCAGTGTTTGGGAAGGTCCTCCTGTTTTAGGAATAGAGAGACCAATCTAGCTGGATTCAGAGGGAAGGAAAGGGGGCTAACTATAATTCAAGGAAATTGGAAGGAAAGATAATAGGAAGCTGCTGGAATTGATTGTATGGGGGGGGCACGTGCTCAGTTCTAAGCTTATGGAAAGTTATTTTGATGGCAATGTGTAGGCAATGTGTAAAATGGATTGGAGATATGAGAGACTTAATGCAGGAAGACTAATTAAGAGGCTGTTGCAGTAATGTTGGTGAGAGTTAATGAGAAGCTGAGCTAAGGTGATAGCTGTGTGAGGGGAGAGAAGGGCTTTTTTGTTAGAGATGTCATGAAAGTGAAAAAGGCAAGATTTGGAAATTGGCAAAAAATCCCAAAATTCATTCAAAAGTTCCATTCAAGCCTGCTCCTACTGCTCCTTTCCTGATCTCCCCAACTACTAGTGCTTTCCTAACCGAAGTTGTATTTTGTGTCTACTCATATATGCATGTGTTGTTTCCTCAGTAGAATGTATCAAGGAGCTGTTTTGTTTTTGCCTCAGGTTAATACAATGTCTGACACAAAGTAGACAGTAATAAAAGCTTGTTGATTGACTTCCCCAAGAAAATAGACTTTCATTTACCCTCCTGATGAGGTAGTGATGGAGATGGTTCAGGTTTAAAAAACAGTATGGTTGCATAGGAAGACCTGGTCAGCAAAGGAAGGTACTTTATATTTATTTACCCCTTAATAAAATGACTCAAGCAGAGATAAGTCTCCAGTCGGCCCCAGATTACAAAACATCATAATTAAAACCAACAAGTATGACTGTACCTTGTTCTCTTGCTGTTGCTTGAAATGTAGAATTCCTGATCCTAACTGGCCAATTTTGGTTTCAAAGAATCATCTGATGACCTACAAAAAACCCCAAACCAAATGGCAAGGTTATGGTTAGTTACCTCTTTCTTGACTAACATTAAGATAATTGATATAATCAGCTTTCAAAGCCACATCTAGCTTTTTCAGCTATTCTGAGAGAAGATGTTTCTATTCCCATTTATTTTGAAATCTAAGTATTAATAGAACCCAGAAATCAGTGACTTGGACAAAGCTTTAGTTCCAAAGCTGGGATTGGAAGCTTCACACCAGTTTAGTTGTGAAGTGAATGTGGGCACATGAAAATGGAGAGTGGCATCGCTTGGGGGGTACCTGTCCTTTGAGCTGGGAAGAAAAGTGTGCATTTTCCCCGTGTCTTGAGTTGAGATTTTGTGTTTGTGTAATGTTCCATGTTTACTGATCTCTCTAGGATTGACATGAGGTCTCTGGAGGGAGAAGTGTGCAGGTCAACATGTTAAAAAAAGATGGGGGAGGGTTAATGGCAGGTTCCCAGTTTGTAGTTACTGAGAGCATCTCCACAATGGAGAATATTTTGTGTGTGTAAAAAGTCAATACTGTGGAATTCAAGGATAGAATTGAAAATGCTCGTATGTCAGGGGAAAAAATACAGATGCTATAGTGTAAATTAGAGGAGCTTTGGCATTTTTCTGTTGCCTGCTGATCAGAAATATGGTGGGGAGAAAGGGAGTCAGGATCATCTAATCCAAAATAAGGCACTCGAAAATGAAAGGATTTGCTAATTCTGAAGGGAATTTTACCAAATACAGTTAGTTCTTTGTGCATCCTGTGTTTATGTACAGGACATCCACAAGGAGGGAAGTGAAAAATGCATAAAGTATATTCATAAATATTTAATGCTGAACAAGATTAGAGGTAAAAATAAAAGGTTAAGAAATACAATGAATGGCAATGACTTTGCAATAGAATCAGAGCTAAATAAATCAACTTAAGTAGCCTGTTCTGTGAAAATAGACACAACTTTGCCCAAGGGTCCTCATTCCAAAAGGATTTTACTAGTTCTTTCCTTACTTCAAGTAGAGAAAGAATCAGATAGTCTGGCCTTTTTTTTTAGACCTGTGAAATTAGGGGATTGTACTAGATAACCGTTTTAAGGTTCTTTTTTTTTTCCAGCTCTGAGATTCTATAAGTTTATGGTTTTTAAAATGCTGCCAATATGGCAATCATTCTCAGTTTCCCCAAACTTATTTTTAATAAGTTTATTGTTGTTGTTGTAGTCATGTAAGACCTTTATGATCCCATTTGGGATTTTCTTGGCACAGATACTGAAGTGGTTTGTTCTCTTCTCTAGCTCATTTTGCATATGAGGAAACTGAGGCAAACAGGGGTAAGTGAGTTAGTTGCCCAGGATCACACAGCTAGGAAGTGGCTGATGCTGGATTCAAACTCAGATCTACTTTCAGTGGTCTCTGTATTGTGCCACTTTGCTGCCAAAAATTTTAGATTTATGGTTTATGGTATAAAATAGGATATAAGTCTTGACTTTTCCTCATAGGCTTACATTTTCTATTAATACTGAAATCTCCCAGATCATAGCCATTTAAGTAAAACTTTCAGAATTAAGGATTTTTTTTGGGGGGGTTGAACTGTTTATAGACTGTCTCAAAAGTTTTAGTATCATTTTATAGGGAAGAAGACCTAAATCTGAATTAAGATTTTGGAGATAGTCTGTCCCAAATAAGAACATAACCATAGCAATTCAGAATTATCAATAGATCTCAGTG
This sequence comes from Monodelphis domestica, assembly GCF_027887165.1. Classification (NCBI taxonomy): domain Eukaryota; kingdom Metazoa; phylum Chordata; class Mammalia; order Didelphimorphia; family Didelphidae; genus Monodelphis; species Monodelphis domestica. The sequence continues at coordinate 327,811,377 of NC_077228.1, forward strand.
TAGGTGTGCAATTAAGACTGATATCTCCTCAACTCTCTCTGGTTCAAAATGAATGGAGAGCTGAGAAATTACTCTTAGGATATGAATTGAGAAATGAACTGAGATTTGATGATGAGGAGGGCAAGAGAAATAAATGCCTACATCCTATTTCCAATGTCAGAGTGACACAAAGAATAGGTGATTTTGATGATCAATGAAGGCATGACAGGTGGACAGAATTACTTTTGGGAATCAGAACCAATATACATGATAATTATTTTGGTTGAACCAAACATATCCCTTCCACTCCTGCTTACTGTTTTAATTGCCTTGGGTAGTCAACCTAGTTACACAAGTGGAAAATGATCTGATAAACACTCCCTTGGAAAATATTACATGTTCTTTCTTCTTTAGTTTCTTGTTTCTTGAGGGACTGTTTCACTTTAGTCTCTGTGTTCCGGTATTTGACACAGTTCTGCAAATAGTAAGCATTTAATAAATGTTCACTAATTTGGGGGAGGATGGAGAAAAAGCAGAGAGAATGGCCAAAAAGTGTCTCTTCACCCTTCTGTATAAGTATAGTTCTTTTCTCTTTTTGGAGAAATGCTATATTCACTGTTTTTATTTGTAAATGTGGGCTTCTATTCATTATCCCATGCACCTAAAAGTAATTATCTTTGTTAGGTCAAAATATTTCTTGTTTGAGACAATCATAACAGGGTGTGAACAGGGTCTACACACCATCTTAAATCAAGCAAGGCCACTCACTGGGTGAGAGATTTGGTTATAATCTAAAGAATGTGTATAAAACAGAAACAGAAGAACTATTTTAGAACCACTTAAAGACTTGCAGGGTTTGGAAACAGAAGAAGTAGCCGGGTCATACAGTTCAACCAAAACCAATAGGCTTAGATTAACCAGTGAAAGAGGAAGAGAATGTAGACTGAGTTGTGGCTGACTGGTCGATAGATATTGAGGAGGGTCTCTGACTCTTTAGGTATTTTGGAGCAGAAATCCAGGCTGAACCCACTAGTGTATTCACTTTCCCAAGGATTGAGGGAATTCTTGAAAAAAGTTCTGCCTTTCCCCCCAACTTCTCTTCCTAATGCCTGCCTATCCATGGATGCCATACTCTAATCTGCGATTTTGTTACTTGTATTCTGCCTCAACTAAAAGGAGGAGGAATTAAATAGGGAAACACATGTAAATTTAGGCAGAGAACCCAACCACTGGGTAAATGTTAAGAATTTTCCTCACGGGGGGCTTGGAGCAATTGTGACAGAATTCATAATTTTTCACCTGAAAATAAACTCCTTAAAGCTGCAGAGGAAGGAACTACATGGTCATTAGGGATAAATTGAAAAATTAACTAATTATCCTACATTGAGGGAATACTTGACATTGAAGAGCTTATATTTTAATGTAAGAGATAATATATATGCAGAATTGTGGCCAGGGGGAAAAATTATGGTCTGGGAAGTCACAATGATGTTGAGTGGAATAATGAAATCTATTAATGTACCCTTTCTAAAGGCAATGATAGTGGTGAATTGATTATAGTTTAAGGGTGAGGTGTAAGGGGAAAGGGAGGGGAAAGGAATGAGAATTTATATAGCACCTACTATATGCCAAACACTCTAATAAGTGATTTTTTAAAACTTTTACCTTTCATCTTAGAATCAATACTAAGTATAGGTTCCAAAGCAGAAAAGCACTAAGGCCTTGGCAGTTAGGGTTAAATAACTTAACCAGGGTCACACAGCAAAGAGGTCTCTGAGACCCCTTTTGAGCCCAGGATCTCCCATCTTTAGACCTGGTTCTCTATTCACTGAGCCCTTTAGTTGTTCTACTGCTAAGTGATTTTTACAAATATTTATCTAATTTGATCCTCACAACAAGCTTATATGTAAGTACAATTATTATTCACATTTTACAGTGAAGGAAATTGAGGCAGATGGCAGTTAAGTGACTTGCCTAGGGTTTTGTATCTAGTAAGTGACTGAGGCTGTATTCAAACTCAGGTCTTCCTGACTCTATAGTTAGAAAGCAGAAAAAGGGACATGGAAGGTACAGAAGAGTTTGGAAAATATTCAAATTTGAGGATGCATAGTCTCAAAGAGTACAGTGCTGAGGGGCTTAGCTCTTCCCAGACATGAGTCTCAGTGGCCTTCAGAGTAAAGCAACAACTCTAACAGTGGCAAGGCCAAAATGACTGTAACTGATGGATACAGGGAATTCTTGCTGATTAGATAGTTGAGGATTAGCTACTCCACCTTGTGTTCTATAAGAGCAAACTGGAGGACTGAGTCATTGCCTTTTTCCAGACAGCAGCAAGTTGAGGAGGGGGTCAAGGAGTTGAGTACAATCCCTTCTCTTCTATATCTATAGGAGTTTGGAATTCAGGAATAGTGGCTTTAATTATTTTTAATATATTTTTAAAGGATATTTTTCCATGGTTATTTGATTCATGTTCTTTCCCTTCCCTTTTCTCTCCCACCTCCCAGAGCTAACAAGCAATTCCACTGGTTTATATTTGTCTTATTATTCAAAACCTCTTTCTATATTGTTCATATTTGTAATAGAGTAAGCTTTAAAAAACCATACTCCCCAAATCATATACCCTCATAACTGAGTGATAAATTATATGTTTTTCTTTTGCATTTCTACTCCCATAGTTCTTTCCCTAGATGTGGATGGCATCCCTCCCGCCCCCCATAAGTTCCATGGGATTGTTCTTGATCATTGCATTGCCATTAATAGCAGTCTATTACATTTGATTGTTCTGCAACATTTCACTTTCTGTGTCTAATGTTCTCCTGGTTCTGCTCATTTCAACTCTGCATCAGTTCATGGAGCTCTTTCCATTTCATATAGAAATCAAGCAGTTCATCATTCCTTAAACCACAATAGTATTCCATTACCCTTATATATCACAATTTGTTCAGCCGAGGGATACCTCCTCATTTTCCAATTTTTTTCCCACTATAAAAAGCTCAGCTATAAATATTTTTGAGCAAACATTTTTTTTTTATCTCTGTGGGGGACAAACAGAAGTGGTATTGCTGGATCAAAGGGCATGCAATCTTTTAAAGCCCTTTAGGCATTATTCCAAATTGCCTTCCAGAATGGCTGAATCAATTCATAACTGCACCTCAATGCATGTGTCCCAATTTTTGCCACATCCCCACCAAAATTTATTATTTTCCTTTAGGAATAGTGGCTTTGAATTACCCTTAATGTTTTGAACAAACATGTCTGCCATGGCATTATACTTCTATATTAAATCACTATTGCTATTCTATGTGTGTTTAGGTATAGACATGTACTTGTATGAAAACTTAGAGGGGAGTTTGAGTTCCCTCTTCCCAAATCTAAGTCTCCTTTACAGATAGGATTATAGTGGAGTCTCAAGATCTAGTCTTATTGTCAAGAAGGAAGATTTCCTGGGCAATAATATCTTTGGAGTGGCCACATGAGTAATCTTAAATTCAAGAGTTTTTGAGTTTGAGAGTTCAAGGGCTAGATCTTTTAGAATGAAAGTTTCCTGACTCAGATTTCCAAGGGTGGTTATATTCTTATGAAAGTAATTGATCGACTAAAGTCAAGCTTTAGAGATAGATATTATTCTAACTGTAAATGTCTCTTGCTTTCCTCATAATTGACTTAAAAGGAAATTTAGTCTACAAATGCCCTCTCCTCACCTACTGAATATTATAGATGAAGAAACACAAACCCAAAATGGTAGACTGAGTTGTCCAATGTCATAGAGTACTACAAAGAGTAGAGATGAGATTAAAAGCAAGGTCCATTGGCTCCAAATCCAGTGTTTTTCCTACTTGACCCAAATATAAAACAAAATTGAATTTAAGATAATCTTATTTTCAAGAGAAAGAAATATTTCAAACCATCAAAATTCCCTCCACCATACAAAACACTAAAGTTATTAGTTACTTAATATCAGACAGAAAACAAATCCTTATTCACAAATGTTTTATATCCCTATTCTTTCCAACCTAAGGGGAAACAAAGGTGATGTCTTAATTTATAAGCAAAAAAAAGTGAGCAATTTCTAGAAATGTTTCTGTAATGTGTTTCATGTAAAAAATAATTAAAAAATAATGGCTTAATGAAGGGCAGAATATTAGTTCTTAATGAGAGGATAATGTAGGGATTATAGCTCAGGGTCAGTCAAATGAATAGGGACTTTTAGAGCACTTGTGGACACAAGAAGAGAAAAGAGAGAGAATTGAATCTCAGGATCATAGGGTTATAGCTGCAAGGGACATTCAAGGCCATCTAGTTTCTACTCTTTTATTTGGCAGAAGAAGAAACGGTCTTAGGAAGGCTTGGCCCAAGTTATGCAGAAGTAGTGGTAAGCATGATTTTATTAAATATTACAGGTAGTATTGAAATTTTAAGGAACTGGATCAATTCCCCTTGAACAGAGCATGAGGGAGAAATGCTAGTAGTTAAAGGGATACAATAGGGATATGTGGAAGGTTAGAGAGAATCTGCTCATTAGAAGGGACTTTGGAAGTAATGCAGTCTTAATTCCCAAGTCCAGGTAATAGATTCCATTATTGATTTCTGAGAAGGATTTAAACTTACTATTTTCTGCATAATAATAAATTGTCTTTTAGTTCTTTACGGTCCACAAATTGCTTTATATTCTGGAAGGGCTTTAGAAGCACTATTTTACAGATAAGGAAATGGAACCTCAGAAAAATAATTATAGCTAATATTTATATATTTAAAGCTGAAATATTATTACTTTATGATGTGCAAGATACTGTTTTAAATACTGTGGACTTTAACATTCTTGTTTCCCCCACCCCCACACTCCCTTTTAAGCAAAACTAAAGAAAGACTCAACTACTATTGCTGTTAACTGTTGATTTGTTGCTGGTGGTTTTCAATCACTGACCCTATTTTAACAAAATTGACTTTACCATTTGGACTTCAGTTAGGTATAGAAGACAGTGGATGACCACCTTTATTGCTGTAATGTGCTTAGCATTATATGGTAATAGAAGCTACTTAATTGTTTCCAATGGAAAGTATTCTTGGAATTTCCATTTTGAATATGTTTGGACTAAACTTACAATAATACTGATGTCTGGAGCAGCAGCAAAACAAACAAACAAACAAAAACAACAATAACCAAAAAACCCACCCTGGTGGCTCTCTCTATTGGTATATGTAACTAATTTGGACTTTTTGAAAATAAAAATAGCTTGTAGTCCTGCAACTTTGCCTTCTTAAAAAAATAAAAGAAGTTGCCTCATAATTGATAATACAACTCTCTGAAATTGATCTGAAGTCTTTGGTCATTGCTGTGCAGCAAGTATTGCTGAAAGGCTGAAAGGAAATGCTATATAAATTGCTTTGGACAATGGGTTTCTCAGAAGTCAAGCTATCCAGCACAATATGTTCAGTTCAATTGATTTGCCTACCTACAAACTGCTCCCTTTCCTGGAACCAGTTCACATTTTCCTCCGTTCACACAAAGACCTGGATCCATGTTGCACAGGCTTTGACAGGGCAGTCCATCTTGGCTGACATAACCTGGCTTACAGAGGCAGTTGGCCTCTTTTGTCCATTCATTCCTTATGCACTGTGAAAATTCATCACATGCCATGAATTTGCATGGGTCCGCTTGATCAGCTGTAAGAAGAAGGAAATATTTTAATGGATTCAATGATGCATAAACAATGCACTTGGCTGAACTTGAAGCCAAGGGATCAAAATATATCTATTGTTACCACATTTGTGGTTTATTTCCTAGTGGTGGAATAATAACTGCACTTTAAAAAAATCTCAGAGGTTATTGAGAATTTGTAGACAAAAATAATACATTTTGCTTTATATATAATTGTGTTGGACTGTCAGCAAATTTCTTTTTGAGTAATCATTTCCTGTAGAGACTACTTATAAACCTGTAATAACACAGAACTTGCATTTGATCATCTCAGTGTTTATTTATCTATCCATCTATAGATATATCTGGCATCTGTCTATCCGTCCATCTGTCTGTCCATCTATCTGTCTGTCCCTCTGTCCTATCTATCTATCTATCTATCTATCTATCTATCTATCTATCTATCTATCTATCTATCTATCTATCTATCTGTCTGTCTTTCTGCTTGCACACATGCATATATCAGCTACCATGCCATGATATTTAGGCATAGGATTTTTGTTTTTCATTTGTTTCAGTCATATTTGTCTCTTCATGACCCCATTTGGGATTTTCTTTGCAAAGGTACAAGAATAATTTGTCAATTCATTTCCCAGCTCATTTTACATATGAGGAAACTGAGACAAATAAGGTTAAATGACTTGCTCAGGTTCAACTCAGGAAGTTGAGTCTTCCTGATTCCAGGACTGGCTCTCTATCCATTGTACCACCTGGCTACCTTTATTTCCAGTTAGTATATGTAATTTATTACAATTGCACAAAGTTTTCACTAAAAAGTGAATCCTTAATTTAAAGAAAGAACTGTTTCTCTCTGAATAGCTTGGCCTACTTATATTCACAAAAAATGAGGCAGCAGAGTGGGCTGAGCCCATCTGCCTCCCAGGGAGGAAGAAGGATTAATTAGATAAATGAATCATCCCTCCATTTTGTGGAACAGAATTAGGTATATTTTGACATACAAAAACACTTAATCTGTGTGGGTTGTTATATGCTTCCTTGTTTTCCTATAAGATTGAGAGACTGACTTGGGAATCCATCTAAAGATGAGAAATCTCCAAAGTGGGGTGTTCAAGACTATCCATGGTGGGAGTGAGAAGCTAAGAAGATCATAACAGAACCATTTCTAGTTTTTTAATTTAAAAAAATATGAAAGAAATTAAACTTTACTAGTATGGAGTTTCCCAAAAAGTCTTAGGGCCAAGGACATAATATGGATTGACACTAGAGGTCAAAGTTGGTCCATAAGTTTTGCTGTCACATATCACATATGGTAAATGAGATATACTGAAGGAAAAGTCAGAGTTCTATAATACTGAAGGTTTGCTATGGTGTCCTCACTTGTATGCTATTTCCAGGGTACTGTAATACATTTAAATGTGTGGTTGTAAATGTTTAACAACGGATTTTCTGGAAAAAATGTATGCATTACACATTTTAAGGTTTGATTTGCATTATTAAAGTTTTCTCCATCACTTTCTTAAATCTAGTCAATCTATAAATCAAAGCCTGATTTGTAGCATTTATCTATTTCCAAGGCAGAAATGCTCACACTGGAAATTTGTTAGCAGTTGACTTTCTTGAGTAGATGTGAGCTAGTTCCAGGATACTTCTGGATACATGTAAAATGGATTCATGAATTTTATGACATATTTTTAAGTAAATAAACCTTCACAAAATGGATAGACAGCTTAAAAAGATACCCGCAAAGAAATCACATATAGAAGATAACACTAATAATGTGAACATAAGAATCAGCACATTCTAGTCCTAAGATGTTGTTTGTCCTTCATTTTTAAGAGGACTCATCATATCACTGGGTGATGTCTTGACTTGTTCATGAAGTGGGCTTAAGTGAGGCAAAGTTGTATAAAATTGTCAGTCTCTCTTTCAGAGTCATCAAAGTCCAGTGGCAAAACAAAAGGTAGGACAACAGACAATGGCTCTGGATGCAGTGGATAACTTGGGGTCTTCACTATCTGACCAAACTCTTAAGTGCTCCATATCACCTGCTTCAGCTTCCTGCATGGTAATTAGAAAAAAAAAATAACTGTTCACATCCAACTGGGGAAAGCCGATATTGCTCTGCCTCACCAATGGGTTTGACTCTATAGTTTCTTAGAGCCACAGGTGAGACTTGAAGGAAAGGTAAATATCAAAGATGGATGAGTAGCTTTGAAAAGGGCTCGGGAAACCCTCACACCAGAGGAGCTAGTCTTCCCTGAATTCCCTATACACCTCTAATATAAGCTCTAATACAACAGCTCTTTGTCAACTATGATATGAGGTTAAAAACAATATAGATCTGATATCTGGCAAGAATGGAATTGATAGCAGATTTGCTGGTTATCTTGCAGCAAAGTCATTCAACTCAAAGATGAGTTTCATATCTTTCTTTTATAAAAAGAAATAGGGGTGCAGTGCTCCCTGTGATCTAGAAAATCCATATAAAATGTTATGGTCCTCTCTTCATACCAGAGAAGGTCTGAATTTTTCTTTTTCTTTTATGGGATGTTTACAGTATCTTATTGTAAATTTTGGGTTAAGTATGCATTTCTGGATTCATAGACTTTTTCTGTGTTATCTGTTGGTCTTCACATAATTTCTGTAAACTCCCCCCAAATTCCCATTTAATTCCTTATGCTGACCCACAATATCGAAACCACTCTGGGAAAAGTTGTGCTGTGCAAGGGGTAACTCAAGCGTTCCAAATTTCCTGAACTTTACTGTAATGACAAGTGCCCATCAGTAGTGTGATACTGTAGGGGATTTTTTTTTAAAATAGGTAAACAGTCTATATCTTCAAAGTAAAGATGGTGCTTTAATGAGTGAGAAAGTAAATTGCCTTTTGAGAGAAATGTGCTATAGAAAGAACATTCTGAAAATGGATGTTTAGAAATGTTTCCATCTTTAGGTAATTTTTTTTGCTCTGTGTAATGAAGGTAGGTTACCCATAAAGATGCTAATATCTGCACACTTTAAAAAGTTGGGTGAAGGGGGTGAGGTATGCAGCTAGGTGGCTCAGTAGATTGAAAGCCAGGACTCGAGATGGGAGTCATTGAATTCAAATTTGACCTCAGATACTTCCTTTCTTGGTGATCCTGGTCAATTCACTTATTTTCCATTGCCTAGCCCTTACTGATCTTTAATATACAGTTTTGATTCTAAGATGGGAGGCAAGGGTTTAAATAAAAAAAAATTGGAAATAGAATTTTTTAATCTTTGAGAAATCTAAATGAAGAGTTTTAGTGGATTTTAAACTCATTTGTTATAAATGTAGAAGTGCAATACCTTCTGATTAGTTTGCAGAAATTATTGACATCAGGGAAAATGGAAATATGATAGTTTAAGTTCAGCCAAAACTTTTGCATAGTTGGTGAATGGGACTGAAAATTGAGTGTCATGATCTAGCAAATACAATTAATGATGCAGGCCTTGTATTTGCATCTATGTATCTTTGTGAGATATCTTTTTCTGCTGTGACAACCATAAAAACCAAGTATTGAAATAAACTGATCTTAGAACCAGGCCTTCAAATTATTACTTTAAAAAAGTTAATGAGATAAAACAATGAAGTATATAGTTTATCATATTGCTCTTAAAAACATTATTTCAGGTGATGCAAAATAAATATCATGAAATATTTAGGTAAAAGGATTGAGTCAAATGGAATATATGTCTGTAACTGCATAGGCATGGAGAGGAGAAGTTGGGGGGGGAAGCATATTTTAAAACTCATTTCTTGAAAGTGAAATTACAATTGAAATCTTCAGTCTGAATTCTCCATTTCAAGGTATCTGCAAGGGGTCTGATAAGTTTCTTTTGTGAAGCAGATGAAAGGACACATGGGAAAGCTCCAAGAACTCTAGGAGAACAGAAGTGATGGCTCTATGAATCTTAGATTGTACCCTATGACTCTCAAAGCCGCCATCACTGCTATTGCTTCTGTGATCATCCAACTCCTGATATCACGTCTTCAGTTACTTGGCTTTTATGACCACATCTGGCCATTTACACAGCTTTTTGTGTGTCCTCCTTTGGTCAAACGAGTACCCAGGTGTCCTGGGCCTCCATGGCTGGCCTCCACAGTACCTGCAGGCCCACCCACTCACTTCCCCTCTTTCCACTACTGTTGCAAGAGAACTCCAGGGCTGTGAGACTGCACAGAGATCCTTTTAATCTTGGGCCTCAGCACTACAAAAGCCAAGGAGATAGTATTAAGGGAAAGAAGTTGTATTGTTGAGCCCCAGTTGAGAGGCCCACTGAAGAAAGCAGCCATACTTGCCTGAGATTGCTGGCAAGTTCCCAATCTCTCACATGCTAAACACAATGCTGCTCTCAGCCAAAGGTCATCACTAAACCCTAAATCCTCCCTCACTCTGAAGAGCAAAGAAGTCCTTATAACATCATGACTGAAAAGTACCAAACCTGCCTTTCCCGAAGAACAGATTAGCAATCACTGTTTCTCAATTTGTTTACATCTGTAATAGCAACCCTGGTAATGTTCAGCCATGTCATACACTTTGTGACACTATTTGGGGTTGCCATGTCCTTCACCAGCTCATTTTATAGATAAGGAATTGAGGCAAATAGGGCAAAGTGACTTGCCCAGGGTTACAAGGTTAAACTGTCTGAGGCTGGATTTGAACTCATGAAGATGAGTGTTTTCAACTTCTGAGCAGCTATTTATCCACTAGACCACCTTCTACACAAGTCCTATTTTGATACCCCTTAGTTTTTAGTTTTGACCTATTTTACTTTGTGTTGTTCCTTGCATTCTCAGCTCCTTGAGAGTAGGGTCTGTTTTGTTTTTATCTTTATAGTTCCCATCCTGCCTGCATCCAAGTTTTGTAGTTTATAAAACATTTGTTGAACAAATGAATATAAGAACTTCAAAGGATTTAAAATAGCACCTATCATAACAGTCCTTGTAAGGAGGACAGAGAATGTTTTTGAGACTAATCAGTCCATCAAAGACATATAATTAAATATGGCCTTTTATGGATGGAGCTAAAGAAATTCAAATGATGTTAGAGCAGAAAGGGACCTTGGAAAACATTCATGGCTTTATTTTACAGGTTATGGAAATTGAGGTCCAAAGAAGGCAGTGACTATTTCGAGGATATAAAATTAGTCTGGCAGAAAGTATGTTTAGTATCAAAGTGTTTTGACTCCCAGCCCATTAATCTCTCTCTCTCTCTCTCTCTCTCTCCCTCTTTCTCTTTCTCTCTCTCTCTCTGTCTCTCTCTCTCTTTCATTTTCTCTTTTTCTCTCCTCCCCTCTCTCTCCCCTCTCTCTCTCCCTCCTCTTGGAAAAAGCATTGATAAGCATTAACTTTGGACCAGGCATTTACTAAGTGTTGGTGATACAAATATACAAATAAGACAGACTCTGGCCTCAAAAAATTTACATTAGAATCAGGGAGACATCTCCTGTGAGCAGGGAAAGGAGTTTTGTTTGCTCTGAAGAGTCCATTGACAAGTCCCTTCTGGAAACAGTGGTAGTGTTGGTTTGATTACAGTTCTCAAAGTAAGAGGGACAGGAGATAATTTGTGTGACTGGTAGAGTAGAAACTGATTGGTCAGGGCATAGATCAGTCTATTGGTCTTCTATGTTTGGCTGCCTCTGTGGTCCATGCTCTTAAAAATGTACTACATTAGTGGATTAAGAGCCAGGCCTAGAGACAGGAAGTCTTGGGTTCAAATGTGACCTCAGACATTTCCTAGCTGTGTGCCCCTGGGCAAATCACTTAACCCTCTTTGCCTATCCCTTACTGTTCATCTGCCTTGGAACCAATATACAATATTGATTCTTTAAATAATTTTTAAAATTAATTTTTTAATTTTTAAAATTTAAAATTAAATTTTAATTTTTTAACATTTTTCCATGTTTACATGATGCATTTTCTTTCCCTCCCTTCCCAGAACTGACCAGCAATTGCACTGGGTTATAAAAATGTTATCACTTGATACCCCATTTCCATATTATTCATGCAATATTGATTCTAAGATGGAAAGTAAGGATTTAAAAAATGTACTCCTATTATAATGCAATTATATGGAATTGACCCTACCAAACATTTAATAAGCATCTGCATGAAACTATATGTGTGACAAAATTCTTTATCAATGAAGCTGTCAGGAGAATGAAAGGTTTCTCCTCATCTCAGCCCACTGTTTTCCATGCCTCATTTTATTGTTGTTTCTTCAGTAGAGGCTCGTGGCACCTGGATGTTTATTAAGAGGTTTGCAGTGTTCATTATCTTAAATTTGTGGCCCTAAGGCTAATGCTTTATTTTTTTTCTTCTTGTGCTGATGCTCAGTGTCCACTAGATGTCTCTCTATTTCAAAAGAAATTTGAAAACGACCTTCAGCTATAAAAGTTTTATGTACCTGAACTGATTTCTGTGACCTTAAAAAATCATTGGCAGTGGCAAGGGGAATGCCAGAGAGAAGGGATGTGTACCTCGGCAGAAGGTAGCTCTTCTGGAAAGGCTGCTGTAGTCGTTATCATCTAGTGATTACAATTGTTCAGCAACCTCCCAGCTGGTGAAATTTGGGTTTGATTAAGTCACTTCTTACAATCTCTTAGGATCTGCGAAGTATAGTGGCACACAGAAGTCCCTGGTACAGTCTCTCAGTCAAGCAGATCCATTGCCTGCTAAATTTCGATGAGAATTCCAACATCTAGCTTTTCCCAGCGTGGCAGAGAATCATGCATTATTAAAATGCCCAGATTTCATATGAGACATAGCAGGACTCAGTCAGGGAACCTGCAGAGTCTTGTGCTTGCAATCAGTGGAGGATCTCTGCTTCCGCCGCTGGAAGGAAGGGAGTTAGGGGATGGAAAGTAGCCTCGTTCTATTAGTGTTCATGGAGGGTGATGGGCTGATAGAGCCTCAGCTATAGCACACTTAAAGCAGCTGCTATGGAATCACTACGGAGAGGATGCCTGATCCTCCTTCCACATCTCCTTGATTGTTTAAAGTATAGCTGCATCCTGGTGGCAAGCATCTCCTAGGCAGCTTGCCTAAGTTTGTTCACTTTGTAAACATTTGGAACATTTTTTTTCTTTGCCAGCTTAGTGTTCTTCTACATGGAACCATGGTAGTTTTAGGGACCACTAGTCCAGTGCTTACTACACTGCCTGGCACATAGTAGATACTTAATAAATATATATTGAATCAAATTGAAGCAATCAATGTAAATTGAATCAAATCCTTACCTCTGCTGCCTCTCTGAGTCCCTCGTACTTTCTAGGTTTTAGAATCTAGTATCTATCTAGAATCTAGAATCTATCTAGATTCTTCTTCAACATCTCAAACTCTGAAGACTTCTTTCTAATTCTCTGCTCTTTAGATTTTGGGATAATCCCTTCCATTTTTTTCCTCTGGGCTAAGAAGAGACTGCTTGAAACCAATAGATCACAAATCCACAAATGCTTCAGCACCGATGTGGGAGATTAAATCTATAGGTATTGAATTTCCTAATGGAATGAAAACTATCCTAGGGTAGAGACTTTCCCTTTTTTTTTTCCTTTTTCTATTGTATCTCTGCTTCCCAGCATAGCACCTGAAACAATGTATGTCCTTAATATATACTTGTTCATGGTTCCAACAATCAGAATCTGTCCACTGATTAACCTTAGGTAAATAGATAATTTATTCAATGGCTCTTTTCTCAATTTGTTGCTTATTCAATGTCTCTGTAGGGAATTTTAATGCCTCTGCCATTCTCTCAGTATTTCTGGTGAGGAAGAAGCTAACCATTAGGCTAAAGATCTACTGGATCTCTTTGTAACTGGATTAAGGGATTATTCTACTAGGGAAGAGATGGCTTTCAAAATGGCTTGTAAAGGATGCCAACAAATGATAACTATGGAAAATCCATGTAGCCTATTAGGATAGATAATGGCTTAATTATTGACATTTACATTAATTTAAAAATATATGCTTGAATGGCATTAACTGCCATTGTATGGTTTAGTTCAGGAGGGTAAGATACAGTGAAAATTATTTGATTATTTCCTCATATCCACTAAATTCCTCTTCTACTGACCCATCATAGCAGTAGAGCTGAGCCTGGATTCTTTAAAGCTATAGATATGGATTGCAAACTCTGAGCTGGGAAGACTTTAGTTATGGTCCTGATGCTGGATGGTGAATCTACCCTCAGAGAATTTTTCCAGCTAAATTTGAAGACGTCCAACATCAAGAGGTTGATCATTAAGGGAATAACTTTAAAATTTTTATTTCCTTTTATTTTAAATATTTTATTTTCCCAATGACTTTTATTAAAATTTTTCTAGATTACATGTCAATATAATTTTTAATAATAATTTTCTGACATTTTGTGATCCATGTTCTCTCCCTTTTAAAATTATTATTTTTATTTTTTGATTGACTTTTAAATTTTTTCACAGCAAGTTACAAAGATCAGGAAATCACCATAGAACATCTCTTTGCCCCTTTGGCCCTCCTCCCAAAAATGAGTTCCTTCAAGGGGGCTCCATTTGGGGCTGGGATTAGCCTTCATTCTCCTTCTGGCTATGCTTTTGATTCTCCAGACTTTGTCACCATCCCCCCACATAGATACTTCTGCACCCTCACCTAGTTCTGCTCCCTTCTATCTGTCTTCCCCTATTATCATGTATGCTCCTTTGGATCTTTTCTCACAGGTCCACCAGGAACTCCCTGTTGCTCTGTTTAGTCCTGAATCAGTCTGAAAATCTGTTAACTTGCAAGATCTATAAGTACCCTGTCCACACTTTCTCCCAGACTTTATGTTTAGAATAAATTGGAGATGGAGAATGTCCCTTCGTGGTCGCCACAATGTTACAAGGGAATCTCTTTAAAAGACTAATAAATATTAATTTAAGGTCACCAAGGAATTCAGCTATGTAATTCCTTAATGAAAACTCAAGTCTGCAGTCAATCTTTTATGGAGTTTAATTACAATAGGAGTAAGAAAGGAATTAGAGATAGAGAGAGAGAAAAAGGGAGAGAAGGGAATAGGGCTTAAATACCCCTTCTGTTTAGGCTGGGCCAAAAGGCCCAAGCCCTTAGATAGCTGGGGCAAAGAAAAGAGATCAGTCCCTATTACTCACATGACCAAAATGGAGAAACAGTCTCAGAGGCCCCCACCTTCAGCTTCCTTCAGAGCAAGCTTCTCAGAGCACCTCGCAACCACTCTGGCCAACTCCTCAACCACCTCGAGTCTTCAGACCCCCCTGATCTTTTAGGAAATCATCCAAGTTGCCTCCCCTCAGTTCTCACATCTACCAATCACTGTCCATCAATTTCCCTGTGCCAATGGAGGCTCTAGCTTAACCCAGGACCGCCCAGAGGCTTTGCACATGTCTGTTGAAGGTCATATTTTCAAATGATTAAATCTTTGCTCCTTTGCTACAGCCCTTTCTAAATCCTGTTAACCTGAGTAGGGTAGAGATTGGAATAATTAAATTTTGATCTAGGCTGCAGCCCTTACTCAATCCTGTTAGGACTGAATAGGGTGGAGATTGATTCCAAGTATCTCCATTGTATCAATTCTAAAATCAATCATGACTCAAAGAAATTCCTGTTCTATGCTTAAGCATAGGTCAAAGTCCTTTCCATTGTTCAGCAAAAGGTTTCTGTCCTAAAGTAATCTTAAGAAGGTAGGAGAAGGAACCTCCCATGCCAATGGGGTTCCCATTCCAATAGACTATCAGTAAGAAATTTTCCAAGTATGAAATATCCCAATGGTGAAATTTCCAACATTTATAAGTCTAAGGAATTTTGAGGTTTACAAGGATCACCACCTAAGAGTGAGGGAGGGAGGAAATAAATATTTATGTCTTCTATGTGCCAGGAACTATGTGCAGAGAGCTTTTTACAAATGTCTCTTTTGATCCTCACTATACCCAACTTCCCAGTAAGGGAGGTACTAAATATTATTATCCTCATTTCACAGTTGTGGAAACTGAAGACAACAAAGATTAAACCCACAAATACTTCAGCACTGATGTGGGAGATTACATCAATAGGTATTGAATTTCCTGATAGAATGAAAACTCCCCTAGGGTAGAGTTAGTGAATGACTGAGTCTGGATTAGAGTTTAGGTCTTCCTAATTCCAGGCCCAGCTATACAATGGGCATTGCCAAAAATCATTGGCTGGTTGGGAACAGTTCTATCCTTTATGCATCCTCCTTATGTTTAAGTGCCTGTTATGCACTGTGTACTTAATGATGGAAAGACAAGAGAGAAACAGTGTGTTTCAGAAGCTCACCTTCGATGGGGAGTGGGGCAGGAAACCAGGTGTACCCATACAAATATTCACAAAGGAAATAGAATATAATTTCAGGTAGAGGAAGAACTAGCTGCTGAGTGGGTTAGGAGAAGCCTTAGACGGTGGGGTGAGGAATGAATGCATTTCCAACCTGAAGGGCAATCAGGGCAGACTCATAGAGGTATAATGAATATCATGGATAAGAGATAAGAAGCCCAGTTTGATATGACTGTAGAATGCATGAGGGGAATAATATGAAAAAGATCTAAATCTTTCCCTATTGAAAGTGGTCAGGGGCCATACTTAGTAAAAAATTGTCAAGAGTTAAAGTTAATCATTGTTTTTCCTCCTCTCTCACTTTTTATGGTAATCTCTCACTGACTACCCAAGATTATCTTCTGGGTCATCTCTCTTGAGTCAGTGATGGCTCCTTGTCCATATTTTCTTCCTCTGATGGCCAAGACCCTGGAGAAGGTAAAGTCTCCAGTAAGATGGGCTCAAATCCAAATGTGTAGGATGGGGAATGGCTTTTTAAGCTCTGTGCCAGCTGGATAGGTGAGCCCCTCTTTAGATTGACTATCTTTACGTACAAGGCATTCGTAATGTGGATGTTTATAAAGTGATCATTCTGAAATATTTGAATTGTCTGCATTTGTTTTTATGAGTGAACAGTTCTCACATTCTAGGTATATGACAAATTTTATCAGGAGGAAACTTAATTTACTGAAATATGTGCCTGGGTAAAGGAGTCTTTCTAAAACAGTTTAATACAAATTTGACTATAACTATTCCTGAACAGATAAAATCTACTTTATTGGATTGGAATATCAGTATAATTTCTCTTTGCAACTTGTCATAACTACTTTCTAGGGTGGAGATTAGTTCTGAAGATTTGATATTTTCCAATGATCTGTTGATGAGAATATCAGCAAGAATCTTGATCCCTACTTTGACTATGAATGTAATTAATTAAAAACATTTCCTACTTTAGTTTTGTGGTTGAGCCACATAGGTCTGAGGAGGTTTCTTCCAAATGCAAGGAGAAAATTACTTATGTAAGAGTTTGCATTTTAGAAAACTTCCAACTGTACAGATAACTGGCATAAAAATCCCTTTGCTTCTGAAGAATTTTCATTACATTTCAAATGAAAGAGAGTTTTGGTTACTTGGGATGCCAGCTGAATTCTAAGTTGATTATGATTTGTTTTTTCAGTTGATGAATCACATAAAGTTCTAACATTTGTTTACCTTTAAAATTATGGATGCAATCACTCAGGCAGTTTGTAGAAAGTGAATTATATACCCAAAGTAACCAAAGGAATAGGCCACATTCAGTTTGTCCTATGACATGGCATTTGGACTAACCTATAGCTGACCTCCACAGTGCATAGGGATACAACAAAAAATTCAGATGTTTGTCTGAATTTGGAGGGAAATGACAATGGCAAGGTCTCTTGCCTCATACTTCTCTTGAAACTAAAAGTAACAATAGTGTTCTATCAGTTTCTTTTTACTTTGAAAAGGAAGCTTTGGGACTTTATACATGCAAGAATGTAAGCACTTGCCATGTATGATTTTCAACAAATCTCTTAACCTTTCTGTTCTTGAGCTGTGTACCTTATAAAATTAGAGATTTAGATTAGATCAGGAATTTCCAATTTGGATATGGATACCCTCAGAGGACAATGAGAAACTTTTCAGGAATTTTTGGAGGAACACTGGTAAAAAATGATGTCCTATTGAAATATTATGAAAGTAGTCATGCTAGTTTAAAATAAATGTATATTGGAAAGAGAATAGTGAGAAGGGGCAGAATGGGCAGAATTCCAAGGAATTGTTAGAGTACATCTGAAAAATTTGAAAGGGAGAGTCGAAGAAATACTTCCTATTGATCAAAAGTAAGTGAATGAGGTTTAGGTATAAAATTTTTTATACAGAGCTACAAAAATATCAACAAAATTAATGAAAGAGGAACAAATCAATCTCTGCATTAACTGGATTGTATTTCCGATATCAATCCATATTAGTGAACCTTTCACTAGAGGTGTGGGAGATAAGGAGGAAGCTATGAATGGTAGAGACCATAGAGAAGGTGAAACCTCTGGTAAGATGGCATCAGTATTGGCAATGGAGGCAAATTCTTGGAGGTGTAGTAGGATGTGAAATGGATTTTTGACCTTTGTGTCAGCTGGATAAGTGAGTTTTTCTCTGAATTGACTTTCTCTATGTACAAGGACATTTGTAACTCAGATGTTTATAGAGTGATCACTGAAAATTTTGGATTGCCTACATTTGTTTTTTTTTTCTATGAGTGAACAACTCTTTCACTTTAAGCATATGGCAAATTTTTGGGGGAAGAAACTTAATTTACTGTAATATTTATCTGAGTAAGGCTGATTTATAATCAGGGAAGTTCAAAATTTTTGAATTCTTAAAGAAGCTCTTCCTTTTCTTTCTAAATGTACTCAAAAGGTTTAAATTTAATTTATAATAGCTAATCTCTGCAAATCAGGATTCTCAAAATGAACACCATATTTATGTATCTCATTTGAAAACCACACTAAGAACTGAGAATCAAGAGTTTTTCTCATTTATCTGCATCTGAAGAAACATTTATGACTCTATAACATTAAAAAAAATAAAAACCCTTACCTTCCATCTTAGAATCAATACTAAGTATTGATTCCAAGGCAGAAGAGTGGTAAGGGCTAGGCAATGGGGATTAAGTGACTTGCCCAGGGTCAAACAGCTGGGAAGTGTCTGAGGCCACATTTGAACCTAGGACTTCCCATCTCTACACCTGGCTCTCAATCTACTGAGTCACCCAGCTGCCTCCTAAAATTTTTTTAAATACCAAATTGTTTTCTTTGTGAAAAATTAACCTCTATTTTGTTTCCTATACACATGATAAACTCTAGAATCTATTTCCTTTCATACTGAATAGTGGGTATGGGAAGATTTACTAGAAGTTGAAGGGGTATAAGGATTCTTGAACTAAATTATTTTTAATGGTCTTTCTAGTTCTAAAATCATAGGATAGAATGTGGTTTCCTATAGAAAATCAAGGTCTCATTGTTTCCCTTTTATACTTTCATTGATGTGTGAATGGACTTAATCATTAAGATTTTATGGAGATGATAAAATAAACATAAGAGTTGACTCTAGTTACCAGTGTTTTAAAATTCCTTGAAAATCTTTTTAGGAAACATAAAATCAAAGCTATAGGTTTAGAAGCAGGAATCTTGGTTTCCTCTACTGTCATCTGGCATGTACTTTACAGGTTTTAAGAATGTTGGCTTGTCTACCTTTAGCCACATTGTGTTGCCATGGTTAGTTTGTGTTTTAGTTTTAGAATCTGAAGGTATATGAATGTATGTAGCAAAAGCATCTGAAGGGAATTTGTGTTTTCAAGAGAAGTTATTTAGAGGGGAAACAATGTCTATTAAACAATAATGGCATCAAGTAAGTATATTCAGTTTTTATATGTCTTAGACATGTCCTCTGTGGGGATTTATGTGAAGATTTATACAATAATTCCCCAAGGGTGAAAAAAATATGGATAGGTTAGAGGGAGCATCTGCACTAATGAAATCATAGATATGTAATAACATTATAGGTAGTTTTTCTCTTCAATTTATGAAAAATAATCACTAAATTTCCATGAATTATGTCAATATGACATAGATTATTTATAGAAGCCAAGGACACATAGTACCCAAATCTCAATTATCTAAGGACAATTACTCAAGGGTGCATCAAGAATCTTTGAAAACAAAAATCTTTTTCTTATACCTATTTGCTCCCCTTTGGTAATTAGAGTACAGCCAGAGTTATCTTTACTTCAATAATCTCTGCTAATTATATTTGTTATTACTAGTATAGCCCAATTCACAGATTATGTAGTTGATCTGGTATGAGAACTGGGTGCTCCAGTGGGCAAATCCCATTCCCTTGGCTCCAGGTGTCAGGTAGGGACCCATCTGAAGCTCTCATCCCAGGAGACAGAACAGACAGGATAAACATATGGAGCCCTCACTCAGAGATTGCTTTTGTAGAGGAAGGAAAGGTGTGCAGAACTGTAACTGGATGGAAAAAAGGCACTTCCAGATGAAGAGAACTTCCAAATAATTCCCTTTGGCAATGCCAGTCAGAATCTGTTCTACAACTTCGTTTTAGAGAATTTCTTCAAGCCCTGAGCTGCTCTGAAGTTCACTATGTCATTGTCTCTCAGATACTTTATATTAATGGATAAAATTATTAAACAATATGTAGCAATTGTCTCCTTATATTTGATTCCAATCTACTTTATCAAGTTTTAATTTGGAACTATGCCCAAAGGGTGACAAAAGAATGTCTACCCTTTGATCCAGCCATAGCACTGCTGGGTCTGTACCCCAAAGAGACAATGGACAAAAAGACTTGTACAAAAATATTCATAGCTGCGCTCTTTGTGGTGGCCAAAAACTGGAAAGCGAGGGGATGCCCATCAACTGGGCAATGGCTGAGCAAATTGTGGTATATGTTGGTGAAGGAATACTATTGTGCTAAAAGGAATAATAAAGTGGAGGAATTCCATGGAGAATGGAACAACCTCAGGAATTGATGCAGAGCAAGAGGAGCAGAACCAGGAGAACATTGTACACAGAGACTAATACACTGTGGTATAATCGAATGTAATGGACTTCTCCATTGGTGGTGGTGTAATGTCCCTGAACAATCTGCAGGGATCTAGGAGAAAAAACACTATGTATAAGCAAAGGATAAACTATGGGAGTGGAAACACGGAGGAAAAGCAACTGCCTGACTACAGCGGTTGAGGGGACATGACAGAGGAGAGACTCTAAACGAAACTCTAATGCAAATATTGACAACATAGAAATGGGTTCGAATCAAGAACACATGTGACACCCAGTGGAATCACGTGTCGGCTATGGGGAGGGGAGGAAAAGTAAATGATCTTTGTCTTTAATAAATAATGCTTGGAAATGATCAAATAAAATATTATTAATATAAAAAATGAAAAAAATAAAAATACCTCTTGTGAAAAAAAAATGCCTGACCTGGGGACCCACCCTTATAACGGAGATCAAGCATTCAGGGGAAGGGACCATATAGGTGGAGAGATCTTCCAATGTGAGAAGAACAGAAGAACTGAGGGATCTGATAGGCTGAGAAGGCTGCCGGAGCATAATGGTAAAAGAAGTGCAGAGACTCAGGAATGGAGCCCAGAGAGGAATGAAAGAATAAACAAGACTGGCCCAATATTCCTTAAAATGATTGCAGGGAGAGCAATTTAGCAGGCCTGAGAAAGGCATGGCTAGCTGGAAGGGAGTTATTTTCTAGGGTTAGAAAGCCCCAAGGGAGGAGACTTTTTATAACTTCATTTGGGGTTTTCTTGGCAAAGATACTGGAGTGATTTGCCATTTCCTTCTCCAACTCATTTTATAGAGAAGAAACTGAGGCAACAGAGACTTGCCCAGACATTCATCTAGTAAAAATCTGGGGCTGGATTTGAATTCAGGAAGATGAGTCTTCCTGGATCCAGGTTTGGCAATCTATCCCATTCTGTATGAGGTTTTCCTGGCCTCCTCTAGTTCTTCCCCCTACCCACTTCCCCATTCCCTCTGAAATTATCTTGGCTCTATCCAGTTCTTTATATGTTGCCTCCCTCATTAGAATGTAAGCTCCTTGAGGGCAGTTCCTATTTTTGCCTTTTTGTATCTCTGGTACTTAGAGGAATTAGAAGAGAATAAGCATTTATATAGTGCCTACTATATGCTAGATACTGTGCTAAGTGCTTTACAATTATTTTTTTTTCATTTGATCTTCACAGCAACCCTTCAAGGTAGGGGCTATTATTTACACTGTGGGGTTGAGGAAACTAAAGCAAATATAGGTTAAGTAACTTGTTCAGGGTCAGAAAGAATATGGTCAAATTTGAAGTCAGGTCTTTTTGACTCTAAACCCATTTCTCTGTCTACTGTGCCCCTGAGATGTATTAGGATAAGCACTTAATAAATGCTTATTGAAGTGGTGGATAGAATGCCAGTCCTGGAGATAGGAGGTTCTGGGTTCAAATATATCCTCTTATGACCCTAGGCAAGTCACTTAACCCTAATAAACCCTTACCACACTTCGCCTTGGAACCCATATTTAGTATAAATTCTAATACAGAAGGTAAGGGTTAAAAAAAATGCTGAATGACTGAGAGAGATCTTTAAGCTTATCAACTCCCCTTCCTACTTTCCCCAGCATCTCTACCAAACCTTTTTATCCTTCCCTGAATGTCCCATGGCTCCTTTTCTCCCACTCTCTCAGGGAGAACCTTGCTTCATATTTTGCCAAAAACAAACCCCTGAAGATTTGCTGTGAGGTCCTTCTCCTTGCTTTCTGATTTCCCGTCATTTAGAAGCCTTTTGCTACTGTCTTCTCCTTTATCCTTGTCTCACTAAATGAAGTGGCCTTACTCTTTACCAGAGCTAACTATCCTACTCTTTCATCCTACCTGTACTGTAGATCCCTTTACGAGCTCTTCCTTCCAGTGACACTGCCTCCTGGCTGTCCTATGAATAAGACACTCAATCTCTCAGCTCTGTGCTCTCTGGCTGTCCCCTATGCCTGGGCCACTCTCCCTCCTCAAGTCTGCCTAATCATCTTCCTGACTATCTTTAAATCCCAATTAAAGTTCCACTTTCTACAGGAAGCCTTTTCTGAAACCTCTTAATTCCAGCACCTCCACTCCCTTAATTATTTCCTATTTATCCTGTATGTAGATTGCTTTGTGCATATTTGTTTGCATGTTTTCTCCTGCATTAGACTGTAAGCTCCATGAGGGAAGAGACTGTCTTTCCCTTCTTTTTGCATTCTCAGTGCTTAATGTAGTGTCTGGCACATAGGAGGTACTTAATAAATGTTTATTTATTAATGACATAGTAGAGATTTATGGATTCACTTATAAGCCTCTTTTTCCTGTTGTTCTTTGTTGTTAGAAATGTTCATGTTTATGCTAAGTTGAAAATATCACAATTTTAAAAATTAAAATTCAGTTAAAGTAAATTAAAAAATTTTAAATGGTTATTTTTTAAAGAGCTCTGAAAGAAGAGCTGGGGAAATAAACTTTGCATATATCATAATTTTTGCCTGTTAATAGTATATAGACAGAGAGCTGGCAAGGGAAGGGGAAGACAATAAAAATCAAGCCATTTAATTATGGCACATGTGAAAAGCAGTGTTTGGTGGGAAAAGTTCAAGCCATAAAATACTTTCTCCATTTTGGGAAGGAGGTTGATAGTGGGAAGAAGGGAAGGGCAATAGAGCAAGGAGATCTCTTGCCAAAGAATATATTTTGCCTAAATGCTCTGGACTACTATTTGTATTCTCTCTAAATCTCCTTTTAAAAATTATCTTTCAACTCAGAATTTAAGCCTTTAAATGTACAAATTGGGAAAATGAAACCTAGGAAGATTGAGGGACTTATACATAGAAAGGATTGGAGACTGGTCCAAACCTTTCATTATCCAAATGAAACTAGGGTTGGAGGGGGTACTAAGATCAAACAAGTTATTGTTTAGTCATTTTAGTAGTGCCTTTGTAACCCTGTTGGAGGTTTTCTTGACAAAGATACTAGAGTGATTGGCCATTTCCTTCTCCAGCTCTTTAGAAGAAACTGAGGTAAACAGAGTTAAGTGACTTGTTCAGAGTCACACAGTAGTTAAAGGTGTACGTGTCTTAAGCCAGATTTGAACTCAGGAAGATAAATTTTCCTGACTCCAGGTTTGGTATCCTATGTAGTCTGCCACCTAGCTGCTCTATATGAGAAGTCCATGTTAGAAAAGGATTTAAATGTAAGGTCATCTGGACTTAGGGCTAATTCTCTTTAATACTCTACCAGGTAAGCTCCAGGTCACAGGCTAGCCAGGAAAGGGTTGAGCAGTTTCTGAGGGGGGCAATTTTCTGTCCATTGTTCTATAGTCTTCTGATTATTTTAGAGGAGAAAGTTATAATAATATCCACTTTTCTTCTTTTTACTAATAAAAATTTTGTTGGATTAGCACTAGCAAAAAAGAAGGCAGGGACTCCTTCCAACTTCAGATCCTCTATCCAGAAATCAGGAGTGTTTCCTGTATTCGCTACAATAAACTTTGGGGATTATCTGGCTTTTCAATGATCTGTTCTATCCCAGGCCTGTATTACTACACGTGTCATAATCAAGGGTTGGCCAGATTGACAAGTCTGCATATTAGGCATAACCATCAAAACTGGCAACAATTGTGCACGAATTATGGCAATAATTCTTGTAAATTGGGTTTGGAGAATTTCTCTTTTTTGTATGTCTTTATTCTCTAAATTTTTTTTTAAATTGAATCCCCCCAATTACATGTAAAAATAATTTCCAACATTTTAAAAAAGAATTTAGAATCTTGAATACCCTCCATCCTGCTGAGATGGTAAGCAATCGGATATAGATTTTACATGTGCAATCATGTGAAACATTTTTCTATACCAATCCACTTGTGTAAGGAAACTTGAACAAAAATAATTATGAAAGTGTGCTTTAGTCTGGATTCAGATTCTATTATTTTTTCCTCTGGAAGCAGATGGCATTTTTTTTTATCAGGAGTCCTTGGGGATTGTTTTGAATCACTGTATTGCTGAGAATAGTTAAGTTATTCACAGTTGTTCATTGTATAATATTGCTGTCTGTGTACAATATTCTCCTGGTTCTGCTGACTTCACTCTCCTTAAGTTCCTGCCTTTCCAGGTACTTCTGAGCTCTTCCTGATTGTCATTTCTCTAGCACAATAGCACTCCATTATAATCATATACAATAACTTACTTAGCCATTTCCCAGTTGATGGGTATCTCTTCTTTCCAGTTCTTTGCCCCCACAAAAAGAGACACTTTAAATATTTTTGTACATATAGGCCCTTCTCCTTTTTATTTTTTAATGTCTTTGGGACACACACCTACTAATGGTATTTTGGGTCAAAGGCTGTGTACTGTTATAGCCCTGTGGGAATAGGTCCAAATTACTCTCCAGAATAATTGAATCAATTCACAACTCCCCCAATAGCACATTAATGTCTAATTTTTTCCAAAGCCATTCCAAATTTTGTCATTTTTCTTTTCTGTAATGATAGCTAATCTGGCAGGAGTGGGGTGGTACCTCAGACTTGTTTTAATTTACATTTCTCTAATTAATAGTGATAAGGGTATTTTAAAAATATGACTATAGAGAACTTTAATTACTTTCTCTGAGAACTGCCTGTTCATATCCTTTGACCATTTACCAATAGAGGAATGACTTGTATTCTTATACATTTGACTCATTTCTCTATGTATTTGAGAAATGAAGCTTTTATTAAAGAGATGTGCAATTTTTTGGTACTATTATAATTACTGTTTTACTCACTATCCTATTTCCCCTTCCCCCATTTATCCTTTTAGGTGTCCTTTAATTCTGTCCATTCTCAAAAGTGGTTAGCTTCTGACCACCTCAACTCCCAATTTGTCTTCTTTTCTCTCATCTCCATTCCTCTTCTCTTATTCCCTTGCCCAACTAAGGGATAAGTAGGGTAAGTAGATTTCTATATCCAATTGATTGTGCATATTTTTCTCTGTTTTAGCCAATATCAATGAGAAGAAAGTTCAAGAACTCCTCTTTATATCTCTTCCATCATCTCCACTGCAAAAGATCTTTCATGCCTCTTTTATGTGAGATAATGTACCCTATTCAATTCTCCCCCTTTCCCTTCTCCCAATGCATTCTTTCTCATCCTTCAGTTCTATTTTTTTAGATATCATCCCATTATATTCAGCTCACATTCCTGCCCTCTGTCTATGTATACTATTTCTAATCACTTTAATAATGAAAAAGTTCTTAGAAGATATAAGAATCATCTTCCCATGTAGGTAACTAAATTGTTTAACTTTATTGAATGTCTTTTAATTTCTTTTCTGTTTATCTTTTTATGTTTCTCTTGAATATTGTAAAGATAGTCAACGTTTCCATTCAGTTGTAGTCTTTTCATCAGAAATGTTTAAAAGTTTTTTTTAATTGAATACCCATTTTTATCCTGAAGAATTATGCTCAGTTTTGCCAGATAAAAGTCCAAGCTCCTTTGCCCTCTGGAATATCATATTTCTAGCCCTCTGATCTTTTAATGTAGAAGCTATTAAATTTTGTGTCATCCTGATTATGGCTCCATAATATGTGAATTATTTCTTTTTGGCTGTGTGCACTACTTTTTTCCTTGACATGGGAGATCTGGAATTTGGCCATAATATTCCTGGGAGTTATCCTCATAGGATCTTTTTCAGGAGGTGATTGATGAATTAAATCTTTATTTTACTCTCTGGTTCTAGAATATAAGAACAGTTTTCCTTGATAATTTCTTGAAAGATGATGTCCAAGTTCTTTTTTTAATCATGTCTTTTAGGTAGTTCAAGAATTCTTAGATAATCTCTCCTTGATTTATTTTCCAGGTCAGTTATTTCTCCAATAAGATCGTTCACATTTTCTTCTATTGTTCATTCTTTTAATTTTGATTGTTTCTTGATGCCTCATAGAGTCATTGGCTTCCACTTGCCTAATTCTAATTTTTAAGGTATGCTTTTCATGAGTGAGCTTTTAAATCTTCTTTTCTATTTGGTCAATTGTATTGTTTAAATAACTATTTATTCTTAAGAAAACTGAGTAATTACCTTTATTCTTATGTTAGGGATAACATCAGGACATTTTACTTATCTTTTCTACAAATCAGCACAATGTCTTAAAGTTAAATAGGTTAATCAATCAATTAACAAGTATTTAATAAGTACCAAGAGACACAAAGAATTAGCTAAAAAACTGCTTTCCCTTTGATATTTCTATTCAATCAGGGAAGGTATATATGTAAGTTTTTATGCATGTATGTATACATATGTATATTATAAATGTTATCTACCCATGTATGCCTGTTTATAAGTGTTTGTATGTATTCATGTATATGATGTGTGTATAAACTATATACAAAATAGATAAAGGTTATTTTGTGTGAGAGTACCAGAAGCTTGAGGAGAGACTCAGGAAAGGCTTACATTAGAAGGGAGAGATTCTGAGAGACAAAGGTAAGGAGAGAGTACATTCTAGATATGGGGATCCCCTTGTGAAAAGGTGTGGAAAAGGGAGATATTTATCATCATCATTATCATCATCATTATAAATATCATAATCATTGCTAACATGCGTACAGCACTTACTATATGCCAGGCACTATGCTAAATGTTTTACAATTATTATTTCACTTGATCCTCTCAACAACCTTGGATGATAGATTATTATTCCCATTTTACAGATGAGGAAACTGAGGCAAACAGAGGTTAAGTGACTTGCCCAGAGTCACTCAGTAAGTGCCTGAGAACTCAAGTCTTCTTCACTCCAGGCTTGGTGCTCTTTCATTGTATTATGATTATAAAAGATCATCATATATAATGAATGAAATAAAATCAATCAAGGTTTAGAAATGTTATAGTGACTAAATGAAAAAAAATTAAATGTACATTTTTCATACCTAACTTTCATTTAGTTAATAATGTATTTATTTCCTTACTAGTAAAAAACCCAATTTCATTTTTATGTTTGAAAAAACTAGAACAATACAGAAATCAAAACCAACTTTTCAGAATTGTTTTATAAATATCTATACAAACATTCCCTTAAAATTCTGTTTCAGATCTCCCATAGCAGATAAATAGAAATCCCTAGGCCCCTCGCCACTCAAATGTTGACATATGACACAGTAGCTCTTGCTATTTCTGGCTCTGTATTGTTCTATATGTACATATATTTAAATGTTTATATGCAGGATTTTAATTCTTGTGTAGGAAAAGCAATATAGTTTGCTCTTAATTAATCTGGAGGATTTTGCTTTGTGGCTTATTTTGGATCTTCTCTCATCTATCAACCAGACTGATATAAGGTCTTATGTATAATTTGCACAGAGATGGTATGTGACTGTTTTTATGCATCTGCATCTCAGTGTGCATCTGAATGTCTGTTTCTCTTCATTTAACTGCACTTTTGCTATAAAAGGGAATTTAGAATTAATTGCTCCTTCCCTTTAGAAGATAGAATTACTTCTGCTTTTAAAACGCAATCATCCAATAATAATGATGAAAATGATAAACCATAGAATTTTAAAGCTAGAGGGAGCCTCAGAGATTATTTGTCTAAATCACTTATTTTATTGATTGTGAAATGAAACCAGAGGATAAAGTGACTTGCCCAGGGTTACACAGCTAGTAAGCCTATTAGACTGGATTTGAACTCAGGTCTTCTTGATCCAAGACTTGGTGCATGGCTTTAAGATTTAAAGTTATCCTATTTAAAGAACAAAATTCAGTTAATCAATGTTTGGAAATACCACAGAGACCAAGCAAAAAAGATTTAAAATCTATATATTTAGTACAGCTGTGACTTAAACCAAGATTTCTGATTCTTAGGTCAAAAATGCTCCTTATAGACTTCCTCCTCAGACACTATGTATATTGGTAGGACACCATAATCTAGGTTTAGGTGAGGAAGGTGGACTATTGATTTTACTTTCATTTGCTTTAGAATTGGATAACTAAGGGGGCAGCTTGGTAGCTCAGTAGATTGAGAGCCAGTCCTAGAGACGGGGGGTCCTAGGTTCAAATTTGGCCTCAGACACTTCCCAGCTGTGTGACCCTGGGCAAGTCACTCAACCCCCATTGCCTAGTCCTTACCACTCTTTCTACCTTGGATCAATACACTGTATTGATTCCAAGACAGAAGGTAAGGGTTAAAAAAAAGAATTGGATAACTATAATAGAATGATTATTCTTGCTTTTGAGTTATAATTAAGCAAATATTTTACATTTAAGAATTAATGATGGGGCAATGAGGTAGAGCTTCAAACCTGGAGTAGGGAGGATCTAGGTTCAAATATGACTTCAGACCCTCCCGGGCTGGGTGACCCTGGGCAAGTTACTTGACCCTGGTTTTCTAGCCCTTGCTTATAATTGTCTTATAATTGTTACTAAGACAGATGGTGAGGGTTTTAAGAAAAGAATTCATGATGTCAGGGTCATAGAATTTATGTGACTAGGAAGCATGTGGGTCAAGAACTTCTCTTCTAATGTTGATTTACATCATTCCTTGGAGGAAAAGAAATTATTTCTTCCTGAAAAGGTCTAGTTTCCACGTCTTTGGGAAGAACATTTTATTCATTACTTAGCTTCAAGTGTTTCTGTGATGTGTTGTAAGAAATTAAATTTAGGTTTTATGATAAATATGAGAATTATAAAGTAATATTATGGTTGTCAATTTTAAAAATACTAAAGCTTAAGTCAAATGACTTTTAGTAGCTTTATTTACAAAGAGGTGGAAAGAGTGAAAGTAGAGAAATGTAAGAAGAGGGTAGAGAAATGTCTAGCCTATGACCTTAAATGTTGCTCCAGTGTCCAGCTCAGCTCTGGCAGGGCTCGGTAACTTTCAGCCAGAGGACCCAGTGGTGTTTTCAGCAAGGGCTACAACAATGCATTCTCCTCTATGAAAGGAAGGCCTCTCTGGAACCATCTCTCCAGAAGCCAGGAAAGGAAGTCCAGCTATTCACCCAGCTTCCAGACACTGAGTCTCTGAAGGCAAAGTCCCCAGAAGTCCTCCAAAGAAGCAGACCAAAGCCAAGATTCAAAAGTGAAGCCAAAGCCCCAAAGACTAACTCCAAAGAAGTGTAAAGGAGAAGCTCCTTGGAGAGAAAGTTCAAGACTTTTTATACTCCTTTTTCCACATCACTTCCTGTCCCTTCCTCCACTTTACAGGAACCAATTGTGGTCTTTCAATTTGCCTAGCACTGCCCAAGGGCAGGGCAGTGACCTCTGGAGTTGTCACCCACTTCAGCAAGTGATTTGCAACACTCTTACTTAGTGTTAAGTAGGGGTGTTTAAGTTTTTGATTGATTAACTTAAAAGTTGCCATTGATAGACAAAGAAAGTTTGATTCACTCTTCATAGTGTCTTTATGAGGCAGTCAGGTGGCCCAGAAGAGAAAGTGCAAAGCCTGGAGTCAAGACTACTAGGGTTCCAATGGGACCTTCAACACATCCTAGCTGCATGGCTCTGAGCAAAGAACCTCTGTTACCTCAGTTTCCTTGACTGTAAAATGGGAATAATACCATTACCTATTTCTCAGGGTTGTTGTAAGGATCAAATGAGATAATAATTGTATGAAGTCCTTAACCATGCCTAGCGCTATATAAATGTTAGCTGTTATTATTCTATTCATTCTTTTATTCTGTCTTTAACCTCTTTTTGTAATTCCAGTTTTTAGAACATTGCTTGGCACAATATTAGGCACTAAATAACTGTTTATTATGAGAATATACCTTTAATTGCAGATTGTAGTTACTTGTTTTTTGCATAAATTTATGCAGATGAAGGAGAGAATGAATAAAAAAATGTTGAACAAACACTGTGTGCAAGCACTATCCTGAGTGTTGGGGATGCAAACAGAAAAAGGAGACAGTCTTTGTTCTTAAGACCTGAGGGAAAATGGGGAGTCCTGGGATAGGAGAAATCCCAGCTCTCAATTCATCCATCTATGAAGTCCTACTTTGTGCTAGACACTTGCTGGGAAACATCATGAGGAATTGCCCTAACTGTGTGACCCAGAATCTGCCCCAAAGGGGCAATATCGGAAGGACAGGTAAAAATCCGAGCTGAAACCAAAACACCATAGAGACTCACAGGCAATAAAAACAATGAACAAATTTAAAAGGGAACCTGGATGTACTCTGTACATATCATTGCAACAATCCATGCAATTTGGAGGTGAAGAATAAGCCAATATAATTTTCTTAATAGAGAGGTAACATGGGAATTAAGAAGATTGGGGAAAAATTATTCTGTCAACGATGATAAAAAAAAGTGAAAATACAAAGAATAGTAAATGAATGGGGAAAGTCTGCCAAGAAGCTGTTAATCTGGACCAGCTGGGGCATGAGTAATGCATGAACCCCAGTGTGTGCTGGCCAGCAGAACTAGAAAGCAGTGGCTTCAATAGAAGCCAAATAAACAAGACCAACAGAATCATATTGATTCTACTTATTACATCAAAAATGATTGGCCAAAAGAAACTAGGACAAATGGAAATATTTAGAGTCACAAGACCTTGTGGTACAACAAAAAAGGTACCTCATTTGTAATCAGAGGACCTCTGTTCAAATCCTCATCTTCACACTATCTGTATGATTTGGCTTCATAAATTGTTTACTAAGAGATAAAATGGTTATGATTCCCATCATTGATATGAATGATTCCCATATATAGAACTCTAGAATTGAACATACACTTACTAGCTGTATGATTCGGGGCAAGTCACTGTGTCTCTCTAGGATTGTTTCTTTGTGTATAAAGTCAGTGAGTTGAACTAGATGCTCTCCTGGATTTAAAGGTCTTTTATTCTTAAAGACGCCTCAAAAAAGCATGTAACCCCACTTTCCAGATGATGTGAGCGAATTGCATAGCTAGTGTATGACAGAGAGGAGCAGCAGCACAAAACACAGTGGAGGTGGCTCCTAGGGTGATGGTTTACATATTATTTTTATTCTTCCTACTTCCCAAAAGGATTTGATGGAGTTATGTGGTGGGTGGGAGTTGAAGCCTTTAAGCATTCCATGGGGTAGAGGCAGAGAAGAGGGTTCTCTGTTTTAAAGAAACATCGTAGGATGGCAGGCAGCAAGGTGGCTCAGTGGATAGAATCAGAGTCTGTAACACCTGAATTCAAATCCAACTTCAAACACTTCCTAGTCCTGGGACAACCTCTATCCACCTCTGGTTGCTCCTCTCTAAAATGGGGATGATAATAATTCTTAGCTCTCAGGCAAGTTGTGAAAATCAAATGAGATAATAATTGTAAAGCAATTGGATAGGATGGTCTTGGCACATAATAAGAACTCTCAAAATGTTAATGATAACAATGTGGATGGTGATGAGGATGGAAAACAACGTAGCAAGAAAGAACTCTGGCCTCTGAATCAAAAAATCTAGGTACAGATCCCAGCTTTGAGATATTTCCCCATGCTACTAGAAGAATGTGACTTAATATCAGTTTCCTTACCTTTGTCCCAGTTTCCCCCTATTAAATTATCAGGCAATTAGTAAGCACTTACTATGTACCAGGCAGGTGGGCAATGAGGTGGTACAGTGGATAGAATGCTGGGTCTGAAGTCAGGGAGACTCTTCTTCCCGGGTTTAAATCTGGTCTCAAAAAACTTATTAGCTATGTATGACCTTGGGCAAGTCACTTAATTCTGTTCACCTCAGTTTCTTCATGTAAAGAATGAACTGGAGAAGGAAATGGCAAATCACTTCAGTATCTTTGCCAAGGAAATCCCAAATGGGGTCACAAAAAGTAGGACACAATTTAAAATCAATTAAATTCAACTCATGTCCTAAGCATTGAATCAGATACTAGGAATACAACTACAAAAACAAAATAGTCCCTACCCTCAAGGAGCTTATATTCCATCTGGAAAAACAACAGGCACATATGTAGGTATATTCAAAATGTTTCAAAAAACATACAAAGTAACTTGGTGAAGGGGGAATGTGTTAGCAGTTGCAGGGGCCAGGACAGAATTCATGAAGAAGGTGATGAATTATAACAATAACTAATACTTATTTAGTGCTTAAGATGTGCCAGCAATGGTGCTAAGTATCGATAACTAACAATTATATAGTATTTACTATGTGCTAGGAACATGGCAAGCATTTTACAAATATCTTATTTGTTCCTCCTATCAACCCTGGGTGTCAGGTGCTATTATTATTCCAACTTTACAGATGAGGAAACTGAGGCTAACAAAAGTTAAGTGACTGGGGGGGGGGCAACTAGGTGGCCTAGTGGATTGAGCACCAGGTCCAGAGATAGGAGGTCCTGGGTTCAAATTTGGCCTCAGACACTTCCTGTGTGACCCTGGACAAGTCACTTGACCCCCATTGCCAAGCCTTTACCACTCTTCTGCCTTGGAGCTGTAAGAGAGGAATTGGACTCAACCTGTCAGAAGGAAGAGAGAAGCAGATTTTGCAGGCTGAAGGACCAGCTGGAATGGGGGAAGGGCAGGAAGGAGAGAGAATTCTGAAGGAAGGAAGAGGAAGGAAGAGAATTCGGACAGTTGGAGAGGGGACTTCTTTCTGGGAAGCCTAATGGAAAGGAGGACCTTTTCTGGAGCAGATTTCTGAACCAGCACTCTCCTCCTGTGACCCTTGACCCAATTTCTAGAGAAACAAGCTGAACAGGACTTCGACTGGAAGCTGTTCACTATAAGAATTCCTCTGAATCCCCTGAAAGTACTGGAACTTATTATAATAGCCAAGGCAGCTAGAAAAGTCAAGACATCTTCACAACTGACCCCAGGGGGTTAGGCAAACAAAGCCTGATCCTGCCAGACTTTGGGAGAAGGGGTTCAGTTACTTTAGGGACCTCCCGTTCCTTCTATCCCATTACCTTATTCAATTGCCTGCCCATCCCCTTTATTTGTTCCCTTAGAATAAACAGCTATTCTTAAGAGCAAGAGACTGGCTTCATAGTATCTAAGAGAGAAAGGAGATTTTGGCCAAAGTCTCCTTCCTCTCTTAGATCTTGAGCATCAGCACCAGCCTTCCTGGTAGCTAGGATTACAGATTACCAGACTCAAGCTTTTCCCTTATACAGGGTGAGCTTTACTTAAAGGGACTTGGGTCTGTGGGAGGTCACTTGATTATAAGCAATGCCCTATGCAGTATTTATAAGCTTTTTGGATTGCTTGATATTCCCCCTTTGCCTCTAGGCAATGGAGCCCTGCAGTTCACCTTCTGACATCCTCCTTTTCTAATCCCTGTCATCAAGCTCAGCTCCCCACAAACATATATAGTAAGTGTTTAATAAATGCCTTTTTATTCATTCACAAGCCCAAATCCACCATAACCACTCCATTCTCCCAATGATATTATCCTGGTCCAATGATCTACCATCTGTTCCTTCCATCGGGGTATTTTTTTTCCATTTTTATCTCCATTATCTGGGGGTTCTTCCTTCTGGGTTTATTTCATTTCTTCCCATAAACTGAAACCCAACCATCTTTTGAGAACTCTAGCTATATTCAAGGTCCTCCGCAAGCTGATTTCATCCTACACATGAAATCTGATCTCATGCTATTCGCCTTCATGTATTCTAAATCCCAGCCAGCCTGAATCATTTTATATTCCCCATTTTTATTCTGTTCTTTCATGTCTTTGTACTTTTGCTATTGCCACCCCAGTACCTAGAATATACCTCCTTCACCCTTGCATTTCCATCTGTTGAAGTTTTTCATTTCCTTGAAAACTTGTTTCAGATGCCACCACCTCCATGAAGCCTTGTCTGATGATTTCTCCCTCCTTTAGACTGCCTCAACACTTATTTTCTGAATAGGTATCAACCTCTTGGAATTGGTATCTTTAAAATATATCTATTTTCTTTCTTACCAATAGATTGTAATGTTTTAGAGGACATGTATACTTATACTTTTCTGTATTTCCCAGAGTGCCTCCTTCA
Organism: Monodelphis domestica; assembly: GCF_027887165.1. Classification (NCBI taxonomy): domain Eukaryota; kingdom Metazoa; phylum Chordata; class Mammalia; order Didelphimorphia; family Didelphidae; genus Monodelphis; species Monodelphis domestica. Next base: position 327,845,892 of record NC_077228.1, read on the forward strand.
CATAGTAGGTGGTCAATAAGAATCTGAAGTCAATCTTCTGGTTCAAGAGATACCTTGTTCCTAGTTTTTGATGGAGAATTATCACAGGATTAGTGAACAGCCTGTGGCTCATTTTTAGGGTCACTTTTTTACCTGGTCCTTTCCACTTGTAAGGAAGTAAACAAAATTCCAGTGCTAAATATGCAGACACATCTTTCTGGGTTTTTAAGAGCTATGTTTCCTAAAATGCAGCGGCATTATTTTAAGAAGGCAGTTCAAAGACTGTCTGTGTTCCAGGTAAAGTGATTCCCAAAAGAGCCAACATTCTGGCATTAGTCTAAGGCATCTCTCTACCTGATCCACTACAGCCCCCTTTCCTCTGATATTGTTAGTCAACAGTAAACTAGAGAGGATGTTAAAGTCTTAGCACTAGACTAATTTGTAGTTAATTAGGGACTTTTGTTCATTTGTGAGACTGATTGGGAATGATTCATTGACAGTTAGAAATGTTTTTCACTTACTCTTACTAAAGTCCTTCTCCAGTGGCTCATTCTAACATGTAGGTGACTATGGGTTTCCTAGGCTATGCCAGGTCCTACCAGACTGGAAAAGCATGAATGCAACAATCAGTTGTGTGGGCTTTTTCTTCCAAAGAATAGTCCAATCAAGCTCAGTTAGGTTCATTGCTAGAAGGCTGCCTACTTAGTATGGATTTCTTTCCCTTCATAACTTCATTCCTTTGTTCCTCCCTCCCTCCCTGCCTCCCTCCTTCCCTCCCTCCCTTCCTTCTTTCCTCCCTCCCTCCCTCCCTCCCTCCCTCCCTTCCTTCCTTCCTTCCTTCCTTCCTTCCTTCCTTCCTCCCTCCCTCCCTCCCTCCCTCCCTTCCTTCCTTCCTTCCTTCCTTCCTTCCTTCCTTCCTCCCTCCCTCCCTCCCTCCCTTCCTTCCTTCCTTCCTTCCTTCCTTCCTTCCTCCCTCCCTCCCTCCCTCCCTTCCTTCCTTCCTTCCTTCCTCCCTCCCTCCCTCCCTCCCTCCCTTCCTTCCTTCCTTCCTTCCTTCCTTCCTTCCTTCCTTCCTTCCTTCCTTCCTTCCTTCCTTCCTTCCTTCCTTCCTTCCAAGTTTGAAAGAAAAGATAGTAACTTGATATATTCTCTACTAAGCAGAAGGAAATATGATTTGAATCTGTGATGGCAATGACTGTCATAAATAGAGCACTAGCATTGCATTTGAATGCTGCTCCAAACATTTACTAGCTATGTGACCATGCACAAGTCATCTAAATTCTTTGGGCTCCAGTTTCCTCCTCCATAAAATGGGGGATTGGATCTGATTGTCTACGCATTCCCTTTCTGCTCTAAATCTTTGATTTTATAAACCTTATGAGGTAGGTAGTACAAATATTCTCATTTTATAAGGCAATGGAGGAATTGGCAGGTTGATTAACTTGCTTAAAATTATCTAGCTAGAATGAAAGTCTCAATGCTGGGAGAGATGGTATCCTTGATCCGATTTTCCCTCAATATAAATCCCCCATTTTTTAAACAAAGTTTGAACTAGTCCCCAGTTAAGACAACTGCCTTATGCAGCAGCACACCCTGGTTTCTTTATTTCTTGGCAAAGTGTTTATTTGCTGTTGTGAAGGCATATAAGCTTTGGAGTTGAACCCCCACAGCTCATAGAAACCTTATGTGCTAAAGCCTCTATATGGACACAGACTTCAGGGCACAAAGGAAGTAAAAATTTAAATCTCATTTTCTTCTGAGATGTAGGTAACTTTTCTCCAGGTCGAATTCCAATGAATATTTTTCTTTCCTCAGGATGATGCCAATTCCATACTGACTTGTGTTATGAAAAGGCTATTTTGTTAGTTAAGTGTGAAATTATAAACCTAAGTTTGGAAGGTTTCCTTGGTGTGAGACCCAAGTGGTTGTTGTGCTCAGAGTGTCTTAGAATTTTTACAGAATGTAAATGACCTTGACTGCAGGCTACATAGTTTGGATTTCTATTCTACATTGCAAAAGTTTAGTTCTAAGGGAAAATTAAAGGTCTGAGGTTGTGATGAAACAAGTAAGTTTTTCTCCCCTGCCACCATCCTGTTTTTTAAAAAAAGTGTAGTAAAACTTTTGCTTGCCTGACACCATTTCTTTTCTTTCTAATGAGATGTGATTTGTTAAGCATGATTCCTGTGCTATCTCAGTAGAGAGAAAAGAGCATGGTACTATAGATCTGAAGCTAGAAGAAATGTAAGAGGTTATCTAGTCTAACCCTTTTATTTTTACAGATGAAAACCTTGCAATTTAGAGAGGCAAGGTCACATTATAAGTGGCAGAGCTGGGATTTTAACCTTGGTCTGTGTTGGCAAACCTATGGTACATGTGCCAGAATGGGCTATTCCCTTCCCCTTTTCAAGGGTGCCTGAGGACATTACATTTCTCACATCACCCACCGTTCTGCCCAGCACCCCAAAGGGAGCACTTCCTCCCTCCACTATCTGGGCTAAGGTGGGGCGCTCACATGTAGCAAGTGCTATAGTTTGGGCACTTGGTCTCTAAAAGGTTTGCCATCACTGACCTAGGTCTTCTGAATTCAAACTGGCACTCATTCTGTTGTGTGACAGTGCCATATTTTGTCAAGTTCTTACCTGGTTCAATATCGAGAGAATAACTGTCTATGTGCAGATTGAGATTCTGGGCTGCAGTAGAACAGAATTCCTCAAGCACACAGTGAACTGCTTCTGTGATGTTGTAAGGGACTGACTTTGTAAACTTCATCTTACTATTCACGATCACACTTCCATTTCTGAAGTTAAGGATCTCGAGGTGCTTAAATCCCGTAAGATTGGAGCGGAGATAGGGAAGCAGCTGCAAAGCAAAAAGGGAGTTTGCTTTTAACTATCTTCTAAGTGCCCAGATGCTGTTAATTCCACTTACATTCACTTTTTATTACCTGTGGCATAAATCGCATGTTTTTTTTCCTTCTGGGAATTCATAGTAGAGCTGAACACTTACTTAGTGTTGCATTTGCCATGATTAAGCCCACTATTTACCTCTTTCTTATTTATATGGAGATGGATGGATGGTAGTTTTCTTCATGATGGATTGCACGGAATAAAGTTTCATTTTTTTCTAAAGAAAATACCTAGCAGTAAAACTAGAAAGTCAAGTTCAGTTAGAGTTTAGATAATATAGCCAAGCGGGTAAAAGACATGCAACTATATGGCACAGTGGATAAAAAATTCCTGAAGGCAGGAAGAATCATCTTCCCAAGTTCAAATATGGTCTCAGACTCTTACTAGTTGTGTGACCCCAGGAAAGAGCTTTATGATTCACTTCTAGGAGGTTCAGTGGAAAGAGTGCCCTCCTAGTATCAGGAGGACCTGAATTCAAATCAGACCTCAAATGCTAGCTGTGTGACTGTGGGCAAGTCACTTCATCCTGTGTAACTCCATTTCCTCATCTGTAAAAATGAACTAGAGAAAGACATGGAAAACCACTCCAGTATCTTTGTCAAGAAAACCCCAAGATGTAGACTCTAAATGATCATCCTAGTGCAATGATCAATAATATGGAAATAGGTCTTGATCAATGACACATGTAAAACCCAGTGGAATTGTTCATTGGCTATGGGAGAGTGGTAGGAGGAAGGGAGGGAAAGAACATGAATCATGTAACCATGGAAAAATATTCTAAATTAATTAATTAAAAAATTTCAATTAAAAAAGAAAACTCCAAATAGAGTCACTCAAAATGGAATCATGAAAAGTAGCATACAAATATAACAATAAACAATAGACATAGGATTTGGTTACTGAAAGCCTAAGTGAATGGGATACAGAAGAAGTATATTCTTCAAGAGAATTACTGTCTTAATGCTTTTAGAATCGAACACAATTTCTGTACATTGTTCTTTAGGCTACTTGTGATTTCACTCTTTTAGGGAACTCCCATTAAGGCAACTCCCTCTACCAATGCAAAGCCTTACTTGAGTCCATGGACAGTATTGGTACACTGTGGTGTATGGGGTCATGAAGAGTTAGACATGAATGAAAAACAACAATAATAGAAGAGTAAATTATATGACTACGAGGCGCCTTGCTAACTCTCAAATTCTATAATTCTATCCACTATGACATGACCTCTCTTTGAAGACAGTATTGTTGAATAAGCGCTTCATAATGAATTCATTAAGTATGATATCTAGAAGCATTCATGTTGTTCCAAAATTCTCAAAAACTTAACAATTTGCATTTGAATGACTCTACTGTATTTCTGGGTTTAACCAAAAGAATGATGAAGTGAGTGACAAGACAAAAAACAATGGACAGAAAAACCCTGAGTTCAAATCCCAGCTTTTCAATAGATTAGTGTAAAGTAAGGAAAGAGAGATTCTGCATTGAGGAAACAAGTCCCATGGAGAGATCAGCTAAGCAGAAATGGAGGAAGAGTGAAGAAAATGCTGAGAGTTCTGGAGGGGGAGAGAATTCTGAACCCAACTGACAGGATAGCAAGGAGGGAAGGCAGTTTTCAGGTAATGGAGTCCAAGCCCATCCACTTGAGACCTGTCTTCTTTCTGGGACCCCAAAAATACTTCCACTGAGACTCTGCCACAACAACTACATCTCTTCTCAAAAAGAATTTTAGTATGGACTCTTCTGGCCAGAGCCAACCAGATCCTCCCCGTAGGGTCTTTATCTTTCCCTTACTTTGTTCCTTGAACTGCACCATAGGATTAGTTAATGTTAATAATAAAATTAAGAAGCAGTTGGCAAGGGAAGAGGCCAAGGCACAAAAGCCTTTGGCCTCCAAACTTTGAAAGCCAATCTGCAAAGGGGGAAGCTTTTAGGGCTCCCCTTCACTCATTTTCCTTTCTCCTCATGCCTTTACCATTACTTGCCCCAAATAATCTCAATAAACTGTTTGAAGATATTTAGGCTATAGGCTTGGGTTTGTCTTCAGGAGCAGGCAGGGATATTAGGCTCTCACAGAGAGGGAGGTTGAGTCCAACCTCTGAGACTCAGTATCTCTGCCCAAGGAAGCCATCACTCTTTCCTTGGCAGCTGTGGCCATATCTAAACCCTTGGGGGCTGGATGTTGATGCCCCTTGGGAGGTGGAAATCACAAAAGGGTCACCTTGTCCCACAAGGATAGCTCTGACCTCAAGGGCCTTGACTCCCCTGAGGGAGGCACAGTGCTACCTCATTGATCAAACCCGTCTTCAGTCTTCTGTCCTCTATCTCCCAGATAATACCCCTGTGGAGTCATACCCTTTTCAAAGGAACTGACTTACCTCTCTCCATAAGTAATGAAGGAGGAAACCAACCCTTTCATTCTCCTTTCCCCTTTCTCCTCTCCCTCCTTCCACTCATTTCCTCCATTTCATTTGGCACTCCAGTTAGTGTAGGACAAGAACCATCATTGGCAGTTACTAGCAGTTAGAAGTGATGGGGGGCGGGGGGTGGCCATCTTGGAGATATAGAAGAATCGTGTCAGCAGGAATATAGAAAATTTGCTTTTGCCAATTTCTCTGTTGTGATGCTGGAAGTGGTTTGAGGACTTGTGAGGCAAAACTCTGTTGCTTGCTCCTAATCCATATTTGCATGTAAGAAAGATCTCTGGGTATCTCTTGATTTGTTCCTTGGCAGATGTAAAAGTTTGCATGTTACTCTTCTTTAGTATGTTCTCTATCTGAATTGCTGAGTATACATGCGGTTTACATCCCAGGACCAATTTGCTTGCTTTTTGCAACATCAGGGCTGCTGCTGTGATGCGTCTTAGACAATGTATCATCCCTTGAGCTACAGGATCTAATTTTGTACTGTAGTATGCAATGGGTCTCATTTGCAGTCCCAGAGTCTGAGCTAAGACTCCAGAAGCTATCCCCTTTGCTTCATGAACATACAAGTGGAATTCCTTGCTGTAATCTGTGATTCCAAGGGCCTGGGCTGTTAGAATGATTTGCTTTAATTGTGCCAAAGCCTTTAGGTGTTCCTTTGTGAGTTTCAAGGGTTCTTCTGCCTCATTTTTTGTTAGACAAGTCAAGCATTTGGAGATATGACTGTATCCAACAATCTAATTTCTGTAAATCCCGCAAACCCCAAGGGAAGCTGTCAATTACTTTTTTGTCTTTGGCACCCCTAGTTTTTGGACATCTGCTATCTTTTTGCTTGAGATCTTTCTGGTGCCATTCTCCAGGATGAAACCCAGGTATTCTACTTTGGATAAGACTGTAATTTTTCCTTTGATACCTTATGCCCTTTCTTGTATAGTTCAATCAGCAGTGTTTTTGAGTCCTGTATGCATATTTTTGCATAATGTCATCCACATAGTGCACTATTTTGTTATGTTTGCATTTAATTGATTCCAGGTCTCTTTTCAATAACTGGCAAAATATAGATGCACTTTTGGAATACCCCTGGACCAATATGGTCCAAAAGAGCTTATTTTTTTTTCCCATGCAAATGCAAAAATGTTCCAACTGTCCCTATTGAGGGGTACTATAAAATATGCATTTGCTAAGTTGACAACGGTAAACCACTTAGCTGAACTAGGAATCTCTGATATAGCACTAGGGGATCGAATGATTATGTGGATTAGTAGTATCCATTACACTAGCTCTGTGTGACCCTGAGTAAGTCACTGAAACTCTCATTATCCTCATTAGCAAAATGAGAAAGAAATTTGCATGTGCCCATCTTGACAAGTCATTCTGAAGAAAGCTTTTTAGGAACTAAAGATATATTTTATTAAATTGAGAAAGGGATTGTATATATAATTTTAATGGCATAAAGAACTCCTTGGTAAGGAAGCTCTCTTAATCAAAACTGGCCAGAACCTTCTCTGTGATTTAAATGTTCTTAGAGAATTGTCTAGAGCACTGAGAAAATAATTGTCTTCTGCAGGGTCACAGAACTAGTATGTATTAGTGGCAGGATTTGAACTCAGATTTTCCCTGACCACTAGGCTAGCTTTGTATTTCCTATATTATATTGTTTCTCTTCTGTTTTATTATAATAGTCTATTATTTTCTATTCTATTCTATCATATGAAGTGGGGTAGCTAGGTGGCACAATGGGTAGGGCTCTGTGTCTGCAGTCAGGAAGGCTCATCTTCCTGAATTGAATCTGGCTTCATGCACTTCCTAACTTCCATGTGTGACCCTGAGCAAGCCACTTATCCCTGTTTGCCTCAGTTTCCTCATCTGTAAAATGAGATAGAGACAGAAATGGCAAACCACTCCAGTATCTTTGCCAAGAAAACCTCAAAAGAGGTTACCAAGAGTTGAATGTGACCGAACAACTAGCAATTTGCACTTGCTGGCCTCTACAGTTCCTTATAGCTCTAAATCTGTGATCCTATTATATTTGGAAAAATCACCAGGCTACTAATCACCAGCTATGTTATCTTGGACAGACCCTTGGGACTTACTGTCCTCACATATCTTCTTTTAAAAAATTTCCACATTTCCTTATTTCAAATAGCATTTTCCCTATATGGAATATAATCCCCTTTAGAGTCCATTTCTGAAAAAAAATTTATATATTGCTTTGAAGTTTATGAAGCACTTTCCTCAATATAATTATGATATCCATTTGATGAAAGTGGAAAAGAAGCTTGGAGAGAAAGTATGGAAAGAAATGAATGTTTATTAAGTGCTTTCTATATGTCAGGTACTGGGTAAGTGCTTTAAGAATATTTGGTCTTCATGACAAACTTGTGGGGTAAGTGATATTATTACTTCCATTATAGTTAAGGAAATTGAGGCTAGGTGACTTGCATAGGGTTACACATCTAGAAACTGTCTGAAGCAGAATTCAGACTTAGATTGTTCAGCTGTAGACTGGTCCACCTGGCTGCCTCTAGTTTAAGTAACATGTCCAAAGTTACTCAACTAATAAATATATTAATTGGGATTTGAGTCCAGGTCTCTAATTCTGTGTATCTCCAGGATTCTTTCCACTCCCTCATACTGTATCTTTCAAAAATCTTTCCTTCCTTCCTTCCTTCCTTCCTTCCTTCCTTCCTTCCTTCCTTCCTTCCTTCCTTCCTTCCTTCCTTCCTTCCTTCCTTCCTTCCTTCCTTCCTTCCTTCCTTCCTTCCTTCCTTCCTTCCTTCCTTCCTTCCTTCCTTCTTTCCTTCCTTCTTTCCTTCCTTCCTTCCTTCCTTCCTTCCTTCCTTCCTTCCTTCCTTCCTTCCTTCCTTCCTTCCTTCCTTCCTTCCTTCCTTCCTTCCTTCCTTCCTTCCTTCCTTCCTTCTTTCCTTCCTTCCTTCGTTCCTTCCTTCCTTCGTTCCTTCCTTCTTTCACTTGTTCGTTCGTTCGTTCGTTCATTCCTTCCTTCCTTAAGTGACTTGCCCAGGGTCCTATAGATACTGAGTGTCTGAGGTTAGATTTGAACTTAGGAAGATGAATCTTCCTGATTTCAGGACTGGCACTCTATCCACCGTGCTATCTAGTTTCCCCTCAAAAATGTTTCTTAAAACAATTGAAATTTGAGCCATTTAATTAAATATAAATATCCACATAGAGAGCCTGTTGTCATCCAGGTTTTTATTTGTATGATGTCAATTTGCTATTTGAACTGTATAAAAAATTGGGAATTTGGTTCTTTGTACATATCCCATGCTATTTTTTTCCCCTGGGAGAATTTAAGTCCTTTGAAAGCAAGAACTATTCCACTTTTATATTCTTAGAGTGCTACAGTGCCTTGAATGTTCTTTTGTGGAGGGAGATGTTGGGATAGTCTTGACTCAAGATTTTATTAGGGTAGGAAACTCCCTCTAACAATGCAAATCTGGAACTGTTCCATAACTTATAATCTTAAACAGTTGCCTGAGGTACTGAGAGGATAAATGACTTATTTTGGGTCATATATTCAGCATGTATCAGAGATGAGATATGAACTCTAGTTATTTTCACTTTGAGATCAGCTCTCTAACCACTCCATATGTCATGCTACCTCTGTTTTTGCACATTGTAGGCACTAATAAATGATGGTTGAGTTGACTTGAATTTTCAAATAATATTCTTAATGTGTCAAGATAAGCTAAGAGAGGGAGAAACAGAGAGATTGGGTTTACATGTTACCTGGGACTCAAATTAGCTGTGTGTCCCTGGGCATAAATCACTTACAATCTCAATACTTTAGGGAAATATCTATTACTATACATTGGAGAGAAGATAAAAACTTGCATAGGTAGAATTTCCTCATCTAGTAATTCCCTGTCCTAAGAAAATCACAGGTTTTATTTCCTATCCTCATCCCCAAACAGAGTAAGTATGGACTTGAATAATCAGTTGAATTTTTAAGACGCTTTATGACCCAGTGTCTATGTTGCCATCTTCTACTAGGTCTACATAATGGATCAAGGAGAGCAACTATCTGAGTCCTTTTGGTTTGAAAGAAATTTGGAAGAATCATTCGTATGCATCTAGCTGTGTCCAATCAAGCTTTGAACACTTTCTGTCAGATTTTCTTGAAGCCAGCTTGTGGCATTACAAATTAGGAAAAGCTCATTTATAAGCATTGTTTCTAGATCCCACGCTTGGTTCACTAGGAGAGCTTTGATTATTTTCTGGAAGCCAAGCCAGGCAGAAGTGTTACTAAATAGTCTTAAGTATGAATCTCATTTTATTAAACTGGAAGGCATAGCCTGCCCTGGTTGTTTACAGGGAAGCTTACTCAACTGATCAGATCAGAATGTATTCCATTTCAGTGCCTCCAACAGCAGCTGTCAGAGGAGCATGTCTCTTCTAACCTGCATGGCCATCCAAGTCAGTGATTATATTATAAAATTACAAAACAACAGAGGAAAGGCAACTGAAAGCATTTTAGGAGTTCACTCACCAGTTGTATGAATTGTTGCTCCAGCTCCTGATATTCTTGAGAACTCCTATTGAATAGGTCATTAGAAAAGGGCACATTTGTGACTCTCAGGCTAAAGAACACGACCAATTCTTTGCCTTTGATGGCTGTGGTCATAGAGCTAGTGGTAAGATATTTCAAAGTTGTGGCCAGTATAGTTTCTACTGAGCTGGTTTCTGGGGTGGAAGTGTAAACAACATCCTCCATCACCTCATCTGTTCTGCCAAGCTCTTGGGAGCTGTCCTGGTTACCTGAAACATGTGCATTGAGTCCTGAAGTTCCTGTAGTTTTGGAAAGAGATTGACTATAAATGGGACTGGCTACCATTGGAATCAGAGTTGTTTGATCAATGGGAAATATTACTGGTTGTTCAGGTTGTGAGAAGTCACTCCAACTGGTGAAAAATGGCAAAGATTCCATTTGGGTAGGAGACACTGTGCCAAAAGGAGACCAAAGACTGTCTATGGTTTCTGCAGAAGCATCACCGGATAATTCCATTATTTCTGGAAGTTCTCCTAAGAATAGGAAATGAATAAGGAACAGTCAGATTCATATTAAAACTTTGTTAAAAATCATCTGAATTTAAAAAAAAAACCCTTACCTTCTGTCTTAGAATCAGTCCTATGTATTGGTTCCAAGGCAGAAGAGCAGTAAGGGCTAGGCAATGGGGTTCAAGTGAATTGCCCAGAGTCACACAGCTAAGAAGTATCTGAGGCCAAGGATTTCCTGTCCCTAGGCCTGGATCTCAATCCACTGAGACACCCAGCTGCCTCCCATTTGAATTTTTGTGTTTAAAAACTAGAGTAACTATATATATGTATATATATTATCCATGTTCCATTCACTCCCCAACTGTGAATGTTCCCCAAGGCTCTTCTCTTTATGTGATATTGATTTCATTATGTAATAGTCAAAATTAAATTATGAGGCTGCTAGTAGCTTTAATAGCTTTATTACATAAAAGTAGTGATAATAAAGAGAGGGAAATGTAGGAAAGAGGTAGAGAGTTGCCTAGCCTACCACCCTATGTGCTGTTCTGATGGAATGAAGCTCACCACCAACAGGGGTTCCTTTAGGTTCCAATCTCCAGCAAGAAGAGTGCTAGAGTAAGTGACCAGAGCCTTGGTCTCGCCTTTATAAGTAGTTTTCTCCACCCACTGGCTCTCCCATGTCACATCTCAGAAACCAATCATCATTCCTTAATTTGTCTGGTACTATCGAGGGGGCAGTACTTATAGGATAAGTTTCCCATCTTGTTGGTTTCAACTTCCTTTCTCTGAGGGCTTGTCTATCTCTGCACATCTCAATGGTAAAGGATCTCCAGGTCCCTGATTGATTACATCAAAACAAAGTGACATAATGGGGGGAGGAGTTCTCTTCCCACAGTACCCCCTTGTGATTCTATTGGAGACAAGCATGTTGAAATCTCCCCAATTGAGGATTTGGGGAGATTAACATGCCTAGTCTCCCCAATGAATCTGTTCAAATAACAAGCTTATACCTCTAAAGATTCTCTTACTAGAGGTGTATAGAATATTGTATTCTACCTAGAGGGAATTACAATAATTTGGGGATAAGAAGGAAATAAAAGAGAAAGAAAACAAAAACAATGATCGATAGACATGTTGACAAAAAGACAATTAGGAAGCACTCCCCTTTGGCATAAGAGTTTACTTTCAGAATAAATGATATGATCGACCCCCTTCAGTTTAGTTCATTATATCCCAAAGTTCATTCTGAATCTTTTGACACAGTGTGTGGTTTCTGCAGGCTTCCTTATTGCACCTTCTCCATAAAGATCTGCTTTCTTGATTTGGGGTATTGGCAATGCTCATTTCCTAAAATTTCTCCAAAAGATTTTAGATTTTGGATTTTAGGATAATTATATAATTAGCTCTCTTGTGTTCTATTATAATTGCTACACAGATAATACCTAGATCCAAATATCCAGACCTGGCCTCTCCTTATTCCAGTAATACCCCTGTACAGTTATTAACAGTAGCTAATAAATCTTTTTTGATTGCTTATTTTCAATTGACTTAATATATAAAAATAAACTCAAATATTGTTCCCAGAGATGGGGATTCTAGGGTGTGTGAATGTATGGGAACTGTGTTTATGTGAAATAAATCACTTTCATTGATTTAGTTTGAACCTGTGATTTATTCAGAGTAGAGAATTCCTGACATGGAAACTTCCCATCTCTGCAGGTCAGCAATCACTCTACTGTAACTTAAAAAAAAATTAACCTGTGATTTGAAGGTAGAGTTATACTTGCTCTGAAATAATTATACTCAGTGTTTCTTCGCTGTTCTGAGAGATTAAATGTTTTCCCCTGGGTCACAGTTAGTATGTGTCACAGGCATGGTAACTTGAACCCAGGTCCTCCTCACTTCAAGGCTACTACACCTTGTTGCCTTTCACTCTTATGTTTTCTAAATAACTTTTGTGAAGGTGTCATTTGGGTTTCTTAACATTTAATGACCCTATCAGTTGACATTGACTGAAAATTTTGGTAGCAGTTCTGGTTGCCCTCAGTGATTAGTTTCCATGGGATCACTGAAATGCATCTCGCTGATATTTCAGTGCTAGAGTCAATTCTACTTATCTGTGAGCCTGAAGTGTTAAATAAAGCTCTCACAGAAAAATGTTGGTGGGTTATGAAAAATGGTCCAGTACTCGTAAATCAAGCACACTGAATACAGGTAAAGAATTGGGCAGATCCAAATAGCAGAATGGCTGTTATTGCTACAGGAGCAACTTGGCAAATATATGAGGAAATGGAGTTGAAGTCCAAATACTGAGCATGATGAATGGACTGTCTGAATTCAGTGATGCAATCTCTGGCCTTTTCTGTCAGCTAATTTACTACAGTTAGATCACCAAAAGTGAGATTTTGAGTGATAAATAGATCTGAAGGGTGAAATCATATTAGTGTTTATTATTTTTGTCAAACCACTGCCCATTTCTTTGTTTTGCACAGACCACAGAATGATACTACGCTCACTCACCTCTGCAGTTTGGGGAACTGAGAAATGTCCTCACCTATGGAATTTGATCAGCATCCTCTGCAAGACTGAGCCCTATGAGCTAACCTGTTCTTGGGAATTCATTGATATTGGAGGTAAAGTAAAATTCCTGTGGAAAAGCATAGGGAATAAATGGAGTATCTTGCCACTTATCAGCATTTTGTTTTGGCTCCTTTGGGTCTTAGAAAACTGTGTTTAGGTTCATCTTGTCAGAATCTGATCTTTGTTTCTTTCTATTCATGCTTCAAGTTGGTGAAGTCCATGGCAATTAGGATGGTTGCTGTTGATTTTATCATCCTGCTTTTGCATGGGCTTGCCTCTCATTTGCTAGGCTTTGAATCATTCTGGAGTTCTATAATGCATAATACTCTGCTTTCAAGTGTATATATACTCCATTATGTCATCAACTCTGCTCAAATATCTTCTGCCCCTTTATTATGTAACTGAGCCTTTAAATGGCAGAATATAAACAGGTTCAAAGGCATCAGATTGCCTTTGTCTTATTGATAGGCTATTCAGGTATTTAAGCTTGATTAATTCAAGGTTCATTATAATCTATTTTGACATTTAGATCAAAGTGATGGGTACAGAAAATGGCCAGTTCTCTTTAAGTAATAAAAGAACTGGACAAATTTTGCCTCAACTACACTGGCCATTTTCTGTACAAACTACCTTTTTTTAAAAATTACTTATTTAAAAAATATTTTTCCATGTTTACATGATTCATTTTCTTTCCCTTCCCCTTCCCAGAGCCGACAAGCAATTTCACTGGGTTGTATGAATGTTATCACTTGATGCCAAAGTCCATTTTTGCTATAGAGCAATCTTTTAAAGCCCAGACCCCAAATCATATACCCATATACACAAGTGATAAATGATAAGTCATGCCTCAACTACTCTTAACTATAGCCATGGTGAAGTCTCTCCCCCCCCCCCCCATGATTAAAGCAAACATCATCAACAACAATCATCACTTGACCTTATGCCTTCTTTCAAGGTTTCACCCTCTATCCCTCCCTCCTTTCACAGCCAAACTTCTAGAAAAGTTATCCTTATTTTATTCCTTCACTTCTCCTCTACTTACTAATTCTTTAACTAATGCTTTGAAATATGGCAAGGACACGTAATAAGACTGAATTCAATTAGGCTTTCAACCATCTGGAATAGATTTCTCCAAAGTTATCAGTGATTTCTCAACTTCAGAAATGTATGGCCTTTTTTTTTTTGGTGGTGGTGAGGAGTCTATTTTTTTTGGTCTTTCTATAGCATTTGATACAGTTGATTATTTCTTCCTCCATACTGTCTCTTCACTGCGTTTTTGTGACATTACTCTGTTTGCTTTCCTCCTACCTGTGTTGCTTTTCAGTCTCATATCTTGAGGGTAGAAAAGAGGAATTGACCACGAAGGATCATATAGATTTGCTGGGTTATTATGTACATGATGACCCCAAATGGATATATTCCTCAATTTTCTGCTCTGGGAGTCTTTCCTTCTTTTGGTGCCCTCATAAACTCCTAAGGGTTCAATTACCTTTGATTCCAAGATATGTAGATATCCAATTTTCTTTTCTCCTGAGATTCAGCCTCACATTGCTGTCTTCCTATTAGACAGTAGGAATTGGTTCTCTTAAAGGTATTTCAAACTTAGCATACCTCAAACAGAATATATTCGCTTTCTCCTTAAAACTCACTATTCTCCAAACTTCAGTTTTTCTATTTTTGGTCACAGAGGTTTTCAACCTCAAGGTCATCCCTGACTCTTCATTCTCCTTTATCTCACATAGCCAGTTAGTTGTCATTTCTTTGTAATTTTATCTCTACAATGTGTCTTGCACTCATCTTCTTCCTACTCTCACATCAAATTTTGGCCATTATGATAGATTGTATATTAATTGGCCTCCCTGATTCAAGTCTATTTCTTTTCAAAGCCATCTTCCATATGGTCACCAAACTGTTACTACTAAAGAATTGTCCAGAATACATCAGTCCATTGCTCAGTAAACTCCAATGACTTCCCTGTTGCCTCTGGATCAAATACCACTTCCTCTTGTGGTATTTAAATCTGTCAGGACCTTTTCAGCTTTATTATATATAATTACTCTTCTCCCTCTTTTTCCTCTAGCCATATTGGTCTTCATGCTTTTCCTCACACATGACATTTTAGCTTCTATCTTGGTTCCCTTTGGTAAAACTATCCTTCATGCCTGTAATTCATGTTCATCTCTTAGGATCCTTACTATTATTCAATGCTAAACTCAAACACAGCTACCTATAGGAGAGCTTTCCTGATTCCCTAGGGCTAGTGTCTACCCTACCCCTGCTCTTCACTCCTGTCCCTTACCTTGTATTTAGTTTTGGAATATTTTGTATTTATTTATTTTGTCTTTACTTGTATGTATAAATATTGCCTTCCTTTATAGAATATAACATTCTGGAGGGCTTGGCTTGTTTCTTTTTTGTTGTGTCCCAACCATGCCAGGCAGATGTAAGGTGCTTAGTAAATGCTTATAGACATTAATAGAAAATAAGCTAAAAATAAAATGGGACTTTATTTCATTTGATTCCTCATGTTATTATCTGACGTGACCATAGAAAAGTCCAAGAAAATATCAACATATTTTTATGTTCCCAATGGGAACATAAAAATGAACCAAGTCTGGGTCATGTTTTCTTATGTGGGCTTTGACTCCTGTGAGCATAATTTTAGTTTCTGTTTTATGACTGTTAACTACTTGGAGGAAATTATGCAGAGCAGAATGTTTTCAAGAAAAAGTTCATGCTAATAATTCTGCTTTTAATTTCAAGTATTAAAGTACCAAGGAATAGAGGCAATATCACAGTGGGATTATCAGCTTTGGCAGTATTAGCCTCGGGAATAGAAGCAATATCAACTCTGGTGGTAATGCTTGGCATGGCAGGCCGCCAGGCCAGCTGGAGGATTTGGATGATGAGTTCTTGAAGCAGATCACAAAGCTGGCATATAGTCAGTATATAGTTGTGTTGGGGGACTTAGACTAGTTGGACATCTGCTGCTTTCTTTTTGTTAAAAGCAGAGATAATAAATTCTGACTTGCCTTACTGACAGTTTTAGTATTTTTCATTTTTCAGCAGGTAGAGAATACTTAAAGCCTAATCTTATAAAAAGGAAAAAACTTGTTGGTTTCTAAATTTCTAAATGACAGGAAACTTGGCAATGCTTATGCTATCTTAGAATTTATGATAATGTGGATACTGAGTGTTGTCTGACACATATGCTTTCCTTTAGGAGAATATAATTCTATGAGTTCATATATAATAATTAAAACTTTATATACTAAAATGAGAAAAGGGGAATTGACCAAGAGGGGTCATAGCCTTCCAAGAATGGAGTTCTAGTGTTTTAGTTACAATTGATTCTAATGAAGAAGAAAAGTGTAAAGTGACTAATTAGGCAAATGTGGCAGCAAAGGAAACTTACTGATATTGACTTAAAAAAAGATGCATACCAGGACAGGTAAATGGGAATGAATACAAAAGAGTGACAGAGTCCTGTAAAAGATGCAGGAAGTCCAAAGCACAGTAAGAAAAAAGGTTTTTAAAAATATGCAATAAGAACAACAACAAAAAAGTCTTTTAAAAAAGCTATGTTAGAAGTAAGAGGAAGACAACTGAAAGATAGCTAAGACTCATTCCTGAAGGGGAAAGTGAAAGATGGAGGGAAGGTAGAATTCAGTTCCTTTTTTGCTCCTATTTTCTCTTACAAAACGAATGACCGTCAGATTGGGAAAGATGAAGCAGAAATGGCTTATAGAGAATTAAAACCTAAAATAAGCAAGTTCAAGTCACTTGGCCTGGACAAACCATATTATTCTTCTCTGAAAGGTCTTGCTAACAAATTATTGAATCACTTTCCATATTCTTTGAGAGGTAATAGGAAATAGTAGAGATGCTATAGGACAGGTGGCAGACAAACATTACTCCAACTCTCAAAAGAAGGTTGTGTTGTACAATGGCTATACTGAGGGTGCTATTAGAAAAACTTGGATTCAATTGCTATCTCCAATGCCAACTTATCTGTGTGACCATGGTCAAGTCACTGAACATCTCTGATACAGTATCTGAATCTGTCAAATGAGGATAATCATACTTGTACTAGCTGTATCACAGGGTTGTAAGGTTCAAGTATGGTAACATATGTGACTGGTGGAGTTGATGTTGATTAATGGCAAAATTCTAAAATTATTAAAAGGACAGTCCATTAATTCTTTCAACTCTTCAATATATTTTCAATGTTTTTTTTTCCCAGTTAAATCAATTTACTTAATAACATGGAAGAAGCTAATTTCCTCTTATATACAATGTAGAAAGAGAATGCTGGTCCACCACATTTTATTGTAAATTCGTTAAGTTTTCTTCAATGTTTTAATATTTTTAGTAACTTTCATTTCTTTTCTTTTAACTGTTCTTTTGAGACTGAAGACAGCACCTCTAACATACAATGGTCGCTATAAAACTCTCCAAACTTGTTTACAGTCAAAAATAGTGACATCTTGATTGAGACGATATCTTCACAAGGAATTACACTGTCATCTTTTAGACATTGTTCATCACATTACGATATCTTCAGAAACAAAAAGAATAGAGCGCTGACCTTATAAAACCTGGTGGCACCTTATTGTGATAACTTAAGTTTTTATTCAGATTTATTTTATAGTCAAAGTTTTAGGGTATCACAACAAAGAACCTCATGAGACTTATGGTTAAGTCATTTAAAAAGTCACTCCACAAGTCCTAACATTTCCTGCTAATGCTTTTTGAGGTGAATTCCTAGGTTTTATGTGCCATGGTTGACTAATCATTTCATACCCAAGCAACAGAACCAGATAAATTGGAACTATAATCTAACATTGCTATTCCAGGGTTTTGTTTTGTTTTTTGGTTGGTGTTTTTTTAAAAAATCCTTATCTCCCATCTTATAATTAATACTATACATTTTTACTCTACAGAATGAACACAAAGGACAACTTGGTGGCATAATAGAAAGAGAACCAAGCCTAGAGACCAGAGATCATGAGTTCAAATCTGGCCTCAGATACTTCCTAGCCATGTGATCCTGGTCAATTCACTTAATCCCAATCGCCTACCTTTTATGGTTCTTCTACGTTGGAATTTATATCAATTTTAAGACAGAAGATAATGCATAGATTATTAATAATAGTTAATATTGGCTCCAAATAAGAAATGGGAAATCTAGTTCTCCTCTTGTGTAGAGTTGTGAAATTATATGTGGCCAGGCTCACTTGATTCATTGTTGAAATAGAAAAGATGATCTGTGTGACACTATTTATGGGTGCTGCTATGACTGATGTTCTTTGGCTTATGACTAGAGAGTGCTGCTACTAAGTATGGGGACACACTTGCCTATTTTCAATGGAGATAGAAGTACTTTGAGAGACACTGAGAGATACTGATATAGGGGAATGCTCTGGGGTTTGCCTACTGATCCCTACTGATGACTAGTAGATCAATATTTCTCCTCCTACCCTCCTAATCTCCTCCTACCCTCTCTCCCTCCCTCCTTCACCCTCTCCTCCCTGTCTCCCTCACTTCCCAGTTCTTCTTGAAGTCTTTGGCTTCTTCCTTTCCCCCTGAGTGAACTATGAAGGTACTCTTTCTTTTCCTTCAAGTCAGGGGGTTTATTGGGAAACAGAATGGGAAACTGAGGTAAGAGAGATGAGGGTGTCCCTAACCTAAATGAAGATTATGAGGTCTTGGGAAGTCACAACTGTGACAGAGGGACAGTCAGAGATGAAGGACAACAGTTAAAATCTTCTTTCTTCTTCACAAAGCCACCAATTTCAGAAGCCCCCCTCAAGGGTCCTTTAGCCTGGGACAGAAACTAAATAATATCAGTTCAGCTTCTTCCCCCTGGCCAGCTTCAACTGCCAGAGCCAGAGCCAGAATCAAAAGTTCAGGATCCTGCTTCTTCTCCTCTCTGTGGCCAGACCCCCAACTGCCTCTCCTGGGAACACTCCATTTGGAACCTTCTTCTTGATTGACAGACAGGTCCTCAGCCTTGGGTCTTGCATCTTGGCTTGTCCTGCAAAACCTTTCTCTCTTCATGTCTCTACCACATTGTCTAATTTTGCTGAACTCCATTTTCATAGGTAGGTAATATGGTACATAAAGTATTGGACCTGGAGACAGGAATATGAGTTCAAATCCAACCTCAAAAAATAGCTGTGTGACCTTAGGTAAATCACTTACTTAACCTCTGTTAGCCTTAGTTCCCTCAGCAGCAAAAGGTGATAATGATAGCATCAATCTGCTAGAGTTGTAGTGATAAAAGGAGATAATATTTATAAAGCATTTTGTAAAACTTAAAGCACTATGTAAGTGCTAGATATTATTATTGTGCTTTTAAATTTTTGTTACTACTAATAATTTTCTGGTTAGAGTAGGGTAGTTTTTTCCCTCAGAAATGAATGCACTATAAAAAGTAAAATTATATTGATAAACTACTATCTTTATAAATATGTAACATATATATAATAGCTACCATTTATATAGTAGTTTAAGATATTAAAAATGCTTTATATATATCAGCTTTTTCTATGTATTATTATTGTCCCCATTTTATGTGGAAATAGGCTGACAGCTTGAGTGACTTGCCCAGGGTCACAGAGCTAGAAAGTGAATGAGGGGGGGTCATGATTTAAATTTAGATCTTTCTGACTCCTGGTCCAACTCTTTATGCACTACTCAACCCAGCTGAATCCATATTTAAGGAGTAATATTTAACATACTTTTCCCCTGACACCAAATTACTAGTTGGGAGCATATTCACTAGACTATTTTTCTATACCCTATCTTAGCTAGAGAAAAATACCGGAACTGTACAAATCTTGCAGATTAAAGTCTTATTTTCTAAAATAGAAAACATACAGGGCTCAGAATCCTATCATAATGGACTGCTTTCTTCATTCAGGGACAAAGGTATCTCATATTGCCTTCATTTTATAACCTAGTCCTCAAATTGAAATCATTTGCATGTGTTTGGAAAAAGCTCTGAGTCTAGCCTGAGTTTATGGCCACTGTTCTGGTAGAGATCATGATTAGGTTCTATGATGAGATGATCCTTTAAATACAAGTAAACTTATTGTGAAATGGATAAATACAGCAGGGGGGATCACTCTTTATAACTTCTGTTGGCATTCAATTCTGGGATGGTTTGAGAAATATTTAATATAAGATTGTTGATAAAATTGACTTTTAGAAATTTTTACTCGACCTATTTTTCTTATTTGAGCATCCAATATTACTTTCTTTCTATTTTAAGACATTAATATTTATCTAGGATATTAGTAGAGATTTAAATTAAGTTAAATGAGACCAAAAGATTCTATGAAACATTAAAAACATTACAGGCCAACAGTTTAAAATACTTTGCCCTAAGTTATGGGTGTGGGCTGTATCTAGTATTCTTTTCATAGTATCTTTTTTGCTTTGAAAGTCAAGTGCGAGGCTTTATTTTTTGCTTTGATAGTCATTCAAGTTTAGCTCTCAAAATCTTTCTTGCTAAAAATGAAATCCACCTTATATTACATTAAAATGTTTTAAAATATTTCATCACCTAAAAAGAAGAGATCCAATGTCAACCTCCTATTTATGGACAGGAAGCATCTGATTTTGTATATTTCTTAACTTTTATTTGTTATAAATGCACTATTCTACACACAAAGACATGCATACTCATTCTCCAGATATACATAGACCTATACATATTTGAGTCTTAAGAATCAAAGTCAAACATTAGGAAAGAAAGTTTTTATAAGAGTATATGCATATAAACATATACTATTTACATATGCAATCTGTCATCTCTTTATTTGCTTATCATCCATCTGTATGCCTATTCATCTATCAACCTAGCTATCTATTTATTCATTCATAATACATTTATCTTCCTATTTATCTAAATATGTAGTTCAATGGAAAGAATAATTTCCACTGGACTTGGAGTCAAAGTACCTATATTAAAATTCTGACTTGATTAGCTCCTTCCTGTGTGACTCTGTGTAATTTATTTGTAGGTCTCAGTTTCTCTTCCTGTAAAATGAGGGGGCTTTGATCAAATAAACTCCAAGGTCTTTTTTAGCTCTAAATCTAGCATGTCCCCAAAATCTTAGTGCAGTTTTAAGCTATGCAGAATAGAACACTGAGGAACATTCACTGTGTATGTGTGTTTATAGGACATGGGTTAAAAGACACTAAGGTTTATAGGACATGGGTTAAAAGAGACTAAGACCAGGCAGCTAGGTGATTCAGTGGGTTGAGAGCCAGGTTTAGAGATAGGAAGTCCTGAGTGCAAATCTTGTCTCAGATACTTCCTAGCTGTGTGACCCTGGACAAGTCACTTAACACCCATTGTCTAATCCTTACCATTCTTTTGCTTTGGATCCAATACACAGTATTGATTCTAAGGAAGAAGGTAAGAGTTTTAGAAAAAAAAGAAACTAAGGAATAATTGATAGGGAAGAGGAAAACCAAGAGAATAAAGTGTCATAAAAACCTAGAGAGGAGAGAGTCTCCAGGAATATATGATTGGCAGTGTCAGTCAAATCCTGTAGAGAGGTCAAGAATGATTCAAGATAATGAATGAAAATTTAGAATAAAGGAAGTGTCACATGAGGTTTGAGAAGATAGAGAGTCATTGTTGATAGGTATCAGGGGAAAGATTTCCTGGAAAAAAGGAGAGCTTTAAAGAATTCCTAGGAATTTAACAAGCATAGAGGAGAATATTTTAATTATAAAGAACAATGTGAGTACAGGCATTAATTGAGTAAGGTGAGGGCTGGTGCACAGAATGTTAATAGTTCAGATTTGCTTGAGTGTTCACTTTAATAACTTAAAACTGCACTAAGACTTTGGTCATATCTTATGCAAACTGGGCACTAAAACATATATAAAGCTTGAACAATAGTTCAAAGTTACTTAGGTCAACTGCTAAGATTTAAGATCTGCTATGTGCTGAGTCAAATAATGAAGAGTTTATATTTAATTCTGGAGGTACTAAGGAGCCCCTGGGGTTCTTTGAGCACAAAAGTGACATGGTCAATCCAATGCTTTAGAAAAATGAAAAACTGGAGAGGGGTGTAATCTGGGATTGAGAAATTGGTTAAAACGTTATTGCAATAGTCTAGGGAAGAAATGATAAGGACTTGAACTAGGGCTGAGGTTGTGGAAGTGGAAGTGGAGGGAGATGTATATCAGAGATGTGCTAAAGGTAAAAACAACAAGATTTTGTCAATGGATTAGATAATGTAAGATGAATGAGAGTAAGGAGTTGAGAATGACACTGACTGTAAGTTTGGGAGATTGAGAGGATGATGGTAACAAACAAGTTGGGAAGATGGAGAGGTTTTGGGGAAAAGAGAATGAGTTCTGTTTTGGATATGTTGTATTTGAGATGCCAATGAAATATGCAACTAGAGATGTCCCCAAAAGCAGTTGGTAATATGGTATTGCAACTCAGGAGAGAGGCTGGGATTAGCTATATAGATCTTAGAATTTACGTGTGCATAGAGATGAAAACTGAATACATGGGAGCAGAAGAGATAACCCTTTGAGATAGGTACAGAGAGAAAAGAAATTAAGGTCTAGTGCAGAGCCAAGCAGAAGGTAAGACCTAAATGAAGAACCAACAATTGAAATTAAGAAGAAACAGTCAGATAAGGAAAAGAAAACCAGGAGAGAGCTGTGTCATAAAAATCTAGAAAAGAGTGAGTTTATTAATATTATCATGTCTTTTAGTGATAGATCAAAGAATACCAGGCTCTGAAAAATCAAAATCTCAGGTTACCTGAAGGTTAATGACATATATAAGAAGTGGCATAAAGTGAGCTCATTCAGAAGATGTATGACTGTAAAAGGAGGTGGGCCTGTCATACAGCAAGAGTGAGGGATGATCAAAGGACAGCCCAAGTGTGTCACTGGGATTCATGAAATATAGAAAGGCTTAAAGGAAGATCTCCAGAAAATTGGCATATTCTGAATGGAGAATTCATGAGAAGACATAGACCAACCTTAGAGGATGAGAAGGTATGGGATTGTGATCTGCATCAGCAGGAGTTCCTGTATAAATGATTAATCATATGAGGTCCTTAGAAACAGTCAAATCATACTTTTAATCTTTAACTGGATTTTGCTTCTCAAATTTTCTTATTGTCATTTTTTTCTGGGTTTCTACTTGGTCCCAAATAGAAATACAAGGAATATTTAAAAATAATATCATTGTACCCAGAGTACCTTGAACACAAAAGATACTTAATGAACAAATGTTTGTTGAACTGAATTTTACTTTCTTCCATAGGTTGAATCAATTCTTTTTCCTGACTTGCATTATAAATATGCTTTCTTATTTCTGTTTTCCTAGAGAGCATCTATGCTCAAAATCTGCATCTATTTCTCCCTCTCCTTTCAACTAGTATTGGGATATTTCATTTGTAGCCATATATCACCAGCTCATCCTGCTCATTTCAATAATGTTGCCCATTAGAGGGTTAGCACAGGGAAAGACTTTAGGGAACATTTAGTTGGATTGTCTCATTTTACAGGTGAACAAATATATAGATATAGATATAAAATCAAATGTTTACATGAACCTCACAATAACCTTGTGAGATGAGGAGAAGTGGGTCCCAGTTTACTTTGTTACTTTGATGGATGGATGGTCTCATCAATGTGGGCATTTCTTCCAACAGCATAGGCTGGAATACACTAATACCCTCTCATTCTATGTGAACTCTTGCCCATAAATTCCTCATGAGAGATCTATCCTACATACTGGAAAACTTCCTCTAGATCTCTTGATAATTAATAGATAGTCCAATGGGACACATGGGGCATCTATTAGTCATTCCTCATTTTCTACACATGGCCATGCCACCTCCTTTTCTGGTCATAAATCTCTCTAATGATATTTGTTCTACTTAGAAAAAATAACTATCCATGTCACAGTGGAAAGAGTATTGGCTCTAACGTCAGTGGTCATGGGATCAAAACTCATGTGTATACATTACCATTGCAATGTTGAGTTAGTCATTTGACCTCCCTTTGCCTAGTTTCCTTAGATGAAAAATGAGAGGATTGGACTAAATGGGTCTATGAGATCCCTTCTAGCTCTCCATCTAAGATCTTCTGTCTAATATCTCTTTTCTAGATTATGCTATGCAATTAGAGAAGTGTCCCATAGAGCTAGTTGCTCATTAAATATTTCTAGAACAAATATTATTGCTCAACAATTTAGAATTGAATAGGAGGAAAAGAGGTGGAATGGTTTGGGATATTTTATAGTAAATTGGACTGGTTCAAACTTTCTCCCTGGAACAAACTGTTCTCTGTTGAATGTAAATATTTTTCTCCATTGACTGAATTATGATAGCCAATAAATGATAATTTATTATCAAATGATCCACTGACTGGGAGAAGCCTATCTTTGCTCAGCTAGCCTTGTCTCTAGGAAGTAGACATAATGTATTGTCTAGTCTAGACTCTAGACCATACTTGATACATTCACAGCTTGGCTGGAACCTCTCACCATGATATAACCTGCTAGAAATGGCATTCCACTGACATAACCTTCAATAATTTAAGGTCACCTCTATTCTATAATAAGGCAACAGAGAGGGATTTTGTGGAGCGGAACTTAACCATCATTTGGGAGATTGAAACGTGCTTATAAGGATCCCAAACTTCTCCCTGAGAGAAAGGTCCATATTTTTTTTAATATCATTACTATTCCAGTGTTGTATAGCTCTGAATTACTGAAGTGTATATATAGTATTCAGAGAATTAAAAATGAGGTCCACCCCTGAAATAAGCAACCCTCATTAAATCACCAACAAGCAATTAAAAGGGAGAAGAGTAAAGAGGGAAATCATCAAAGAAATACATGAGCAAAAAAGGACGTAGGCTAGTCAATGGGTAATTTGCATGTTTAATTGATAGTCTTGTTATGCCAGGAGGAGAGGGAAGCTCTCAACAAAGTTGAGTGGACCCTTTATGGCAAACTTATAGGAAGGCATGTATAAGACATGGCTAAGTGGAAATCTTAATCATAAGTGGGTATGCCCAGATTAGGGAGATCACAGATTCATTTGAGCATTCTTCCCATCATACTATCTCATCCTGAGCCATAGAATGTCATAGTCTCCAAGGAATTAAAGTTGCAGGTCATATAGAGAGTGATGGGGAGCCATATGGTAGGTCTTGGTATGTTGCAGAATTTTACCCACTAAAAATTGTATTGGAGAAATGATATAAAATATCTCCTTACAGATGGAAAAACTCACCTAGAGAAGGGAAGTGACTAATCCAAATCCTACAGCTATTTGCTGGTTATCAGAACTAGAATCCAGGTTGCCTGAATACTACTAATCCATGTTCTTTCTACCAACAAAGTCGGAGCTATTTCATGTACTAGAGCCTGGTGCTACTTACTACTTCTGGTATCTGAAATAATAAGAAGCAGTGTTGCATAATAGTTATAGAGCTGGCTTTGGAACCAAGACTAGAATTCAAATTCTGCCTCTGACACATAGAGACTATGCAACTTGGTGAACATCCCTTAACTTGTCCAGTGCTCTCGGTCAAAGAGATCAAACACTAAGCCCATAGGCTGTAGATGGCCTGGAACACTCCTGAGTGTGGCAAACCAAATTAAAATGTAATTTGGAAATATTTAACACAATAAATAAAAATAAAATAAAAATGTAGATGATTAATAGTTTTTAAAAATCAACATGTGACCTGCAGGAATCCTCATGTACAGTCTAGTGGCAATTTTTTTCTATTTGGGTTTGATAGCAATCCTCTAAGAAGAGAGTGTTGCATGTGGCATTAAGCAAGTATTTAATAAATACTTATTGTTTCCTGAACTAATTTATTGAACTGACTGGCCTAGAAGATATAGGGACCCCAGGATTACTTACAACTGAGGGTTTGGGGAAAAACAAAATAAATTCAGGTAAGTCATAGAATTTCAAAGGAAATTTCACAGAATTGGTGAAACATAAATAGAAACAATTCACAGGATACCTAAAAGGAATCACCATTCCCCCCTTCCCAATTTAACTTGCCTGGCCATATCATAGTTAAACTCCAAGTCTATAAAGATAAAGAAAAAATACTCCAAGCTGCCAGAAAAAAGTAACAAAATCATTGACCTAAAAATATCACTTAGACCACACTGTATTTTTTCAAGAAATACAAGGGAAGATTGAATAAAATGGAATACAACATTTATAAAGCTTAAAATTATATGCAATTAACCCAGAATTGCCTATCTAATGAAAAAAGGAGGAAGAGAGGAGAGAGATATTTGAGAAAAAAAAAGATAGTTTTAATAAATCTACAGAGACAATACCACTTCAAGGTCTTCAAACTACAAATCTTCCCAGACAAACTATTGAAAACAACCAAGGTATAGCAATTGTCCAAGTATTGTGAGAATTGTGTTATTTAAATAACTAAAAGTATGCAAAGAGTGTTTCAGAGAAAGGAGAAATAAATTCAGGGGAAAACAAAAGCAATATCCCAAAGCAAAGTTTCTATCATGCATATAATTTCCAATTAATTTTTGTTGTTTTTTTCCCAAAGAATAATTTGTTGTTGATGTTGTTCAGCCATGTCCTATTTTTGATGATTCTATTTGGGTTTCCTTGGCAAGGATACTGGAGTGGTTTTTTCCTGGAGCTCCATTTCCTCCTTCAGCTCATTTTACAGCTGAAGAAAGTGAGGCAAACAGGGTTAAGTGACTTACCCAGGGTCAGATAGTTAGTAATTGTGAGGTTGGATATGAACTCATGAAGTTTTCCTGACTAGACCTGGTGCTTTATCTACTATGCCACAGCCTGATATCACCTCTCAGAAATCCTTGTTTCCTTCATGGTTAAATTCAAATACCTTAAGTCTTTCCTTTCTCTAATCCACCTGCTCCTTTGCTGCCAAAATAATTTTCTTAAAGACCTAATCTTACCATATCATTTCTTACTCAGTAAGGTCCAGTAATTTCCCATTATTTTCAGGAGCAAATATAAATTTCTGTTTGGCACAGATAATCCTTAATGACATGACTGCAACCTACCTTTTTTGTTTTTACTACATATTATTTCCCTCAGTAGCCACTGCAGTCTAGCCAAGCTGCCCCAGCTGTTCCTCATACCCAGAACTTTGTCTTCCATTTGTGTCTTTGCACTGGCCTGGAATGCACTCCTTCCTCTCCTCCACTTCTCAGAATCGATTTCTTTGATGACTCAGCTCAAATGCTACCTTCTACCTTAAGCTTTTCCTGGTCCTCTGACTGTTAGGGACTCCCTTTTGCCACCAATCTCTTTGCATTCATTTGTATATTTTATATGTAGTTTGTGTTGTTTTTCCTTCTAGACTAACCTCTTTGAGGGTAGAAACTTTTGTCTTTTTATTCCCAGGCTCAACATAAGTGTCCGGCCAATAGAAAAGTCTTAATATATGTTTGTCCATTGATTGACTTATAGGGAAATCCCAGTACAAAAACTCCTTCCACTGATGCACATTAGCAACGTGACTGGCTAACAATTTTAAAATGTAGCTTGAGGTACTGAAAGGTCCAGGGGTTTGTCTAAGGTCCCAGAGCTAACGTGTCAGAGGATGGATTTGAAGCAAGGCTTTGGTTATTTCGGTTGCCTCTTGAGAGTAGAATTATTGGGAAGACTCTACAGAAGCTATTTTATCAATAAAAAAGGCAGGTTTCTGAAATTACAAGTAAAGGAAATTCTGTCAGTTATATTTCAACAGCACCAAGTCTGATGCCTTAGCTAAAGACTCTGATGTATTCCTCATGAAATTTTATAAAAGAAAAAAAGTAATTGTATTTACCAGCAATAACCTTCTCCTTAGAAGAGCAGTACAAGGTGTTAAACACTGGGTTTGGAGCAGACTAGTGTTGAAATTAATGAGCTGAATAGAGAAATTGAAAGACTGAGGCGGCCAGTGCACTTGTGATATGAGACAGCAAATTGAATCAACTCTAAGTAATAGGACTCTGACTGCAAGCCATATTGGAGGATTAGTAGCCTCTGCTTTTTCTTAAGATTGGGGGATGGCAAGACCTGGAAAGTGGGGCTTCTAGAGCCCAGCCTAATGTGTCTCAAACGAGGTAGTTGTGGGCACAACCATAGGCTGATGGAATGAAATATATGAGAAAAAGCAATGAGTTAGGCTAAGAGAGGTGACTGAATTGCTTTAGTAGAGAGGGACAGCTCTGGGAATTTGGGGGTGGTAAATAGAGGCAAAAGGCTGTTAGAATATGGGACAAAATTTAGTGGAAAATTGTTATCTGTGTGGATGCTCTGAGGGTGCTGAATTTAATTATAGAATGAATAAATGCCCTTCAAAACTCAAGAATTTCAAATGCCATTAGAAATCAGGAAAACTGAATAGTGGGGGGAAAAAAGCATTTTTGGCTATATTGTGCAAAAATGTCTAGGTGAGGTCATTTTAATATTTATGTATTTATTCATATTAAATAAATATAAATGTTTAGATTGAGGATGATCATAAGAGTTAATATTTATATAGCACTTCAAGGTTCACAAAGTATTTTGCATATATTCTGCCATTTGATTGTTGTCAAATGAGGTTGTTTAGGGCAGTGATAGCTATAGCCATTAACAAAGATATTTGGCTTATGGATACTTGACCAATGACATAGGCCTGTGATGCCAAAGACAGCAAGCTGAGACCTCTCTGTGTGCACTCACGCTTTTGCCCACTAGAGTTAGTTACTAGAAAGCCTGGGGGCTAGGCAGAGCTGCTCCCTTCCCCCTCTCCATGGCATCTCCCCACCCCTCTATCTAGCAGCCCAATGGAAGTGCTTACTTCCTCCCCTGAGATCCCCTTCTCCTTCCCCACCTAGGGTAAGGGATGGGGCACAACACTCTGTCTCTGTGATGGTGTGGGGAGTGGGGCACAGCACCCAGTCTCTAAAAAGGTTCGCCATCACTGACCTAGGCATGTGGGTGGAGGGGAGGAGGTGTTTCTAGGACTTTCAATCTCAGCTCCTTTTTCAGGGCATTACTTACCAATTCAGAAGATGTGGGGCAAGAATAGTTTGTCCCAAGGTCCATATGAATGGTTTTATCATGCACTTACTAGCATTATGATAAGCACTGGTGATATAAATAGTAGAAGTTAGACTGTCAACTAGTTCACACTGTAATTGGGGAGATAATTTATAGTGAAAGTTCAGCTGTAGGGTAGAGGGAATAGAACCACAGTCCTTAGAATGCAGCAGAGGGACAAATGGGAAGCCCAAGGATTTTAGGTAAAGCTAATAGGTTGACTAGTTAGAATTAGCTCTTTTAACCAAAAAATGAACAAGTGAACCTTCACCTTTGTGAATATTCACCTTAGAAGTACACATGTATATCTTATATACTCGAAAAAATAAATCACTAGCCTGGGAAGCCAATACAAATCCAGGCTAGGATTTGCATCAATCTTTAGGCTAAATGACCTTGAAATCTAATAATCTTAGACATTTAAAAAATGTAAACTATTTATACGTTGATATATATGCAAATATATATCATAACTTAATATGCATCTTAAATAGATAACATAATTGATGCCATATGTAATGTTTTATATATATATGTCAACATAATAAATGGCAATTGTATCAACTTCTACTTTGATCAAAGGAGAAAACTGAACAATGGAGTTTCTTTTTCTGTTCCTCTAATAGACATGAAGTTAGAGGCTATTCAACCCACACCCAATGAGTCAATACTTTTAGGATTAAGGGTAATATATCATTTGGTCATGTCTGTGAATATATAAAGGTTGTAATACAATTATTGATCTGTAATCAGATTTTATAAGGGGAACATTGATCAGAATTTAGTTGTTGAAGGAATTAGGATTATCTAACTTGGAGAAGATTTTTGGAGGGAAGGAGAGTGGAATAAGATAGCTGACTTTAAGATTTAAAAAGCTACCCGTGGTGTGGGAGGTAGGGATGAGATTTATTCTGTTTATCCCTTGAAGGTAGAAGTAGAAGTAGAATGGATGGAAAGTGCAGAAAAACAAATTTAGGCTTGAAATAAAGGGAAAATTTCCTGCCAAGTAGAGATATGTAAAAGTTGAATGGGCTGCCTTAGGAAGAATAATAGTTTCTTTCCACTTCAACAACTTGAAGCAAATACTGTATAATCACTTGTCCAAAATACCTCAGAGGAGCTTATTATTATTATTTTTAGGGAAATTAGACTAGATATCTCCTCAGGTTACTTCCTTGACATGTTTAAGAATTTTTATAGACTGAGTTGTTGGAAAGGAAATTTCTGTTTGTTCCCATCATTCATGTTCATGTCCCTCACAAACTACCCGTGTTTTTGTTCACTTTGAGCCCCTGCCCTAAAACACTTTCCTTATCTTTCTTTACTTCTTGAATTCCTTTCTATTCTTTAAAATTTGGCTCGAATGCTGCTTGTTTCAGAAACTTCCTCTGATTCCCCCTGGTTGGTAATGACTTTCTTCCTCAGGTGCTCTTCTTATGACACTTAATGTTTAATATTGGGTAATGTAGCTGTATATATTGATGCCTTTGCCCCCACTGAACTATAAACTTTGGAAAGGTAAGATTACCCTAGATTATCTAACTTTCTTTTCTTCTCTGATGTCTGGTGCTATGCTCTGCACCCAGTAAATGTTTGGTATATATATTTTTGTTTTTGTTATTCTATTATCTCTGCAATCTGATTGAATCCACTGACCTTAAACTCTCTGGAAATGGAGTTTCAC
This sequence comes from Monodelphis domestica, assembly GCF_027887165.1. Lineage (NCBI taxonomy): Eukaryota > Metazoa > Chordata > Mammalia > Didelphimorphia > Didelphidae > Monodelphis > Monodelphis domestica. Next base: position 327,876,580 of record NC_077228.1, read on the forward strand.
TTAGGCTGTTGACACACAGGTAAAATGAAATGATAAGCTAAATAATTTTCTGGAAATTGTAGTCATTTTTTATTACCAGTCTGTCTACAACCACCAACAGATGTAAGCATCAGTGTAGTACAAAGAGAAAAAAACCCACCCTCTCCCTAGTCAGAGGATATATATTTAAATCTCACCTTTGAGAATTACTACTGGTGGGGCCTTGAACAAATCACTTAATATTCTTGGGCCTCCATTTCTTCATCTATAAAGTGAGAGTTGGACTAGGTGACCTCTGAGATGTCTTTCAGCTGTATAGTGATGGTTCTATATTGTGTTTTTGCCTTAGCTCTCAAGATAATTGTCTCAACTCTTCATTATAGTTTGCCTATATCAGATCACAGGCTTATAATGATTTAAGGTTATATATAAGGTTGGGATAGTCCTTAGATATCATCTACCCACCCTCCATTTTACAGATGAGGAAACTGACCCCAAAGAAGTTGTGATTTGCCCAAAGACCCCAAAGTTGTAAGTAGCAAAATTGGGATTCAAATTCAGATACTGTGGTTCCAGATTCAGCACTTTCCTAGGGTTTATATCGAATACTCAAATCTACACAGTGTACAAACAACATTGAGAATGCCTTAGAATGACTTTAATCAAGGATGAGAAGATTAAAAGTTGGACAGAGAACTCAATGTCCTGAAAGTGCTGCTTTCAAAACTCAAATGTGATTACTTCCTGCAGTCTTCTTAGAAATGGCTGACAACTTGACTTTGAAAATACCCTTTATGTCCTTGATTATGTCCAATCTGGAAACGAGGCATGATGCTATCCTGTGTGATAGACCTAAAGGAATTCTTTAAGCAAAGGACTTTCAACATGTTTGTAGTTACAGTGCATTATCGACTCAAATCAGATGACCAACACCTTTTCTTGTTTATATCTCAATGAAATAGAAATTCCCCCACCTCCCCAGGAAGAAAACTGGTGTGGGTTCCAGTGGCATGTGGCCAGCTGAAACAGATATTTCAATTCTAGCAATAAAATGATTTCTGGGTGTCTATTCTAGAAATACAGGTTTTCAGGCTATTATTATTATACTATACATTATAGTATTATAAATATATTATTATAGCATATATATTATATATTATTATCTGGGGGGAACCATTAAAGACCACAGATGACATAGATGAAGGTTACCTTTATAAAAGAATGAGACAAAATTTAAATGACAGTTTAAAGACATGATGAGGGTATTATTAGGAATATTATTATTGGGTAAGTAATTAATTCTGATAAGTTGAGAACTTTGCCAAGTTGCTTTAAGTCCAGTTTGGAGCTGTGGAGCCCAAGCCTCTGTGAGATTCCGTTAAGAATCCTCAGGTGGGTTGTTGTTTTTTTTTTAACTGCCATTTGGAGCTCTAAAAATTCTGAGCAGTTTCTCTGCAGTCTTGTGACTGAGCCTGGTCCAAGATAGAGCTGTTCCAAATCATCTCAGACTTTTTCCTCTAAGACTTTTGGAAATACTTGGAGTGACAACTGTTGGAGAGAAGAGTGACTTTGTGATCCGTGTTAAACTTAAGAGAAGAAAAAGAAGATCTTTTCCTCTGACATTTAACCCAGATTGTTGCCAAGCCTCAGTCAGGGCAACTCCGACTGGCTAACACTGAAACTTATGATACCTTAAGAAAGATATATCTAGTTTATAAGGATATTAGTTATAGATTATTTAGTTAGAAGAATTTGGTTTTTAGTTAGAATAAGGAAGAGAAGTGTAGCCTGGGTTTCCAGATGGTGGGTGGTATTAGATAGAAATTCCCTTAGTGATAGAAAATCCTTCTTTTTATATCCTTATATCTTTTACAAATTCGATAACATGAATAAATAGTTTTAATTTTTATATATTTTAGTCTCCAAAGCCAGTTCATTACTGCACAGGACCCTGAGGCAATAGCTTCATAACTGCTGGATTTTACCTCACAAATAACAAATACAAAGGCCTTTTGGACACAGTTTCCAAAAGTATCAACAGTTTAAGATCCTCTCTTACAGAATACATGAGGTTTTAATGGTTCCAGTTGTAAGTATTTCATATTCCAGTTTCTAACCATCTCACCAGCCTGCTTGATAAGCAAAAGTACTACTTAAACTGCCTTCAGAGAAGGATGCCTGGTTAATTTCATGCCCTTGGATTTGACGATCCCTTCCTGTCCCCCCAATAAGTTATTTCATCTGCTTTTATCAGACATTAGATGTGTAGTAAATTTTGTAGAAGCATTTCTTACATTTATTAAGAGTAATGAACCGTATTTGGAGGCATCAGAGTCTGAGCATATATTAACATCAGTTAATAAATGAAAAATAAAACTATATTGGACATACTGTAGGGCCATGTTGTGGGAAGCATTATATCAATCTGTAAAATTTGGAAATGTAAAAAATGTCGATAATCAGAGAGAAGTCTCAACAATTTTAAGCAAGACATCATTATGAACCATCTGATAAAAATTGGGGCCTCTAATCTTTAAGAATATACCCATAGACCTCTCTACCTCCCACCTTTTGTAAAGAGTGCCAAAATACATTTAGATGTCTTACTATGTCATTTCCAGTTTTAATTCAGCATTTTAGCTAAGGTAGCAGCACAATGAATTTGAAAGTCTTAGAGGGTTAGAAATAGAAGGGACCTTTGAGATGGTATTCTCTTCATTTGACAGGAGGCAAAGTCTATAAAGGTCTCTGCTACTTAAAGAAACAATGAATTGGAATAGATTCTGTATCTGTGACTGTGTTAGATCTATTGGGCTTTATGAGAAGGAGGGTCTTCTTCTGGGAGAATGGCATTGGAGCAGCTTTATATTTCAAGTCCAATGCCATTAAAGAGCATTATCATATCCAAGTTTACATATTGATTTTAGAGTTTATAGAGATGGAAGAAAGGGCACAGAGTCATTTTATGGAGGAAGGAAGTTTGTTGCTCAAGATCATATGGATAGTAAACAAAAGAGAAAGGATTAGAACTCAACATCTCTGATTAGAATTACAGTTCATAAGAATTTATTAAATGTCTATTTTATGTCAGCATCAGGGATACAAATATATAGACAGGTCCTGCTCTCAGGGAGCTCATAGTCTAATGGGAAGATCACAGGAGAAAGAAATCCAAAGCTCTCTTTACAGATATCCCTCCATCTCTCACCTCCATACATTTGCAAAGGCTATCATTTATCCTTGGGATATGTTGTCTGACTACTTGTCATTCTCCTTTGTTGGGTCATTATTTGTATCAGGCTGTCTAACTATGGAGCTGGCCCAACCAAGGTTCTTTCCATTGTATTTACCTGCTTATTTACTTTTCCATACAATAATGTAATTTGATTTTTGTCATAGCCCTGGGTATGGATATGATTTTTATCCTCATTTATTGTAGAAGAAATTAGGGATCAGAGAGGGTAAGTGATTTTCCTAAAGTCTCGGACAGCTAGTAAATGTCAGAGCCAGGATTTAAGTTCACCTGATTGTACCTGCCAGTCTTGCCTTCTCTCTTACCACTCCACTTTTGGTATTCTACTCTCTGCTCTCAAATTTCAACCTGCCTTCTCCTATCCCTATTGCTATCTCTTTTTTTCTGCTGTATTTCAGACTACCTAGAATAGATGCCCTCTACAGTCAGTCATAGGACCATAGGGTTCATAGATTTAGAGCTGGAAAGAATTTCCAAGTTCATCTAGTCCAGCCTCGTCATTTTATGGATGAGGAAACTGAGGCCAGGGAAGTTAAATGACTCAATCTATAAGCATTTATTAAGCACTTACTACATACCAGGCACTATACTAAGTTCTGAGTATACAAAGACAAAGTGAAATAGTTCTTATGCTAAGAAACATACTCTATGAGGGCAGATAACACATATAGTATAAATATGCATCTCTATCTTTCTCTCTATCTATCCATCTATGTCTTCATATATAGAAATCTTTTCTATCTTTAAGTTCTAATTCATATGGTAGACTTACTATGAATTTTCCTTTTCCCTCAGAAGACCAGGCTAGGTGTTATCTGAAGGAGATCATTGCTACTCTAAGACTGTTATTCCAAGTAACATTCAGCTTCAACATCAGGAATTCTTCTATGTCAATCAAAAGATCAATATCTTATCCAAAGGGTACTAAGGTAGAACAGTAGATAAAGCACCAAACCTGAAGTTGAGAGGACTTGATCCAAATCTGACTTTAGATACTTCCTGTGTTACCCTGGACAAGTCACTTAACCCTAGGCATCTAGCCCTTTCCATTCTTCTGTCTTAGAACTGATAGTAAGACTGAAGACAAGGACTTAAAAAAAAAAAGATCTCATCACCCTAAAAATTAGAAGAACCAGCAAAGGGTACAGTGAGAGGGGTGGTATGCATGAAAAAAAAAAGTTTTCTCTGATGTTTGGTGGAATATATGAATAAAAAATTGGGGAAATGTAAGGCCAATATGGGAAATAATGGAAACAGAAATAGACCAAGGAGACATGATGGATTAGACAAAAGAGGCATACGAATAAAAAAAAAGTGACTTAAATGGTTAATATATTTAAGGGAAAGATAGTTGCATTTGCTGGTGTTTAATGTTTCTTGACCTCATTTGTTTGTTTTTGTTTTTGTTTTGGCAAAAATACTGGAATGGTTTGCTGTTTCCTTCTCCAGCTTATTAAAAACAAACTAACAAACCAACAAACCAACCAACAAACAAAACCCTTTATCTTCCCTCTTAGAAGTAATACTGTGTATTTGTTCTGGGGCAGAAGAGTGGCAAGGGCAAGGCGAATGGGATTAAGTGACTTGCCTAGGGTCACATAGCTAGAAAGTATCTGAAGCCAGATTTTAATTCAGGAAGATGAGTCTTCCTGACTCCAGGCTCAGCATTTTATCTACTCTATGAACTGCATCACTTAGCTGCCCAAGTCCTGGATGAATTATTTGATAATTGATGGCAAGACTTCAAAACTGCACAATGTAAGTCTGGAGAAAGTGAGCTGCAAGGCAGATAGTAGAGTTGAAAGACAATTTGAGGAAAAAAGACAATTGTTTTTAATTGGGAGAACAGTGGCCCTGGAGGAAAATGAATATTATAGTATATGTTCTTTTCCAACCAAAATGAATACTGATAATGAAATCTGAAAGTTCCTGTCCCAAGATTACCTTTAATGCCATTAAGCACCTAATTGGATTGTGTGCCCAGTTTTGTGCTTTGGGAACAAGTAGAAAAAGTTAGCATTAGTGGGAGGAAATAGGGTATTTGAAGGGAAGAAACAACAGGTAAGGAAATTCATTAGTCTTGATGCAGCCTGAAAATTTCCAAAAAGAAAACCAACCTAAAACAAGAAATGACCCAAATGAAAGAAACTGGAAGATGTTTTTATGTTTTGAATTTGCAAGGGAAGTTGCATGATGTAGAAGGTAGAGAGGCAAATATGAAGTGATGAAGACTTCAGTTTAAATCCCTCCTCAGATACTTGCTGGCTATGTGATCCTGGCAAAGCCATTTGATCTCTCAGCCTTAGTCTTCCCATCTGTAATATGAGAATAGTAATAGCACCTATATCACAGGGTTGTTGAGATCATATATATACATGTATATATATATACACATGTGTGTATCTACACATCTATATCTTTGCAAACTTTAAACTGGTTTATAAATGTTAATTATAATTTCAATCTTTAGAGGAGGTGAGATAGAATGGTGGACTTCTTGTCAGGATGACCTGGTTTCAAAATCCTCTTCAGATATTTATAAATTGAGGGACTTGGGGCAAGTCACTTAACTTCTCCCAACTTCAAATTCCTCAGCTATAAAGTGGTGATAATAATTGTACCTACATCATGGAGTCTTTGCAAAAATAAAATATGTCAAGTACGTTACAAACCTTATGGCCCTCTACAAATGTTAGCTCTTACTTGAATTTGTTGAACCAGGAAATCAGAATCCCCTAGAAAGGAGACATTTAACATGAAATCAGAGCATGTGTTTCAAAAATTGTTCCACTTTTTTGTTTAGAAGTACAGGACCCTTCCAAATGGATCATGTCTAAGTGAGAGTTCCAATTTCAATAACAATTTTAAATTAAAAATTTAATTTTAAATTAAATTAAAGTGCTGACAACTTTAATATTGTTCAGTTTCTCTTCCTGATTATAGCTGAACTCTGATAGTGTTGCAGGAGAATGTAGCTCATGGGCATGATGGAACAAAGTTCTGGGCACACAACAAACCATAATAAGCTGTCTAGGAAAGACCCTATGATAAGAGAGCACCCACCACCACCAAATGATTCCTTCACAGCTCTTTTTCTATTGACACTGCCCAAAGATGAAGGTGAGGAAGATGTTGGTAGCAATGGTGGAGGTATTGTGGAAGAAGCACTAGATTTGGAATCCAAAGTTCTGATTGTAAAACTGACTTTGCTACTTGTTGTCTGTGTGACACAGTCATATTTGTAGGCAGTAGGGAAGCACTAGAAGACAAGGAGGGACTGAAACTTAGTGGGAATATAAGGATAGAAGAGAAGATGGGATGATTGAATGGTATTCCTTGCACATGCAGAGGGTTTTATTTTGGTAAGAAGAATACTAACTCTTCATGTGAGTCAGAAGAGAAGAGAGAGATAATGACAGAAGCATCTGGGTGATGTGACATGTGAAAAAATGGAAGAGAGTGGGGTCTTGGCAAATGTTTTTAATTTTTTCAGTAAAACATGAGGTAAGGTTCTCAAGGTTGGAAAAAGAACCATGGTTATATTTGAGGAGGGATGAAAAGATCTGGAAAAGCCTCTGCTGAGATTTGGACAGTTGGATAAGTTAATTAATCACATTAAAAGATTGCCTTGCTGCAATGAGGACCCAATCCAGGTTATGTAGCGAAGCCAGCACCATGGTTTTGTGATTTTCTTTTGCTTTATTCAACAGCACAGAAGTAGGAGTGGAAGCGATTAATGGTGAGAGTACTCCAAGGCTGAGGCGTGGTAGAGTAAGAACTAGAATACAAGGGACTTGAGAGAAGACAGTAGTGTAGAGTTGAATTGGTTCATCAAGAGGCAAAAAGCAAGAATCAGGATTACAAATTATAAACATCTTGGCAAAAACAGCCACACATATATCACAGTTATGTGGTGCAGTTGTGTCCACCTGAAAATATTAGGTCTGGTTTCTGCCTGGTCGGTCTTGTAGGACTGACCTTTCAGCTTCCAGTTCAGACTGGTAGAATTGCCTTCTTGGAGACCTTTAATTTTAGGTTAAGAAATTAGAATTTGGGATTATAGGTAATGGGGAACTACTTTTAAGCATGAGAAGTAGGAGAAAGCAGTTCCCGAGAGTAGGCAGCCCCTAGAAGATTAGAGGTATTCAATATGTCTTTCTTGGGTCCTCTGCTTAGAAATCTTCCTTGACAAGTTATCTATTTCCCAGGCAGATAGCTTTCCTCACCTCTTCAACCTGACACTTTTTACTTCCTGACTTGATTAATTCAATTCTTTCATCAGTCAATTCAGTCTTCCTGTCACCCTCTCTTAACTCTTCCTCCAGTTAATCTTTTTTTCATTCACATTTACCTTTTGCCCTCTCTGCCAGCTCTATCAGCACCAACTTGTCTGCTCCATTATTATTCTGTTTCTTGTCAGTAAATTTCTGCTCTTGGACAAATGAAACTGCAAGGTCTGCTCCTTTGTGAGGACGGAATCAGGTCCTTAGGTCACTAGAAGGTTTGTTCTTACATAGATTGGAAAATCAGGCCTGGAACTTTGAAGGGAAATATTTTCTTAAGCTCAAAGCTCCTACCCATAAAACCAAAGCAAACCCAACTCCCACCTTTATTATAGATATAGAGGTAGGAGGGATTTTGGAGGTCATTTAGTCCAACTCTCTCATTTTACAGATAAGGAAAGCAAGAACCGGATTAAGAAACTTGGCCAAAGTCACAGAAGTAGTAAATATCCAAAGTGGGGTTTGAACCACTCCTACTGTACCATTTGGATATTTATTAACCTGGTCTATTTGTACAATCACCTTTGGCCACCATGTTTTGAAAAATCTTATTCTAGATCTATAGAGAGTATTCATAGTATTTTTTGGGAGGGTGAGGGGAACAGTTTAGATTTAGTTTTATCTCAACATTTCAGCATACTTCAAGGATTTTAGGAAATTGACCACAAAGGGAATTTGCTAACCTTTAGTAAGTACCACATTGCCATTTTTCTGTCTTGTTTCTTGGGTTTGAAAAATGGGGTATGAAAGGAATGAAAGATTTTCATTTTTTTTTTTTGTTTTCACCTAATGTTTAACATCACAGTGCATCTCTTATGTCTGAGGGCCTGCTTTAGCTTAGTTTGGAAAAGTTCAGTATCAGGTAGAATATGGTACAGTGATAGTTTTGGCCTTGGTTGACTCTTGAAAACCATACATTGAAAAAATTATAGAGTGGTTGTGTTCTGAACTGGTAGAAAGTTATTTCTGTTATGAAAGCATTATAGATTCCTTGAAGAATGTCTGGATGTATGATTATCAGATAATATAATGGAAAAGAGCCCTAAAATTGCAGTAAGAAAAACTTGGCTACTATTTGTTTTTTGACCCAGTGCAATTTTTAAAAATCCTCATTGTGCCTTAGATTCTTTATATGTAAAATAGGAGAGTTTTACTCTATGATCTGTAAGATCCCTTTCTAGCTCTAACTCTGTGTAACTATGAATACCAAAGACTCAATCTTTGACTTCACAATATTTTTATTCTATGGGTTAGATCTGTTTCAAAGAATGACTTGTCATTTCAGAACAGATTTGTCAAGAGGGTGAGAAGATTAATCATGCCTTTGTTAAGTATCTGCCACCTCTTTCCATTCATCTTCAATATCTCCTTTTTCATTGATTCTTCTCTTCTGCATATAAGCACATTCAGAAAGAAATTTTCTTTCAACACTACATATCAATGAACTATCATTTCATATATCTTCTCCTTTTCACTATCAAACTTCCTGAAGCAGTAGTCCATCTATCTCTACTTTTTCATTATTCACTCCTCAACCTCATAATCAGGCTCCCATCTTCACCATTGTGGAGATTAAAATTAATATTCAATAATTAAGTATTATATTTTAAAAGTTTTATTAATAATAATGAAAGTAAAAAAGAACTAGCTAAAAATGGTGCTAACCCAATCTGCTTGGGAAAGGAGAGCAAGAGGGAGAGGGAGGAACTACAGAACTTAAAGAACAATAACGTGATCACGCAAATATGGAGGTGCAGGAAGAGGGAAAAGGATTCTAGGTAATACAGAAAGGAATTTTGGGTAATGTAGTTTTAGAGGTTCAAGAATTTCCAACTGTACACCATGCTTCAGAAATTGCTTTCTTAAAAACCACAGAGGCTTTCTCTTTTCCAAATTCAATAATTTCTTCTCAATCCTTGCCTTCATTTTTCTACAGAATTTGACACTGGTGACCACCTCTCCTTCTTGATAACAATAAATTTTGGTATTCTCTGTTGCTCTGGCCTTTGTGACTCCACAATCCTGATTCTCATAGTACTGTTTGCCTCTATCTTTTTCTGCTGACTCCTTTTCACAACATCTTCAGATAAATGATCCTCAAAGTTCTATCACTATCTCTGCAATCTTTTCCTTAGCAACCTTAATTATTTCTTTGCCTTCCAATTGTCCCCTCTATAGACTCAAATCCACACTTGTAGCTTTGAACTTTTCCCTGAATTTTAGGCTTAATTTCCCAACTACCTGGTGGATTTCTGGTTGTGTTGGTAGCATCTTAGATGAAAACAGATTTTCATCTCCCAACTTGCTTTTCTTTCTGATGTCCTTTTTTTCATCAATATAATATTTCTCATCAATACCATCATTTACAAAGTTACTAAGTCAAGCCAAGACAACAAGCATTTATTAAGCACCAGTGCAAGGCATTTTCCTAAGTTCTGGCATTTCAGAGAAAGGCAAAGAAAAGTTCCTCCTCTCTAGGAGCTTGAAGTCTGATCTATGTTGGAAATCTCTACAATTCATCCTTTGTGGAACTGCCAGATTAATCTCAGGTCAGCAGGATCACAAGATCATAGATTTAAAGCTAAAAGAAAACTTGGACATCTTTTGGTATAGACTTCATTTTTCAGATAAAACTATACTGGCTCTTTTCCTGAAGAGTTTTTCACTGTTTTTTGAAGTGATGCTGCTCCTAATCTCTCATTTTCTTCCTCTATAATTTTTTACAAATGAGTTTGTACTTTACAGCAGTGTTACCCTTGGTTAGCATTGCTTTCTGATTGGCAAGATGATTAAGTGTTTGGCAATAACAACAAAAACAACAAAAACAGTCTACAATTTCCCACTTGCCACACAGAACCATCATCCTTGCATTATTCATATTACACTGAAGACTTTAGTCACTCCCATCAACCTTCCTAAGTGGATATTTGATAACTGCTTACTCAAACCTTCTTTAATAGGAAATATTTTTTTAAAAGATTGATATTTAGAATAGATTTCATGTTTGTTTCCTATATGTTCCTCTTCTTCTACTGTCAATATGATAATCAATAGGAGAGTATACCCTTATGTGTGTATGAAATCATTCTTGACATTTATTTCTCTAACTTGCTTAATTAAATGTCTTTTGCTTTGAATGAATATGTTTGAATGGTTCATAAAAGAAGCACACTTATAAGTTGTAAGTTTGAGTGAATGAACTGACCTAGACAAACCTATACAAACTATGAACTATGGCCTATACAAACTTGGAATTTTGATTAATCATTCCAGGGGATCACATGCCACATTTTCTGGTTATATTTCCGTCTTTCCTTTCTTTGTTAGAGGTGATAATGGACACTATATTAAATATGCCCTAAATAATTCTTTCAGCTCTAATTCTTCCCAACAAGAGGAGTATATGTCAATAAAAAACCGCCATCATTCAGATCGTCACAACTATCAGTTCAGCAAATTTCAGGTATGCAAGGTTAGTAAACTTTCCTAATTAAAATGCCCTTTTGGTCAATGGTGGGGTGGGGTTTACTGCCCAAACTATTCACTGATTGACTTCTTTGGGGAGGTCTCTCTCTCACTCAGTCCCTATGAATCCGACCAGAAATAATAGTCAGATAGAAGGGCAGAAACCCAGGAGGACTGGGCTTTCATTCAGGTTCTCATCCTACAATCACTTTTTGTGCTCAAGGCTACTAGGGCTGGGGGAACTATATGCCTATGTGCTTGCGAATAATCAATTGCTTGACGCAGGTTCCTTTTAGTCTTTATGTTCCTTCTTGGTACCACCTCCCCCATAATTTCTTTACAACTTTGTATTCCATACCATATTCAGTAGAGCAGTATAGTGGGAAGAGAATAGGTTTTAGGTTAAAAGATCTAGTTTTGAATATTGCATCTATCAATGCCATGCAGTAGAAAGAGCAATAGATTTAGAATCAGAGCTTTAAAATGCAAATCTCAGTTCTGACATTTGCTATGTATGTAATTTTAGGAAAATTGCTTAACCTTTCTTATGCCTAATTTCTGCATCTGTAAAATGAGGATGTTAGTCTAGGTGGCATCTAAGGTACCTGTCTGATTTAAATAGACAATTCTATGATCTGGCCTCTACTTGCTGTGTTAATATTTATTTCATTGATTTGAACTTCAGTTTTTCTCTAAATCTGTGGGTTTAAGAAGGGTCTTAGCATTAGAAATCAAGAGCCACAGTCTGGCCCTAATGGGTGGTTCTCTTATTTATTTTTATTTCTCTGAGTCTTCACTTTTTCATCTGCAAATTGGGACTAATATATACACTCACTAGCTCACAGAATTGTTATTGAAACCTTGAAAGCAAGTTGCTAGTATTAAAGTTAGGGCAGCTAGGTGACTCGGTGGATAGAGTACAGGAGGCAAGAAGACTTATCTTTCTGAGTTCAAAGCTGGTCTCACCAGCTGTGGTGACCCTAGGCAAGTCACTTAATACTGTTCACCTCAGTTTCCTCATCTGTCAAATGAGCTGGAGAAGAAAAGGGCAAAGCACTTCAGTATCTCTGTCAAGAAAATCTCAAATGGTGTCACAGAGTCAGACATGATCAAACAACAACATTATTACAGGAATTTTATAGCCCTTGTTGAAAGAACAAATGAATGAACAAGTGAATGCATGAGTCACTGAAAGGAAAACTGCATTCTTTCCTCCTCTGAATAAAAGTTATCAATCTATCTACTATTTGTTTGCCAGACAACCACATTTATTTTGAAGTGAACTTTCTTTTAGACTTTTCTGGGGATGGAATATAAAGCTGCTCCCTTACTTCCTCTTACTCTGTATTCATCCTACCTTTGCTTTTGGATGAAGCCCAGGATGGAAAATTCTAAAGTAAATGAGCAATTCTCTGTGCAAAACAACTGGGTAATAGGTTTTAAAATTAAAGCTTTATTACAATTACTGTGAATGGTTTTATTTTCAAATGAAGTTTCTTCACGCAGAGAATTGATTCTTATTTTTCAAACTTTCTGTCTCTGGGACTGATCCTGAGGGAAAAAGCTACAGTCTTAATTGTTTCAACACCAGTGGATTTGTGAAAGGAAACAGCAGAGTAGTTACTGCCTCCACACAATCTACGAGGGGCTTCTGCCCCTTCAGGACATGGGGTCCTGCCTATCAGAGAATTGAAAGAAGGCTCATGCTGGGATGCTTGTGGTATCTGAGCTCCTGACCTTTAGTCTGAGCCTGGGAAGTGGAAATTCCATTCTCAGCAGCACTTTTATGGAGACTCCAAGAAATTGGCATAGAAGGAAGAATGAGATTCAGAGACCCCCAAAGCAGAAGTGAAACCCACTTGTGTAAAAGAGGAATCAAATGCAATCGTGCAAGGAGCAGAGAAAGAGAGTGGGGAGAGATGCAAGAAGAGAAAAAACTCAAGATCCCAGTCAGAGAACAGAAGCTTGGAGAACTCCAACTGTTCTGGCACTTAGTTAGCTGGGGGCCTGAGAAGCAGATCTCCCAAGCTTGGATCTCTCTGGAGATCAATTGTTTCCCTGTGAACCCTTTAATATCTCTCACTCAGCTTAAGATATTGTGGACTGGGACTTTGAAGAAAGCTGTCTACAGAGAAATCCTCTCTCCAAAGATTTATTCTCCATCTCTCTCCCTAACTTGTCCTGGACTCCAATACTCAAGCTAGTTAGCTCAGGAGCAGGAACCAAGCCAGCAACTGAACGGAAGAGGGTCAAGGCTGAGAAGCTGAACCCCAAAAGCTTGGGGGGGTCAGTCTGCCAGTCAATAGGGCTTCCTGCTTATTGCCTTTCCTCGCCTGACACCCTTATCTCTCTCTTTCCTCTGTGAACCCAAATAAAGTGTCTATTACTTAGAATTAGGTCTGACTAGTATCTGATACTAGAAAGGGGGGCTGAAGATTTGGGGAGAACCATACCTCTCCCCAAAGAGGAGGGTTAGCTCAGGATCCTAGGGATCCAAACAGATAGATCCAAGGAGTAATCCTTTCTCCTGGGCAGAGGAATAACCCCAGGTCTTGGGCGGGGGAAGTGGCAGTCAGTGTACCTGAGGAACCTGGAGGCAGAAGAGTCCATCCTGCCTCTCAACAATAGTTGAGATCAAAAGGGGTGGCAGTGTGTTATTTTACCAAAGCTCTTCCCTCTAGTTCTTAACCTCCACCTCCCAGAACCATTCTCTGAGGAGACATACTCCTTCCCACAAGGAGACAAAACTAGGTTACCTCCTCCCAAAGGGAAGGGAGGGGAAGGTCAATCTTCCTCCTCTCTATACTCTCAACTCTCTCTCTCTCCCTCCATTTCCTCTGTGTGTGTGTGTGTGTGTGTGTGTGTGTGTGTGTGTGTGTGTGTTCTCTTTCTGACCATATATTACACTTGTACTGGGGAACTTGGGCTACTAGCAGATATGTTTAAATAGTAACAATAACAAAAAAACATTCACAGTTGGTATTATTCACACAGGTATTTTTCACTTGTATTCACATTATTTTAAGAATCTGACTGTGTGCTGGTACTTGTGTATATGTGAATGTGATCTAGGTGTGCTCAACTGTGAGCTCCTTGAGAGAAGGGATTGCTAAAAACACAACAAAAACTTTCTTTGTGTCCTTAGCCTTTATGTGTATGACATATAGTAGGTTCTTGAAAATATTTCTTGAATGACTGTTGACTTACATATTCATTTGTTCCTTTGTGGTCTTTGTCTACTTCAGGCACATAGCTCACATTTACATGGTGATTTAAGGGTTGCAAAGCCCTTTATATGTTACCTCCTTTGAGCCTCCTAAGAGCCTATTGTGGTTAGTGCAATGATTTAGTGCAATGATTACTTCTTGAAATTTGCAGATAAGAAAATTGAGTCTAGTGGAGGTTAAATGATTTACCTAGGCTCACATAGCTAGTAAGTGTCTGAGGAAAAATTTGAACTCAGATCTTCTGAGTCCAAGTCCAGGGCTAAAGGTCTTCATGAAATGAGCACAGTAGAGAAATGCTAAATTAGGAGATAAGTAAGCTTTTTTTATGGGTAGCTAGGTGACTCAGTGGGTAGAGCATTGAGCTTTTTCTTCAAATGCTCATTTAAAAAAAAAGTTTAATTAATTAATTTAGAATATTTTTTCATGGCTACATGATTCATGTTCTTTCCCTCCTCTCATCTCCTCCCTGCCCCTCCCCCCCAGAAGCCAATGAGCAATTCCACTGGGTTTTACAGGTATCATTGATCAAGACCTATTTCCATATTATTATTTGCTGGTGATCGTTTAGAGTCTACATCCCCCATCATATCCCCTCGGCTCATGTGATCAAGCAGTTGTTCTTCTTCCATGTTTCTACACCCACAGTTCTTCCTCTGAATGTGGATAGTGTTCTTTCTCATAAGTTCCTCAGAATTGTCCTGGGCCATTTCAATGCTGCTAGTAGCAAATGCTCATTTTCTATGTATGATATAGAGTATCTAGAGCAAAGTAATCAAGAAGAATCAAGGGATATTTAACCTAGAGAAAATTTGGGCTGTAGGAATTGGAGAGATTCATTTGAAAGATTGCCATGTGGATAAAAGATTGGATTTGTTCTCCTGTGTCTCAAATGGTGGAACTAGTATCACTGGGTAAATGTTCCAAAGAAACAAATTTAGGCTCACTGTAAGGAAGATCTTCATTATAGTTAGAGTCAAAGGATATGCTTGTAAATATTTAACAACATGGCTATCTGGAAAAAATATTTGCTTGAAACACTTTAAAATTAAATCTGAATTATTAACATTTTTCCTAACACTTTTTTAAGTCTAGCCAATCAATGAAACAATTAAGCAAGTCTTACTTTGTAGCACTTGCCTATTTCTGATTTAAAAATGGTCACATTGAAAATTTAACAATGCAATCTTGAGAGCTGGTTGGAGCTCCTTCCTTAGGTTTTTTGAAAATGGAATGAGTTGCTGGAGGGGCTAGTGGGGTCCCATTCATTACGGGTTCTCAAGGAGAGTCTGACTGACCATTTATTGGAAATGATAAAGAGGAAGAACATACATGTTCAGTAAGAGGATGACTAGACAGAGTATCAGAGACTCTGTGATTCTTCAATAATATACCAAATCTACACTTGGATAGCATCCAGGGTTACAAAGTGCTTTTGTTACAATATTCCTATAAAGTAAGAGATATTATTACCATTTCTGTCTCACAGATGAGGAAAAAAGGCTTAACTCGGTATTAGTGGAATACAGAAGACCAGTGAATGCAATTGATTTAGTAGAGGAAGGAAGAGTTAAAGCAATTTTTAAAGCCCCTAAGGACTTTGGGCTCAAACTGCTATCTCTGGAGCCATATTAGGATAAGGATTGTGGAGAGGTAGTGTTGTATAATGGATAGTGAGCTTGTCTTAGAATGAGGAAACCTTGAGTTCAAATGTCTTCTCTGACACATGGCTTAAGCAAGTTATTGAACTTCTCAGCACTCCCAATTAATTCTCTAAGACTATAATTTGGAGAGAAGGCTCTGATCTGCCTCAGTGGAGAAAACACTTCTCTAGGAGCCTCCTACATCCAAGAAATCACAGGTCAGGTTTTCTACCCCACCAGCCCCCCACAAAAAGAAAATAATGTGCCTAAGCAGAAACTGTGCCTAAGATTCCAATATAACAGGACGTTTTTCAGGCTATGAATTCGAAACTAAAGGATTATCGCCTTCCTCCTTTAAAAAAATTTCTTCCTCAAAGATGTCTTTGACCAATGAAATAATTTTCCTGTTGCCAGAACTTTCCCCCTTTCTCTTGAATAGAAAACCTTAGAAAAGAAAACATGCTAACCAACCACAATGATCAATTCTTACCCAGGTCAACTGAATTTCTCTCATAACTTTTCTCAAATCTTACTAATAATTCCTTAATCTTGAGGTGAAGTTATTTGGAGTTATTTAAATAAATTTCAGGTTTTCCTAATGGTTATGGTATACACATTAACAAAAATCCTTACCTTCTGTACTAGAATCCATACTGTGTATTGGTTCAAAGGCTGAAAAGCAATAAAGGCTAGGCAATGAGTGTTAAGTGACTTGCCCAGGGTCATACAGCTAAGAAGTGTCTGAAGACAAATTTGAACCAAGGACCTCGCATCTCTGGGCCTGACTCTCAATCCATTGAACCACCTAGCTTCCCCTGATATACATTTTTAGTTAGTCCAACCCTCTCTAGTTATAATACATCTGTTTAATTTTTATACCCTAATTGATACTCATCCAACCTGAACCTACATGTGGTATTTAATACATTAGCTAGTTTCTCCAAGATCACAGTTAGTAAATAGTAGTGCTGGGATATGAATACTGGTCCTCTAACTCCAAGTCGAGAAGACTTGTTTGAAAGCTAATATAATTATTGTCTATGGTTCTTTGATTATTATCAATCAGAAGTATTAATTAATTGCTTGCATAGGGCATTGTTCTAAGGGTGAAATAGGAATCAAAGACTGACTTGGTGTCTGCATTAAGCATTTTGACATCCCTTTCTGGATCTGTTTTTGACTCTGAATTTTGCTACCAGACCCCAGGTGGCTCCTCACCCTGGAACCCCCTACCATTTCTCTGCCCTCCTCCCTGGGATAAGTTCTTCCCAGGGCATAGTAAGTGTTTAAATAAATGCTATTGTTTGTCTACCTGCCTCCCATTGCTCATTATAACCCCAACCCTATTCAGTATAAAAGGGAAGGATTCTTAGGACAATGTACAATAAATTCTTAGGACAAATGAAAACTCCATTTAGTCAATGCAGCTTATAGCAGTCCATCTCCTCAAGATTTCCTTTTCTTCTGACCTATTTTCAGTCCTTCCTTTTGACTACCAGGTACCTTTTGTATCATATTTTGATTTTATAAACTCATCTCATTGGTTATCTTCTCTTATTATCTGCCCTGTTGCTTCCTCACTTCTTTCCAATGGTGTCAATTTCTTTGTTCTAGCTGTCAGAAAATAAAAATGCCCCAGTCTTTGGGGGAGTCAATCCCCTCAGATTCAGATTTCTTACCCTGGAGCTCAATGGTGGCGAATGAAGCAGAACAGATTCAATGAGCCCATTTTATCTCGTTCTTCCTAGACCATCAAATCAGAACATGCTTCACATCTCCTTCCAATTGTCCACCCTAGATATTTTGCCATCTACCCTTCATCTCCCTTCACTTTTTCACTTCTTATTCTGGTGTTCACTTTAAGTTCCGGGTAAAATCTCATCTTTTATAGGAAGCCTTTGCCAATTCTTCTTAATGTTAATGTCTTCCTTCTATTGATTACTTCTAGTTTGTCCTGTATATATTTTATTTGTACATAGTTATTTTCATGTTGTTTCTCCCTCCTTCCCCTTGCCCCATTACACTGTGATCTCCTTGAGAGCAGGGATTGTCTTTTGACTTTCTTTGCATCCCTAGTACTTAGCTTAATGCCTAGCATATAGTAGATACTTAATAAAGGCTTATTAACTGACTGGTCACTCTATCCATTTATAGTCCCCATTATTACAATCTCTACTTGTCATTTAAATCACAAAAATACAGCAGGGAGTGAAGCTGCTGGAACCAGCTTGTACCAGTTTTCAAGAGCTGGTTGTTAAATTTTCAGTTTTATCATCTCACCCATGGGAATTTGCAAAAACTATAAATCAGACTTTGATTTATTATGTTTTTTTAATTATCTATGCTTAAATTGATGGAGGAAATGTTAATAATGAACATTAAGAAATTAGGCTTCTGTCAGAGGTTTTTGTTATAATTACCTCCCCCACTCCCAGTTTGTTGCTTCCCTTCTAATTTTGGTTGCATTGGTTTTGTTTGTACAAAACCTTTTAAATTTAATATAATAAAAATTATTAACTTTACATATTATAGTGTTCTCTATCCTTCCTTCCTTTCCCATAGATCTGATAGGTATGCTGTTCTATGTTCACCTAACTTACTTATAATTTCCCACTTTATATTTAAGTCACTTAACCATTTTGAATTTATCTTGCTATAGGGCATGAGATCTAAAACTAATTTCTCCCATACTATTTTCCAATTTTCCCAGCAGTTCTTGTCAAATAGTGGGTTCTTGTTCAAAAAAGCTGGAATCTTTGGGTTTATTGAACACTACTTTGCTGAGGTCATTTACCCTAAGTCTATTCTATTGATCCACCCTTCTATCTTTTAGCCAGTTCCATATTGTTTTGATGATCACTGCTTTATAGTACAGTTTGAGATCTGGTACTGCTAGGCCTCCGTCCCTCACATTTTTATTTCACTAGTTCCCTTATTATTCTTGATCTTTTGTTCTTCCAGATGAACTTTGTTATAATTTTTTCTAATTCTATAAGAGATTTTGGTAGTTTGATAGGTATGGTACTGAATAAGTAAATTAGTTTAGGTAGACTTGTTATTTTTACTAT
Source organism: Monodelphis domestica (assembly GCF_027887165.1). NCBI lineage: Eukaryota > Metazoa > Chordata > Mammalia > Didelphimorphia > Didelphidae > Monodelphis > Monodelphis domestica. The sequence goes on from NC_077228.1 coordinate 327,895,495, forward strand.
ATTGGTTCATCCTACCCATGAGCAATTAATTTTTTTCTAATTGTTTAGGTCTAGTTTTATTTGTGTGAAAAGTGTTTTGTGGTTGTGTTTATATAATTGCTGAGTTGGACTTGGCAGACAGATTCCCAAATATTTTATATTGTTTACAGTGATTTTAAATGGAGTTTCTCTTTCCAACTCTTGCTGATAAGTTTTGATGGAGATATGTAGAAATGCTGATGATATATATGGGTTTATTTTGTACCTTCAACTTTGCTAAAGTTGTTAATTATATCCACTAACTTTTTAGTTCATTTTCTAGGTTTCTCTAAGTATACCATCATATTATCTGCAAAAGGTGATAGCTTAGTTTCCTCATTGTCTACTTTGATCCCTTCAATTTCTTTTTCTTCTCTAATAGCTACTGCTAGCATTTCTAATATAATGTTAAACAATAGGGGTGATAATGGGCATCCTTGTTCACTCCTGATTTTATTGGGAAGCCTCCTAACTTATCCTCATTTCAGATGATACTTGCTGATGGTTTTAGATATATACTGTTTATTATTTTTAGGAATGGCCCTTCTATTCCTATGCTTTCCAGTGTTTTTAATAGGAATGGGTGTTGTATTTTGTCAAAGGCTTTTTCTGTATCTTTTGAGATAATCATGTGATTTCTATTACTTTGGCTGTTGATATGGTCAATTATGTGGGTGGTTTTCCCAATATTGAACCATACATGCATTCCTGCTATAAATCCCACCCAAATAACCTTTGTGATAACTTGCTATAGTCTTTTTGTTATTATTTTATTTAAGTTTTTTTTGCATCTATGTTCATTAATGAGATTGGTATATAGGTTTCTTTTTCTGTTTTTGGTCTTCCTGGCTTGGGAATCAATATCATATATGCATCATAAAAAGAATTTGGTAAGACTTTTTCTTTGCTTATTTTGTCAAACAGGAACTAATAAGGAACTAAGTCTAATGTACAAAAAATCAAGTCATTCCCTAATTGACAAATGGTCAAGTGTTATAATATATAAGATATAAAATTATCTCTTCTTTATAACAAGAGACATGAATCAAGAAATCATAACTACCTATAATCACAGGGAAAAGTGTTCAAAATTCCTCCTGATTAGAGTAATGCAAATCAGAACAACTCTGAGGTAACATTGCACACCTAGTAGATTGTTAAATATGACAGTAAAGGAAAATAATAAATGTTGGAGAGGATTGGCAAAATTGGAACACTAATGCATTGCTGGTGGAATTATGATTGATCCAACCATTCTGGAAAGCAATTGGGAATTATGCCCCAAGGGCTTTAAAAGACTGCCTGCCCTTTGATCCAGTAATACCCCTACTAGGTTTGTACCCCAAAGGGATAATGAAAAGGGTTATACCCAAATATTTATAGTTGCATTCTTTGTGGTTGCCAAAAATTAGAAAATGAGGAGATGACCCTTGATTGGGAAATGGCTGAACAAATTGTGGTATATGATGGTGATGAAATACTATTTCATTATAAGGAATGATGAACTGCTTGATTTCTGTATGAACTGGAAAGACCTCCATGAATTGATGCGGAGTGAAATCAATGGAACCAGGAGAACATTGTGCACAGAAAGTGAAACATTGTGAAACGATTCAATGTAATGGACTTTGCTAATAATAGCAATGCAATGATCCAGGACAATCCTGAAGTATTTATGAGAAAGAATGCTATCCACATTTAGAGAAAGAACTGTGAGAGCAGAAATGCAGAAGAAAAACATATCACTTGTTTATATGGGTATAGGATTTGGGGTTTTGGTTTTAAAAGATTGTTCTATTACAAAAATGAATAATATGGAAAGAGGTATCAACTGATAACACTTGTATAACCTAGTGGAATTGCTTATCATCTTCTGAAGGGGGGAGGGAATAGAGGAGGGAAAGAAAATTAATCATGGAAAATATTTAAAAATGTAAAAAATAGAGAAAAAATAATGCACATTAAGGTAAAAAATAATTTGGTGGAAAGAGCATTGCCTGAAGTCAGAAACCCTGAGTGAAAATTCCTACCCTGCCTATGTTACACTGGTGGTCAAGTCACTTAACCTCCTTGAGCCTCAGTTTCCTCATCTATAAAATGAAAGGACTGGAATAGAAGACCTGTGAGGCCCCTTCCAATTCTGGATCTATAATCCTAGATTCATAACTTCAGATTTTAATGCATACTTATTATCATTATGCCCAGCACATAAGCACTTAATGAATACTTTTCATTCATTTATTCACTCATCCATCTATCTAATGGTATGCTGGTAAGTGTTTACTAACTGACTCTACAAAAATGTGACAGTTTTTAGTTAAATATTTATTATTGATATTTTCTATTGTTTTCTTAAGTTTAGTTAAACTCTAATAAATTGAGCCCTACTTTGTAGTGTTTTCCAGTTCCCAAGAGGTAAATGATGACACTGAAAATTTAACAATCAGTTCATACAAACTGGTACAAGTTAGCTCCAGCAAACTCTTGCATTTCTGTTGTGAGTATTTTGGGGAGGATTTACCAATGCACTGATTGTTTGTTAGTGAGCACCAATTACCTTCCTTCCTTTTCTCTGCTACTTCTTGTCCTGCTTCTTCTTGAAGTAACCACATTGATATTAAACCCAGCATGATTCAGGACATCTCAGAATTCTTCCTATTCACATCTTCCTTTACCTTTGGGTAGAACATCTATTCCCTAGAACTCACAGTCCAAGATATGGTATTTTAGGTGAGACTGAAAGGAAGCCTGGAAAGTCAGAAAGCAGAGTTGAGGAGGAAGAGCATTCCAAGTATAGAAGACAGAAGAAAAAATGTCCAGAGTTTAGAGATTGTCTTGTTCATGGGAGAACCAGGATGCTAGTCACTGGATTGAAATTTAACCCAGAGTTTCTGACTCCAGGTTATGTACTATAATCATAACCATAAATTGCCTCAATCATAGATATCTACAGTTATAATAAAATTATTTTATTTTCCTGAAATTATTGTCAATCCCCAAATTATGATTTATTCTTAAAAAGATATGATGTTAGAACTTCATTGGGATTTAGAGGGTCTCTTTTTTTGTAGGCACAGTAAGTCTTGTAATAAAATAGATACATTATATATATACATACATATATATATATATATATATATATATATGCAGTTTAGAGCATAAAGACCTAGCTGATTTTTATGACCCCTGTGGAATGGTGAATTCATTGGGGAGCATCTAAGTGTTGGAGAAAATCCAGTGAGAGTTTTTTGAAGAACAATGATATGGTTTGTTTATGTTGTTTGTATTGATTAGATTAGAAAACTACTGGAGATCTCAGTATATGCACAATAGAAACTGACATGATGCAGATAATCATTTATGTATAACCCAAAAGATCATCGAAACTATTATTTAATACTGTTTTGCCCATTTCAGGCTCCCTCTCCCCAATCCATCAGGCTTGCCTTTGGTAATAGATAACATGCCACTATTACTTTCAGATTAATAGTTTTTATGACTTACGTTGTCCAGATAGACCTTCAGTATTGGGTTCTAGAAGAGACGGTTCTGTGATGCCAGGTGTTAGCTCCTCTTCTTTTTCTTGATCAATCAAGGAAGGACCTTTAGTACTCTCCAAAGTACTGGGAACTCTTTCAGAAAGGTGATCTATTGAAGCATCTTCTACAGTTTCCTTTCCAGATTCAGGCCCCTCAGGAACCAGTGATTGCTCATCAGTCAGAAAAGTTGGTGGAGTTAAATTCACAGGACTTATAATAGTTTCTTCAGCTGTCTCCAAAGTAAAGAATTCACTTGATAAGTGTTGCTCTGATATTTCTTCTGTCTCAGAGCTGGGATGACCAAGTGTAAACTCAGGTTTCAAGGTGGCATCCTGGAAAATGAGTTTAGAAAGAGAGTGAAGTTTAGAATGAGATTTCATTTCCATGGTTTCTATTAGAATGTATGCTTTTTAGCTAGACATAGTGGTACATGACGATAACTCCTGATGCCAGGGAGACTGAGGTTGACAGATCTTTTGAACTTGGGATTTCTGAGCTTCAATGGGTTATGTACATCAGGTGTGCACTGAGGGAGCCCTGAGTAGTGGGCCTGGGGAGAGAGGGTAGGGTGAGATGCTCTCTGTTGCCTATGGAGTAGGCAATCAATTCAGGTTGTAAATGGAGTAGGTCCAAGTTTCTAGGAACATCAGTGATAGGATCTGGCCCATCAGTAGACCCTGCCCTTTGAGCATAAGTGAAATGGTGAGACTTAGTCTTCAAAAAAGAAAGGAAAGAAGGAAGGAAGGAAGAAAGAAAGAAAACAAAGAGAAAGAAAAAACATGTGCCTGGAGGCATTTAGGTGGCTAGGTAGACTGAGAACCAAACCTAAAGACAGGAACTTTGGGGTTGAAATATGATCTCAGACACTTCCATGTGACCCTGGGCAAGTTATTTAACCCACTTTGCCTAGCTCTTACCCTTCTTCTGCCTTGGAACCAATATATAATATTGATTCTAAGATGGTAAGTAAGGGTTTAAAAGAAGAATATATCTTTCTTGAAAATAGGGAATATGATTTTATGAGTTTTTTGTTCTTATTCATTTTGTTTTTGTCTTTTTGTATATTTCCAATGCTTTTTCTAGTCCCTGGCTCATAGTAAGCATTCAATAAATGTTCTGTCGACTAACTGACTCTTTAATTTCTCTTGGAAAAGACTTCAGCTAAATCTTGTCTTATATTTTAACATTGTTTATTTATATTTATATGTACTTATATAAATATATTTATGAATATTTAATTAATATCTATTTCAATTTTAATAATTATCTATCATCTATTATAAAGTTTTATCCTTAAAAATACTACTTTGGTTCATGTTGGAAGCTTCCTATTTGTTCTTCTTACTTGCACTCCTATTTTAGTTAAAGGTTCATAGGGATCATTAGTAAATGAAGATGGATTTGCATTTTATAAACAAGATTTATTTAATTCCCAGAGCCTAAATTAGCAAATACTTTTATTTGGGAATATCTCTGATCAAATCACTATTTTTTAACAATAAATAGGAAAAAATGTAACATCTTCTGATGATTTTGTAGGAACAGCTAATTAACATAATGGAAAATGGAAATTTTCTAGCCAAAAATGTAATAAAAGTCATTGCATAATTGGTAAATGAGACTGGAAAACACGTTTCATCATTTAGTAAGGGCAATCAGTCTTCCATTTGGATCATTACATCTTTGAAAGGCACCTTTTCTTTTTTCTATATTGAAATAACCTGAGTTAAAACCAGACCTTTGATTTGCTCAATCATAGTGCTCTGTCTGTGAGGCAGGCATTTTTGTTTTTGATAAGAAAATTATAAATGCCTTAAATCTTTTTCAAAGAATTGAGGTCACTTACCAAAGAGTGTTCATCAAGGGTAGTAATCATTACTGATTGGATGTCATGTTCCAAGCCTTTTGGAGGCTTTTCAATTTCTGCAGAGGAAAAGAAGGATGTATTTTGGTGATAATGGGCATGGGGGTAGGGTAATAAAACTCTCAGAGGTGAAAAATGTGAAGACAAACACATTTAAAATCTAGTAGAACTGTGATATAAGGGATCAAAACAAAGCAAATGCAAACAAAACTACCATTAATCCAAATGATTAATCAAAAAACAGATGTGAATGGAATGGACCTCATGTTTAAGTAGCAAAAGCAGTCATCACAGTGGAAATTTATATAGTTTGATTATGTTACAAATCTAGCAGGTGCCAGAAAGACCAGGTGGCCAGGCCAAAGGACCTAAATTATCAGTGAACAAAAAGAGATGACAAGAACTAGAATCAAGGCTTTCTCAATCTGAATCATGGGCACCCAAGCCTTGGCTGACTTTTCTACAATGCTCAGAAAATAGAACAACAACAAATTCAGGATAGAGTTTGAAAGCATCTCCATTGTGGGTCTGATTTTCATCTCTTGTATGATGGAGGAGCTTCACTGTACTATATTTAGTCCTCAAAGATCTATTTATAGGTATTACACATACACCTCTAAGAAAATCCTAATCTTGTAATAGAAAGCACAAGGTAGCACTGGGTTCTCAGACATTATGCTAGGGAAGTTCATGTTCTGAATGGTTCTACAAAATTGGAAAGTCTTCAAGTATGCCTTATGTATGCCCTTGCCATAAAACTTTATGTAAATCAGGAATCTGTATAGCCTATGGCCATTCCTGAAAGGGCTGACCTGGCCTCCCAAAATTTCCCCTTTTCTCCCTTGTAAAAAGGACTTGTAGCTAGGATCAAAGAATTTAGAGCTAGAAGGGACCTCAGAGGATATTTAGTCTAGTACCCTCATTTTGTAGACAAGGAAACTGAGGCTCATAAAAGTTAGGTGTCTAGTTCAAAGTTATATAGATAGCAAAAAACAGAGGCAGGATGAAATAATGTTTTCTCATTCTAAACCTAGGGTTCCTTCCCCTGGAAAGTTCCTAGGTGAATTGGGAAGGCAAACAAATAGGAAGAATGAATAAATAATCAAAGAGAGAGTTATAGGTACTGAGTGTTAAAGAAGGGATGAACGGGGGTAGAAAGGGTTAGAGATTGATGGCATATTCTGTCCCCCCTTCTCCTCCCACCAGGAAGGTAGCTGAAAATTCCCATGGGTTGTTTACTCCTTTTAACTTCCTCTCTTCTCTCTGGGCAAAGGGAGCCTTAGCCTTTGTTCTAAATGCATACTTTGATTTCTAATGTTTTAACTTCTGATAAAAATATTGGCCAAGACAAATCCAAACTACCTTGGATTATCACTTAATGATCATGTAATTAGAACAAAGAGAAAAAGAGAATATTCTCTGTCTTAGAAAGATGTAGAATTTGGTCCAAACATAGGATTGGCTGAACCAGGGTAGGGGTTGTCAGGATGATATGGGGAGTAGCTCCTGGGGAATACATGAAGGAGGGGCTTTCCCCCATTCACTTCAGAGTGGTGCTGTTCATGTGCTCTGATTTTGAAATGTCTACTGAGGATACTTCTAATTGACTGTTGAGCCAAAACCATATACCTTGAAAGGACAAATGCTTCTCAAATCTATCTTTCTTGCTTTGAAAAATTACTTTCCATCATCCTCTTTGCCAATAAAAGGCTGCATTTGTACTGAACTGTTACAAGTCTGACAAAAGAATATGAATCCCAGATATTACTAGTTTAAAAAAAAAACAACTGGAGCAACAAAAAAAGCACTGGAGGCAGGCATTTTACTTTTCCTTGGAAGAAACCATTTGGCACATTGGGTTTGAAGAGAGTCTAAACCTCTGTGAAAAAAAAAAAGAATGAGTTGCTTAGAAAAATAAATGGACATCTCTAAGGGTGAGTGAGTTGCTAGGGAAGTTCCAATCACACAAAAGAAGAGGTCAGCAAGTTCTCTGGACAGGCTCAGATGGAGATTGACAGGTGAGTATATCTTGCTTATCACTGTGACATAGTGATGATGATGACGATGATGATGATAGCTAGAATTTATATGGCACTTGAACATTTGAAAAGCATTTTACTTGATCCTCACAACAACTCTGTTAGGTAGGAGCTATTCTTATCCTTCTTTTATAGTTGAGGAAATGAAGCTGAAAGAGATTGTGACTTGCCAAGGGTCACGCAGCTAGTAAATATCTGAGAGTTTGAAACGTAGGTGCTCTTTACTCCAAGTTCAAAACCAGCCATTTCACCTAGCTGCATCTATTGGTATGATGAAAGCCTTACTTCATCTTTTTATAGGTATAGCTTGTGTGCTATAAAAGGAATTTGTAAAGGTAAAATTTAGTCCATAAAGTAAAATAAAATGTACATAAATTACCATGAAAGCAAAATCTGCCCTGTGAATGTGTATCAAAAGGTCGATGTAAAATCTTGGCAGCAGAAAGTGTCTTCTGTTTGGGGACTGACTTAGATTAATACAAAAGAGTTTGTCACCAGCAAGTTGTTCTTGAAGAGATGAATTTCCCCCCTACGGCTACCCATGACACTAATGAAGAAAATAGAGACTGACATGCAATGTCCACCTAGTTTACAACATGACTAAACATTTGAGACACTGCTAAAATGACTGGTCATTTTGGGGGGATGGGGTTGGAGAGCAATGACTGCAACAAAAACCACTGAGTTCTTTGGCTGTCCAGCCAACTGAAACTGTTATATGTGTTTCACAGGGCATGTTTGACAAGTGAGACAATTACTTTGGACCAAGACTCTTGCATTAAAATTGTATATTTTCAGGTTCCCACAAGCACCCCACTTCCTTTATATTTTTACATAGTAAGTAAGGCTATTAGTAGCCAATATAATGTAACCATAGCAAGATGATTGCAAAGGGGTGCCTATGAGACACAGACTCTCCTAGAGAGCCAAAGGAGTATCACAGCTATTTGCAAAATGTATTGCATATTAACAAAAATCACATCCTTAGACTACATGCTAAATTGGGGGAAGCCAGTTAGGCCTTGCTCTAAGAGCCTTTTGGACCTTCTAAAGGTCATAGTTTGTAAGCCTCAGAGAAATTCTAGATATCCACAGTAAGACCAAGCAGAACACGAAATGTTGCTGATACCTTTAAGCCTATATGGATATGTTAATGAGCACATACCAAGGTGGCATGGGTAAGAGTCTATTTCCCACAAAACCCCAATAAAAATGAGATCCCAAACTCCTGATTCTAGAAACTACTCCATCTTCATCTGGGTCCATATAGCTGAGTGGTCCCAACTCGAATCGATGATTCTGTAAATAGCTCTCCCCTGCCTCACTATCTTCCCCATGTTTTTCCTGCCTTTTCCCACCACTCCATCTCTGTTATCATGCCAACTACTTCTTACTAAAGTGTGATTGAAGCATTTCTCCCCACTGCCATCACAGACATTTCTGGTGAGTTCCCAAAGAACTAGGCATCCACTGAATAATTTTATAAATTAATTAGCAATTCAGCTCTGGACCTAGGACAGCTTCAGTGCAGAAGAGTCTCCAGAGCTGGGATCACATTAATCAGTCTCCCTGAAGCATTTGAGTCAGTAGAGGCTAGTGATCAAGGGAATCTGATTTGGGCTCTATGGGAACTTCCATGGACTACAATATCACAGCTACAGTGGCAGGGAGATTCTGATACTGATTGACCTTCTTGAGGTTTTTCCTCAGGAGTGTGATGGACTAAGGGCTAGAATGCATTCCAAGTATAGCCCTAGAATTTCTTGCTGTGCTTCTTAAAGTGCAGATCCAAGACTGAGTGGTAATGAGTAGCAGAAACACTTTGGACATTTGCTCTCATAGCTGCCTCAGCAATAGGTCACAGTCCAGGAGAAGTGGCTAGAGCCAAATGTGACCATGAAAAGTATGCTGGATTTGTTATCAGAGGACTTGGGTTCAAATCTTGGTTCTGCCACTTATCTGGGCTACTTTGGGTAAGTTACTTAACTTCTCTGGATCTCATTTTTCTTATCTGTAGGATGAGAGTGGTATTGGACCATTCTGAGATACCTTCTAGCTCTAAATCTCTGATCTAAGCATGAGATGTGGTGATAAAGTTATCAAACTCTAAATGTTTATCTTGTGGACATTAGCAGAGAGATCAAACCAGATCCCTTCCCCTCACTGCTAATTACTGGCTTACATTCTTCAGTGGTTCTCATTATAGCAATAGCTGATACAGTACCTGAAACATGAATAGCAATCACTTGACATGTTCTGGGTTCTATACAGAGTGAAGATTTTGGGAAGACCACCAGGTTAGCTGTTGGGGGAACCAGGTGAAACATTCAAAGGTCTTATAGGATCTGGAAATGTCAAATGCTAATGATGTATTGCATATATAGGAGATGTGGCTAAAGTGAGGTCCCTAACTCCTTGTGACCTTGGGTAAGTCATCTGACCCCTCTGGACCTCAGTTTACTTCTCTGTCAAAGGAAGACATTGGATAGATTGTTGAAGGGCCTTTCTAGGTATAACATTTTATGGCTAAAGCCACAGCTATAATTATTGACTGACCATCAGTAAACTGAATTGTCCCCAGTTCCAGAGATGCGTCTTCCTCTAGTGCAGTGGTAATTAGTTGCTGCAGCCCTGCTGAGGTGAGACTGCTTTCTTGAAGTTCCTCCTCCTCCAAGCTCTGAAGCTCGCTTTCCTTTTCAATTTCATTAGAGTGAATGGTTGACAGGTTGCCGCTGGGCCTTCCTCTTTCTGAGCTGTCTCTCTTAAAGATCACCAGCTGTCGAGCAACTGTGCTGCTTGAGCTGTAGGGTAGGAAAAGACACGAACCACCAAGAGCCATCTGTTACCTGCCAAGAAAATTCTTAAAGAGCTCCAACCGAGACTTATGCTTGACTGCTTCTGACTGGAGGCTCCCTGAGGGAAAGGACCATGTTTCTCTTCTGATTAGGATCCTCATCCTCAGGGCTTCCACTCTCCTATGGAGAGCCTGATCTAGTTTCAACTAAAATCTCCTCCCCAGTTCCTGTTCTAATCTCATGGTATCCATTCTCTCTTTTCTGCACCTAACAATTCACACTAATACCTCCCCACCCATACCATGGGAAGGAAGGAAACCTTAGCCCCTACTTTCTGAGTATACCTGCACCTTAAGTCATTCTCATTCCCTTCCTTCTCTCTGTAAAAAAAAAAAGACTATCACACAAGATCCTTGCATCTGAAAATGAGAAAGAGCGACTCGTACATTTCTTTGAAAATAGAGGGATAGAGTGACTATCCTCTGTTTGAAAACAGAGGGATAGAGTGGCTAGCTTTAGAATCACTGAGACCTGGGTTCAAGTCTAGTCATTGACACATACTATCCAAGGCCACCTTGGGCAAATCCCTTGACTCCTCAGTGCCCTAGGCAAGTCGCTAGCACTGTAAATTGCATGTCGATTGTTGCTTAAGGACCAGAATTATCTCTTCTTTTTTGATACTTGTGTTACTAGCACTCAGTAGAGCAAAACACAGGGTAAGTACTTAATGCATGATTTTCATTCATTCATTCATTAGGGAAGGGAATTTCTACACTTAAAATATTCCTGTCTCCAAAGCTAGTATTAAAGAAACTGAGGACCAGTTGTCATTTTGCTGATATAGTGAAACTAAAAAATAAATACCAAAAATTTATTGAGATTTTGGCTTAAAAAGCTATATATAAGAGTTGTTAAATGGAGCACAGAATTGGGAGTTTTAATATAACATAGGAGAATAAAAAAAAGCACAAGATTTAGAGTCATAAGACTTGGTTTTGAATTCTGAATTTTGGGGTATTTTTTTTGCAGTTTACTAGATCAGTATGACTTGGTCGAATTACTTGAACTTCTAGTTCTCAGCTTCCCTTATCTGTAAACAGAGGGAATTGGATCAGATTACCTTTAAGGTTTCTACCTTATGTGATCTCTGATAGATTGTAGTATAGGTAGTACCTAAAAGGAAATGATTTGAACTTGTTAAAGGGTGGTCTAGTCTGTGGCGGTGAACCTATGGCACATGTACCAGAGAGGGCACACAGAGTCCTCTTTGTGGGCACCCATGCCATTGCTCATCAGAGTTCACTACTAGAAAGCCAGAGGAACTCTAGCTAAACTACTCTCCTCCCCTTTTCCACTGGTCTGAGGTAATTTTTTCATATCATCCGCTCCTCTGCCCAGCAACCCAATGGGAACACTTTCTCTCTTTCCTGTCTGGGATAGAGGGAGAATGGCACTTGGTTGCAAAACGGTTCACCATCACTGATCTAGGTATTCATTTAGTAATGAACTCTAACCTCTTGTTTTAAGTGCCCATTCCTCAGATATCTACTTTTGATGTTCTGTGAGAGTTAAGCTAAAGAGTACCAATTAGTGTAAAAGCTAGAGAGTCCTCTTTTTTATTTAAAGATGAAGTCCACCTTTAAAATGTGTGTAAGGAAATAAGGCAGCAGGATTCATTTCCATTAATGCAAATTGCAATTAAGAAGGGGAATTTAGTGTCCAGGAATGTTAATCATCCACTTTTCTTAATTAGCAAAATTTTCCAATAAAACAAAAACAGCTAGTAAGTTATTTTTTTCTCTATCATCTTGGAATAAATGTATGAGGAGGTAAAGAGAAAGAAGAATCCAAGGAGGCACCCTCATATTGTAATGAGGAAGTTAATGAAATGTCTTTTAGCATATGATGCTGGTCTACAAATGCTCTATCTAGAAAGATCTTCCCTCTGCCCTCTAAGAGTTTACCATAGTGTAGTCATCTACACAAGTGCCATTAAAGTTCTGTAAAGCTGTCATAATGATCCTAAGTAAGAGATCCTAGGTATTGTGTGGAGTGCTTTGGATGATACAATCAATGGGACCAGAGTCTGCAGTTCATTATTTTGCTAGCCAATTATAGGAGCTGTTTGCTTATTCTAGAGCTCTCCAAGGCAGAGTGAGTTTTTTCACAGTTTAAACTGACCTTGGGTGGAAATAGAAAATTAGTGTCTGCACTACTCCAGATTCAGGATGCATATTTATGGATGCAGATGGACAGCTTCCTATACTACATATAGCCCTTTCAAGCATGGTATTCCACAATGACATGCATTTCTCAATAGACCTTCAGTTTTATAGGGTAACTTTTGGCTTGTTAGATATATTAGAATAAATATTCCATTAGGATATAAACTTTTTGAAGGCTGAGACTTTTAGTTTTGTTTTTGTATTCTCAATGCTTAACACAATGACCATCATATAGAAGGTGCTTAATAAATGTTTATTTTTTTAAATTCTTGCCTTCTGTCTTAGAATAAATGTATGGCAGAAGAGTGGTAAAGATTTGGCAACTGGGGTTAAGGGACTTACTCTGGATCAAATAGCTAGGAAGTGTGAGGTCAGATTTGAACCCAGGTATGGGAGAATGAAACAAGATCACAAGATTTAGAGACATAAGAACTAGGTTGGAATTCTGACTTTTTTTGCATTTTTTTTGACATTTACTAGATCAATATGATTCTGGTCAAGTTACTTGAATGACTCCAGGCCTGGCTCTCTATCCACTGAGCCATCAATAAATGCATATTGATCAATGGATGGAGTGAGTCAGTGGCTCAATTTGCCTGTTTATCTTACATAAGGCAATCTTTTTAGATTAAAAAGTATTCTCACCTTCCCATTCCAGTGATTAGAGTTAAATAATTTCTTCAACTTCAAGGAAAGCATTGACCTAATATTGGGTTACCCAGATACTATATCTGAAATAATGGCTGATTTACTTTATTGCAGGGTATAGGTGGGCTAGAAGACAGCTTAAGTAGAACACAAATTCATAGGGGACAGAGACAATTTAACTTTTTTTTTTGTATGTCTCTAGCACAAAATACAGGTGCTAAGCAAATGTATGTTGAATAAATGAATCTTCTGGGTTTCTAAATGGAAAAGAAAGAATGCAAATTACCCATCTCTTTCCTTTTTCGGTCTTCAGTTCGTCACCCCCAAGTAGGAACATGTGAAGGGGAAAGAAGAATATTTGTGTGAGTTATGGAGATTGATGAATAAACATTCCATACATCCATATAATTCTCCTATTCTCTGTCACCTTTGTCTTGACTCCATGAGGGAAAGACATTGTTGGCATTTAGCCCTTAAATAGAGATCCCAAGAAAAACATGAAACTTCATGATAGAAGTGAACTGGTCAAGAAATGTAATAGAATGAGCACTGGATTTGAAGGCAGAAGCCCTGGATTAAAATTCTGGCTCAGTTGATTACTTACCTGTGTAACCATGGACAAGTTACTGTCCCTCTCGAGGCTTCAGTTTCCTTATTTGCAACACAAAAATTTGACTACTTGACCTATAAGAGCTCTTCTATGATTGACATAGATTTTGTACGCTTCCATGGTTAGTATGTAATTATGTCTGCTGTGTTTTTCTCTTTCTTCCCAAACACTTTGGTTTCCCCTTTTTGCCTGTTTTCCTACTGTATAATGTGTAGATGGTACAAAGTCATTCTTTACATTACATATTTGGGTAATCCTATTATAGAAGTTTTGCCAAGAAGTGGAATCTCAGTAGCAACTTGTAGAGAGAATGAAATAATTGGCTAAACTGTTATTGTCAAGGATATGCTGGAACCAGCTCTAATTGGCTTAAGAAAAGCAATGGTTAAATTCTCAGTGTGAACATCTACACCATGGAAATTGGCAGATGCTTACAAATTGGGGCTTTATTTGCTTTGTTGATTGTCTTGATTCCAGAAAGTGAAGGAGAAAATGTTAATAATGCAGATTAAATTGGAGTGTGTGTACATAGTAGTTCCCCCAGAACCCCATGCCAAGTTGGTTGTTAAATGCCTACTAGTATTCCACTGGTTACTGGTGTTCTGAGAAGCCCCTCTATGTTCTGATCCTAAATTCCAATAACCAGCTGTGCAGAATGGAGGTGTGGCCCTACAATAGTCCAGCACTTAGCATAGTACCTGGCACACAATAGGTGCTTAATAAATGTTTATTGATTGATTTAATAAATTATGTGAAAAGGATTTGTGGTTTCTAGTATCCTGAAAAATCAAAATGAATTAATATTGTGATATGGCATTCTCCTCCCTCCATCAAGTCCCCAAAACAAACATAGACTTAAGCTACATTAATAGAAGGTTAGTGTTCAAAAGGAAGAGGGTGATAATCCTACTTTACTCTCTCCCCTTCAGACAACATAATAGTATTGGGTTCAATTCTGAGTACCACATATTAGGAAATGACATTAATAAGCTGAAGTGTGTACAGAGCAGACTGGAAGGTGAGGGAACTGGAGGCCATTCTATTTAAGTATCAACTGAAGGTAAATGGGGATGGTTAGCCTGAAGAAGAGAAGATGAAAATGCAAAATCATAACCTCCTTTAAGGGAAATAGTATAGAATGTTAGAAAAAGTGCTATTGATGGAGTCAGAGAAATTGGTTTCCAATTCTGCCTCTGACAGTAACAACCTGGGTGATTTTTATTATTTTTTTAATAACCCTTACCTTCCATCTTAGAATCAATATTGTGAATTAATAACAAGGCTGAAGAGTGGTAAGGGCTAGGCAATGGGGGCTAAGTGGCTTGCCTAGGGTCACACAGCTTGGAAGTGTCTGAGGTCAAATTCGAACCCAGGACTTCCCATCTCTTGGTCTTGCTCTCAATCAACTGAGACACCTAGCTGCTCCAACCTGGGTGATCCAAATCACTTCATTTTTTTGAATCTCAGTTTCCTCATCTGTAAAAGTAGGAAGTTTGATGAGATGGACTCTTAAATGCCTTCCAGCTATGGATCTAAGGTCCCAAATATATGATGAACTGATGTGATATGGAAAAGCAATTCAATGTATATTGTTTGGCCTCAGAGGGCACAATTTAGGAATAGTTAGGAAGATAGATTTTGGTTCAAAATAAGGATTTTTTTCTAATAACTAGAACTGTCCAGAAATGGAATAGGCTCTCAGATTTGAGATGAAGTGGCAAGACAGCTGTGATTTCTCTGGTCCCAGAAGTATTAAAGTGAGACTTTATGTCTACATGTCAGAGATATTATAGAAGACAATCCTTTTGAGAGAAAGGTTGGTCTAGAACAGGTATTCTTAACCTGGGATTTGTGAACTTAATTTTTTTATTACTGCATTTCAATATAATTGAAATTTCTATTATCATTCTATTTTGTTTAGTGCGTTTAACATTATTATTCTGAGAAAGGGTCTATCAGTTTTGTTAGACGTTCGAGGTCCATGGCATGAAGAAAGGTAAAGTGCTCCTGGCCTCAGTCACCACCCTCTCTGAGATTCTGTGATTTGAAATAGTGAGCAGTTTGTTTCCAGAGTAATTTTTCACACCTCAGGCTCACCACAGGAATTGGTATTTACCATTCCATATACATAGATATTTCTATTTCTCTGTAGATATAGGTGTATGTGCAGATATTTATCCAGAATATCTATATATATGTGGAAAATATATGGGCTATATATGGGGTATTGGGGATATATACATGACTATAAATCTTCTTCAATCAATAGGATGAGGCAGTGTGCCTCTTCACGAACCTGAGCTCTCTCCTTAATGCCTACTAACTCCTAACCTAAAGGATGGTCATATGGACAATGGAACTGCAGATTTCACTTCAATTATTCTGGTCATTCATGGTCATCCAGTCTAGAAGACATGTGCAACTTATTAATTTCTATCTCAAATGACAGATAGAGAGGAGACAAGACTATGCTAGATATGACGGGACTACCAGCTCAGTACTTTACAAGCAGAATGTACTAAATGCAGCTGGCTTTCAGTATATGTCTTTCATGTAGTGGCAAAATAGTACTGAAGTAAACTCTATTGACTCTAACTTTCCACCTATCAATCATCTAAAGAGAATATATAGGGTAATGAGGGTTGTTGTACAGGGACAGGAATCCCTGGCCAGCTCCTCTATCCCTCATTTCCAGGGGACAATGGATCATTTGCCCAGCAAGTCAGTAGATAGGTATTTATTAAGCAGTCATGATTGGCTGGGTACTAGGCTAAGGTCTGGGTATATAAAGAAAGGCAAAAGCACGCTCTCTACCTTCAAGGAGCTCCCATTCTAGTAGGGGAAGATCTGTTAAAAATGTGCATAGCATAAATCATCAGCATTTCTATATATTTCCAACAAAACTCAGCAGCAGGAGTTAGAAAGAGAAACTCCATTTAAAATCACTCTAGACAATATAAAATATTTAGGAATCTATCTGCCAAGACAAACACAGGAATTATATGAACACAAGTACAAAACACTTTTCACAAAGTTAAAACTAGTTCTAAACAATTGGAAAAACATTAACTACTCCTGGGTAGGACAAGCTACTATAATAAAAATGACAATCCTACCCAAATTAATCTGCATATTCAGTGTCATACCTATCAAACTACCAAAAACCTTTTTATAGAATTAGAAAAAATTATAACAAAGTTCATCTGAAAGCACAAAAGATGAAGATTATCAGGGTAAATAATGAAAAAAAAATGTGAAGGATGGGGGCCTAGGAGTACCAGATCTTAAAGTGTACTATAAAGCAGTAGACATCAACACAATATGGTGCAGGCTAAGAGACAGAAGGGTGGATCAATGGAATAGACTAGGGGTAAATGTCCTCAGTAAGCTAGTGTTCGATAAACCCAAAGACTCCAGTTTTTGGGACAATAACTCACTATCTGGCAAAAACTGCTGGGAAAACTGGAAAACAGTATGGGGAAAATTAGATTTAGATCAACATCTTATACCCTATACCAAGATAAAGTCAAAATAAGTAAATGACAAATATAAAGAGTGAAATCATAAATAAATTAGGTGAATATACATTAGTCTGCCTATCAGATCTGTGGAAAAGGAAGGAATTTAAGACCAAGCAAGAGATAGAGAATATTGCAAAATGTAAAATGAATGACTTTGATTATATCAAATTAAAAACTTTTTGTACAAACAAAACCAATGCAACCGAAATTAGAAGGAAAGTAACAAACTGGGAGAACATTTTTATTACAAAATTCTCTGACAAAGGTTTAATTTCCCAACTATATAAGGAACTAGGCCAAATCTACAAAAAATCAAGCCATTCCCCAATCAGCAAATGGTCAAGGGACTTGATTAGGCAGTTTTCACAGAATGAAATAAAAACTATCAGTAAGCACATGAAAAAAGAGTTCTAAATCCCTCTTGATTAGAGAAATGCAAATTAAAACAACTACGAGGTACTACCTTACACCCAGCAGATTGGCCAATATGACAGCAAAGGAAAGTGATAAATTATGGAGGGGATGTGGCAAAATTTGAGACACTAAGGTGGAGTTGTGAATTGGTCCAACCATTCTGGTGGGAAATTTGGAACTATGCACAAAGTGCTTTAAAGGAATGCCTGACCTTTGATCCAGTCATACCACTACTGGGTTTGTACCCCAAAGAGATAATAAGGACAAAGACTTGAACAAAAATATTCATAGCTGCACTCTTTGAGGTACACAAAAATTGGAAAATGAGGGGATACCCTTCAGTTGGGGAATGGCTGAACAAATTGTAGTATATGTTGGTGATAATACTATTGTGCTAAAAGGAATAAGAATTGGAGGAATTCCATGGAGACTGGAACAACCTCCAGGAATTCATGCAGAGCAAAAGGAGCAGAATCAGGAGGACACTGTACACAGTGACTGATACATTATGGCACAAACAAATGTAATGGACTTTTCTACTCGAACAATGCAATGATTCAAGATAATCCACAGGATCTTAGGAGAAAGAACGCTATCCACATCCAGAGAAAAGAACTGTCGAACCAGAAATACATTAGAAAAATATATGATCGACCATGAAGTGTGACAGGGATATGTTTAGGACTTTGATATTAAAGAATCATTCTACTGCAAATATGAATAACATGGAAATAGGTTTTGAACAATGATACATGTATAAATCAGTGGAACTGTTTGTCAGCTTTGGCAAGTGGAGAGAGGAAGTGGGGGTGGGAGGAGGATCATGAATCATGTAACCATGGAAAAATATTCTAAAAAAAATTTTTTTTAAGTGTGCATAGAAGGTAAAGAAAAGAAGGCATTGGGTATAAGAGGGAGGAGTATGGTGGTAAGGGGGGGGTGAGAACAGGAAAGACCACCTACAGAAATAAAATAAAAGTTAAATTTGATCTAAGTTTTGAAGGAAGCAAGGCAATCCAGGAGTGGCATTGAGGAGAGAGGC
The DNA here is from genome assembly GCF_027887165.1 of Monodelphis domestica. Classification (NCBI taxonomy): domain Eukaryota; kingdom Metazoa; phylum Chordata; class Mammalia; order Didelphimorphia; family Didelphidae; genus Monodelphis; species Monodelphis domestica. The sequence continues at coordinate 327,914,210 of NC_077228.1, forward strand.
GATTCCAAGTCCTAGGGATCAGCCAGTGCAACTGATTAGAACTAGAAGATTGAATGTCACTTGTGAGAAACAACGAGAATTCCAGTGTTGTTGGATAGTATAGTATGTAGTAGGAATAGTAAAGATGTAAGAAGACTAAAAAAGTAGGAAGGGCCCAAATGGTGAAGAACTTGGCAACCTTGTTTTAATTTACCTTTGTCTCATGAGAACTTGCCTTCAAGAAACTACATCGAGGTAGTCTTAAGTACCCAATTTTCTCTTTTCAGTTTCTCAGATTTTATCTAGACAGCTCTCATATACCCTAGCCTCAGACTACATCCTCTTTCCTGAGCCCCTAAGTAACCAGATAGCTGTTTCTCTTTGGTTATATTTCCTCAAGTATAAATAGAACCCCAAGTTTTTGAATTTGATGGAAATACTCCCATTCATGGTCTTTTTCCTGGAGATGGTATTCCTGGAGTCCCAGAGCTTGTCTCTTTGTGGGGTTGTATATGTGTGTATGATTCAGTGTGGTGGCCACAAGAGTATTGTCTCCCTTGTCCTGATTAAAGATATGTTCTTTGTAACTACTTTGGTGGTTCTGTCTTTTTCCAGGTTGACAGGCTTTAAAGGTCAAACAGGATTTTACAATTGATCACTGAGGCAGAAGGAGAGCCACTGGAATTTATTGAATAGGGAAGGTCAGACCTGTGCAGTGGTCTGGGGGCTAATCTGTACTTTTGCTCATTTCCTTTGGGGTGGGGGGACAAATGACACTAGCCTGCTTTCCTGGGAGTTCTGCCTCTTGGTTTACAGAAATGAGGGTTGGAGTGGTTTATTTTGTAAGAGAAGTTTAACTCTCCTGCTGACTATGGCTTTTCAGCAGATGGAATGATGAAATAATTCCCATGGCCTCATTTTCAGGCATAACTGAAACCTCTATTCCTTTTGAATGAATAATTATGGAATACGGGCTTATCATGCTCAAAAGAAGCCTAGTATGAAGTTATCTGAGTCTGCAGAAACAATATTGGAAGGATTCTGATAATCCAGAGAAAAGGATGCTTTCACTCTAATTCAGTAGGGGAGCACAAACAAAAGAAAGCAAGATTTTTTTTTCTTTGCTAGAAAAATAACTCACAAAGGAGATTAGATAAATATATTGACTGAGATAACATTTCCACAATTAAGAGACACTAGCAGGGAATGAAATACTGAACATGAAATTAGTATCTTTAGGTTTATAACATGGGGGATTAAAAAAAAGTTTAGCAAATGATGCTAGAAAATGAAATTAATGGAATTTTCTACATTTAAGGTATAAATAAATTTACTCAGTGTATACCTCTCTTGGTAGATCTGACCCCAAGAGGAGGCTTTTGGAGTCAGAGGACCTAGATTTGAGTTTCAGATATGCCACCTATTGCCTCTTAAAATTTCTCCAGTTTTTTTATTTGTAAAGTGAGAGAGTAGACTAGAAGGCCAATCAAGTTCCCTTCTAGCTCTAAATCTATGGTCCTCTGAGTTTTAATTTCATAGATATGGATTCTTCCTCTACAAACACAAATTCTCCTTGACAATAATTTTATTGGAGGGGAGGATACTGAACTTAGAACAATCTATCAGTTTGTGGGCAACCTAGTGATAAAGTGATCTGTGGAATTAGTGAGATTAGTCCTTATACAAAAGATATTCAGTTCCATGCAGCCTTTGCAAATGGTAGGACCTGGACTCAACATTATGGGTTCATAGTACATGAAGGGACCAATGCTCCATGCCTTCCTAGCTCCTTGGGACCTACCAGAGCTTGTTCTATATTGGTAAAGCCTTTCAGAAGTGAGGGACATGCCCATGACATGGGGGCTCAGAGTATAAATACAGGAGAGAGGTTGTTAATGTTTTTATTTTGTATCCTCTTTTAGTGTTATCAATGAAGAGAAAATGGTTATTTTCTCTTTAAATACATGACTTAAAAGGTTTGTCAGAGGGACTCAAGAGAAAATTTTTGCATTTATTTTTGTAACCTACTTAAAATCATGTCTAGTTATTAAAAAGATAGCCCCTGGGAGAAATTGTAGCCTAATGTACATGTTTATTATTTTTGATATCTGTTTCTTCTTTCATTCTTTGATTTTTCAAGGCAGCTAGGTGGCATAGTGGACAGAGTGTTGGGTTTGAAATCAAGAAGACCTGTGTCCAAATCTAGCTTCAATGTGTACGATTCTAGACGAATTCCTTAATCTTTGCTTCAGTTTCCTCAAGACTAAAGTGGGAATAATTCTAATATTTTACTGTTAAATTTTGAGGATGAAATGAGATGTTTATGAAGTATTTCACAAACTCTAAAACATCATTATGTGTTCTCTCTCTGTCTCTCTGCACAGGTGTGGAGGTATAGAGAATACCCACAGGTAATTTGAAAAGTCTTAGTGCAATTCTAAGCTATTAACTCATGTGTATCTTTGTGTGTGTGTGTGTGTGTGTGTGTGTGTGTGTGTGTGTGTGTGTGTGTGTGTGTGTTTAAACAAATACATCGTATCACAGTCTGAATTGGATGTGTGATTTCCTTGATGAAGAACTTCCTGTATGGAAACTCTCACCATCATGTAGCTTGACAATTTTTCTGTAACTTATAGAGACTCGTTCAATTAAATGAGAGGTTAAATGGTGTTTGCCAGGATTAATCAGCTAGTATATTTCAAAGATCCCAAGGCTGGAATGTATTCACTATAAACCATGGTGCCATTATGTGCTATGTGAATGCCAATTATTAATTATTATTATCTATTAATTTTCTATGTTTATGATTTTCTGCATTTATTTGAGGATAATTTTAGCATCTTCAATATGAAGTTCTTTCTTATTATGCCATCCATAACAACTTTAAATAAAAAAGCTGCCAATTTCACTGCAGCAGATTGTCTAGAAACAGCTTGCCTATATTCAGAATTTTATTCTTTCCATTTTTTGATTTGATATGTATAATTTTATATGAACTGCTACAGATAACATTGCAAAATGAAGACAAATGAATCTACTTTTATCAATATTAAGGATTTCACTATTTATTATATTCACTTTTCAATATTTCCTTCTCTAGAAGTTACACAAGTCAGTGGGGCATGGAAACTTAGAAAGAAATAAGCCAACCAAGCGAACATTCACAGAAAACTATTTATGAGCTTGTCTTATTCCTGCTGACTCGGTGTATCCTGTGGCTTTAAAAAAAATAGACGAGTGTTTCAAGCAGGAACTTTACCTGTACCCTCATCTCCCTGCTCCTTGTCATTAACTTTAAGGACGGGGAATTATTTTCTGTTCATGTTGGAGCTGAATTATAAACCTGCTGGGGTTTTTAAAATAGCAAATTGTGAACCCATCTGGGGGTATGAGATGGATTCTTGGCATAATGAGTGATTTAAAAAAATCTTGCCAAAAACCACCCACCATATTAGTGTGTTTTGATACTAATGGATAAAAACAAGGCTGCTTTTATCAGCTGTGGGCCCATGTGCCAGAATGTTGGTGGAAAGGGCAATTGGAAGATAGTTTTGCCCCTTCCTTTTTGTCTGATGAGACTTACAGATGGCAGTACTCTTGTACAGGATTTGGAAAACCTGGTTGCACGATCATTCTCTAAGCTATGAACCAAAGAGGACTCTATATCCTTATTTGATCCCTCTCATATGAGACTGTTTTATAAGGGGATCATTAAGAACATTGTCAGCAAATCATGGTTGAAAAGCCTGTAGATGGAGTGCTTTCTTTAGGGCAGAAAGAACTCGGTTCACTGAAAAATGACTCAGACTCCTTTTCTTTGAAAATCCAGCTATCTAGACTATATCTCATTTTAAGGAAAAAGTTGAGTTAAACCTTGGAATAAATAATACAATTTTGTATTGATAGAGCTTTTAAAAAGTAAAGATGCCAGGAAAAATACTGAATGAGTTGAATTTTCATACTTACCTAAATCCTAACACATGGATTTCTTTGAATCCTGGAAGTGTCTTAAATATTTTTTGCATCTGCAGACAGAGAGAGAAATGATGTTGTGAAATCCCTCTTTTAGGCTTCTAAACTTTCCTTAACATGGAATAACACCAACCTGGGAAACTTTTTGGATGACTTAGGGAGAAGGAAGAATTAGATCTATCTTAGGGAAAACATCTTGTATATATATATATATTTATCACCTACTATATGCTAAGCACTGTGTTATGTGCTTTACAAATAGCTCATTTGATCCCCACAACAACCCAGAGAGGCAGATGATATTATTAACAAAATAAAGCAAAAAGGATAGGAGAAATGAAGTAATGCTTAAGTCTCAAACACAGATTTAGTTTTTACTTCCTCTGAAATCCAATCCACAGGTTAAATTCTTTTTGCTGTTATTTCTCCTGATTTAATTATCTAAGTAATTTATGACCTTCCCTGGTCTTCTGGAGTATTTTCTTTGAATAAGTTATGGGTACATTTACAGGTGATACTTGTTGGTGTTTTGCTACTAGATTTTCATTTATAATATCTAGGAGGTAGACCTACAATTCTGAGAATCACCCTTATTAAGTCTAAAATAATTCTGTATTGTTACCACTTTTTTTTTAATGTGGAGATGTATACCAAACAAAGGAAAGATGATTCCATAATATCAGATGCTGTAAAAAAAAGCCTTTGGAATTTTTGGCTTCCATGTACTTTATGAGGCATTTAAAAAATTGATTTGACATTTCACCATTCTTTGTATACATTTGCCATTTCCTTCTTTATGCAGTGTTTGCAAACATAGCAGCAGGAGGCTGTATTGTTACCAAAATAAGTAATTAGTCACTCTCAATTATCCATGCTGCCTGAACAGAACAGTAATGCAGCTAATTCCCCAGTCACTTATATTAAGCTTCAGACTGCATTTATAGCGAGTCAATCTCGCTATATTAGGATCTATGTTAGGATCTAGAACAATTTAGAACCTGATCATGCCTGTTGATCCAGGTAATAGATGCAAGATACCTCAATATCTGAAGTCTGTATGGTCAGGGTTAAAGACAGGGTGCCTCCATGATTTAGAAAGTCCATGTAAAATTTTTTGGCCCTCCCTTTTTCCAGAGAAGTCTGAATTTCCCCTTTTTCTTTTATGGGGTCTTTACTGTGTATATTTATGGTATTAAAAGATAAAATCTATTATTATGCAATATGATTTATATTCTAAATTTTTCTGTGTCATCTGCTAGCCTTCACATATTGTCTGCCTGTACCACTCTCCTGCCCTAGAAATGACACTTAGTATTGATTCCAAGATCCATGGTAAGGGTTTAAAAAAAAGAGCTTGCAATAGGCCAGGCATTGTGCTATGTGCTGGGTTCTCTGTATCACCAGGGAAGACTATTCCTGCCCTAAAGAAGCTTTTCTTTTAATGGGGAAGGACAACATAGAATGGGCTCCTAGGAAGGGAGATGTTAGGCAAGTAGTGGGTTAGGGAAGTGGATGCCTGGCCAGGAGAAGTTGAAAAGCTCACCTCTCTGAGCTCTCGTGGCCATCTCTGGGCCCCAGAATCTGGGGGAAATTTCCCAGAATCTTGGACACAGACTGGGTGTTCAATCCTGGTTAAGTTACTTAGACTGTCAGCACTCTCCAGACAATACTCTAATATTATAAGTTCTAGTGAAGATAGTCTTGTCAGTAGAGGAAATTCCTGACTGGGAGCTTCTTACTTGATTGAAATTATTATACTTTTTTATATCAACCACAATCTACCTCTCTTACTTCTCCCTCAAAAAAAGTACTCTAAGTGAAAAAAAAAATCATTGATCGAAGAAACACCTGTTTGAGGAGTCCTATTTCTGATACTTGCTAACTGTTATCCTGGACAATTATGAACCTTTTTGAGCTTAAAGTCCTCTCCATCTGTAAAATGGGAAAAATAGAAGATAGATAATAATAATAATATGGTACCACATAGTAACAGCAACAAAAATAATGATAGTTATTATTTATATAGTGCTTTGCAAATATTATCTCATTTGATCATCAATGACTATAGGAGGTAGGTGTAATTATTATCCCCATTTTATAGTTGAGGATATTAAGGCAGATGGAAATGATTTGACCAGAGTCACACAGTTAGTATGTGTCTGGGGTCATTTGAACTCAGATCTTCCTGACTCCAAGGTGAATGCTCTATCCACTGTAACACCTAGCTGCCAATAGTGTAATTTACCTTTACTCTTAGGGGAAAAAAAGTCTTTTGAAAACCTTAAAAGGACAGGATAGAAATGTGAGCTATTAATAAAAATATTATTATTCAGAATACCTGCCTTCTATCTTAAAGTCAATACTATGTGTTGGTTCCAAGGTAGAAGAACTAGAAGGCAATGGGAGGTAAGGGATTTGTCCAGGGTCAAGTGTCTGAAGCCAAATTTGAACTCAGGATTTACTGTCTCTGGGTTTGGCTCCCAATTACTGAGCTACCTTATTGCTCCCCTGAGCCATTATTATTGTTGTTGTTTTTGTTACTATTTTATTTTCTACTTTTATTCTATAGGAAAATGATTCCTGATGACATGAGAGGCAGCTGGGCAGATTTATGAAGAAAGAAAGGGGCTCAGACAATAGGAGCCAATTCCTTTTGGACACTCGTATTAAATTGCTCATTAGGTTTATTATGGAAATTAAATTACTACCAAATGCTGTCCATTAATTTCTGATTAGGCTCAGATGACTTCTTCTAATGCTGCAGTGGGGCTAATGCTAAGCTGATTGGTTTTCTTCTCTTGAGCTCTTGAGGGATGTGGGGCACATTGGCACAGCTGGCCTATCCAAGATGGCAACTGATATTGAGAGCCAGAGGATTTAGAGTCTGTCAATGAAGGTGTAAAAGTGAAAAGTGGGGAGGGTAAGAGATATATCTTTGGGAATCACAAATCTTCCCTTTCTTTATCTAGTGGAGTTTCTAGAAAGCAGAAACTAGATACTCCCTCATTAATAACAATGAAAAAAATTATCCGTGAGAAATACAGAGAATTTCCATAGACTCTTAGAATTAAAAGTGAGTTCATTTAATCTGTCTCTTCATTTTTCAGATGAGGAAACTGAGGCCAAGGTGAGGGGAGTGACTTGGTCCCAGTTATACTTATAGTTAGTGGCTTAATGAGGAAGAGACTCTGAGTTGCAGTCCAGTGGTAGGATCCACTCTGATATTTCTTCCTGATGGCTAAAATATTTGTTCACCTCTCATTTTTGATATGTAACAGAATCACAGAAATCTAAAGAGTTCAAAGGGATCCCAGATGTCTTCTTCCATCCATTGCTCCCAGATCTGCCCTTTGAGGCCAAGCAAGTAACAGTAACCATTCAAATATTGGAAGCCAGTTATTTTGTGATTAGGAATATCAGATGGAGAAAATATCACTCACTTCTACGTCAGTTAGGTGTAACTTATTCCTTACCTTAAGTCTGAGTACATTTTTGAAATTCTAACACATTGCTCCTACTTCTGTCTTTTGGGGGCAAGCAGAACAAATCTCATGCCTTTTCCAAGTGTCAGACTTTCAAATACTTAAGAGATAATGGAGGAGAAAAATACTGCCCACCTCATCTAACTCTCAGTGTCTCCACTCTGCCATATTATTTGTCTACTGGAGTCAAAACTAGATGGGCAAATCTTGTTTTCCTTATTTTTTTAGTTTACAACATTCCATTGTTCAGGAGATGAATTTTATTTTATTCCATTACCAAGAGTTGTCTTAAATGCCATCAGTCTGAATGAAAAAGATAATTTATCTTGGGCAGGCAAACACTTGCCTGGGAACAGAGTAGTTCTCTTACCATGTATCAATGTCCAGTTAATGTTCATTGTTTTCATCTTTCATTGGCAAGGCTTTTGCTTCACATGGCCATTTTTTTAATCAGCCACTCTTCTAGCCAAGACTCACTGTATTCATTGCAGTACAGAAGGCATTTCAAAGAGAACCCGGCACTAGACACTCTGGACCTGTCCAAGGAACCTTGCTGTTTCCAACACTGCATCTCTTATCTTGGTGACTTTGCAAGGGAAACCACTCATGCCTGGAATACTCTCCTTCCTCACTTCTAGTTCCTGGCCTCTCTGGAATTCTTCCAAGGCTCTGGTCAAATTCCACCTTCTTTGGATGCCTTTTTCAATCCCCACCACTACTAGTGCCTTCCCTCTGAGGTTATTTCTCCTCTGCTGAATTGTTTTCTTTTCTTTTGTTGTTTTTGCATATTGTCTCTTCACCCCATCAGAATGTGAGCTCCTTTCAGGCAAAGAATGTGTTTTTCTTTTTCTTTTCATGGCTAACCTTTAGCCCAGTGCCTAGCACATACAAAATGCTTAAGAAATATTGGGTAACTGACTCATTCCCTGCCTCTCAAAATCTCATGTCTGGAAGGTGCTTCAAGATTATCTAGTCTAACTGAATAGTCCCCTGAATAGGGATTATCTCTATAATATAATTTATATAAAAAATATATATAGTATAAATTTATTCAATATAGTCATCTAGTTTGACTTGAACGCTAATAAAGATGGATCATAGCCTCCCAAGGCAGCCCATTCTACTCTTGAACAGTACTTTTTCAAGAAAGTTTTTGGTCTACAAGAAGACTAAAATTCCCTCTTCACCTTGATTCATCATTCCTAATTGTGCTCTCTTGGGGCTTAGTAGAAAAAATCAAATACCTCTTTTAGGAACAGCTTTTTGATAACTAAAGATCATCTTCTCCCTTAACATAAGCCATGAATGCGAGTTCTTTTACTATCCTGTTTGCCTTTGTCTGAACATTCTAGTTTATCAATGTCCTTCATAAAATAAGGTGTACAGAGCTGAGTACAATACAGTTGATGTGGGGTTGATGGACAATAGTACCAGTGGGAGCTCTAGCTCTAGCTCTGGAAGATAATAATCCTCTCTTCAACACACATCTCAAATACCACCTTCTACATGAAGCCATTCCTGAGCCTCAAATGCTAGTATTCTCTCTCCTTATAATACAAAACCCTGGAATTTATTTTCCTCATCCTTATGCTGTATATACTTAACTATATCTTTGTGATCTCCCCTATTAAGTTCCTTGCATATAGGAATTATTTTATTCACTGTATTTGTATCTCCATAACTGAACACAGTTCCTGACACATTGTGGCCATTTAATAAATTCTTCTTGATTGAGCATCATTTCCATTTCCATATATTCACTAACTATCCCTTCAGGAATGAATGATTCAAACTCTCTCTCCCCTACTCTTTTGCAGGAGTGTGTGTGTGTGTGTGTGTGTGTGTGTGTGTGTGTGTGTTTGTAGGGGGTCCTCATGTGTGGAATATTATATATAGTGTCAAATTTTTTGATATATTGTTCAGTGTTTCTGATATTTTTTTCTTTTTCTTCTTTTAGTTCTCTTTTCCTTAAAAATTCTATGTTGGGGGATGCAGCTGGGTAGCTCAGTGTATTGAGAGCTAGGGCTAGAGATGGGAGGTCTTAGGTTCAAATCTGGTCTAAGATACTTCCTTGCTATGTGACCTTGGGCAAGTCACTTAATCCCTATTGTTGAGCCCTTACCCTTTCTTCTTTAGAACAAATTTGATTCTAAGACAGAAGGTAAGGGTTTAAAAAAATTCTATGTTATAAAGGGTGGCTCTATGGGAAGGGGGAATGGGAGGAACATAATAAGAAATTTAGGTGATATAAAATATAATAATAAATTTATTTTGAAAAGTAATACATCCTAAATTTATGCCAGGAATGGAAGTTAAGCTCTCTGCTTATGCTTTTCAGTCTCCATTATCTTCCCTGTCCTTTTCCATGTCCTTCTCCAGTCTTCCATTATCCCTGAAGACAAAAAGCATCAGCAATCACACCTCTCCATTCTTTCAGACTCCTAGGATATTATTCTTCTAAGTTAGGTTACTTGAACTCATCCAGGGTAGCACAATGCTCTCTTACTCTATCTGAACTTATTTTGGCTAGTGATTTCCTCTTAGCCGTTTTCATTCTGTTTTTTCCAGGCCAGAGGTTATTGTCTTCACCCAGGAAAACAGAAGCAGTGAAAGAGTACAACAGTTCTGCTTTCTCTTTGGAGAGTTATTCTCTTTTCTTCCAGCCCAAAGTGATTGGTCCTGTCCCTTCTTTGATCTTCTTCAATAGAAGCAATACATTCTCCAGCCCCTTGCAACCCTTTCTCCTATTCTTAGCTTTCATCATTAGTGTCAACTCATTTTGAGCTTTAATGCTGCTGATACTATGGTTAGAATATGGTGCCATACTTGCTATTTATTTTCTATTCACTGTCCTAGCATCTATCTTTTATACATGTCTTTAAAAACATCCAAGTTGGTTAATGAGTTCTCTATGCATCCTAAGATTTTCTGTTCTTGAGAGCTTATCATCCATCCCTCCTGTGCTGACTTCTGTAGAATTTAATTGATGTGATTCTACCTATACTATTTCAGAATGCTATGAAATCTACTTTCCCCAAAACCATGTGTTTGAAACCATGCCCAGCTTTCCTGTCTTCTAACATAACATTCTAAAATGGAGTGGTCACTTTCTCCCAAGCTTCTCATCATTTACACCCCAGAAAAGAGTTTCTCTTTCTTGGTGAGAAGCAGATCCCAAATATAATTTTTCCTTGTTATTTTTTCTACTTTTTAAAGAATAAGTTTATAATTAAGATCATTCAAGCAATTAATAACTGCTTCAGTATCCCTCAGCAGGGAGGCATCAACTATCATTCCTCCTCTTTCTCTCACCTTTATTTGATAAACTATCATAGAACTATGATCTTTGGATCCAAATTATCATTCTATGCAGGACAAGCAGCTGTTTCTTATTCTCTAGGCTGAACCTCATATCTTTTTCTTAGTTACAAGGACTCAGCAGTTCTATTTCTCTGTGTATCCTATTCCCATTCATACCTCTTGACACATTTCTTCAAATTCTTTTTTCTCTGTTTTTAAAGCCACACACATATATCATACACACATATGTATATAGACACATATTTATGCGTATATGTGGCTTAAAGATATTTTATTTTCTCTGATAACCAAAGAAGTACATAAACAATAGTATATACAAATATGTATATAAACACACATATGTTTGTGGTTTAAAGAATATGGAGAGGTGGAGGGTGGAGGACAGGGATGGCTCAGAATTGTGATTTCTTCAGTGTAAGGCATTCCCAGTGTGGAAATTCTCTGCATCACTGCAGGTCAACAATTTACTTCAAATGTATGGTCCAAGAAAGTTATTTGGATGCTGAGAGGGCCAATAATGTCCATGGACACACAACTACTATGTATCAGATCTTGGAGTCATGTCTTGAAGACTTTAAGTTAGTATGACATGTTGCTTCTATTATTCCCATTTGGTAATGAGTAAAACAGAGAGAAATATTTCTGCTTCTCAATTACCACACAGAAAACAAGACTGTAAACGAGGCTGTAAGATACATCAAACTGAATGGGAAGAATATAATAGAATATGGCTAAACAGAACAAGGAAGACAACTTAAGTCTGTGGCGTGTTAGTATCTCCCCTAGGTTAAACTTTGGGCATGTTTATTCAACTGGATGCATATTCAACTAACTGTAATTATGATTATGTACTTATTTCTCTATTTTTGGAGAACAAGTATATTTTCTTATTTTTCTTCATGGATTATTTCCTCCCTCCTTTCTAGGAATAATTTTATTCTTAGAATAAGAAAGCTGCTCTTTAAGCCCTCCCACTTTATCCTTAAGTAAGGAAAGTAGTTGAATTTAACAAATGATTACTTGGGAATATTTTTGGAAGGAAAACAAACATACATACAAACATACTTATGTACAAACATACAACCTGACTCCTTTCTACCTTTCCAGTCTTTGTACTCCCTTTTTCTTACTTGATTATTTAGTGACACTAGACTTTTCCCAGTTTTTGTCATAGATTGTTCCATCTCTCAACTCTATACTTTCATGGTTATTACCCAAACCAGGAATGTTCTCCTTCCTCATTTCTACTTCTTAGCTTTCCAGGTTTGCTTCAAATCTCAGTTAAAGTCCCGTGTCCACAAGAAATCTTTCCTCTACCCTCTTAATCTTACATAGTATTCTCTATGAGATTGTCTCAAATTTATCATGATCTATATCTATAACTTCTTTAAACATAGTTGTTTGCATATTGCCTCCATCATAAGACTATGAAATTCTTGAAGGTAGATACTGTTGATAACTCCAGTACTTGTTGATTTGATAATAAAGCCCCAAATCCTGGAGAGATTCTGACTGGTTGTAGTGTTCCTATTTATAAATCTGTGTGGACCCCACCCCCATACTTCTTCCATTAACTTGGAATAGTTTTCAAATAAAATTATTTAATTTCTTATAATAATAGAACATTGAATTTTTTCAACTCGTTCCTTCCAACTTTTGGGAACATTTTATACTAGGTTTATGGTAAAAATCAATTCCTCTAATTGTTAAGTTATATTTTTAGTCAAAAGAGATCAGACTTGTGATTATTCAAAATAAGTATACATCCAGTAAGGGATGAACTAACTTACCTGATGCTGAAATTTTGCTGCTAGTTCCTGGTAATGTGGGGACTCTGGGTCATTCAACTCTGCCTTAAACTTCTGATTTGCCAGGTTGACACTAAATTCTAACATCTCTTCCAGTGGTCTCTCTGATATGATATTAGTGACTTCAGTTTCTATATCCTGAGTTAAAAAAAGATATTGATTATGTTTAAAAAAAGCTAAAAGCAAATTCTTTGGGAAGGATCTAAAAATTGGCCTGGTTAGAAAAATATAATTATTCTAGAAACTGCAGTGAATTTAGAGATGGAATTCTGTGGAATAAAAAGGATTTGGGAGTAAATTTGGATTAAAATTTTTTAATTAGAATCTTTAGGGAATGGTATAATTTGTCTGTGATTGAAAGCTAAAGAGGGATTTATCTATTCCCTTTGTAGAAATGAGTATGGTTATGAGTAGTTTAGGACTTTATCCAAACTATTTGACAATGATATGATGATTATTACATTGGACCAAAGCACAATTGAATAAGAGTTATTATGATTATCCAATCAGTACCAAAGGGAAACCTGGACATAAGACTGTTCATGCATGAACTTCACATCAAAATTGGCCCTAAAGCACCATCAAGTCAGAAGTTGGTTTAAATGTACTTTCAGGGGGAATGACATATTTGGGTCACAACTGGAAGTTTGGGCTGGAGATCTAAAAATAGTAGCACAGCTCCGAGCAAGTAGGTCTGCCTTTTGCTTCCCCAAAGGCTCTATTAATTGTCTTTCTCATTGCCCTTTGGATCAGGAACTAGCATGGTTCCCTCACTGCTTTATGCTCTTATTAGCTTCCTAGGGCACAGAGCAAGACAGGGATTGGGTCTTAAGTGTGTGGCATTGAAGACTGGTCAGCAGCCTTTGGAATGATGACTTTTGGAGAGATGACTTTGATAGCCACACTGTATTTCCTTGGATGCTTAAGGATTCTGTAAAGGTGTTTGTTGAAGCAATAACCATGATTACACTGGATTTATGATTTAATCTGGAAAGGTCTGGAAGACCTTTTTAAAAAACCTGGAAAATTGGTTACATGTGGGTAGAACATGGAAGCAGTACTTTAGTTTTTCCAGTGGAATCAATCAGTTAATCAACAGTATTAAGTGTCTACGATGTGCTAAGCTCCTGTATACCCAGGTTAGGATCTGGATTATTGTTGTTTAGTCACTTCAGTTGTGTCTAACTCTTTGTGGCCCCATTTTTTTTGGGGGGGCAGATCCTGGAATGGTTGCCATTTGCTTCTTCAGCTCATTTTTTTTTACAGATGAGGAAACTATGGTAAATGAGGCTAAGTGATTTGTCCAGAGTCATACAGCTAAAACGGATTTGAACTCAAGAAGATGAGTCTTCCTGACACAGAGCCTGGTTCTCTAGTCATGATGCCATTTAGCTGCCAGGTTCTGGGTATACTCATACAAAAATAAAATTGGAAGATAGAAAATAATAAGGTTTTCAAACCAATTCATCCCTGTGATGAAATGTAGCCCTCGCTAAGTGTTCTGGGATGTCTCAGGAGACTAAAAGGAGATCTCTTAGATCTCAGGCATGTTGACTATGTTTATGGTACCGTGATGAGATTGGTGTGGGGTTTATCAGTCAAAATTTCAATACTAGGATCATATTATAGTGAACATGCTTCATATTCTGCCTCTATGTTCTTTCCTTTTTAAACCAAGTAAAGCAAAAAAAAAAAACAACATAATTTATAATTAGGGAACAGAACAAAATCTTCCCATTTTAATTGAGGGGATTAATAAGCAACACTAATAGCTATGAATGCCAATCTATTTTTTTTTCTCTAAAGCACTGAAAGCATGCAAATGAACAGTTAGACAGGATATCAGGACATCCTCACCTTCACAGGAGTCTTTGTGTCATTGAAAAGTTTGTTGAGAAGTGAGCCATTAGGAGTGGATATGAAGGGAGGTAGAGAGAAACTAGCAGCACCTGCTGAGACTTCAAAAAAATCACACACATGAACACACTAGAAGAGAGCTTAAATTAGAACAAGGGCAAAAGTTCATGGAGTCTCCCTGTCAGTCCAATACCCACTGATGGTAAGTGCATTTTCAACCCATTAAAAAAAAAAGATAACATCAGCATATTCCTGAGTTAAAATGTGGCTCCAAGTTTTCCTTCATTGAAATTCTCCTTTCTTTCTCCTGGAGTTTGAGTTTAATAGTCCTTGGGATATATATTGGAAGATAACTTTGTTTAATAAGGGCAAATTAATTTCTCTTTTTTCTGAATATTGAATGGAGGCACATACTAATAATAATATGAAATTGATTCCTCAGAAATATTTGTTTGAATGTTATCTATGATTTTTGATTTTGATAGAAGAAGTAACTTTGGTTGCTCTATCATTCAGTGAGTCAAGGAGCTGGACCTTGGACCCCACCTACTCTAGAGCCTGTTACCTAAAAATCATTCCTGACATGCAAAAATCTTTCTTTGTTTTTAAGATCTTCCAAAGAGGAGAGATTCAGGGCTTTCTGACAGCCAAGAAAAATCATCATATGTAGGAAAACAAGTGTGTTCTGTTTCATTGTGTGAAATGCATACAGTAAAACCTTGTTTATCTGAAAAGTTCTAAAAATAGAGTATTTCAGTTTATAGATTTTTTGGGTTAACTCGGTTAACCAGAAAGCCATTTCATTTTCAAAACTTGTTGTTGAAAATTTCTAGATTTAGTAAGAATAATATCAGACCAAAATTGAATCTGTCTTCCTTTGTTGAGGATCCTATAGCTCCTGAGGGAACCTTATTCTGCAGACCAATAATCAGTGAACTGTACCACATGTGGAACTATAGACGCTTGGACTGAGTACTGATCCATGTAGACAAACAAAAGAAGCACTAACTCTAGGCAACATTGTAAATTAAGTGATTCCTCCCCCTTCCCCAGTAGACTCAGATGCCTTCTCTTTTTACTCTTTCTTTTTCTTCTTTTGTCAACATGGGTCTTTCCCCCCTCATTCCTATATGAGATACCTGGTTTCTCTGTGGCTCCATCTGCACTATGCAAATGTATTGTAGGAAAGGACATGATGAACTCATTCACACTAGGGTGTAAATGATTCAAGGAAAGACTTACCTAAGATCACAGAACTAGCATGTGTTAATGGTAGCACTGGAACTCATCTTTCTGAAGCTAAGATCAGACCTCCTAAGACATGTACATGCATGCATAAAAATGCCTTTAGCTACTGTCTCATTTTTCTATTTTCCTTTGAGTTTGAATTTAAATTGAAAATTGAAAGCCTTAATATTTAAAAAATGAATTTCAGTGCCTGTGAAATCAAGTGATAGCAGAGGTTCCCTACTATGCCTTATGATTAGGCAAATCCAAGATTCTATAATTTATGAGGAGTTGCTGATGTGCGTCAGGGGAAGGAGCCTTTTTACCAGGAATTCCCTAAACAGTGAAATCACAAAGCCCAGTCCCTATCACCAAATTTTTATATATACATGCATATATATATACTTCTGTGCACCCATGTATATTCATGTTTATTAATAATTCTCAATATTTGCTCTCCATCTGCCAGTCTTTCAGAATCCTCTCCATCCCTGGTATTCATGGAAAAACAAGGTTGAGTCTTAGGACATAGGATGAACTTCATTCTTATTAGTCTAGGACCACTAGGGAAGTAGTTTGAAGGATTGGTAAATGTGCAGCTCATAATATCCATATAAACATATGTGCAAATAT
This sequence comes from Monodelphis domestica, assembly GCF_027887165.1. Taxonomy (NCBI): domain Eukaryota; kingdom Metazoa; phylum Chordata; class Mammalia; order Didelphimorphia; family Didelphidae; genus Monodelphis; species Monodelphis domestica. Next base: position 327,930,489 of record NC_077228.1, read on the forward strand.
GCATTAAAATATGCATTGTGGGAGATACCTCCAGTGATGCTTGTCAGCAACTTCTCTGTAATCTACCATCTAAGAGAACTGCCTGAAGACCTTGAAGGGTTAACTGACTGGTCCATGGTCACAGAGGCAGTACTATGCCAGAGGAAGGACTGGAGCTCAGGTCTTTGTGACTCTCAGACTCTTGGGTCACACACACACATACACATATACAAATAAATCAATCCATATGTACATTTATAAATATATGTATATATATATAAACATGTATGTGCATATTCATAGTAGGGAGAAAAGATGACATTTGCTTCTCAGAATTAGCTAAATGGGAAAGAGTGAATATAAAAAAAGTTGAATTTGACTTTCTACAAATGGTATTAAAGATGTTAATAGTAGATTCAACTTTTGTGACTGACAAAAATGCCTCTAAAGTTTAAATGTTCAACTTTTCAAGGTAGGGATCTCAATTATGTTCCGATGATGACTTTTAATTTTAATTTTAACAAAATTAAGAATCAGTTCTCTTCTAATACTATTTATGGGAATGAAGTATGATATTAGAGGTCAATGTTCATTGGACTGCTAGTGTGTAGCTATTTCCTTCTAACACTATCAGGGGAGAAACTTTTAAGGAATGTATTTTACAAAGTTATATTTTCATGATTGACATTGAGCTGGTACAGTAGCTACATTATTATATCAGGTCAAAAATATAAGCTGGTCAACATATTAAACTTGCTGGCTCATGCTATAAAAAGACTTAAAATAAAGAAGGATCCTAAAGTATGGTTATTATTTTTTAATGAACTTCTATTCAATTGTAGGATGAAGAGGAAATTAAGGCAATTATTAGGACAATCTCGGTGAAATGGGTGAATATTTACAAAAATATAAATTTCCTAGATTAACAAAAGAGGAAATAGAATTCTTAAACAATCCCATATCAGAAAAAGAAATTGAAGAAGCCATCAAGGAATTCTCTAAGAAAAAATCCCTGGAGCCAAGCAGATTCACAAGTGAATTCTATCAAACATTTAAAGAATAACTAATCTCAACATTATGCAAACTCTTTGGTCAACATTCTAACACACACACACACACACACATACACATATACATATATATACAAAATACTCAATTTCTGGCTTGTTTACCACTAAAAGGTGATTTCTCTTATTTATGGATTTCTACAAAGGATTATTTTGAAAATGTCATATTTTATGATAATTTGGTTATAAAATATAAAATATTAGGGATGTAATGTTTTAAGAAAGAATCTAACATTACCTGTAGGAATCATAGGGATTTCATCAGACTTTTTACTTTCCATTGTCTTCTCTGTAGGAATGTCATCTCTTCTAGAAACAAAAATAGAAACGAAAGACATAACAATTAATAGGCACTGGATGGCAGTAGTGGGAATAGATTGAAAATCTGTTTCTAAGTTAAATTATGTTTTAAATTCAAGACCTCCATTTTTAAGAAGAGTATTTTGAATCAAACTTGAGAGTGCAGCACAGTTATCACTGACCTTCAGTAAAATAGTGGTCAGAAAAGTTGGTCCATTTTTCCAACTTGGTACATATTAATATGATGGGAGAACTTGAGTGTCTGATTTATTGTATTTTTATTCCAAGTACCTAGCATAGTGTCTGGCATATCACAGGTACTTAGTAAATGCTTGTAAATTGAATGATTTTCAGGTAACAGTATGCTTTAAGGATTCATGTTTTAACATTTGGACTATTCCCTTCAGGTAACATTTACCCCAATTTTTCCATGTTTAACACAGTGACTTTAGCTAGATTAAAAAAAATCTACATGCAATATTATGGCCCTTTACTTCTATGTGTTTTTTTCCTCTGATGTTAGGGGATTTATTATATTAAATGAAAAGCAGGTACATCACAATTTTTCCATTTCCTCAGTTAGAAAAAAAATTCTTCAAATTTAGGAGATTTAGCTTTCTGCCTTAATTCATGTTCATATTTATATCTAATAACCCCCTGCTTCTTTATGTTTGAGGCAAAATTCAGTTTACCAAAAAAGGTTTGGGTAAATAAACATCAAATTTGATAGATAGGTGTGGGGAGAAGAAGTCTGAGAAAGAAGACACCTTTTTTTCTTGGAATTTTCCTCAGACCTTGAGAAAGTAGATTTAATAGATGTCAGTCTGAGACTTCTGATCTTAGATACCTACCTATAGATCCTAAGGCTGCTCTCAGTTGCTCCTTTCTTAACTTTTTATTCTCTCTTTCTCCTTTGATTTGTTAATTTATTTTAATTAAAAAATAAATTTTTAGCTTCTGTTTTAGAATAGATACTAAATATGGGTTCTAAGGCAGAAGAGCAGTAAAGGCTAGGCAATGGGGGTTATTTGACTTGATCAGGGTCAAACAGCTAGGAAGTGTCTGAGTTCAGATTTGAACCCAGGACTTCTCATCTATAGGCCTGGCTCTCAATTCACTGAGCCACCCAACTGCTCTTCTCTTTCTCCTTTTTCTGATTGCCTCTGTAATTCTGAGTCTTTACTATGTCAGATCTTGATGTTGCAAGTCCTTCCCTCATCTCATACTTGAAAAATCTCTCCTCAGTTTTTGAATTAGTTCTTCTTTTTATATAATTGCTCAGCATGTGACCAAGTTCCTCATCTAATTACACTGGCTGCACCTCATTAAAATATTTGATTGATTCCAGGAGATGTCAAGTTTTGTTTATTGTTGTTGAGATATTTCAGTTATGTCTGACTTGTGCCCTCATTTGGGGCTTTCTTGGTAAAGATACTGGAGTAATTTGCTATTTCCTTTTACAAGTCATTTTTTACATATGAAGAAATTGAGACAAATGGGGCTAAGTGACTTGTGCAGGGTCAAATAGCTAGATTTGAACTCAGGAAGATGGATCTCTCTGATTCCAGGCTCAGCACACTCTCCACATTGCCACCTACCTGCCTAAGGCATCATGCTCTTTTAGATGGTCACTTCTCAGTGGATAAGAACCATGACTTAAGATGCAACTAAACTGCACAGGAACCAAAACTTTTTCTCATGGATTTACTATGACTTGTGAACATTGCATAACAAGGTCATAAAGAACTTCTAGTTTCCTAGTTGTTTTTAAGTCATGTGAACTAAGTATCTAGAGTTGTATTCAATGTTTCTTTTATGTTATTCTTGTATAGATATAGCATCTTCATGTTTAACTAGCTAGTAAAATACTAGGACAATGTAGGTACATAATAAATAGATTTTATTTTGATTACTTTTTATAAAACAGAAAATAAGACTAAGTGGTTTAGGAACTTTTTTTCCACATGAAGAACCATCTACATATAAAATATAGTGAGCTATACAGTCATTGCACTGATTTTTTTTTTAGAACAGAATAAAATCAAGACCAAATCAAAAGTAATATAATGAGAGGATATGTCACGCTATTAAAATCGCTTCACCCAGACCTATTAAAAAGCATAAGAATGTTGAAAAAATGGAAAAGGACAAGGAATAAATGCTAACACAGAATACTACCACTTCTCAAAGAATAACCAGTATAAATCAGTCACCACAATGAAAATGCCAAAGAAAATTAGAAAAGATCTCAGGCAGCAAACAGTAGATTTCCTAGCCAAACAAAAGAAACTTTTTAGGCAGCAGTGGTTTAGAACATAAACCAATCTGTAAAAATTTAATGCTTAGGATAACAAAAGCTTAAAAGCAATATTATGTCATAAAATAAAAATACAACATTTACTTATGAAACTGAAAGGAGGATCACTGAAAAAAATGGGAAAAGTTTCTGCCAAGATTTCTCTAATAAATTCTTTCTTTGAGGAATTGATTCTTAAAGAATCAGAAAGAGTCAGGAATTCTCTCTCTCCTCATCTTTTGCTTCTGGATTCCATGATTTCCTTCAGGTCCTAGCTAATAATATAACTTTCTTTAAAAAGCCTTTCCCAGAAATATTGTTTGAAAAATGACTTGTGTATATTTACCTCCAGAGAAAAAATGGATAAATAAAAATAAGTAAGATACAGTTTTATGTCTTTTTATCAAATGATGCCATCTCTAATGGAGGGAGGGAAGGAAAACAGGTAGTTAAATGGGTATTTTAATGCAACAAGCAAACAAAAAGAAAAAAAGAAAAAAGTCTTTCCTCATCTTCCTAAATTATAGTGCCTTCTCCTGATTATCTTCAACTTATCCCATTATGTATCTACTTTGTACAGAGTTCTTTGCATGTTGTCCTAATCAGACTATAGATCTTTGTGAGCAGGGTTTAAAAAAATCTTACTTTACATCTTAGAATCAATAACAAATACTGGTTTGAATGCAAAAGGGGTGCAAGGGCTAGACAATTGTAATTAAGTGATTTGCTCAGGGTCACAAAGCCAGAACATGTCTGAGGTTAGATTTGAATCCAGAACCTCCTGCCTCTAGGCCTGACTCTCTATGCACTAAACCACTTAGTTTCTCCTAGGGACTTTTATTTTTTGCCTTTATTTATATCCCCAGCTGTGAACTGATAAAACCATTCTGGAGAGCAATTTGGAACCATGGTCAAAGGGTCATCATAATGTGTATACCCTTTAATACAGCAATAGCATTTTATATTTGGATACCAAAGAGATAAAAATAGGGGAATATGACCTACTTGGAATATTTATAATAGTTGTTTTTGTGGTGGCAGAGAATTGGAAACTGAGTGATATACATCAATTGGTGGATGACTGAACAAATTATGGGATATGCTTGTAATGGAATACTGTTGTTTGATAATTAATGATGAATAGGATGATAATAAAAAACATCTGAAAAGACATATAAAGTGATGCAAAGTGAAGTGAGTTGGATGAGGAGAATGTTATATACAATAACAGTAAGAAAGTGTGATGATTAACTGTAAATAACTATAATCAGCAATTCAAGGATCCAAGACAACTTCAAGAGACTCATGATGAAAAAAATCTGTCCACCACCATAGAAGGATGTGGAGTCTGAATACAGTCTGTTTTAACTATATTTTGCTTTTGTTATCTTGAAATTTGATAATTATGCTATATATTCATTTATTCACATCATTAAAATCCAATATCCAAGCACAGATCTCTAGGGCATTCCACTGGTGACTTCTTTTCAAGTCTACATCAAACTATTAATGACTAATTTTTGAGTCTACTCAGCCAGTTCTAAATTACACTTAGTTTTTTAGAACACATCCCTCTGATTTTCTACAAGAACACCATGATGCATTTTATCAAAAAATTTTGCTTAAATTTAAGTCACCTGGTTCTATAATATCCCTTTAACTAGTAACTTTCTCCAAAAAGGAAAAAAAAGTGAGAATTAAGGTTAGGGTATCATGACTTGGTTTTGATAAGCTTATGATTTTCCTTTTTGATCATTGCTTCCCTTCCTAAATATTCACAAATTTTCTCTTTTGTAATTTCTTCTAGAATTTCCCCAGAAATTAAAGTCAAGCTCCTTGGCCTATAGTTTGTAAACTCTTTTCTCTTCCCTTTTTTGAAAATGGATAGCATTTGTTCTTCAATCCTGTGACACTTTTCCTATTCTCTATTATCTTTCAAAAAATACTGAGAGTGGTTCAGTCAATTGACATAATTCATCTAGGCCAGTTGACTTGAATTCAATAAGGACAGCAAGATATCCTTGTTATCTAAATATAAACACATATATGTATATATGTACATACTGTAGGGGTTAAAATTAATATGGTTTGACTAAATATAAGATAATGTGGTCTCTGATATTATAACTCAAGTCAAAAATGACTTTTTTATTTAGCAGCTTTATTTACAAAAAAAGAGGGAAAGAGTAAAGTAGAGAAATGTGAAAAAGAGTAGAGTAAGCAGTCTAGCTTATCACCCTAAATGTTTCTCCAGTGCCTGGCTCAACTCAGGCAGGGCTAATTAGCCCTCTACCAGACGACCCTCAACTGCAGGACTGTTTAGCCAGAGGATCTGGTGGTGAATAACTACATGGACTCCTCCTGAAACAAATCTCTCCAGAAGCCAGCCACTCACCCACATTGTAGTCTAAAGGGGGAAGATCCAAGGTCAGTCTTACCAAATGCTAGAGTACTAAGTCCATGGTGGGGACGGTTCTCCAATAGCCTCCAGAGCTTCAAAAAAGCTTGAAGACCTTGTCACAGGAAGTTGTGGCCACTTTTAAAGACCCTTCTTTGCAGCACTTCCTGTTCCTCTCTCCACTTTATGGGGACCAAATATAGTCTTTATATTAACTTAGGACTGCCCAGGAGGCAGTTAGTCATTTCTGAGTTGTCACAGTTATAGCAAGTGGATTATGGACCTCCTCCACTTAGGAGTTAAGTAAGGGTGTCTTCATTTTTAGTTGATTAAATTTAAAAGTAGACAGAGGAAAGTTAATCCCATCCTCATAATACATATATATGCATCTATATGAAAGCAACCTCTTATGCCATTTTATCCTGCTTTTACATACAAAAATCATTCTATTCAGAGATATCAGAAGAATTTAATAGCTCTTTCATCTCTTAGTTACTTGTCAAACTTTACATATGAACATATAGTTTTTCCTTACAGAATACAAGTTTACTGAGTATTGACTGTGTCATTTTTGTCTGTTTTCCCAGCACAGTGCCTGGCATAAAAATACTTGGTAATTGATTGGTCTACAGTGAACAATCAATGCTTGTCTTTGAAGATGACATTGCAATGATTGACAAATGCTAGAGAACTATAGAGCACCTCAAATGAGATTCATAACCCTTCAAAAGAATGTACCTCAATTATTCACACAAGAAAAACCAAGTGGATAAAGAATTCATATTATTTAGGTGATTAAATGAATTAAATTGACATGTACTATTGATTCATCAGTAAATATATTTAGAAAAGACACTCCAGAGGGATAACGAGCCAGGTTCAGAACTGAATTGGTTGAAGAAAGTTGGCTGGATTGTATTTGGGAAATTGGATAGTGATATTAATGATACCAACTTTCTCCTTCAAACTTTGCAATTGAAAATTGATATCACACTTTATTTTATATTATTTATTAATTATTGATTGAGAATTATACCAAATCACTGGAGAAATAATCACTTACATCCTGCTAAAGACCTATGTAATCCCTAGATTTTGACTTCCTTTCTAAGTCTTGATGGTAGAGTTTGTAAGAGTTAACTTCTCTATTCCTACGGGCTACATTCTGACTACAATGATTCAAAATCTTTGAACTTTTGCTGATGATGGGGGAATGAATCAACCTAGTTATGGGATGTTTACCCTAACATGAGACTTTCCAGAGAATGTTAGTCAGATCTATGTTTTTTCCATATTGCATTGGCTTTTGGAAATCCCTTCTCTGATTCCAGCCAAATGTAAGCCCACTCTCCATCTTAGAGTTAACCAATCATAGCCTTTGTTTATTTTACATTACTGAACTATTTTTGGTAATCTATATAATCTGCTACTTTTGTCACTGTCTAAAAGAGCTACTCTAGATGTCAGATGCATCCTTGGCTACTGCAGAGCCTTGGATCTCATCTATTGGCAATTGCCAGTGATCATGCTCAGAACTTTGTACCTCAGTTTCTCTTTAACATAGGTTTTTATCAGGACAAAACAAAGACCCATCTTTTTAAGATCAATATTATTTCAATTATGGAATATTACTTTGAATCATGTCATGTCAGTCTCTGAAAGATTGAAGTTGGGAAGTGTATGGTGGGGCTGAGGCTTGTTACTGTAGAAGAACTGCTCAATAGGGGCACTAAAAAATAAATCACCAAAATTATCATTCTTTTACTTGTTTATTGTCCTTTGTCCTGGTTAGGCCACCCTTGGAATCCTGTGATGAGTGCTGGTTGTCTTGCTTTAGAAAGTATATTGATAATATTTTGACTCTAGAGAATGGCAACCAAGATGGTGAGACCACACCAAATAAAGGCCCATTAGTTTAGTTTAGTCTAGCGAAGCTTAATTTGGAAAAGAAAAGACTTTTGATGACGGTTGGGTAGGGCAGAGTAGGACATGATAGTTTTCTTCAAGAATCTGAGAGGCAGTCATAAAGGAAGATATTTATTCTGTTTGGTCCCCAAAGGACAAACCAGAAACAATGTGTTGGGCAACATCAGGCTTTGATGATGCATATCTATCAGAGATCCTCAGTCACAAACAGATCAAGTCAACTAGCATTTATTAAGTAGCTCTAATGATTAGTTTTTGGTTAGGTGGAAAGGAGAATGTGTTTGGCCAGAGGAGCATAGATTTACAGCTGAAAGGGGACTTATAGGTCATCTAGACCAAACCCCTCATTTTACAGAGGACAAAACTGAGACCAAGAGAAGTTAAATTACTTGCCCAAAGTCACCAGTAAGTAGCCAGGACAGGATTTGAACTTGGATCTTCAAACTCAAAATGCAGTATTCTTTCAACTCTCTGTAGTGTGGAGACTGGGATGAACAACATGTGCTCTCTGATCATTATGTAGGGTAGTTGTGAAAAATATGGTGAGAGCAGAAAAGTGTGGAGGGTCTTGAATGTCAGCCTAATGAGCTTGCACTTTACTGTGGGTAATATAGAGTTACTTTTAGAGTATTGAAATAGGGGCAGCTAAGTGGCTTGGTGGAGTCCTGGAGATGGGAGGTCCTGGTTTCAAATCTGGCCTCAGATACTTTCTAGCTGTTACTCACCCCAATTGTCCAGCCCTTACCACTTTTCTGCTTTAGAACTGATGGTATCCATTCTAAGACAGAACATAAGGTTAAAAAAAATAGAATGGAGGAATACTATATTGAAAGTAAAGCATATGAAGGATGAGTGGTTGGACTGGAGGTCGGAGGGTCAGTTAGAAGGCTGCTCTGCTCACGTTATGGGAGATGGTAAGGATCTGGTCTAAAATGCTGGCAAATGTGAGAAGAGGCGGGTGGACGTGAAAGATATTCAGAGAATCAGTCATGATTTATTCAGTTCCTTTTGGGTCTCCCTTATTTGTTTTTGGGATTTTCACTGTTCTAAAATGTATAGTCTTGGGTCTCTGACTTCACCTTATCTTCAAATATGTCCAACATGACTGTGGCCCATAATGCTTCTGACTACAGCTCTAATGAGATTAAAATGTACCTGAGAAGTATTTACTAAAATAAATGGAAACACAGTAAAAAACAGATAATAATGATAATAATAATAATAATAGATTTCTAAGTCGATATGGGCCCTGCAGGAATGCTTATGTATGGTTTATTGGCCCCTGCTTTTATTCAAGTTTGACATCGTTAATGTAAGATTTCATTATTTTCCTGAGATATATATATATATATATATATATATATATATATTTTAACTTTTCTTAATAACTCGATTTTTTCAATTGAATTCCAGTTTTTTTCAGATTCCAGAATCATAAGTTGGGGGGTGGGGGGACTACTGGGGCTTTGTCCCAGGGCACTGGATTGAGAGATTACTGATAGCATTCACTGTCCTTTAGCAGTGCAGGAACAACCCTGCTAAGGACCTATTTAACAAGGATAATTGATTAAAACAGGAAGATACCAAATGGCAGATACAAGTGGCCTTCTTCTTCCTACCCCTCCCCTATAACAGAGGCCTTGTACTTGGCCTGATTCTATGCTGCTTGCCCTGGGCATAGCCTGGGAATTCTCTTGGTGAAAAATTCTTAGTTCTGGCTCCCGTTGAGGTGAGAATAGACCTTAGAGCTCTACTAATTTGGTGTGAGATATGTGAATGTTTTACCGACTATAAAATAAACATCTATCTCTTAAATAATGTTCATAAAAGCTGACCTACTATTATAAACACACAAATAACTCAGTTTTACTCCATTATATCATCTTTTTTTAGAAAATGATTTTGCTTAATGGAAAAAAAAATAATCCATCAGATTTGGAGTCAGAGGGCTTAGATTCCACATTCCATTTCTACTCTTTACTCTTTTACTACTGTATTACTTTGGAAAAATCGCGTATTCTCTTTGGATGTCAGGGTTTTCATTTATAAAACCAAGGGGTTAGACTAGGTGAAGCTTAGGGTCACTTCTAGCTCAAAATCTAAAATCCTGAGTGAAGGGCGTCCAATGTGAGGGTCCCTATGTCATAGTGCAGAAAATGTTGTACTTTACATTGTTAAGCAATGGCATGGTGTGACCTTAAAATTAATATACAATATCACCAAATATTATATTTAATAAGATTTATTAATAATAACTTGAAATAAAGGAAAATAAAAAGCTAGAGTAAAGAGGGAGCTAACCCAGTTTCAGTCCTGAGAGAAAAGCACGAGATGGCGGAGTTACACACCACTTATTTACCAAAATGTGAGGACACAACATGGGAGAGAAAGGAAAGGAATCCTGGGAAATATTAAAGGAATTCTGGGGAATGTAGTCCAGGAGGGTACAACATTCTAATTATCCAATGGCAGAATAGATAAGACCTTGGACTTAGACCCAAGGAGACTTCATCAAATCTTGCCTCAGAAACTTGTTAGCTAGGTGACCCTAGAGATTTCTGGGTCTCAGTTTATTTTTCTGTTAAAAAAAGGGATTGGACACAATGACCTCTAAGGTCCCTATGGGCTCTAACTGTATGATCCTAAAAATCATGTCACCTGGGTTTGAATCCTGATTCACAATTACTTTGCCTCTTTGGGACTTTTTTTTCCACCTTTGAAAAATGTGGGAGTGAGGTTACATCTGGCATTCTTAACCCAAAGATCATAGATTTCCAAAGGTCTATGAACTTTGTTGGGAAAAAATAAACGTTTATTTTTATTAAACTTCTAACTGAAATTTAGTCTTTCTTTACTTATTTCAAAGTATTCTCCTGAGAGGGCCTACATACTTCATCTATTAGCCAAAGGAGTATAGGACACAAACACTGTGAAGAATCCCTGGCCTAGATGCTCTCCAAAGTCCTTTGTAGCTGTAAACTCTATGATCCTCTATAAGTAAGTTGTCATAGGGGGTACTCACCTCTCAGGGAAATGTTGATGCTTTAAACGCTGGGAGAAAAAAAAGAGATAAAAGAAGTCATTTTGTTAGGAGATAAAATCAATCCAGCAATTCTGTGACCTACTTCACATTTCCTTTCTAGAGCCCCATCTCCTAACAATTCTGCACCAAGCAGAGTTATGAGCTCCCTCACTTGCCTTCCCGACCACTCTGTCCTGTTTTAGTCAAGATAAGTTATCTTAGAGGAGGGAAGAAGAGGAGAGGGTCTGGGAAGTTGTTCACCTGCTGGAGAAGTTCTTGGAGCTCCTGAGATTTGCTGAAGGTTTCTCCAATGTCAAAAATGCAGTAAGTCTCCCTCTGGCAGGCACTGACCCAATTCTGGTATTCATTTGTGTCAGGGATACGGTCCAGGAAGATTCGATAGGCTTCCCACACAGCTTCCTGACAGACTATAAAGGAGGGTGGTTAAATATGGAAACTTTGCCTAGGAGGAGGGAACATTCACCCTTTTCCAAATTGATCCCCAACACCCTCCAACACCACAGTTTTATAAAATAAGGTAATATCAATGATTAGAACTGGAAAGCACCTTCGGGACCATCTAATCTAATCCCTTTCCTTTTCCCTCTACTCCCTCCTTTTTTTAATAGATGAAGAAACTGATGCCAAAGGAAGTTAAATGATTTATCTAAGGTTGTCTAGGAAACAAATGGCAGAGTTAGGATTTGAATTTAGGTCCTTTCACTCCAAAACATTGTTTTTTTCTATTGTATCATATACTGCTTAGATGAATACTATTATTCTCTGGAGAGTGTTGATCCAAAAATTATTTCTTTTTTGCAGATGTTCACTTTCTTTTATTAGGAAAATTTTATTAATTTTTTTTGTATTGGTTATATCACCATTCCCTGATTTCTCCCTCTCTCTCTTCCATGCCCTAGACAAGGCATCATTTGACAAAAAATGTATATATAAACTCTATCTTTTGTGCTTCTGTTTATCAGTTCTTTCTCTGAAGGCAGACAGTCACAAGTTATTCTTTGAATGTTAATTTTGTAGTTGTATATAATTTTCTCTTGACTCTACTTGTTTAATTTTTTCATAATTTCATCGAGATCTATCGATAATTTTGGTTTTAAAAAAATTAACCTCCTCATCATTCCTTATGGTGCATTAGTATTTTATCGAAATCATATGTCATAACTTGTTTAGCCATTTCCCAATTGATAGGCATCCCCTCAAATTCCAGTTCTTTTGCACCAGAGAGAGCTTCTATTAATATTTTGGAACAAATAGGTTCTTTTCCATTTTTCATGATCACCCAGGAAAATAGAGTCAACAATGGTATTGTGGTTCTAAGGATATACAAAATTTTATAATTGAGCATAATTCCAGGTTGTAATATTTGCTTTCTAGGTACTGTGGTACAGAGAAAAAAACAACAGCTTTAGGTATAGGGGACCTGGTTTAAATCACACCTCTGATATTTATTACTTGTGTCACTTTGGGTAATTTACTTATCTGACCTGAGCTTCAGTTTCTTTGTTGAATATTAGAAAAATGGACGAGAGTATGTAAAATAGAGGGTTGGTGGTATCAATCTCAGATAGAAATGGAGGCCATCAATCCATAAGGATTCCAAAAGCTGCCTATTGACTTAAAAGCCTCCTACCTCCCAACATATATACCATTTTGTTCCTACTTATTTTGTTAAATTATTTCCCAATTAACAATACAATGTAATAGACTTTGCTGATACGTGACAATCCCAATGGACTTATGAGAAAGAATGTTATCCACGTTGAGAGAAAGAATGGTGGCAGTAGAAACACAGAAGAAAAACAAATGACTTATTTTTTATATGGATATATGATTTGGGCTTTTGGTTTTAAAAGATTGCTCTATTTAAAAAATGAATAATATAGAAATAGGTGTAAGTGATAACATTTGTATAAATCAGTGGAAGTGCTTATTAGATCCAGGAGAGGAGAGGAAAGAGGGGAGGGAAAGAAAATCAAATATGAAAACATGGGAAAATATTTTTAAGTAAAAAATTAAATAAAATAAACTATTTTCCAATTACATTTTTATATGACTTGGGGTCAACTTAGAAATCTTGTGTTGGCTATCTCTGGATTAGGTGACTACAGAGATTCCTTCCAACTATAGATCTATTTTTCTATAAATCCTACATTGTCTTGAAGAATCAACTCCTCCTAAAGAATCTGGCAGGAAGTACCCAAGCCAGGCTCCAGTCAAGTTTGGAATGTAGATCACTGTCTTTGTTGCCGCCACTCTTACACTTCTGGTCTTTTTCTTCCTTAGTGACAACATTCCTTTAATCTTAGTAGCTCAGGACCTAGGATCATAATCATACCTGGTTGTTTGTAGGTACATCAGCTCTAGCTAGAAACCCTCCCCAAAGTTCTTTATATTTACTATAATTCCACAGCTATTTAAGAGTGCTAGTTATTGCAAAATTCCAGCATGTGATACTGCTTCTTGGTTTAACAAAAGATCTAAAGCATATGCACTTAAAAATATGACTGTGTGGGGGCCGTTGGGTAACTCAGTAGACTGAGAGCCAGGCATAGAGACAGGAGGTCCTAGCTTCAAATCTGGGCTCAGACACTTCCCAGCTGTATGACCCTGGGCATGTCACTTGACCCCCATTGCCCAGCCCTTACCACTCTTCTGCTTTGGAACCAATACACAGTATTGATTCCAAGACAGAAGTAAGGGTTTAAAAAAATTACTGTGTGATGGGCAAGTCACAGAACCTTTCTATGTCTCATCTGTAAAATGTGGGGTTGGCTAGATAATCTATATATTCCCTTATTACTCTAAAATAATGATTCAGTAAACTGGACACATATATTGTAATTCTGTGCAATTTATTAATGCTTTAATTGTTTGTCCTTCATTTTTGAAGATCACCAATGATATTATGATGTTGGGGTCAAGATACAGGATTTAGTACTGATTTTTCATACTGTCAGGCTTACAGGAATGAAGTTGCTCTGTTGGAATTCATGTTTCACTGGATATACCAGGGAGACTTCCTGGGGATGGTGGTGAAGCATCAATGAGACTTTAAGGTAACTCTCAATTCATAATGTGTAGTTGACTTTGATGATGCTTAGAGATGTGATCCTGGTAATAAGCACACTAGTTTATTAGGAGCAGAATATAGATTTCCTGTGGCTTACATAATATTAGGGCCATATTCATTTGGCTGGTATGTCTGCTCCCTTCTAAGGTTTTCCATATCCAGATGGCCTTTTGTTAGGAGAACCCTAGAAACTCTGAGTTCCTCAAAATAGAAGCTCTTTCCATTATTTTAGCTATTTTAATCAAGGCCAATTTTTACCTACTGGAGCATGGTTTCAATAGACAAGAAGTGTCCCATTCTTTTAAGCTATTTCTCTTCCAAAGATGCATAGAATTAGAGATGGAAAGATCTTCAAAGCTTATCTAGGCCAACCCCTTTCATTTTTTTCAAATGAGGAAACTGAAGCCTAGAAAAGTTAAGTAAATATTTAAGTTTATATAGCTACTAGCTATATGGAAGAGGCAGGATTGAAGCTTTGGTCTTCTAAACTCCAAAGCAAAGAGCTTTTTCTACTATATCACGATAACATTTAATGATTACTATGGAATTTCCACTGTCATAGCATCATCCCATTGAACTCAGGGCTTTGATCTTAGTTAAGGGAGGATGGAAAGAACCTTGTATTTAGAGTCAGATAATCTTGATTCAAATTCTTGCTCGGTTGCTTTCAATATGTTGTGAATTTGGGGATATCAGTGTTCCCTCTCATTATAATGATTGGTTTAGATTAGATAGCTGCTATAGCCCCTTATGGGACTAAAGTCTCGCCATTATCTTATGCTTCTAGCTAAGTAAGCCAGAGCAGAAAATGGGTAACTTTTGACACATTGAAAAAAAGTGAGGATCCTCAATGCAAATGGCAGCTAATGAATTAAAATCATTTAGTAAGATGAGACAGTTAAAGAAAACATCTGAGTAGTGTTATGAGGGAAAAGGGAGCTTTCTGTGATTTATCTCATCTTTTTTCAGTATAATATGAGGCAATGTTCTCAGCCACGAAGGTAGAAGGAGTGGGGGGAAACATGGGAGGTTTGAGGAGATATGGAAACGTCTGGAAAAGTCACAGAAGTGGATGGGATAGTATGTCAATATATGGAGGTCCAAAAAGGAAGGTTTGATCTAGGGAGTTACAAGGATGGCGTATGGAGTGATAGGACAGTGGATTGATGGAGATACACTTTCCAGTAGCTATGGCAATGTTTCTTTGATTATTGTTTTTAGAGTAACAGATGCTCAGTGAGGGATGAAAGGAATACATGAGCATCATCAAATGGCAAGATGCTCAGGTTCCGTGGATGGCTAGTTGGTTGTATTGCTGAATGGCATTACTACCTTAGTGGATTTGGTGAGTTTGTAATCACTAGTGCTCACAGCTTTGCAGCAGGACAGAATTACAAAGCTGAGTGGATTAACTTCACATGGGATGAGAACCATTTTATTCTTTGAGGCAGGAAGGAGAAGATAAAACATAGATGCATTAACCTTTTGGGAGGGTTGGGGGCATTGCAGAAGGGGAAAAAGGTACAGAATAGGAAGATATAGAAGATAAGCTTTGTCTCCTTCACTATTTTGCCTACTGCTAGCTCTAATCTTGGATCTAGGAACAATATTTAAATGTTGTAATGTGTTTTAGAGAATATTAAAAAGTGATGCATATCATGTTTATTCATTAGGTGGTGAAAAGTTATTTTTATGTCCCCTTTGATTTTGAGGGCTGACAAAGGGTTTCCCCCAAGCCCAAATAATGCTAACTTAGACTCAACCTTGACATGATCCTACACTTCCACAGATTACAGTGTGACAAGAATTCTGAGAACATTTAGTGAGTGACTGTCAAAGAAACAGACCTTTGTATCTGGAGGATTTCTTGGTGAACACACTTGTTAAGATGCAAAGAAACTTCATAGTGATTACTAAATATTATTCCATTTTTATACAGCCATAATGGTTCATCCATTGCTATGGAAAATATCTCCACTGTGGTTTATTTTACCCAAGGAAACCAGAGACAGAAAGATGTGAACTTAATCAAGGGGAAGATGAGAATGAAAGCTTTGTGTAGCAGAAATTCAGCAGCTGAAAGTAATGTCTTTCCCCTAACGCAAGTAACAAGGGATCCTTAAGTTTGCCATTGTGGCTGTCATAAATAAGGCTAGAGCACTTAAAGATATTTGTTTATGAATTTATGTTTATTTATTCTGATGTGGGCATAAATAGCATTCACTTCATCCCTGTGTAACTTGGGGTAAGTCAATTAACCTTTTTGGTTCTCAATTTCCTCTGTTGAAAGAAGATTAGACCAGATAGCTGATGAAGTTATTTTCAGCTCTAAAGCTATGATCCTATGAGCTTATATAACTTTCTATCTCTGTAAAAATAATATGTAATTGAACTAGTGTCATCACACAGGCTCACTAGCATACCTAAACCTAATTGATTGTAGTTCACTTAAACTTTTGCAAAATAGGCAGTGTGCCATAGAAGCTAGAAACAACCTTGGAGTGAAGAAGACTTGGGTTCAAGTGTTGCCTCTAACATACACTGGCTGTACTGTCCCAGGCAACTCTTTGAATCTAGAAGTTATAGAAATGTTTCTGATTTTTGATGGTTGAAGGAGTTTATATTCCAGAAGCTGACTACACTGATAGAGTCATAATTCTGGGCCAAAAGAAATCAATAAACATTTATTAAGTACCTATTTTGTGCAAGGTACTGTGCAGGAACTAGGAATATAAAGATGAAAAATGACCTAGCCTCTGCCTTGAAGGAGCTCATAATTTAGTAGGAGGGATGACAGATCAATTATTATCATAGATCACTAGAATTTAAGCTCCTGGAGGGCAAGGGTTGTTTTTTTTTCTTTTATTGTATTTGACTTTCCAGAATTTAGTTCAATTTCTTCTTAATAGCAGGTGCTTAGAAATGATTGTTGTTTCCCTTTTCAGCATTTAGCACAATGCCTTATTCAGAGAAGGTGCTTAATAAATGATAGTTGTTTGCTGAATATTAGAAAATGTGTAAGTGCATAGAAGTTTTATAATAGAATGTCTTGAATAATTCATGTGTACATATGTGGAAATTACCTTGAATTATCATCAGTAACAAATATATTTATGAAAACAAGGGGTCTGATATTCATGACTTTGGCTAGTATCTTCAGCATAATTCTCATTTGTTAGAGCCTTTCTAAATTGGGTCCAGAAACTTGGCATTTGTAAGTGTTTTGATTTGGTTTTTTTTTCCTATTAGGAGAGCAAACATGAAATATTCATCTCCCAATGAAATGAAACATATGAGTTCTTCAAGGTTTCAATTTTTTTGTGTGACTCTCCTAATTAATTATGTCTCTAAAACCCAACACGAATACCCTAAATTAATTCACTTCTTGATACTATCATAGAATCAGATGCTCTGAAACATGGCAAGAGGCGAGTGCTCCAAAATTTCTCTAACTTGGTGTACAACTGCATCTCAATCAACATCCTCTACCATATGCTGATGGTGTATGCACCAGCTGTTTCAAGTGTATGGGCTTAAAATAAAGCAAGATGACAGTGTCCATATTATGTTGGAAGTAAATGTCTGAGGATGAAATTGGAGAGCCATTTTACCTCCAACTTGCAAGATAATACAGGTTTGGAGCCTGGGCAAAATGAGACACCTTTGCATTATTGGAAATCACCCAAGGAGCTCATAGTGGTGTGATTTAATTTCATAATTATTTCTTGGTGCATTATATGACATCAGTCGTTGGCTGTATGCCTCTTATAGACAATAAGTGTCCTGTAACTCCCCTGGAAACAATGGTAATTGTCTAGTAAATTCTGTTAACATCTCTGCATCATCACTTGCTCACTGCTGCTAATTTGGGACACCTCTGCACTCACAGATGTTCTTCCTGGGCTCCAGACTCTAGTGGTTTTTGCTGGATCTGCCATATGTACATGGTACTAAACAGGATCAGGAGTCAGGTGAACACTTGTATGGTAATATTGCTTTTCATTTTTTGGAAACTGGCACATCTTGCTGTTTAAGAATTTTTTTGACACATCTAGCTACAAATTAGCCTTAGTTCCTCAGTTCTAGAAACACTTTGTGCTTTTCATTTTATGAGAACAACTTGAACAATTCCACTTTGCTTAAATATGAATAAATTAAATGGATTTGTAAATACTAAGACAATATTTTTCCTGTTAAATGCCTAATGGTTTTGTGCTGCATTAACTGTTATTATAAAATACAAAGCCCTTTCAACCTTTATAATTTCTTGGTGTAAAGTTTTACTGGGGGGCAGCTGGGTTGCTCAGTGGATTGAGAGCTAGGCCTGGAGATGGGAGATCCTAGGTTCAAATCTAGCTGTAGACACTTCCTAGCTGTGGGACTCTGGACAAGTCACTTAACCCCCATTGCCTAGCCCTTACCACTCTTCTGCCTTGGAACCAATACACAGTATTGGTTCTAAGACAGAAGGTATGAGTTAAAAAAAAAAAGTTTTACTGATGTGTCTTGATTTTATATTTGTAGATTTCTCCTACTCTGCAAGAGAAGTTTTTTTGTTAGAAGGTAAAACAATTAAGTAAATCTAGTTATTATTATTTGTTAATAATAATAACAATAATAGCATTTATATAGTGCTTTAAGGTTTGCAAAAGGATTTACAAATATTATCCAATTTTATTCTCATAAAATCGTGGAAAGTAAGTGCTATTATTATTCCCACTTTATAGATAACAAAACTGAGTCATAGAACAATTAATTGTTTTGCTTAGGCTCACCGAGTTGATAAATTTCTGAGGCTATATTTGAACCAAGGTCTTCCCACTTCTTGGACTGACTCCTTATTTACTACATTACTGACCTGACATTAAAAAAAAAAAGGTTGCTATGAAGTTTAATCAGTTTTCTAAAATTGTTACAGTAATTGATTTTACCACTCAAGCATCTAGGTAACTTGCAAAGATGGAAGAGTGAATAATACAGTTCAAAAACCTCTAGGTAACATTATAGTTGACTGATAAACTCAATTAAATGGAAGAGAATGGAAAGTCAGTGGAGACTTTTGTCTTCTCACCTCGTAGTTTGTAATAAGCCTGGAGATTGGCCAAGATTTGTTTCATTGATTCTTGTGGACAGATTTTAATCCCTGTTGGGAAGGATATGGATCTTTTGGACCGATGCCCCACCAAATCAAATATCCTCCTGATGGTTGACACTTTGGACACTTTTGCTGTTCTTGCATTGTCAAAACTAGAGACATCTTCCATGAACTTGTATTTGACATGGTTTTCTTTAATGAGATGTTCTGAAAGAAGAGAAAATAGATATGTTGCTGAGTATGTAACTGTACACGACACAGGTATATCATCTAGACATCTTTGCTCTTTATCAACTGTACGACCTTGGGCAAGTCACTTGGTCTCAAAAAATTGGAACAGTGATCTCTTTCTTAAAGCATAGGACTGATGGGAGGATTGAATCAAGTAATTTTAAGCAAACACTTTGTAAACTGAAAAGTGCTATTTTGGGGGTAGTGGGGAAAGTCCATGTCTGATTTTATTGGTGTTGGAATTTCAGATATCAAAGCACTGACACTGTACTTTACAAATATTTCTATCTGCTTATTAAAATAAATTGAAATGATAGTGTTGAATCAGATTGAATGCATCCCAAGATTTGTCAGATCCTAAATAAGGTCATTTTGAAGAGATTGACTTTAATATTTCTTAGGAGCATAGATTTAGAAGTGGAAGGTGTCTCAGAGACCAACTTGTTCAGCTTTCTCAGTTTATAAATGAGGTAAGGGGGACCCCAAGAGCCTGAATTACTTGCCTAAGGTCACATAGATAATTTGAGGGAAGTTGATTAGGGGGTACCTCTGATTTTTTTGGTGACATCCTCAATCAATTTCAGAAGCTCACTGAGTGGAAGCTCCCTCTAACTCTACTTGTGTAAATTGTTGAGAGTTACTTGGGGATATTGAGAGATTAAGAGATTTGTCTCTCTGCTAGGATATGTCAGAAGCAGATCTTGAACCAAGATCTTGTCTCCAAGTCTGGTCATCTATCCACTGAAATATGCTTCCACTTTGAAGTTCAATGTAAATGTTAAGCAATAATGATGATAATTTTATGCATCTATATGAAGATTCAGATATGTTTTTCAGTGAATAGGATAATATAACTAGTCACTAAGAACTCTAGATTTGGAGTTAGATGATCTGGGTTCAAACCACAATTCTTTGACTTAAGTCATGTAATTATAGCTGATGAGTGTGTTGAGCTTACAGTAGGAGTCTTTGCTGGGAGGAATGTGAGAGGCAACTCCCTGGGGTAGCTTGAAATATATTTTGGCACCTTGTTTAGAGGACACAGACAACTCCAGATTGTTTTTCAGTGATAGGAATTCTATTTATGCCCCAGCTACTATTAGTCTCTTCAGCTAGCAAAATTCAACCTAATGAAATTTAGTCTCTAACCTCTGGTCAGAAAGCTGCAGGTTTATATGTACCTTCCACATTTCCTGCCCTAAAGCAGCCAGTAGTAGTTACTCAGTGAAAAACCCATGTTTGGGGGAGAGAGAGAGAGAGAGAGAGAGAGAGAGGTGAGATTATAGACATTATAGGTATGTTGGAATGCCTAGGTAAAGAATTGGAGGTGAAAGATGGAATGTCCTCTCTAGAGAGGAGCAAATTATCCAGTTGCATTGCAATGTCAAGTGTGTAATAAGTAATAATATTAAATGAGTCTAGAAAATGGAAGATGTGTCCAGATTGTAAAAGACTTAAATACTAAAGCAGAAATGTATATCTTATCCTGGAGGTGATAGAAATCCATTGAAATTTCTCCAAAAAGTCAGTAACATGGTCAGAGAGTCTTTATAAATATCAATTTGGCAGGTGTGTGGAAAATGGTTTTGAGAAAAGATTGGATTGGGTCATTGCAATAGTCCAGATGAGAGGTAACAAGACCTGAACTAGGATCATTATTAAGTGAAATGAATGGAGAAAAGGGGATGGAGATGAACAAGAGACACCCTGGAGGTAGAGTGGAAAATATTTGGCAACTGACTGGCTATAGAAAATGAGGGAGTATGAAGAGTTAAGATTGATTCCAAAGTTATATACCTTGGTTAGAGAAGTTTAAAGTAGTCATAAATTTGATGATGGTAACACCTAATACTTCAAGGTATGGGAAACATTTTATATATATTATCTTATTTGATCTTCAAAGTAATCTTGTGAGGCAGGTGCTATTATTCCCATTTTACAAATGAAGAGACAGAGGTAGAGAAAAGTTAGATGTCCCATCTTGGGTTACAATAGCTAGTAAGTATCTGGATTTGATTTGAAGGATTTGAACTTAGGTCTCTATAAACTCAAGTCTAATAATTTATCTACTAACTCACTTAAATATTTAGGGCTAATGATCCTGAGTTCTGTTTTTGGATATATGAGATGTTTATGGGTTAGCTAGATATAGCTATCCAGCAAGCATTTGGTGATATGGGTCTGGAATTCAGGAGAGATTTGAAGGATGGATTTCTAGATTTGGGACTCATCTATGAAGAGATGATACTTGAATGCCCAGGAAATAATGAGTGTCACAAAGTGAGATTATAGAAAGAGAAGAGGACCCAGGACAGGGCTCCAGATTATACCTATGTATAGGGGACAGAATATGAATGATAAAGCTGAGGAGTGACAGAACCAAGAAAAGGCAATGTCATGGAAAACCAGTGAAGAAAGACACTAAAAATAAAAAAGTACACATTTATTAAGTATCTACTGTAGGCAGAGTGTTGGGCTAAATGCTAGTAAAAAATTTAAATTATACATGGTTCCTATTCTCAAAGATCTGATGCCTTAGTAGGAGAATAAGATAGGATCAGGAATAACTTTAATGCATACACACATGCATACACACAAACATATATACACACAAATATATATATATATATACATACATATATATGTTAAAAGCATGAGAGTTACAAAAAAATTTACCATGCAAATTCTGAGGAGGAATGTTGTTATCAATGGGAAAATTGGGGAAGGTTATATGGGAAAATATGGGGAAGGTGGCACCTGAGTTGACTTTTAAAGGATGAATTAAAATCCAATAGACAAAGCTAGGGAAGAAGGTCATTTCAGGCATATGGAACTGTATGAATAAAATTATGTTGGTGGGAAATTGTAGGATTTATTTAGAGGCAGACAGAAATCCAGTTTCATAGGACCATAGATTGTATGTGGTAGTTGGAGGGGAAAGTGATATGAAATAAGGATAGAAACATAACATGTCACATCATGGAAGGCCTTAAATATCAAGGAGAGAAATCTCAATGTTACTAGGTAGCTCTGGTCAGTGAGGGAAGAGTAAAACTTGGTGTCAGCACTCCAGATGTCAAGGCCCTTTTTTCCTACCTTATGCAAAACAACAAAATTTATAGAATTTGAACATGGAATATTGCAGGTTTTAATGAGGTGAAAAAAGTGAAGTTTTGTTGGTGTTAATGAAGAAGCTCTTGGGAAAAGCAATTAGTATATATTAGATATTGCTTGTCAAGACTGCATAAATTATAATGTCGATATTAGACTGAGTTCTGAAAGGTTCTTTGTATGCATTTTCCTGAGATCAATATTTTTATTTCCCAAAATGTTCAGAAGGAGTAGGGTGAAGTTTAATGAGAATGAGCTGAGAGTTAAAAGATCTGCTATGAAAAAAGGGACCAGACTTACCAGATAACTGGAAAAAATTTTACGGTTGAAAATATTCCTCTAAGAACCTGACAAAACATGAATGTAGCTGCTATGAAGATGAATTGGCTGTAGTCAATTGTTTTTTGGGAGCAGGGCAGGTTTGCAAAAGAAGAGAAAGGGAAAACATATTTAATAAATTTTTAAAAATTAAAAAAATGTAACCAGAGTAAGTCAAATGAGAAACACTGGTCAAGTGCATTATAGAATCACTCCTATTTGTATCCCATCCTAGTATTTTGAATAGTATTTTTGGCAAATACCAGGAAAACAGAAATAATTCTTGGGACAGAATTTAGGAATGTAGTTCACTGGAGAAGAAAAAAGGGAACTTAAATGGAAACAGAGAACTATCTTGAAAACTTGTAGTTGGCAGTGGAAAGAACATTTTCACTTGGATGAAGGAAAACTGGTGTCTAGTAGTTGCTTTGCCTTCTAACTAGCTGTGTGCCTTTGGGCACATCGTTACTCTGTACTTTCAGCTTCCCAATCTGTAAAATGATTGGAATAGATGACCTCGAAGTTCCTGTCTAGCTCTCATATTTGAACATTAATTCATTCTGTAATTAAAATTTTTTAATCTGGATCTATTGGTGAGGCTCAGATGAAATATTATGTGTTATATATAAAGGATTTTGCAAATTTTAAAATTATGTATCAAAGCTCAGCTCAAGTGCTACTTTATTACAGAAAACCTTTCTTGGTTTCCCCTCTTCCCCTCATCAGTGGTTAGAACCTTCCCCCCAATGGAAATTACTTTGAATTTATTTTCTATTTAATATTCCATGTTCATATTCATATTGATTTTCACAAGCTCTTTTTAGGCAGGGATTTATTCATTTTCAT
Organism: Monodelphis domestica; assembly: GCF_027887165.1. Taxonomy (NCBI): domain Eukaryota; kingdom Metazoa; phylum Chordata; class Mammalia; order Didelphimorphia; family Didelphidae; genus Monodelphis; species Monodelphis domestica. The sequence goes on from NC_077228.1 coordinate 327,954,169, forward strand.
CATTTTATTTTTACCATTATCATAGTGCCTGGCACACACAAAATATTTAATGAATGATTTCTGAATAAATACATATATGCATGCATGATATAAATATGTACATGTATTTACATATATGATACAAGGGTGATTAGGGGAAATCATGGCTTTCTCTGGCTTCTTGCTGAGGGACATATACTTTGCTGAAATTGCAGAACAACTCCTGATTGATCTCCAGGACTGGCAAGTTTTTAGAAGTTGGGTACAAGGGCAGAAAAATGACTTTGTGCATTCTATTTTGGACTCCCTCATATACATGTGTATGTGTGTGTATATATGTACATATGTGTATGTACATGTATACCTACTCGCACATGCACATTTGTATTTAAAGCCATGCATACACATAATGCATTTTATTAGTTGGTTTTATGTATAGACATACATATATGTGTGCATGGACCATTGATTTCATGCATACATAACTTAAGACATATACATGTACACATACATATATATTCACTGACCCACTAGCTGCCTCCACATATATACATATACACATACACAAACACATTAATATATTCTGGAAACCAAGAGGATGTGTCCAACAACTGAGGAATGACTGAATAAATTGTGGTATATTAATGTTCTTGAGTACTATTTCACTGTAAGAAATATATCCACATCTATATTTGTATATTGAGGCAACATGTGGTTCAGTGAATAAAACAAAGGGCCTGGAATCAGGAAGATAGGAGTTCAAATCCAGCCCGAGACACTTCTAATTGTGTGACCCTGGGCAAATCACTTAACTACTGATTACCTGATAAAAGGGCCTCTCGGATCACTGGAGAATAACAAACTACTCCAGTATCTTTGTCAAGAAAACCCCATGAACAGCTATGGCACATGGAGTCTATACATATACGTGTAGGACATGCCTAAATATTGAACAATAAAAATGTGTGTATAGTCCATTGGTTTCACACAGTCACATAGGCACACATACATGCATATGTGGTCTACTGGTGTTATATATGTATATGTACACATATATGTACATGCACACACGGCCCATTGTTATTAAAATATATATTTAAATATATAGGCATACATGCATAAATATGGTCCTCTGGCTACACACATATATTTAAATATGGAATTTCTCTACATATGTGTGCGTGGCCCATTGGTTTTAGACATACATATAGGCATACATACCTGCATGGATTTGTATGGTCCACTGGTTTCACACACACATATATATGAACCCCCTCTTCAGCAGTACTATTTATCAATCTATGTAAGCATACATACATATGTGTATATTTTCCATTGGTTTCATGTATACACAAGTACATGAATCAGACAGATAATTGTATTTGTTCTGACTACATTGAATCAGAATCTTCTGGTGTGAAAATTAATATCACTCATACATACTAGCCATTCTTACTAAACCTAGTTAAATTAGTTCTTTAACTTAGAGAAATGCTGGAAACTAAGAGGATATGTACAACAACAAAGAAATGACTGAATAAACTGTATATCAATGTTCTTGAGTGCTACTGTATTATAAGAAATGAGGAAACAGATGACTTCAGAAAGACATGGAAAGATTTGTATGAACTATTAATAGAATGAAGTGATCAGAACCAGAACAATTTGCACAATGGCAATAAAAGTATAAAGACAAATGACTTCGAAACAAAAAACTATGATCAATTCAATGACCAGTCTTGATTCCAGAGGCTTGATGATGCTACCCATTACTAAAATATGAGAGAATTAGGTCACAGATTTAAACAGAATCTATGTTTGTATGTATGTATGTTTGTATACCATCTATCAATTGCCACTGAATGAATTTGTTGTGCTTAATTATTATATTCATTCATTCATTACAGAACTTTTTTTTAAGTGGGATAGGTCAGAGGGAAAGAAAACAGACTTCTATTAATTTAAAAACAGATTGATGGGAGAGTTATTACAGATATGAAAAGTTGCAAATACTTTTCAGATGAATTTAATATATTATTGGTTTTATTTAACTGTTTTATTTAATTACAAGAGACTTCTCTTGAAGTGAGATTAATTTGTAAATGTTTATAATGTACTCAGAACCTTCACATTCCTGAAACAGTTCAGTATTCCTGAACTATGCTGTACTAAATGTTTGTAATACAAAAACAAAACATATCAATGAGAGAGAGAGAGAGAGAGAGAGAGAGAGAGAGTGAGAGAGAGAGAGAGAGAGAGAGAGAGAGAGAGAGAGAGTGTGTGTGTGTGTGTGTGTGTGTGTGTGAGAGAGAGAGAGAGAGAGAGAGAGAGAGAGAGAGAGAGAGAGAGAGAGAGAGAGAGAGAGAGAGAGAGATTAAAAGTGAAATGGATTGCCCATGTTCACCCAGCTCATATGTATTTGAGGTTAGATTTGGACCCACATGAGCTAGGTGCCAAAGTTTACTCTCTATCCATTATTCTGGGGACTTCTCTATTGGTGATTACTTAAAAGAAAAGGTCTCAATATCTGATGAACTAATTATATAATCAAAGCAGAGACAAAAGTCACTAACACTGCTATGGTAGAATTCTTCATTTAAAGAACAATGGACCACCTAGGAAAAGCTGATAACATTTCTGGACCAGTGATTAATGATCAGCCCTCTTTGAAAGGAATAATTTAATCCTGCATACATTTTCCTGACCTAACTGAAAAAGAGTTAAGGGCCAACAGTTTTTATGCAAACTTTCTGGCTGTTTGTGATTCATTAGGTCCATATCCTCCTCCTACATTAGCAGAAATTCTCAATTACACACCTGAAAAATTTTTTACCAAAGAGCAAAGACAAGTAAATGCTTTGAATGTTTAACATACCTGAATATGTATCAACACATTATGCAGATTTTCTGAATACCTTGTTCAAGGATGTTCAAAATGCCATGGATTTAAACTACTTGAGTTCTGCACTAAGTGCACTTCCTTTTGTATCCCTTCTTCATCTGGGCCACAGTAAATTTGAATTTTAACCAGATTTAATCTAATTTGTGGCCTGATAATAGTATTTCAGGACTAGTGATGCAAAATAGAACTTCAAAAATTAGGGGATTTTCCAGTGATTTCTTTTGTAGAAGCAGGATTAGAAACTCACAGATTTTGAGATGGAGGAGACAATCTATCCCCTCATTTTACAATTCAGGAAACTGAGGCCCAGAAATGATCTATATCACACCAGTAGTAGGTGGTTGGGTGGGTGGGGTTTGAATCCAAGGCTTGTGATAAAAAATCTATCATTCTTAAAAAAGCCCACAATCAGAAAAATAAACACAAAAGCAGTAAACAAACAATTCAACACTAGAACAGCTATTATATCAGGAGCTAACAAATTCAGGCACAAAGGACCTTTTGCAGCTGGTATCCAGACTGAATGCTACCCTTATTCATCCTTTTATTGCTGGTTAGAGCTCTTACTGGCCATCTGCTATGAGAGATGTGAACTGGCAAATGCCTGTTCAACCGTACTAAAAAACAGCACTTAGGGACAATCCCTGCCCCAGCAGCTGATAGGAATTAAAGAAATAGTTGTTCTTACTGAATCCTGCCCAAGAAATATTTCACAACATCTCTTCCTGGGCTGGCAATCGAGGAATCAATGCTATTCAACATCTTTGACTGAACAGAAAGTGAGTCAGAATTTGTCAGTAAGTTGTTGTTTTTGTTTTTTTTTTTAATTTGTCATTCCTCTGTCTATATTCTAGTTCAGTGCTATCCAAAGTAGAGGTCATAATTTGACCCCAAACTGTACTGATCAACCAATCAGATGGTAGGAAAATAGGTGACACTTCTACCATCCTCACACTCAGCCTTTCTCTCCCTTTCTCCTTCCTCCCCAGCCAGTCATGGGCTTGTCTTCAATATAACACCATCTTCCAACTCCTCTGCAAATTTTCTTGGGTTCCCAGGTTGTGGGCCCCTCACAGCAGGAAGGAATATAATACAACTCAGGCACCTCATCAGGTGTACAGGCACATTTCCACGTCATTCCCAGTCTCTGGATCTTCTTTCCTTCAGACTCTGTGATCCAAGGCAGTAACTATTGGTTACTTACTCTCATCCATCTTCTCTGCTCCTCTCAACTTTTCATTTTGAGGTGGGAAGACATGAACAACCCAGGATCACCAGGCATTGGTTAGTGCAATCACATCTTTTCCCCCCAGCCCATTTCTAAGTGTTCCAGTTTCTGTGGAGGAAATCACTCTAGTTCCATTTTATCAGTTCTCAACTTTTTTCCTCACTCAGCTGAAATTGATCTTTTCAAAGTTAGCTGTGATCTCCTATTTGCCACCTCTAATAACCTCTTCTCAATCCTCATCCTTTTTGACCTATCTGAACTATGACACTGTTAGCTACTCATTCTACCTGGATAATCATTCTCTCATATCTGGGTTATTGTGATTTCATTTGCTTCCAGGGACTTAATTACACTGGTACAGGGTCACTCAGCATGGCAGGTCTACATCAAAGAAGGTGATGTGGTCTATAAGCAAAGCCAAATTGCAGCAGCTCAAAAGAAACTCAGAGATACATCAATTTAGAGACATCTCTATCCCAAATGATCTTACTGGCTATGTGTGTCCTACCTATGGCTACCTTCCACGTTTGTATTAATCTGATGAACCACAGTCAGACACACTATATATTGACCCCAACATAGTAATGTTCTTTTGGCCATCTTTGAATATGAAAGACGACAATCTATGAACCAATCATTATCTCTGACTCCCAGAGCTATATATCTAGTCCTATTCTTTTTCCTGAACTATAGTATCACAGAACTAACTGGACATCACTACCTAGTTGTACCTTAGGCATTCAAGCTCAATAGGTTGTCAAAAATGTACATTGTTATTTTCTTTTCTAAATGGATACTTTTCCTAAATGTGTCTATTTTTGTTGCTCATATGGGTAGCTAGTTGATGTAGTGGATAGAGTGCCAGGCCTGGAGTCAGGAAGTCTCACCTTTTTGAGTACAAATCTGGCCTCAGGCATTTACTAGCTATTAGACCCTGGCCAAGTCACTTAGTCCTATTTGATTCAGTTTCCTCATTTATAGAAGGAAAGAAATGGAGAACCACTCTAGTATATTTGTCAAGAAAACCCCAATGGAATCAGGAAGATTCTGACATGACTGAAAAATGACTGAACAAAAACAAAGTAACCCAGGGTCTCCACCTAGTAATTGGTTAGTACTCATTTCCCTTCATCCCATATACCCAATCAGTTTCCTGATTATGTCACATCAACTTGATTAACATATGTAATATCTACCCCTTTCCCTCTATCTGTAAAATCATCATCTTAATTCAGAGCCTCATCACCTCTCACCCAGACTATTTCAATAGCCCCCTAATTGGTTTTTCCACTTCAGGTCTTACATTCTGATCCATCCTTCCCAGTTGATAAAGTAATTTTGCTAAAATGTGGATATGATTGTATCTCTTCCCTACCCAATAAGCCTCAGGTCCCTCTCTATTAACTCTAGGATTAATATTATTTTATTCTCATTTTAGCCTTTAAAATATTTTATTTTTGTGAAAGTTTTATAATGTATACAATAGTATATATATTTATCATTTAGAAAGAATTTAATATACATATATTGGGTGTATGTATACATAGCTCTTCCTTTTTTTGTGCTGAAAGGGACATGTGATTAAAACAGTTTGGAGAGGTTTTTTTTGGTTCATACATTAAAACAAAGTGAAGTTTATTTTGGATCTCTTTAAAGCAGTGATTTTATAGATTGTTCCACTTTTTCTTTTGAGGTTTTGTTTGTTAAGATTTATTAAGTTTCTTGAGATTGCAGAATTGTAGTTTTTCCCGTCTTTGTATCTCTAGCACCTAGGATTATGCCTTGTTCAGATTAGGTTGTTTAATAACTAATTATTGAATAAGTACTTGCCAATATTTCCATACCCCTTTAAGATTTGTAGAGCAATTTAGGTACATTATCTTATTTGATCCTCATGATAACATGTGGATGTCATCATTATTATATTAGTTTTATAGATCAGAGAAGTAACTGAGCCTCAGAGAGATTATCACTCATTGAAAGGTACATAGCTAACAAACATCAGAGGTAGACTTTGAGTCTGGGTCTCTGAAAGCCCAGCTTTCCTTTTTCTTCAACATGCAAATAGCAGAAAGATAGTTTTCATTTTTTCCACACTTGAGGCAGGGAGATCAATTAATAGGCTTCTTGCAATTAGTGGAGATGAGGTGATAGAGTATTAAACCAGAATGATGGCTGTGCAAGTGATGCAGAATAGAAAGATACTGGAAATGTTGTGGAAGTAGGAATGATGAGAAGCAATTGATGGGTATGAGCAAATAAGAAATCAACTATAATTCCTAGGTTGATAACCTGAGTGATTAGAGGGCTGGTTAATACAATCAGTAGAGATAGACTGACTGGTCTCTCCAATTCAAATGTGATATTATACATAACATGTTTTGCAAACTTTAAATGATACCATGCTACAAACTTTGAACTATTATTATGATTATTTCAAAAAAATGAACACAACATCACTATAGCTCCATTTGGAACAAAGGGATAGTCAATTATCTGCCCCTCTCTTCCCCCAAAGACTAGTCTACAGGGGACAACAAAGGTGTGTGAGTTGGACAGAGTATTAGGGGAGCACAGAATAGTTTACCTATCAGATCTATGGATAAGGGAAGAATTTATGACCAAACAAGAAATAGAGAATATTATGAGACATAAAGTGGATATTTTGACTATATTAAATTAAAAGGTTTTTTTTTACAAACAGAACCAATGCAAGATTAGAAGGAAATCAGAAAAATAGGAAAAAATGTTGATGGCAAATATCTCTGACAGAGGCCTCATTTTTCATATGTAGAGAACTGAGTTATGTTTATAAGAACAAAAATCATTCCCCTATTAACAAATGGTCAAAGTATATGAACAAACAGTCCTCAGATGAAAAAATCAAAAGCTAGCTATAGTAATATGAAAAAAATTATTATTATTATTATTAAAGAAATACAAATTAAAACAACTCTGAAGTACCACTTTATACTTACCAGAGCAGCTAGTATGACAGAAGAGGAAAATGATATATGTTGGAGGGGATATAGGAAAATTGGGACACTGATGCATGGTTGGGGGAGTTGTAAACTGATCCAACCATTTGTAAGAGCAATTTGGAATTGTCTCTAAAGGACTATAAAACCATGTATACCCCATGACACAGCATATAAGGTCTTTTAAAAAGGGGAAAGGACTTGTTTTTACAAAAATATAGCATCTCTCTTTGTGGTGACAAAGAATTGGAAAATGAGGGGATGCCCATCAACTGGTGAATGATTGAACAAGTTATGCTATATGATTTGTAATGGAATACTATTTTGCTATAAAAAATGTTGAGCAGAAGGATTTCAGAAAAACCTGGAAAGATCTTTATGAATTGATGCAGAGGGGAGTAAATACCAGGAAAAAACTATACACAGCAACAGCAACACCAAAAGATGAACATCTACAAATGACGTAGCTATTCTCAGGAACTCAATGATCTAAGACAACCCTAAAGGGCTTATGATAAAAAAAAAAGCTATCCACTTCCAGGGAAAGAACTGAAGTAGTATGAATGACAATAAAGCAGATTGTTATTCACTTAATTTTCTTCGTTTGTGTGTGTGTCTTCTTCTAGAACATGATGAATATGGAAATGTTTTTTATGATAGCATGTTGGATAATCAATAGCAAATTGCTTACCATCTTAGGGAGGGTATAGAGAAGGGAAGAGAATGTGAAACTCAAATTGTCAGAAAATAAACTCCAAAAATTATTTTTACATAAACATTAAAAATTATTATGATTATACAAATTTTTTTAAAAAAGAGAATTGGGTAGAGGAAAGTAGAAGAGGAGAAAAAAGTTTAGTGGAAATACTACTGTATTGAGAGCCATTCTTATTCTGTTCATCTAAGTTCATCATCTCCCTGTCAGGAAATGGTTAATGTTCTTTACCATTAGTTCTCTGGAAACATGTGTTGATTATGGTTCACTTTTCAAGTGTAGGGACTGTTTAGGAAAAGAGAAGACAAGTGTACTGAATCTTAGAGGCAGCAAGGGAGATAGACACTGATTTCTGCCAGAAGTGGAATTGGTGAGGTGAAGAGCCTGGATTCTTTATGGCAAGAGTAGGCTACCACACTTTCAGGCATCAATGATGATACTTTCTCAGTCTTTCTCCATTGACTAAAGCTATCGTAAGTCCATACAGTTTGCTAGACTGAATTGCTGAGTCCCTCATACAAGTTGGTTTCTAGTTACCTGTCTATGTAGAAGAATTTGAGATGAATGGAGGGATTAACTGAAATAGGGGTGGAAGTGAGTAGGAGGCTGATTGCAAAGGAAGGAGAATATTTATTTAGATTACAATAAATATCCAGCTACATAATGGAAAAAACTTAAACTGAGGCAACAAATTAGATAATATGTCTATTTTGTATGATTTAAACCATAACATTTTTTCCAATTACATGAAAAAGTTTTTACTTATGTTTTATTTTTTTATTTCCAAATTTTTTTATTCCTTCCTTCCCCTCTCTTCTTGATGAGATTATAAGTAATTTGATATAGGTTACATATGTGTGGTCAAGTGAAACATATGGAATCTACTGATATATGTATACATATTAGTATACAGTGTTTTGCAAAGCTTAAAGCACTTTATAAAGAGTCATTATTAACTAGAGTTTGTTATTTGACATTTCCATTTACTATTGTTGATCTTGAGATTCTCTCACTCAGTCTTTTTACTGTCATGGGATCTGAAACTGGACAGCACCTAACAGATCACTTAATGCAACCCCCTTGTCTTACTGATAAAAACCCGAGGCTCAGGGAGGTGAGATGGCTTAAGCATACAGTTAAGAATGGACCTCAAAGACCCCTGAGCCCAATTTCCTCATGGATGATGTAATTTACTTAAAGACATATAGTTATTAAGCTAGATTAGCTAGATTAGATTGAACTAAGGTCCTATGCCTTCATGTTCAATATTGTTTATACTTTCATCTATTTAATAATATATAAACATTATATATAATTAATATATAGTAGATATGCCATATCACTTATATAATATGTTAATGTACATACTATATTGTGTGTATATATATATATATATATATATACATATATATATATGTATGAGTGTATACATACATCATTCCCAGGCTGTGAAGCAGATTATACTCATAGCTAAATTTCTGATTAGTGTTGATTTGAAACAAAGAAATTTTTCCGGAGTTGAAAAGAAAACTTTTTTTAAAAAATGGAAAAATGACACTTTGAGAAGTGGAGCCAACAAGGTGGAAAAAACCTCAGCACTTCTGTGATGCCATGAGAATCCTCTTTGACTGATGATTAAAACATATTTCCATAAAATGAATACAGAAGTGAAAGAACTGACAAGGAGACAAAGTGAAACAACTTTCAAGAAAAGAAAAACCCAAAAGGTAGGCAACAAATATCTGGGGCACTGGGGTAAGAGAACAACAGACCCAGCAAGGAGCTGTAGCAAGGAGGGAAAAGCAAGCCAAGTGGGAGCCACCCCCACCCCATCTACTGTCCAAGACTCAGGAACCTATGTCCAAGCCAACATCCAGATCCTGAGACCCTGTCTGAGCAAATAGAGGTACAAGCCAACCCATACCCCTTGAAATTTCAAACCTGTGAGAATTCTAGTCTCGGCTTAGGACAAGGACATAATTCACACTTTGGGGTGAACAATAATACTAAGTACTGATCTTTTTGCTAAAAGCCCAGGGCAGAGGTCTAAGACAGGATGATCAAGGGTGTGCCTGATTGGATTAAGAACACAGTGAGAGCAAAACTTGAAACTAAGCCTGTGGCAAGTCTTTAAGCTATCAGAATCACAAGGGTTAATTGAATCATAAGGGGGGAGAGGATCTTAGCCTTTAGACCAACACATCAGTGCCCCAAGCCTACCTATAATTAGATAGGGAAAATGGGCAAACCACAAAAAAAGCACCTAACTCTAAAAAAAAATTGTAGGCAAAGAGCAAGGTACAGATGCAGAAGGGGACAGACAGTGAAAGCAAAGGATCATAGTCCAAAGAAAAATATGAATTGGACACAGATTCTGGGAGAACTCAAAAAGAACTTCAAAAACCAATTAAGAGAGACAGAGGGAAAGTGGGAAAGAGAAATGGAAGTGATACAAGAAGAAATGGGCCAATTGAAAAAGGAGAACCAAAAACTGACAGAGGAAAATCAGATCTTAAAAATCAGAACTGACCATCTAGAAACTAATGACTTTATGAGAAATCAGAATCAAAGGAATGAAAAAATAGAAGAAAACATGAAATATCTTATTGAAAAAAAAAACAACTGACCTAGAAAGTAGATCTAGGAGAGACAATTTGAGAATTATTGAACTACCTGAAAGCCAGGGTCAAGAGAAAACCTTGGATATTATATTATAAGAAATTATCAAAGATAAATAAAATTGAAATGGAAAGAATTCACAGATCACCTCCAGAAAGAAATCGTCAAATGACAATTTCCAGGAATATAATAGCTAAATTCAAGAGCCACCAAATCAAGGTAAAAATACTTCAAACAGCCAGAAAGAAATTGTTCAGGTACCAGGGAACTACAATCAGGATCACACAGGACCAGTAGCTTCTACATTAAAGGATCAAAAGGCATGGAATATGATATTAAGGAAGGCAAAAGATTTGAGTTTGCAACCTAGAGTCAACTATTCAGCAAAACCAAGTATATTCTACAGGGGAAAAAATGAGCATTCAATATAATAGAAGATTTTCAAGCATTCCTGAGGAATAAGCCAGATGTAAACAAAAACTTTGAAGTCCAAATACAAGACACAATTACAACTAGATCTAAATAATTGGAAAAAGATTAATTGCTCATGGGTAGGATGAGCTAACATAATAAAAATGAAAATCCTGTCCAAATTAATCTATTTCTTCAATGCCATACCTATCAAACTACCAAAAACTACCACTTATTTTTATAGAATTAGAAAAAAATATGACAAAGTTCATCTAGAAGAACAAGAGAACAAGAATATCAAGGGAAATAATGAAAAAAAAATGTGAAGGATGGGGACCTAGCAGTACCAGATCTTAGACAGTACTATAAAACAGCTGTCATCTAAATAGTATAGTACTGGCTAATAGACAGAAGGATGGATCAGTGGAATAGACTAGGAGTAAATGATATCAGCAAGCTAGTTTTTGATAAAACCAAAGAGCCCAGCTTTGGGGACAAAAACTCCCTATTTGACAAAAACTGCTTGGAAAGTTGGAAAACAATATGGGAAAAATTAGGTTTAGATCCATGTGTTACACCATATACTAAGTTAAATTCATCATGGGTAAATGACTTAAATATAAAGAATGAAATCATAAATGAATTAGGTAAACAAAGAATAGTATGCCTGTTCTGTGGGAAAGGAAGGAATTTAAGACCAAGCAAGAGACAGAGAACATTACAAAATGTAAACTGAATGACTTTGATCACGTCGAACTAAAAAGTTTTTGAACAAACAAAACCAAAGCAAACAAAATTAGAAGGAGAGCAACAAACTGGGAGAATATTTTTATAACAACACTCTCTGCAAAGGTTTAACCTCCCAAATATATAAGGAACTAAATCAATTGAATAAAAAAATCAAGCCATTCCCCAATTGATAAATGGGAAAAGGACATGAATAGGCAGTTTTCAGATAAAAACATCAAAACTATCAATAAGCACATGAAAGTCTTCTAAATCTCTCATAATTAGAGAAAGGCAAATCAAAACAACTCTGAGATACCACCTCACAGCTAACAGATTGGCCAATATGACAGTAAAATACTGGAGAGGATGTTGCAAAATTGGGACACTAATACACTGCTGGTGGAGTTGTGAATTGATCTAACCATTCTGGAAGGTAATTTGCAACTATGTCAAAAGGGCATTAAAAATGCTTGCCCTTTGATCCAGTCATACCACTGCTGAGTTTGTACCCCAAAGAGATAATAGGGAAAAATACTTGTACAAAAATATTCATAGTTACACTCTTTGTAGTGGCAAAAAACTGGAAAATGAGGAGATGTCCATCGATTGGGGAATGACTGAACTAATTGTGGTATCTGAGGGTAATGGAATACTATTGTACTGAAAGGAATAATGAACTGTAGGAATTCCATGTGAACTAGAAAGACCTCCAGGAATTGATGCAGAGCGAAAGGAGCAGAACCAGGAGAACATTGTACACAGAGTGATACATTATGGCACAATTGAAGGTAATAGACTTTTCTACTAGCAGTAATGCAATAACCCAAGACGAAACAGAGGAATATATAAAATGAATGCTATCCACATCCAGAGAAAGAACTGTGGGAACAGAAATGCAGAAGAAATGCATATGATAACTCATGTAGTCTGATATGAATATGGTTAGGATTTTGATGTTAAAAGATCATTCTATTGAAAATATGAATAACACAGAAATAGGTTTTCAACAATAATACATGTATAACCCAGTGGAACTACTTATCAGCTTTAAGAGGAGGGATTAAAGGGGAGTAATCATCAATCATGTAACCATGGACAAATATTAAAAAATATTTTTAAAATGGGAAATATGGAATTTCAATCCTGCATTTGTTTTCAAAGATAAATAATGACATCAGGTTCAAATTTGTCAAAGGCTAAATAATACAGGAATAAAAAGATAATTGTTAGAAACCAACCAAAACGTAAATTAGATTCTTCAGGGTATGAGGACTTTCTCCACCTGAAGGGTTGAATTTCAATCAACTGAAGCATAATGCTTTCATAACTATTGGCAATTAAAAAGCAAGTATTCAAAGATGAAAGAAATAATTGGAATTAGAGAAAAATGAAAAATGTTCATTAAATAGATGGTTGCATTCCCTTTGGTAAAAATCTCATTAGGTAATCAAAGTATATTGAGATTTTTAAATCACTGGTGTTGGATTCTATCCATTTGACTGGCTAGCCTTGTTATAGATGGGTTTTATTATGCATAATTTTTTCAAATCATAGAATCATTAACTTATATAATTTTAGAGTTGAGAGGACCTTTAGAGGTCAAATATTTCAATTATCTTCATTCCTTTGTACTCATTTCTTTACTTAGCTATTCTGTTTTGAATAGCTCTAATGGTGTTCTTTACATGAAACTTAAATATCCTTTCTGTAACTTCCACTCATTGCCCTTGTTCTGCTTTCTGTCTAATCTCTTTTTCACATCATAACCTTTTAAATACTTTAAAGAAGCTATCATGACTCCTTTAAATCTTCTCTTTTCTAGGTTAAATATTCCCCAGTCTTTCAACCACTCATTCCCATGTAGCAGCATGATTTTAAATCCCTTCCCCTTATTAGTTTTTTTCCTCTGTTTGCTCTCTAGTTTATCAACTAAATTCTTACTAAAATTTTGCACTTGAAACAGAACTTAATGTAGTTTAGCCAGAGTAGAATACAGAAGAGCTACCATCCCTCTTTTTCTATTCACGATGTTTCTATTAAAGACAACTGAAATCACATTAGCCATCTTTGACTGCCATATTACAATGTTGACCCTTATTGAGCTTCTAGTACATTAAAATCTCCAGAACTTCTTCATAATTTCTATTCTCCATACATACTCTATATTCCTATAGTCAGGTAGTTTTGGTAATTTTCTTTAATTTTTAAACCTCGGTATAGACTTTTAAAAATTTAAATTTTAAAAATTAAAAAAATACTATTATATTTACTTAAGTGTTTCAAATCTTTTTTTCTTTTTGGTATGCCAAAACCTTTGAGGATAAGGTATTAAGCTTCACAATACCCACAGAATTGATTAGCACACCATCTCTGCTTGCACCCAATCCATTGATTAAAATGTTGAATAGCATAGTGCCAAGGTCAGATGTCTTTGGTAATTCACCAGAGGTTTTCCAACAAGATACTATCAGTGCATTAATCACTATATTTTGGTTCTGATCATTCAAGGCATTTGAAATTATCCAAGTTATATTAATATCTCACCTAAATATCTCCATCTTATCCAAAGAATATACTTTGGCAATATGCCAGTATGATAAATGTATGATATTTTACTGATGAAGTTAATCTTACATAACTTATTTTTAATGAACCTATTCTGTCTTTGATCTAATTTTTTCTTATTTCTTTTGGAAACTTGCTTCTATTAGGTTCCTTCTGTTATATCTTTGCTCCCTTATTTTTAATCCATTAAAATGATTGGCTTCTCTACTTTTTACCCAGTCCCAAAATAGTTTTAATGATTACTGCTTTGAATCTAGTATTATTATGTCCCTTCCCACTTTTATTTTTGTTAATTCCTTTGAGATTTTGACCTTTTTTCTTCTAGATGAATTTTATTATTTATTCTATCTCTAAAAAGTAATTCTTGAATAGTTTGAGTGAAATGCCATTAAATAGCATACTACTTTATTATTATTATTATATTCATCATGAGCAGCTACTATCTTTTCATTTATGTAAGGTTGTCTTTATATTTTATAGAGTGTTTGGGGATATTCCTGTGTGGGCTTGGTAGATAGAAGCACAAATAGCATTTGGAAAATGGTTTTCAGTAGTTTGAAATAAAGTTTTGGGACTCAGGAATGGTTAGTGAACTGCTCACACCCATCGCTACGCAAAGGCAGAGTTGGCCAATTTTGGTTGGACTTTATATATATATTGTAGCATATCAATGAACAGGTCAAAAACTGGGGCCCAGCACAGCTATGTTTCAGTAGCTCACATGTATGGTTTGTAACCTTTATTTTGATGTAGTGAACTATACTTTACTGCAGAGACAACTTCATAAAATGGATGGAAATCTGACTTTGGAGTCAGAATGACATGGATTCAAATATTGCTTCTGATTCATACTGTCTGTATGACTATGGACAAGTTCTTAAACTTCTCAATGACCTCAGGTCAATGTACAGTTGCTTCAAGACAACTGCAGAAGAATTGCTGATCTGGCATCCCTGTTGAGGGAATTTCCTCACCTGAGTGCTCCTTGTACAGATAAAATAATAGATAAAATAATAGATATGCATCAAAACCCCAAACCAAACAACTCTAGCTAATCAAGGTCTTTAAGATTGGTCAGTAGACTTTTAAGACCCTGAAAGACACATGATATGAGTTTTAGGAAACAAATCGAATTGAATCTTTGTAATAAATATTATCAAAACAAGTTCTAAGTAGAAATACTTGACATTCAGGAGGTCAGAAAACTGCAGTATCATGGAATATAACACTAAACCAGAAACAGATGAACTTGACTCAAACCAGAGAAAGTCTTTGTGCTTTCTGTCAGTAGGCGTCAGAAAATCTTGGTCTTGGTTTTCCTTAAGCCCTTTCTCAGAACCCTGTTCAACTGTAAATTCTTTACAAGCTCAATGATTGAATTTCCTAGCTCAACACCAGATTAGAAGCTTTAGGACAATCTTATAGGATCAAATGGTTGGGATAGGTAGCTCCTAGACCTGGAGGGATAGCTATCACATATGGCAATGTAGTTATGGAAGAGGAACTGGCACCAAAGGGGATTTCAGACCAAGACAGGAAGGGATTTTTGTGATGATGATCCTTATTTGTCAAGAAAAAGCTAAATTACAGAATAACAGAATAATTTTTGGAAATAAAAAGGTACAGATTACCTAATACTATTCTTAACAATCTTGCCCAGGACTGAATAGTCCTTAGTAATACTTTCCAGAGTTGTTTTTTTTTTCTGATGGTAGAAGTGAAGAGAAATTTTGAAGTTGACACAGCAAGGTACTAGCAGAATTTGGTATAGAATACAAGTATATTCAGGGTGCTTTATTCAATAAGGCAGATTTGGGTGTAATATATTATATTAGTTCAAGTCTGATCTCTGATATAGACTGTGTGATCCTAGACCATAGGTTAAACCTCCTTAACTCTATAAAACTAGAATGAATGAAGTCTTTGTTAAACTCTTTATCTATGCCACCCATGATGCTAAATACCAGTGATACAAATAGACAAGTAACTTAGTCTTTTAAGGAGCTCATATTCTAATTGGTGGAGGCAAAACATTTAAGAGGGGTCACAGCTGCAGGATAGAAGGACCCCAAAGTTTTAAAGTTGTAGCTGTAGGGTAAATGGCAGACCCAGGAGTCCTTAGAGAATATTAGTAGACCAAATAGCCTTAATGCAATTGAATATCTAGCTGACCAAAATGTACAAGCTTTTTGACTTAATTTAGAGATTGAGAATCATTGTGCAATGGGAAGCAGATCTTATCAAATTACAGTGAAGGTGATATCTCTATTGACAGAGGGACTTTTTCACCTGCACCTTTGAAATCATGGGTCAGCAGATAAACAAGATAATATATTTAGTGAATCACTTTAGGGAGAAAAAAATGATCTCAAGAAGTAAATTCAGTTTTGGAATGTAGGATCATAGAGCTGGAATGGGACCTCAGGAGGACATAAACCTCTAAACATAGCTGTGCAAAATCAGCCAAATATCTTATTTTTAGAATCATATAGGTCTAGAGAGTTGACTGAAAGAAACACTTTTGTCTTGAACTTGGTGTTTTATACTCACAAATGTCACCTAAACTGCATATCTGTTTTTGTAATTTGCATCTACTTATCCTAGCATCAATTTAAATCTTATCATAGATTTAGATCTCCAGGTCACCAAACTTTTTCTTTAATAGTCCCAATAACGCCAGGAATTAAGGCCCATTTTCAGCCATTTTATTATGTAAGTGAAATAACAATCCTGTCTTTCCTTACAGATTTTCTTTCCTACTCTGTGGCCCCCATCCATAGCTGTTCAGTACCCTCATACTGCTCCCCCCTTGGGCCCTTCTCTGTCATACCCCACATGATTCAGACCATTTTCTTCCTTTTTCTTGCCCATCTAAACTTACATAATGATCTGTGTTCCATTCATATAAGGCCCTACTTCTACTTTCTAGCAATAAAGAAGATGCTTTATCACATATTTTGCTGTTATAAGTGATATGTGTCTTCTTTTACAACATGATGAACTTGGAAATATTTATTGCATAATAGCACATGTACAACCAATATCATAATACCTGCATCTTGGGATGGGAGGATGGAAGGGAGAGAACATGATTCACAAAATGTAATTGGGAAAAAATATGTTTTGCTGTTATACCTTAAAGACTTAAAATCAGTCTGACTTGTGGTTGAAGATTCCTACATGTGTTATCTCCCCTAATTTGAATGTGAGTTTCTTGGGAGCAAGGACTATCTAGCTTTTTTCTTTGTGTTTTCAGTATTTGGCATAGTGCTTCACAATACTATGCATTTAATAAATGCTCAATTTATTCATTCATTCCAAAGGGCTAGTCCTTTAATTATAGATTTAGAGAGTTACTTAGGACATCTAAAAATATGCCAAGGTATTAATGAGTCTCCATGTATCACTATTAACAGTGCAAGGTTTTTTAACCTTTTATGTATCATGGTCTCTTTTGGAAGGCTAGAGAAGCCTATGGACCCCTTTTTAGAATAATATTTTAAGTCTATAAAATAAAATATTGTATTAATTAGAATTTTGAACCCTTGGATTTCATCCCCCAGAAGTCCTTCAGTATTTTCCAGAATTCCTCTCCTCTGTCCACCACATTGTGTGGTCACATTTGTATGTAGTTCAGTGTCTCCTCCCTCTCTTTTTCTTCTTTCTTGAGATTGTGGGCGAGTTAGGCAGGTTTTGCTCTAGCTTTTTATTTTACGTTGTTATTAATAAATCTTATAATACCTGAGTTTATGTATATTAATTTTAATTCTCACAATATATAGGATTACAAAGGAAACCAAAGGTTAGGGAAAATAAAGATATAGTTTTCTTCTAATCTAAGTTTAGTGTCCTCTTGAAATCTATCCACAGAACCTCTTTGGAGTCTTTGGAATATAGTTTAAAAATTTTATTTCAAAAACAATTTAAAACAGAATGGCTGAAAGTAATCATTTCAGGCAGCATGAAGTGAGGATGGAAATTTTTGGTCAAGTAGAATTTTCAGTGTTCTATAAATCACACTAAGTTGATAAATGATACTTTTGCCTTTAGGACCCTCCCAGATATCTCTCCTTTTAAAGTCAACTGCCTACTCAATATATATTCCTTGAGAGAAAGGGGTATTGTTTTGCAAACATATATATATATATACATATCCAAGAGACATTGATAATTGCATATCACATTGGGATAGAAGAGTGTACTTTTTTTTGAAATTATTTTTATTAGCTTTTCCTTTTTGTTCTTAAAAGCCCTTAGTCTACTGTTCTAATTTATTAAACTTTTTTAGATTAAAAAAAAAAACAACCTTACTTTCAATCTTAGAATTGATACTGGGTATGAATTCCAAGGCTAGACAATTGGGCTTAAGTGACTTGCTGCGGATCACAAAGGGAAATGTCTAAGGTCACATTTGAACCCAAGATCTCCATTTCCAGGCTTGGCTCTCTAGCCACTGAGCCACCTAGTTGGAGGGATTCTTGTCTTGCTGCATGTCTGTTTCTGAGTTGGGTCTGAGTTATGTCTGCCCTTACCATTTATTTGTCTGAGGCACAGTTCTGTTCAAAGTGCCAAGAAAAGCAGTTACTGAGATTTGTCTCACTCAAAATTCTGAGAAGGCATTTGCTCATTTGACTTTAGCAAGTTAGTTATTCAATGTTGCATATTAAGGTAAAGGAGAATGCACTGTGCCTCAGTGATCTATATATGAAGAATTAGAGAACCTTTGGATTATTAATTGGGAAAATGAGGCCTCAAGAATCATTCTTTGATGTGGAATGAATAAAATTTATCTGAGAAGATAAGAATTTGGTTCCTAACCAATGAGCTAAAGTGGGGTTGTTCACAGAGTCTGAATTTGAAAAGAGGAAGAGTGGGGGAAAGAAGGGCAGAGAGGAAGGAGAGGGATGTGGAAAACAGAGGAAAAGTCAGATTTCAGAACTGTGTGAAACAGAGATGACACTCTCTGTCCTGCCACATTGCTGGGAAGATGGGGTGGCTAATGAGAACCTGGAGTATTCTCGACTGTCACCTGCTGCTGAGAGAATAGTAATAAGAAACATACTCTTAAAGATTTTCTGCTGAGAAGAAAATGCAGAAGATAATTGCCAACATCATCCCATCTGGGGAACACAGAAAAGGAGAAGAATCTTGCAAAGGAGCAGAATTGGAGAGGCTTTGGGCTATCTTAGGATAAAAGCCATTTTTTCCTAAATGATCCTAATGGTATTTCAGCTCTAGGCATTAACTAAGTCAAAAGCTGGAAATGATACTGTTTAAAGGTAAATCTGGTTAGTAGACTATCAGCTTGGACACAGAGAAACAGAGAAGTCATCCAGTACATCAACTATTTGGCTGAGATGTCATGCCCAGTGAGTTGCCAGTTAAACACAGCATGGATCTACTCAGCTTAGTTGTAAAAGCATCTTTTTAAGACAGAAGTTATGTTTGTCTTTTGGAGACAGTTTCTAAGACAGAAGGAATACACTGAAGTTAACAGTTCTAGAATTGTGAGCTACTCCAAGCACAGGAATTTTCCAGGTTTCTGAGTTTGTCTATTCTTTCCCCGTGGGAGATTTGTGTGTCCTATAATATAACTCTAATTCTTGCTTTTGTCTCATGTGAGTACTTGGGATCTTACTGTTTTAATCCCTAATGGTGGAATGGGGGTAGGGAACACATTTGATCCAATGACAATTTCCTGCTCCCTCAGAGCATATTACTGAGGTTAATGGCTCTGTGTAGGTGGTAATGGAGTAGAGGATGGAGAGCTAAGCATTGTGAGGAAGACCTGAGATTAAGTCAAATTTCTGAATCATGTAGGCTATCTGACCTACAACAAATCATTTTATAATACTGCAGAGATCTCCAAGACTCTAAATTGTAGGTCAAGGTTTAGACTGCATTGATAGAGGGAATTTGCTCACTTGGAGTTCCTTAGGTCAATGAATTTCTAGAACTGAGAAAACCAAATAACCCCAAGTTGGTCTAGGTTTAGGACTGTCCAGGACTTCCATGACAAAGCAGGAGGCAAATACTTAAAACAACTATGCAAATATATACTATATTACCCATTAATTCAGGGGAACTGATAAAGCTTCCTAATTGTTCTGTAATGATTCTGTGTTTTTGTGGTGATGCTATCTTCTTTATTGCATAGATGTGGGATACTGGGAGATGTGCCTGAGCTCATTCACTTAATGAAGGGGGGCAGTCACTGTGTTGATATCTAGGTCTCCAAGTTCCTAGTGCACAATTTTGATGGGAAGATCAAGCATCAAATATGAGCCAAATCTGCTCTTTAACATTCAGCTGTGTGGCAGCACATGTATGCTTTTGAATGAGGAAGAAAGAAAAGGATTCATTACCAACATGAGTTGACTGTTGGATGGAGAGAAGACAATTCTCTTTTAAGAGAGGGAGAATGAGATGGATAGCAGCTATCCAGAGTTCTATTTTACTTAGGATTTTGGTTCAACTACTTCTATCAAGTTATCAATCACTTTTGGTCTCAGTTTCTTTGTCTGAAAAAATGGGCAAAAGCCTTGGGAGATAATAAACTAAGTAAAATCCCCTTTCAGATTGTATACAGAAAATTGCTCAATACATTTTTAAGGATTCTGAAAGTAGTAATGTCTGCAGAATATTCTGATTGCTCTGTGTGGATCTGAGTGTTAAGTGTCAGTAATGATTCCATTAGGTTTCAGAGTGGTATTTAACTGAATATGTCTTTTATTTGTTCATAAACACAGCAGGAATAGCAATGTCCTCAAATTAGTCCAATTAGTGGCATTTTGGGTAAGAAATATGTACATTTCTGAAGAAGGAAAGGCTCATTAATTTTGTGATCCTGGCTTTTCTTATCAGTTTTGCCTTTTGGTGCAGTTTCTTTAACCCTTCTCTAAACAGCAATTATGAAAGTGGGAGACTCATTCTGTAAAAGGCAATAGGCATGCCTGAATGGAGAGGGGAGGATACCATGTGAATTAAGATGACTTTACAATGGGCCACAGGAAGCCTTTGTCTCCTAAAGAATGACTGACTATAAAAGAGAGAATATTTGTCTGCTGAATAAAAATGCATACTTAGAAACATTTATCACTGTTGTATAGCTCTTTCATATTCTCTCTCTGTCCCTTATGACTCAAGTAAGGGGTACAAGCAGTGGGAGTAGGATTTCAATAAATAATTATAGAGGGGCATACTGTAGTTGGGAGCTTGATGGAGCATTTCCTTACATGAATTCTGATGTTTGGTGGGGGTTTGGGGAAAATATCAGAATAGTTTATGGTAAGCAGCATTTTGGTGTGTTTTGCCTTGACCTGAGAGAAAAGGCACATACCTTTCTAGTCCCATTCTCTCCTCCCATCTCCTCCCACAATTACAGTGCTTTTTTCCTGAGTGTGAAATTGCAAATTGGAATTTCAAGTTCCTTCCTTCTGTCTGAGCATAATAGCATTGCAGATACCAAAAACAGTTTATGGTCTGGAAGGTAGAAACTCAGTGGTGTTCAGTGATATCTGTCTCCACCAATCTGCCTTGACATCTCCAACCCCAATGGAAACAATTCTCTCCTCCTGGCAGCAGAAATTGGTTACGGATCCTTCAAGAGAGATGGAGGAATGAGTGGAGAGACTATGGTGATTGCAGAACTTGACCTTGAAGCTCAACAATATGATTGACAGTTTCTTACACAATGCTGGTCATTTGTAACAAGCAAAATGGCTTACCGTTTTAGTTTTGATTTCTCTTATATGCTATGTTCTGCTTCAGTGAGTATCAGCTATTATGTAATAGAATCATAGGCTCAGAGCTTTGGAGATGGAAAAGACCCTAGAGGTCATCTAGTCTAGCCTCTCTCATTTTATAAGTGAGGAAACTGAGGCCCAGAAAAAGGAAATGAATTGCCCAAGGTCACATTAGTAAGTAGCAGAGGTAGAATTTGACCCCAGAGCCTGAGACTTTAACTCCAATACTCTTCCCCCATTTAGATGGGTTATCTTTTTAAAAAATTACATGCCTATGACATTTTAATTAGCCCCTAAATATATGAAACAGATTTTTGGCACTTATTGTAACCTGAAATTTTTCAGAGGATTTTTAGTGTTCAGATATAGGGGATATGATATATGAGATAGTCAGACTGTTAGGATTGATAGAATTGGCCCTGGAAAACAGTAGGTCAGCATTACATAATTAGCTCATATACTTAAAATGCAGTTAGTGACTTCAGTAGAATAATATGTAGCCACCAGGTAGTCACACCACTTGTTTCCAAAGTAAAGACAAATTCTCCTAAGTTTTAGGTTTTAGGGGTGCTGGACAGATTAGCCAGACACAGTAAAAGGACCTTTAATTTACCCATCTTCCTTTGGTAAAAGCCAGAATCTTCAGGGGTGCCATTTTGTCTATTTGCCTCAGGGCTCTGAAATGACACCACCCAGACACAGACAACAAAAAGGGGTGGGAAGCAGAGGTTTTGTGATTGGATCTGTCTTAATTTTTATTTTTAAGAAGGACTGCTCTGAAGCCAGTTCCAGCAAAGGGACAATGACCAGTACTCAGAGGAACAATAAGTGAAATTTCTTTTCTTCTTTTTCATGTAATTTTATGGAATGAGAACATATCCCAGGAGTAATGGATAGAGAGGTAGCATAGTATCTTTCCATGCAAATTTCCTGGCTTTTCTCAGCTTCTAAAATAATTACTCTGCAGTTTGTGAATTAATAATAACTTAGTTAAAGGTTTCATTTTGTATTCTGACCAAACATGATACAAAAGGCCCACTTTTTTTCATAAATTCCCTCTCCTTTATTGGGCTTGGAAACAGTGGATTTTATCTCTTTCTTTCTGAGGAAGACTCACCAGAATCTCATAAGCAGTCATATGAAATTATTTATAATTGAGAGGTAAGAGGAGAGTGGAGGGTGCTTTGAAAGTCAGGGGCCACTGACACTGGCATTTAAGGAACTTATGTTTCTCTAGGGAAAAAGAGTCTTAGAGCCATGCTGAGATCATTGTTCTCTGCCACAATCAATGGAATTATGCATCTTTCAGCAGGCTTAAAGCAATTCCCTTTCCTTTAAATTTTTGAATACCTAAAGACTACACATTCCAATGGGGATAAGAAATTATAGTTTGACCTACATAAAGTCTTCAAAATATTAGAGGCTACTAGTCTGATCCTAGCTAAATCTGAGCATGCCCATTTATATAAATGAATTTCTTTATTATAATGAATTTGACCTTGTTTGTTATCCCCATCTTCTCCAATCATTCTGTGTGTAGATACTTCCATAATAAATAATCAATCACATATAGGAAAGTGTGTTCTGGAAGCAATACAATTTATTTATATTTCATTATCAAGCAAGCATAATATGAATTGTATTTTTCTTGGGCTAGCTTGGTTGCATAATGGACAGAGTGCTTAGTCTGAAATCAGGAAGTCTTATCTTCCTAGGTTTGAATCTGGCCTCAGAGACTAGACAGTTGACCTTTAGCAAGCCATTTAATTCTGTTTACCTCAGTTTCCTTATCTGTAAATTGAGCTGGAAAGGGAAATGCAAACAACTTCAGTATCTTTGCCAGAAAATCCTAAATGGGATCACAAAGTATCAGACAGGGCTGAAAATGACTGATCAACAACAATTTTTTTTTTCATGAACTTGTCTCATTTGATTTCTTAGAACACATTAATAAATATGGCATCTCAATACAAATATAATGAAAAATAATTCAGCTAGGAGGATGGCTTAGCAAATTATGATATATAAATGTCATATACTATTGTGCCATGAGAAATAATAACAATGAATAGTTCAGGGAAAAATTAGAAGACTTATAAGAATCAAGGAACTATATATATATACAGTGGCTATGATTTGAATTAAGACAGTATTCAGATGAAACTGATATTATGGCCCTTAACTCCTGTATCATTTGTGTCAGTTAAACTATTTTTCGTTGCATTTTCAATACCTCCTGTCTTAAGTAATACTAAGTATTGGTTCCAAGCAGAAGAGCATTAAGGGCTAGGCAATTGGGGGTAAGTGACTTGTCCCAAACATTAAGGAAATGTTAGCAACAAAATTTTCCAGATAAAAATAACTTGTATATTGCCCAGGTAGTGTCAAATAGAAATTAAGGATTGATGATTGAAAAGAAAGTGTTGGTTACAGGGCATTGCAGGTGTTCATTGGTTAACATAACCAGGTATTGTCCATTGTTGTTTTCCTTTAGATGTTTTACAGTTTGTTCTATTTTTGGTTTATGTTTTCCAAAAGACAATCACCCCAAAAGATTTGAAAAATTGTTTATTTCAGATGTCTTTGAAACGGTATGATCAGTTTAATTATAGAAATATCACTGGGGGGAAAAGTAACACCCTGAAACAGGTGTCTGTTAGTACATATACTCCCCCCTCCCATATTGTTGCTAATTTCTGGACCATTTTCTTTTGTTAATAATTTATAGATTTGTCATAAGAATTGTGCATGGCTACTTTCCTTGAGTACATACTGAAAAGATGTCTCTAAGCATGTCTTGTTTGTGATCATGGGAGACTTCCTCCCCCCTCCACTTTTTAAAAAGGAATTTTAAATAGAAATCTTCCTATTAAGATGATTTGATTAGGTGAAGGTTGTGATGGCTGCTCATGAGCAATTTCAAATGACATAAATTATATTTTTAGATTTTACATTTGCAGTTTTCACAAAGAAATGAAGAAGGATCTATTTCAGGGAAATAACATCGCTATTGCTACTTGTCATGTGTGCCTGACATGTGGCATTTTATGATAAGAATTGTCTGCAGTAAATTCACATAATGTAAAATTTTTAAAAAATCAATTCTACTTTTCAAGTAACTTCTAACTCAAAGCACCTAATGCTTAATGCAATTTAACTTAAAGTTTTGCAGTGAATGTTCAACCAGTTCAAAGTCTTTTATGTTACTCCTACCTTGAATATTTGTTTCACTTAAGACATTATATAAATAAGTTATTAGTGCGCGCACACACTCACCTTGGGATCCTTGAATTTGGAGAACAAGTCCCAAAATACAAAATATCAGTTCAATTTCCAAATGCATTCTGGCTATTGATCATGGGCTACTTCTGATGGTGGTTGATTTAAAAAAAAAAAACAAACCTTTTATTCTTATCTCAGATGTTATTTTAAAAACAGAAGAATAACTGAAATAGCCAATAGAAGTCTTTCTTCTTTCTTTAAATTCTTCTTATGAAGCTTTTTGATTGATGCATTTCTGTGTCAGAGTCCTAAGGAGGAATTGTTGTAACGTACCAAGATAAAGAGTGGACCACCAGTTCTCTAGGTTTGTCTGTATATTACAAGAAACCAAGTGGGGGTGCTAGTTTCTGGGAAAAAGCCAGCAGTATATGTTTCTGGAATAATCTGCTCATCTTCTGCTCAAACATAATCCCTGCTTAAGAGCCAATGGAAGAATTGTTATCCTATTAACCTTCTGGAATAGCATCTGTCAACCTTAGTTTTAGGACTCCTGGACACCATTATAAATAAGCTACTGGAATCCATTAAAAATGGCCATTGACAGAAGGGACAACTTTTTGAAAAAGCTATACAACTATTTTGGTGACATAGAAAGTTTGGGAGACTCAGTCAGATGCCAAGAAAGGTGGACATTTTAGGGTAAGATGTTTCCAAAATGATACAAATAGGCAAAAATTCATTGGAAGATGATAACTGCTTCCCTGAGAGTATCGGCCTCTTTGTTTGTAGAGATGTAAAACCTTCTCCAGCCTCACACTAGATGAAAGCACCTGCACCTTCCTTCTAATCAAACATTGGAAGAAATGAATTGGGAGAAATAAATTTAAAAAGATAATTACCAAAAGATAATAATCCTATCTTTTGGAACAGTCATTTTAAAACTAAAGATCACATAGAAGGGAGAGAAATCAGTTAGCTGAAATAGATCAAGAAAATTCTGTAGACAGTGTGAATTTTAAAAGTCTCCATCTTGGTCTAGCACCCAAAAAATTGTGCACACCCACACTACATGGGCATGTGCTAGTCAATGACAAATCAGAAATAACTAACTGCCCATCTGGGCTGTCCTAAGCCAAGCTAGAGCCAACCATTGGCATTTGTGAGACACAGGAAGTGAGGTAGGGAACAGCTTTTGGGAGAGGTTATGAGCACTAAACTGTAATGGTAAAAAATGTGGCTACAACAGGTACAATGAATAGGTGGTTCGTCACCTTAATTCTGCTATAGTAATCTTGCTATATCAATATAGGATCATAGAACTCAGTTGAACAAAGTTAGAAATCAGCTTGTCCAACTGCAATATTTTTTACAGATAAGGAAACTAAGACCCAGAAAGGTAAGGTGATTTGTCCAAAGACATATAGCTATTAAAACATTTAGAGGGCTAAAAAAAAAATAGTTTGAAGGAACACGCTGCATGAATCAATTGATTCAGTGTATTTTCTTTTTTTGACAAAAGAAAAATAAAATGGAGTTAATTTTAACTAAAAATTAAATGACAATATCTGCTTTTAGTTATTTGTATTTGAAGTGTATCTGAACAGATTGGAAAAATTGTACTAAACTATTTAAAAATTTATATCAATTGATATGTCTGAATTCAAACTCAGATCCTCAGATGTCAAAAGAATGGGTTTTTCACTATACACTGCTTTATTAAGATGCTTAATAAATGTCTGTCTACTTTATTTGGTAGTCTATGAATTTTTAAATTCCATCTTATGCTTAGTCTCTCAATTAGCTTCCTTGTTTCTTAGACTACAGTTCTGGGAATCCTAACATCTTCCTTGTATGCTAATTGTGTTGTTTATATGTTCCTAACCTGAGAGATTTCCTCACTCAGTAAATCTAATCCATTACCAAGCTTTGCTAATTCTCTTTACATATGTCTGGTATCCTTTTCCTCCACTCTCCTAGCACAACCTGCACCTTGGTTCAGACTCTTTTTTTCTCTCCTGAACTATTAAAATAGTCCCTTACTCAATTTTCCCTTTCTAATCCATTCTCAACAAAGCTGCCACGATGCCACTCTCCTAACTAGTTATCTCTTCTGTTGCCTAATGACTGAAATGCAAACTCTTCTTTTTGGCATCTAAAGCCCTACACCAGGTTCCAGATTAACATTCTAGACTTATTTCACCTTAATTCCCTTTAGTCTATGTAACACACACACACACACACACACACACACACACACACACACACACACAAACAGCTGGCTTACTTTCTGTTCACTGAACTTGATATTCTATTCTCCTACTTTGAATTCTTTCTCAGTTCAGCTTTTATGCCTCATTCTATGGAAGCTTTTTAATCATCCACTTGATAGAGACAGTAAACAGAAAGCTGGGTGTGGAGTCTGGAAGACCTGAATTCAAATATAGCCTAAGACACTTGCTAGCTGTGTGACTCTTAGCAATTCAGTTAATTTGTCTGCCTTGTTTTTATCAACTTTAAAATGGGGACAATAATAGCTCTTACTCCTATTGTTGTTGTGACTGTCAAATGAACATTAATGAGGCACTTAGCACTGTTAGGCAGGTAGTAGGTACCCTATGAAAGAATGGGAAATATTTAATTTTTACTTAGAATTTTTATAGTAGAAGAAGAAAATGTTCCTATAACCAGAGATTTACAGCTAGAAGGAATTTTAGAGCCATATTGTGCAGTTCTCTAATTTTACAATGAGGAAGCAGAGTATAAAGGAAGTTAAATGACTTGTCTAAGGTCACACAATAGTGCATCAAAGCAGAATGCAAATATAGAACCTCTGATTCCAAATCCATCACTCTTTTGAATGATGTCATTAATGTTTATAGGATCATAAAATCAAAACTAGAAGGGACCTGAGAAATTATTTTGTTTAATCCTCTCATTTTCACATGAGTAAATTGAAGTCTACAGAAATGAAATGACTTGCACAAAGTCACACAGGTAGTAGGTAAACAGAGCTGAATATAGTCTCTCTGGTTCTAAATCCAGTATCAAGGTTCCTCTAACAACTTGCACATGGTTTCACAATGCTACTCAATTATATATCAATAAGTATGATCCACATTTCTGGGGAATAAGTGAGAGAGAAAGATAGATAGATAGATAGAGAGAGAGAGACAGACAGACAGAGAGAGGCAGAGAGACAGACACAAAGAGACAGAGTTCATTTGAAAGGCAGGGAGGCAAGAGATAAGAGTATTCAGGTACAAATATAGCTAGGAATTCAGTTTGCTTTGCATTCTGAGTATATGACAAAAATAGTGAAATAAGGGTGGAAAAGGAAGTGCAAGCAAGATATATCAGGCAATGCATTTTGCATTTTATCCTATATTCTATTTTTACGTTTTCCAAGTAGTGTTATCCTGGAATCTTGCCTAAGAACCGAGATGGGAGATTTCTTGTGCAGAACAGCTTTGGGGGATGTCTCAAGAGTAATCACAGATCCAAGAATTTGATTATCTGACCTTCTAGACATAGAAAGGGAGTTCCTGAGCAGTATGCCTCTTGGGAAAAGAAAACGATTGTCCATAAATACCCTTGAAGCTGGCAAATCCTAAAAGTCTAAAATCATTAGATGAAGTAGAAGACTTGAATTTTATTCCTTTTTATAACTGATTTATTGGGGCCTAGGTCTGACGAGAATAGATATGCCTGTCCAGAAGTTTCAAAGTGTTTGTTGGTCGACTTCCACAAAGAATCCAATTCATAGCCAACTAGCATTTATTAAGCACCTGGAGTCCTTGGATGCCTGAGCAGTCGGTTTCATTTGTTAAGCATCTGTTAGGTGCTAGATGCTAGACATTCCACTAAGTTCTGGGGAGGAAAAGAAAGGCAAATGATAGTACCTGCACTCAAAGACTTTACAGCCTAATGGAGGAGACAACATGTAAAAATTACCTATGTACAAACAAGATACATATAAGTTAAATCAGAAGTAATCAACAGAGGGAAATCATTATCACTTAAGGGAGTTGGAAGAGGCTTCTTACAGAAGAAAGGGTTCTAGCCTAGATTTGAAGGAAATCACAGAAACCAGAAGGTAGAGATGAGGAGGCAGGATAATTGAATCAATGGGAACTGATAACATCATCAGGTGAAATAATAGAGAGGGGAATAGAGAAGATGGCCTAGGCAGAGCTGGACAGCACTCACATTTAACAAATATGACATTGATGAAAATCAAGCAAAGAAGACTTGGACAACAAGGAGGAGAACTAGAAGAGATCGTAGAGAGAAGAGGATGGTAAACAGTGTCAGAAGGGCAAGAAGGAGGAGGATTGAGTAAAGCCTAGATGTAGCAATTATGAGACCATTTGTAACTTTGAAGAGAGCAGTTTTGGCTGAATGTTGAAGTCAGTAGAGAGTTAAGAAAAGAGTAAGAGGAAAGGAAGTGGAAACATCTCTTGTAGACAAGGAGGCATTAAAAATTTGGGAGGCATTGTGTGCAGTTCCCGGGGAAGATGAAGATTTCACT
Source organism: Monodelphis domestica (assembly GCF_027887165.1). Taxonomy (NCBI): domain Eukaryota; kingdom Metazoa; phylum Chordata; class Mammalia; order Didelphimorphia; family Didelphidae; genus Monodelphis; species Monodelphis domestica. The sequence goes on from NC_077228.1 coordinate 327,983,790, forward strand.
GGAACGCCAAAGTCTTGTCCTACTGTTGACAAATTCAGTGCATCATGTGTTTTTTATGTCTGTTTATGGGCTCTGGTGAATTCCTTTTATCTTCAGAATTTTCTATGGGGTGCAATAAAGGTAGTCCTCTACCTGATGTACATCTGTTACCTTAATCACCTATACAATGCAGGAGCTAGGGGAATCATTACCCATAGCGGTGGAAACCCAGACATGAACATTCTTGGAAATTTCCTGGCATAAATTCTGAGTGAGTATTATGAGCCATAGAGATATTGATCTCTTAGGACCATTTTTGCAATCAGATCTAGTCCATGAGCCCAGATGTTAGTGGCCTTGGGACAAGACTTACATGTATATTTGTTTTTGTCCTGAAATATCCAAGTTAATTACTGTGCATTTTAACCCACTTGTGCATTTGCTAAGCACATTTGTTTTTTACATTTTCACAGCAAAATCTGGGGGGGAGGTGAGAGAGAAAGACAAACAGGCAGAGAAAGAGACAGAGACAGAGAGTCCAAACTGACGATGCACATTAGTAGTTTAAACGTCAAAAGGTTCCTACTTTTAAAGACTATTTCTTTTGAGGAGCAACAGGGAGAAGAGTCCTTAACAGTCCTATACTTCATCTACACTGCCCTATTTTATTTAGTCAAAAATAGGTTTTCCTATTATAATTATTAATGGCCACGTTTTTCAATGCTTCTCTTTCTAAAGAAATAAAAAATGATAGTCATTCAGAATTCCCCAGAAACCTGACAACAGCACATTTAAAAGAATCAATGCCCTTTGAACTTCAACTTTGCTATTTCAAAGTTCTGAGAAAAATTATTTTTTATTACATTGAGCATTGCAGAGAAGTACTTTAGCTACCAGTTTCCCCATTCTTACTATTCTGTCCATGATATGGAGGTGTTAAGTATTGGATGTGCTTGAGGCTATCCAGCAGGCACTGAAAGTTCATTGAATACAGTAAATGTTCATCTTCAAGGAGATATAATGAGAACATACTTTTTGTGAAATTAAGTTATTCTTTAAATGAAGAGAAAAGAAATACATTTTAAATTAATTAAAACAATTTTACCACATTGTCCTTAGTGAAATGTATGACCTAAAGCAGCTTTTGGATTAAACAATCAACCAAATAAATGGCAACAGGTGTTAGCTGATCTTTAAGCTACTTTTCATGTCGTAGTAGCATCTTTATGCATTTTTCTGTTTAGTGAGAAAACTTAATCCCTAATCTTGATAACTATCTCTAAAACAAGAATGATATCTATCTATCTATCTATCTATCTATCTATCTATCTATCTATCTATCTATCTATCTATCTATCTATCTATCTATCTATCTATCTATTATAGCTAAAATAGTGCTTTTAGAAACCAACAATAATTACTTTGTCATATTATTTTAAAGTGCAACTCACTGTTAATTAATCTAGAAGTGATTTTTCTAGATGGTTGTCTATCAATAATCATATATTCTTAAAGAGGTAAGGTCTTCCTCTTCTTCTCTAGTCTGGTAGAATTTCTATAAAGCATTAAAAATGTACAAGTACTGCATGAATAGGATAGTGATTTTTTGTGCTGCAGCCATAATTCTAAATAAGGAGACCTAAATGGGTCAAATGGAGCCCTTAATGATTACTATACAGAAACATTTTACTTTCATGCACCCCTTCTGGCAAAATTAAACCTTTCATTAACAGAAGGAACTTTTTCTTGGTTAGGAAAAATAGGTTTTCAGAAAATATTCCCCTTCTCATCAGAAAAAAAGAAAGGAAAAAAGCTATAAGACTTAAGAGCCAGGAAAAAATGTTATTTCATGTAAAAATTAAATGAAATTCTTCAAACTTTGGGGGCTATTTATGCATGAAGAACTATCCCAGGTGCTGAAATTGACTCTATTATGACCTTTCACTCACATTTTTAAATGACTAGCTTACTACCTGTAGATAGGATACTTAAATAAACATCATGGATGGACATAAGATGCATTTCTCTCTGCAGTGACTGTTGTTTGCTCCTTTAGCAGACGAGAAGAGAGAATATGCTTTCCAAATGAATCAACTTCATGAAGAAATTCTGGGTTCTTTTCGATTGCTGGATTGACCTACTGAAGAGAAGCATTCTTTTGTATTTCCAAAATGTCCAAAATCACCAGTGAGTCTTATTAACTTGCAATCCTGAGCCATGCCAAGAGGAAAAAGTTGTTCATTTTTTTTTTTTACTATTTTAACCCAATTATAGCCTTGGTGAAAATTCATTTCAATTCAACTCAGCAATGATTTCCCAACTTCTACTATACTAAATGCAAGGCATTGGGCTGTTGCTCAGGATACAAAGGAAAAAAAATGAAATGGTCCCTGACCTCAAAGAGTTTAAATTCTGCTTGTGGGATGCAGAATACATGTAGATAAGGAAATATAAGGTTCCAAAACAATTTTAGGAGAAGAGCTTTAAAGGCAGAGGAGATAAAGAAAAGCCTTACCTAAGTGATACTTGAATTGAGGTTTATAGAGGACTAGAGATTCCAAGAAGTCGAGGTGACAAGACGGTGCATTCCCAGCATTGGGGTAAACAATGATAACCATTTCCCCACATTATAGTGGAAGATAGAATGACATGTTCAGGTAAAAGCATCTAAATTTGGCTAGCAAGTTAAATGTGTGATGGGTAAGGATGCAAATAAGTTTGGGAAGGCAACCTGGAAGGTGGCTTGTGAATGATTTCAAATGCTGGGGGAGTTAGTGGGTTTTTTGGAGATAATTAAGTGAGAGTTTGCTTTTATCTTCTCCAGGCTCTCCTGATATTGACATTAAGCTTATTATGTCACTACATGAAGGTTCTTGAGCAAAGGAAAGTCATGGTAAGACCTATACTGTAGTGATATTCTTTGGCAGTTCTGCAGATTATTTGGAATTAAGAACCAATTAAGAAGTTATTTCAGTGGTCCAGTTGAGAATTGATGAGGATCTAAATTAGAGTAATAATGACATAAATGGAGAAAAGAGAGGGGCTGCTGGACATACAGAGGTAGAATCAATAAGACTTCACCATTGTTTGGGTATGGAAGATAAGAGAAAAAGAAGATTGTGTTGCTTTTAATAGAAATAGAGAATTTAGGAGGTGAGATATGTTTAGGAGAGTTATTTCCATTTGTACATGTTGAGTTTGAGGTGTCTGTGTAACATCCATATAGAGATGTTTGCATAGAAATGACAATTAAAGCATTGGGAAGTGATGAGAAAAGTTCAATAAATATTTGTGGAATTCCTACTTCCTATATGCTTGACACAACTGAGGGAGATACTCTTGTCCTCAAAGAGCACTCCATCTTGTAGATTGATACATAAATAAGGATAATACAAGATAGAATATGAAAATGTCCAAGAGAGATAAGATACTGTGAGAGTTCATAGGAAGAGGATATACATTCTAACTAGAGAGATAAAAAAGACCACTTGAAGGAGGTAGCATTTAAGTGGGATCCTGAAGGATTTCAAATGATGGAGATATTAATGTTAATTTAAGAGACCCAGTCAGGAAGGGTATTCCAGACACAGATAATATGAATAAAAGTATGAAAATAAGCATGATTACAAGTTGATTGCCTTGGCTGATGTCTAGGGTATGGGATGAACTGTCACTTCTAACAAAGACAAAATGCCCAAGGTCTTATCCCCTGCAAGGTTGGTTAAGTTCCTTCATTATTAACTAAGGTTTCACCCAATGTAGCAAGGTACAATATCTCACATAGCTCATATGGCATTATTGTTTACTGCTTGGTAAGCAGAGAAAAAGGCAATTGAAGAGGGGAGAGAAGCAGTAATACTTAAAGCAGTGCCATCTAAATTAGGGATAGAACATCAGCACTTACCCTCTTAATCTTTATCCTTTCTCATATCAGCAAACAGTTAGAGAACTGCACATAAAATCCATCTGCAAGGAGAACTAGGCAAAGAACAGATGGAATCCGACAAAAGCTGGTTGCAACAAGATAGAAGCAGAGAGGCAGCAGTTTTAATGAGAGTGGCCATGATAACAGCTAAGGAGAATGGACCAATATCCTCATCTACCCTCATTATTTTTTTAGATTCTTCCACACTGGAGGATTGAAATAACAACAAAGAACCTTTTCCCTTCTGGAGATTCATCAGGTCTTTGGGTCAACCCTCTCTCCAGCTTTAGCTCTGTAGAGATTGCCCTAGCTTGGCCTTTGATCTCTCACTCACAAGCAATCTAACCTCCTCAAACCTCAATAGGAAACAAAGTGGAAATGAAATGACTTGGGCCTTTCCCTTTTTTGACACAAATAATTGTAAATAGAATAATAGGAGAAACAATTGACAGCTGATGTGAGAGACAACTAAGTGGTGCACTGGATAGGGGTGCTGGAATCCTGAAGAATTGAGTTCCCATACTGGCTCTGATATTTGAAGGATATATAATACCAGTCAAGTCACTAAATTTCTTTATGCTTCAGTTTCCCTAATTATAAAATGAGTATACTAATATCACCTATCTCACAGGGTTGTGAAGCTCAAATGAGATTACATATTTAAAACACTTTGCAAATTTTAAAGTACTGTATAAATGACAGTTATTATTATTAGAGTAATATAAAGTGCCATTTTGTGACTTTCCTTGTACACTACTGTGGTCAGATGACATTTGGAGTATTGTGCTCAGTTCTGAAAACACAAATTAGAAGGGATATTAATAGACTGGAGAGGTTCTAGTGAAAGCAGTCATGATAGTAAATGATCTTATGATCAAGTCATATAAGGATGAAGGACCTAGGGATGTTTAGCCTGAGGAAGAGAAGACTTGGTAGGATTTGACAGGTATCTTTAAACCATTTGAAAGGTTTTCACTTGGAAGAAAAATCAGATTTGTTTTATTTGGCCCTAGAAGGCAAGACTAGGAGAAATCTATGGAAGTCACAGAGGCAAATTTAAGTTCATTATAAAGAAACACTTCTTAACAGAACTGGCTAGAAGTAGAATGAATTGTTTCATTCTAGTGGATATCTCCTCACTCAGATCTCTGATGACCACTTATTGGGTACATTGTAGAGATAATTCTTTTTTGGTCATGGTTTGAATTAGTTGGCATTTAAGGATTCTTCCAAATTTTAGAATCATATGATTTGCACAAGATCACTTACATTCATGATCAGAATTTGGATTCAGATCTCCTGGTTCTGTATCTAGTTTTTGTTTTGTTTTGTTTTGTCTTTAGACTCTGATATATCCTTTCCTTTCTCTTTACATGAGGCAGAGAATTAATTCATAAGCCATAATTAGAGGCCATAAGGTACACATTTTAAAAACTTCCATTGTCTCATTCTAGGACAATTGTACAATCTAAAGTGTTAAGTGTTGTGACAAGTTCAATGACATAGATTTTGGGAAAAAAAAAACTTACTTTGGACAAAGTCAACATGGATGAGATGGGGATCATAGGAATTTCTAGTTTCCACAGAAATGACCCATGGCATCATTAGCTGAGGAAGCAAAATCTTCCCAGTGTGGATGAATCAGGATCAGAGTCTAAGCCTGACTAAGGGAAGGTTCATATTCCTGAGTTAACATGCTCAATTTATCTGAGCATTTTTAACTTCTGTGTCACTGGGAGATGTCTTCTAAACTGCAGTGGAGAGGGAATTTATATTCTGGGAAGTCATTTCTATACTTTAATAAAACTAAAATCATCATTATATAAATTCTTTGAGAGTAGGAATCTTTTAATTTCTTCTCTGGAGGAAAATAATTATAGAGTTTCCCATAGGATCTCTGAATTATTTGGTATGGTGTTTAATCTCTTTTTTATTTGGATTACTATTTTCCTCTGCCCTATTATTAGGGATAATTAATGATTTATCTGTGTGCCATTTTTAGACTCTGAACTAAGGAAGGATGAAACCAAAGACCTTTTTTTTTTGCTAGGTTCTCTGTAACTCTCCTTACATTGTTGTGCAGTATAGGTGGCACCTGATTTCATGATCAAATCAATGTGGTTCTAGAAAGTAGATCATTAGTGTCATAAAGTTGACTGAGCATGTGCTGGTTTTTGTTACATTTCTCTGTTCTAGCAAATATATTTGGTATTATATGCTCAAAGTTTCCCAGTTTTACCTCTAGATGGCAGTTGTATGTAAGTTTCTTATATTTGCATTCCAGATATTTAGTACAATGCTCAGAACATAGTGGATATTTAACAAATGTTTGTTGATTGATTAACTATCGATGATAACACTTGGATGGGTATCCAAAAAGGTATATTGGAAGTCCCAGTTTTTGTCTCTTAGCATTTTGCCAGTTACCTAATTTGGCTCTGCCTTATCAATTTCCCATTTTTTTTCTATCTTCATTTCTGTCAATAATGCAAATCTGACATTAAGGAAATATCTTGTAGCCCTAGGGTACAGATTATTAGTTTCTTTGGCTTCCTTTGAGAACCAGTTAAAATCCCACCTTCTATAAAATGCTTTTCCCAGGCTCCTTTAATGCTAGTGCTATCTGATGATTACCTCCAGTTTATTCTGTATACAATATTTGTTTTATAATTGTTTGCACATTGTCTCCTCCATTAGATTGTCAGGTCCTGGAGAAAAACACTGTCTTTTGCCTTTCCCTGGCACATAGTAGGTGCTTAATAAATGCTTTTTGACATGCATGACATGAGGAAAATTCTGCAAGAAGTAAACAAACTCAGGTACACTCACTCAACAGAAGCTACGGCGATTGTGGTCATAGGCAAGTGACCCAGATATTACCACATGTTTATTAGGAGTCTGAGGGTTTAACTTTGTCAAAGAGAAGGTAACTGCTAAAGTGGTGAAGGTGTAGCATTTACTCATTAACTGATGCCCTTACTAGAGGCAAATAACATGTACCTATTAGGACCAATGTTAGGAACTCAATGCTGGTGATCTGATGTAGCCATCTTTGTTTGAATTCTTACAGAGAAAGACTGTATCTGCACATTTATACCTGAAATGATAATATAAGAGGATGATGTGCTACAGAAAATTCCCTTCATCTAGTGCTTGAGATCCACACTCACATCTGATCCTTCATGTGAGTCCATTGGATCAGGTCATTTGAATCTAACCAAAAGAACATCATCATCACCCTTATCATGCCTGACATTTATATGAGACTTTTGAGTTTGCAGAGTACTTTTCATACATTATCTCGTTGGGCACTCACAATAATTCCAATAAAGAGCTATATTGCATGTTGTCCTCATTTCATAGCTGGGGAAGTAGATATTTAGAGGTTAAGTGACTTGTCCTTAATCACAAAGCTAATAAGTAACTGAATACTCTAGGTCATGAGCCTACACCAGTGTACTTCCCATTTCCAATCAATTAACCAATAGATTTAATTACATGTTTTTAAAAAGGCATTACTTAAACAGGAGAGCAGAACAGTCCTCCAAAACCTGAGTTGAACTTTTCCACAAAGACACGCAGAGTCCAGAGTAGGGAGAGGGGGCACAAACTTGAAGTAGAACTGTAACGAAACATATGCATGTTGCCAAGGCAGCTCCCAACTCCAGAAAAGCAGGACTTCAAAGTCTTCTCTCTCGAAGCATTGGTGAAATTCACTTCAGGGAAGGGGCTTGGTATGGATGATGGATGTATTGCTGTGTTGTTAGGCTGGACTAGGGCCCTGCAGAGCATGCATGGTGTCTTAACTAGACAAGTGGCTCAGATATTTCTATTATTGGCAGGGCAAGACCTGTTGGACAGGCCAATTTAATGCCTGGGGCTGAGCAGGACCCTCCACTGCTAGACTGGCTGCTCAGAAAATATAACATTTTTGCTGGATATATTAGGTTGAGCAGGTTGCTCAACTCCTGGGTTGGCTCTTCACAAGGGGAAATTGCTATTCCACGGATAGTCTGGACAAGTTGCTTGGCTGATGGGCTGGCTCTTCACAGGGTGTAGCATCTGTTCTGGATGGGTTGAATCTCTAGATTATCCTGCAGTTCCCACAACCTCTAGGCTCTGATTCAATTTAGGTTTTAGTTTACTTTTTTAGTTGAGGCTTTACAATGCTTTTTAAAAAAAAGTTGGAGGACTATTGTGTACTTTTAGAAGTTTAGGACTGGAAGAAGCCTTTCTAGAATCTCAGTTTAGAGGTTATTATAGAGCAGTGATGGCAAACTTTTTAGAGATGGAGTGCTGAATCCCACCCCCACCCACCCCCAAGACCAAGTGCTATGCCCTTCCCCCACATCAAGTGCTGGGTGTGCTCTGCCCCCCTCCCTTACCCTACACAGGGAAGGGAGAAGGCACTCTCAATGGGCTTCTGGGCAGAGGAGTGATTGATATGAAAAAGTGTTATCAGACACAGTGGAGAGAGGGAGGAGAGCTGCTCCACCATAGTGCCTTTGCCTTTTTAGTAAGAAACTTGGGGAGGGGAGGAGGGCTGTTGAATACCCACAAAGAGAACTCTGCATGCCATCTTTGGTACTGATGCCATAGGTTCACCATCACTGTTATGGGGGTGGGACATTTGGGGGTGGATTAAGGAAGCCTTTCCTATTTGGCAATTCTTGTTATTTTAGAACTGGATTCTCTTGGTGAGGAAGTTTGACCAGTCTTGGTGATTATCTAGTTATAATTTTCAGGTTCTTTTTTGGATAAATATGTGACTGTGGCAAAGATTTGTGAGGCAAACTTTACTAGGAGTGGGGTTTGGGAAGCTGGATTGGGGGGGATGCAGTTGAGCTATCCAAAGTGCCTATTTGCATCTGAAAGGTCCTTATCTTTACATTTTATTATCTGTTTGTCCCTTATGATCTTCAACTTAGTTGAAATCCAACTAGTGAACACCAGTACATGGGCATTCTGTACTTTTGTTCTTGAGACTGTAAGGAAACTTGAGTTGGCATTCTTTTTGTCTGAAGACAATGGGAAAGAAAGAGGCTACTGGCCTGATTTGGTCAGATTTTTATGGATGATGCCTATGGATGAGAAGTGGTTTCTGTCTAGCTTAGTTTATTGGAAAATATACTTCTATAGATTCAATATTTCTAGTCTTAAGAAATGACTCCTGAGGAAGAAAATAGTACCCTCATTATTCTGCATTTTTGAGATTTGGGGAGATATTCCAATCACATTCTACTGGCTATATCTTTATTTTACACATGATTGTCATGTAGAGGTAGAACCAGGAGACTAAACATATATTGCCACTGTTGGAACAGACTACTGTAGCAAAACCCAGCACATGTTCACTACCTTATGATGTGGTTTCTACTGCCACATTGACTGGATCATGAAATCACTGTATAGCAAAGTGTTAGGGAAGTTACAGAGAACACAGAAAAGCAGGTCTTTAGTTTTGTCTTCCTACAGCTCATAGTCTAAAACATTACAACACACAGATATCATTAACTGTCATTGACAATGGAGCAAACTCTTGGGAAAAAATAGCAATTCAAAAGAAAAGAGATTATAAACACCATCCCAAATAATGCAGGGATCTATATGGAATTATATGATGATATCTTCTCAGATGGCCTTAAAAAGACTATAATTGTTTTTATTGGATATTATAAACAAACGAGCAGCATTATGGAAGAATGGAAATTGCTTGACTTGGAGTATAGGAGAGATCCAAATTAAAACCCCATCTCTGACTCTTAACAGCTCTGTGAGCAGAGGGAGGTTAGTCAGCTTCTTTGAGCCTCAGTTTCCTCCTCTGTGAAATGAGAAAGATAATACCTGTATTATAGGTTGCTAAAAGGCTAAAAGGCTTGTTATTTGTATTTAGTTATGATTAGAACTGAAAGTAAATCTCTATATACATACACATGTATCTATATGTTTATATATGTATAGTTTTTGTTGTTCAGCAAGTTCAGTACTATCCAACTCTGTGATGATATTTGGGGTTTTCTTGACAAATATTCTAATTTGCCATTTTTCTTCTCCAGCTCATTTTACAGGTGAGGAAACTGAGGCAAACAGGGTTGTGTGACATTCCCTGGATCAGGTAACTTAAGTGTCTGAAACTGTATTTGAAAGTTGAATCTTCCTGACTTTGGACCCTACAATCTATCCACTATGCTACCTAGCTGATGTCTCTCTGTCTCTGTCTCTTTCTTTGTCTCTCTGACTCTCTTTCTCCCCCTTTATCTCTATTCTCTCTCTCTCTCTGTCTCTCTGTCTCTCTCTCTCTCTCTCTCTCTCTCTCTCTCTCTCTCTCTCTCTCTCTCTCTCTCTCTCTCTCTCTTTCCATCTCTGTTCTCTCTCTCTCTCTGTCCTCTGCCTCTCTTCCCCCCCCCCATATTTATTAGTTTAGCTTTTTACACACATATAGTCTAAAGCTAATCTTAACCAATTCCATATATATGTATGCACTGGGTATATTTCCCATTTACTGAGAATAGGCCAGGCCAGTTTCTATAGTGCTTTATGACCTATGAAACACTTTCTCACAGCCACTCCTTGCCAATGACCTGCTCACTCAGACCCCGACTCTCTGGCTCAGCTTCCTCCAGGATGGGCACTTTCTGTTCATGTGCAGAGATTCTGACAGGGACTCCACCCTGTGCCATTTAGATAGAGCATCTGTCAGGACTCATTCATCACCATCTCCAGATGCTGATATCATTCTCCTAGGGGGTCCTCCTGGGCCATGGTAATGCAGAGTTCATCGCTTTTTCCTAGCAGCATCTCTCACACTATGCTGGGATCTTGGCAACATCTCTGAATTACTTTTCCCCTGGCTCCTCCTGTAGGGCATGAGAATACCTCCTCAAACTGATTTCCAGTAAGGGCCCTGGGAAACCTGTCTTTCTCTAAAGTCAACATGCAGATTAAGTCATCATGAAACTAGTTTATACAAATACATTCACACATGTACAGACACACATAAATGTGTACACAAACATAGAAGAGGCTGAGTTCAAAACATGTTGGCAACAATTGTAGCTCATCAAAAGTGCAGTTCAAATAGGGTTTTTTGAATTGATTTTTCTTTTGCTCTGGATGTATTCACTTTACTAGCATTTATTAAGCTCTTCCATCCTAACATGTCAGGCACTAATTGATCAACAAACATTTGTTAAGCACCTACAATGTGCCAGGTACTGTGTTAAGTGGTGGGGAATCAAAAAGAGGCAACTGACAATCTGGCACTAAATGTAGGGACTGAAAGAAGAAAGGAAGAGAGACAACTCATGTTCTGTTTCCAGTACAGAAATAAGGAAGTGGAGTTGTTTGTTCAGTGGCACAAATGTTTAAAACAAGAGGATTAAAACAAGAGGATGACTTTAGGTTCTTTAAAAATTTTTTTAAATTAAAATTTTTTACATGTTGATAAAAGTTTAATATTCATCTTCTGACATGTTGTGATTCATCTCCTCCTCTCCCACCTCCCCAAGACAGAAGGGAAACTGATTGTCCTACATGTATAGCCATAGAGTACATATTTCCATGTTGTGAAAGATGACACATTGTTTACAGTAGAGAAAAATCATAGAGGAAACTGAAGAATATGCTTCAATCTATATTCAAACTCCGTTAGTTCATTCTGTGGTGGTGGATTGCCTTTTTTGTCATGAGTCCTTTGGGGTTATCCTGGATCCATGTATTGATAAGAGTTAAAGTTCTGTTAAAGGACAGAATGATGACAATCTAGCTCCTTTCCTACACCAAACAGCTCTGCACTTCTGTGATTTTGTTATTGTAGGTGTCTCAAACCCTCTGTGCCTAAGGAAGTTTGACTTTGAGAGTTTCTGTGACCAAAAAATTCATCCAACTGGGGCCAGTTCATCCTGGGAAGGTTAGTCCTTGAATAAACTCAACATCTCTGAAAGGTCTTGATCTTGATAAACCTTTCAGGCATGGTAGTATCTGCCAGAGTTTGTGAATGACTAGGAGAGCTTTCAGAATTCAAGGTCAGATCTGAGCAAGACTGTAGTGGAGCAATGAAGATCAAAATAAAATGGTAGCTCACTTTTATATAGCACTTTATCTATGGGGATGGCATACTTTCACATACATTATTTCTATTTCATTCGATCCTTTCAATAATCCCCTGAAGTAATTAGTGGTAGGGATTAGACTTTTGTTGTCATTGTATAGGTGATTATATTCCTATGGGTGCAGAAGCCCTTTGTAACACACACACACACACACACACATATATATATATGAAAAAATATATCTTAATTAATTGGAAAATATACTTCTATAGATTCAATATTTCTATTCTTAAGAAATGACTCCTGAGGAAGAAAATAGTACCCTTGTTATTCTGCATTTTTGAGATTTGGGGAGATATTCCAATCACATTTATTTATTTATAAAACCCTTACCTTCCATATTAGAATCAATACTGTGGATTGGTTCCAAGGCAGAGGAGTGGTAAGGGCTAGGCAATGGGGGTTAAGTCTCTTGCCCAGGGTGATTCAGTTAGGAAGTGTCTGAGGCCAAATTTAAATCCAAGACCTCCCATCTCTAGGCCTGGCTCTCAATCCACTGAGCTACCCAGCTGCCCACTCAATATATTTTTACCGAACTCTTAGCACCATGTCTGAAACACAAAAGGTGCTTAATAAATGCTTAATGACTTGATTAACCCAGTTGATAAGAGTGCTAAAAAGTTAAGTTAATGGCCATAGCCATTATTTGTCAGAGTTGGAACTTGAATTTAAATTCTCTGTTATTCTCTTACAAGCAGCTAAATGCCACAGTGGATAGAGCACTGGATTTGAAATCAGGAAGGTTCATCTGTATTAGTTCAAATCTGGCCTCAGACACTAGTTGTGTAACCTAATACAGTTCACTTGATTCTGTTGCCTCATTTTCCTCATTTATAAACTGAGCTCGAGGAGAAATGCCAAACCACTCTAGTATCTTTGCAAGAAAATCCCAAATGTGGTCAGGGAGAGTCAGAAATGATTAAACAATAACAACCTTTTTGGTAGCTTAGTAGGTAGATGGCTGGGTCTGGAGTCAGAAACACCTGCAATCAAAACCACTCACAAATACTTATTAGCTATGGGACTGGGGGCAAGTCATTTAACCTTTATTTGCTAAACCTTAAAATGGGAATAATAATAGTATTTATCTCTTAGGCTTTTGAGAGGATCAAATAATATTATATTGTAAAGCACTTAGCACAATCCTGGCACATAGTAAGTAATATATAGATTCTTATTTCCTTCCCTTTCCCATGAGACATCTCTCTATCCAGAATATCTATGATGTCTCATGTGATACAAATAATGTAAATATTATCCCTATTTTACATATGAACAAATACACTCAGAAAGGGTAGGTGATACAGTTTTAAAACAAGGTCACACTGCTAGTAAATGATGTAATGAGGACTTTAACCTAGTTCTTCTGACTCAAGTTTTATCTAATTTCCACTCTTTGTACAATATTCTTGCCATGCCGTCTTATGCTAATGTTCCCTTCCCATAGTGTGACTAAGACAAGGAGAGAAGCTTAAACTTTAATTTTCAAATCATGGAGCCAGACTACAAAGTCACAGAATTTAGGAGATGTTAGTTTACCAATACTCGAAAAAGGATCCCCTACACTATTCCTTACAAGTCCTTCATCCATCTCCATCTAACTGTTATTGGAAGACTTCAGGTGAGGAGGAACTCAATTTCTCCGGAAGAAGAACATGCTACTTTTGGAGTTTTACCTGTTAAGAAATTCTTCTGATATAAAACCAGCACTTGCCCATTACCACATTCTACTCATTGCTCCTAATTCTACCTTTCCGGGCTACCCAGAACAGATATGATCACTTTTTTTTTTTTTACTTGGTAGATCTTCAAATACTTAGAGACATCTATCACGCCTTTTATTTTCTGGTTTTTAAGATTTTCTGTTTCTTATATATGTCATGAATTTGAGACCTTTCACTACCTTGTTGCCTTCCTCTAGAAATCCTCAGACTGATTAATTCCTTTACTATTGTGCTGATACAGTGATTTTGGACTTCAAAGTACCTTTTTGTATAATATTTAATTTGGTTCTAGGATTCTAAGACTTAGAACTTGAAGGGATCTTAGAACACATCAGGATTAGATATTCTCAAATCTCCTTTCTGTTTCATTCCATTCCATTCCCTTCTTTTCTCCTTTTTCTTTTCATCTTCCTCCCTGTTTCTTCCATCCCTTCCTTTTTTTCTTATCAACAAGAAAAATGAAATTTAGATAAGTTAAATAACTTGTTCAGGACCACATAGGTGACAAGTAGTAGTGCTCCCATCTGCAAGTTATTTAACCTTGCTGGGCCTTAGTTCCCTCATCAGAAAAATAAAGGGGTTAGCACTTCAGGTCCCTTTTGGATTCAAAATTTGTGGTCATATTATCTTCCTTCACAGTGACCCTGACCATTAAAATCTTTACTCAATTCTAGTATAGGATGTAAAATAGAGGCAGGGTGGTATAATGATTAGAGATTGACATCGGAGCAAGGAAGAGTAAGGTTCAATTATAGTCTCTGATACTGGATGTATGACACAGGGCAAGTCACTTAACCTCTTAATGAAATATGCAACTCTCAAAGTTGCCAAGCTTTTGGCATTCTGCATGGGGGGGAGGGGCTTACCTCCCTGGGAGATCCTTTACCAATGAAACTACAGGTTTTTTACTTTAAAATATATGGAGAATGGAAGGTGGAGGATTGTTGTGCTCCTTGTATATAGACAAACACTCAAAAAGGTTATAAGTGACTTGTCCAAATTCATCCAAATCTATCCAAATGATAGAGTCAGGTTTTAATCTCATATCTTTTGGCTCAAATTCAGTACTCTTTTCATGGCCTTATATTGTCTCTTTGGGCTTAATGCAAACGATGACTTTATTGAAATTCTTCAACCCCTACAACTTCACTGAAATTCTGGGCTTTCTATGGCATCAGCCAATAAGTAGACGAACCATTAAATGTAAGTGCTACAGGACCAGCCTGAGTCTGGGGCAAACAAAAGATTTCAAAATGATGATATTGAGAAACTTGATGCCAATGCAGCTGACATTTAATTTTCTCCAAAGCTCTTATGGGAGCCACAGACATCTTCAAGAACAAATGAATATTTAGTCTGCTATGCCAGGGTCTCTCTGTTTCCCACTCAGGCTGATGTTTCATTAGCAAGAAGTTCACCTCTGATAGATGTCAGTGGGATGTAAAGGTCCGTGACACAGGCACTGAATTCTTAATTAGTCATCTGCTTATGATAATTTTTGAGAGTTTTAAATGGAATTGTTTTTAGACCACTACAGTGAAAATTAGACATTTAGGGACAATACTGACTGCGCTTGCTCTCATATTTTCTTACTTAGGCATCTACAGTCTAATCAGCAACCTGCTTTGCCATTCTGATTCTGGAATCATACATAGTTCTGTCAATGCACTTAGTCTTAATGTACTATCTCCTTTCCGTATTGGTTTGGGGTTTTCCAGAAGCATTAGTGTCCTTGAAAAAGTAAGAAATGATCTCAGTCAGTGACACTTATAAACCATATTTTGTGTGGTAAATGAAACCCCTCTTGGGTCTTAATCTATGAGATTAAGACTGTATAAGGAAGATAAATCTGCCTGTCCAGATTTATTTTAGGCTTTTATTTTGCTCACTCACAGCCTCTATTAATCCCAAAGCCCCTTAAGGCTAAAGCAACTGTTTCACTACACTACCTGGTGAGAATTTTCTTTTTCACCTATTTCTTAAATATGTTACTGATGATATGTGTTTTGTACCATAATAATTTCTCAATATTCCCTCACTCTTCCCTTCTCTGTAAAAATCAAAAAGTTAAGCAACACAGTGAGGACAGCAAGAACAGCTGTAGTAAGTACAATATTCAAGTTGTGCTTCAGTTCTTTGCCAACAGTAAGAAATGTGTTTCACCAACTGTTTTTTGGTGCAAAATTGTCTATTCTCAGCTATCATTTTGATGGGCTGCCTTTATCTCTTTTAGGAAAGACATTGTGTTACAAAGGACTTGGGTTCCAATTCCAGTTTTGTTGAGTAATTATCTGGATGACCTTGGGCAAGGCACTTAATCTCTGAGTCTCAGTTTTCTTATCTCTAGGGATTCTGATCTGTTGGGAAAGGATTGAATGGCTTCTAAGGTCCTTTGTCACTAAACCTATTTGAAAGAACTTTTGGGCATAGGAATTGTACCTGTGATTTCATTTGTATAATGAACTTCCAGATGAGAAAATTCTTTCTTGTTAATGCAGGTCAGCAAAGTATCTGAATATTACCTAAAGATTTGAGAAGTACTTGCCTAAGGTGACACAGCCAGTATGTGTCAGAGGTAGGATTTGAACTCAGATCTTCCTAGATTCAAGGCCAATTCCCTATACAGTAATTGCTGCTAATTTGCCTCTCATGATAACCTTACTAAAGCAAATAGAAGAAACTTTGTATCTGTTACAAATTTAAAAACAAATCCAGTTTCTCTCTTCTTTCTCAAAAGTTCAATGCATGTTCACTGTCTTTTTACCCAAACTACTGTTCTCATACTAGAGGATTTTGAAGACACTTAATGCTACTTCAAATAGTCTTAGTTTCCCATGTTCCTTAATTTTCACATTTCCTTTGATATGTTCCACTCTGCCTCAGCAACACAAGGATAATCATACCTTTAATCTTTCCATAACTCACAAATATTTCATTTCCATGTTTATAAAGTTTTATATTTCTTCATTAATAATAATCTTTTGTCATTCAGTTTTCTCTTTGCCTTTCAGAGCTTACTCTTGTTCTTCATCTGCAAGGGGGCCCCCAATCTCTACTCCACTAAATGCTTTCCCAGACCATCACTCTTACAGTGGTCAAATTCACCTCCTTTCTCAATATTGGTCTCTTTTTTTTCTGGGAAGTTTATTATTGATCAGTCATTTAGTCACGTCCATGTTCTTTCTTTGTTTCTTTGTTTCTTGTTTCTTTGTTTCTTGTTTCTTCGTTCCTTCGTTCCTTCGTTCCTTCGTTCCTTCGTTCCTTCGTTCCTTCGTTCCTTCCTTCCTTCCTTCCTTCCTTCCTTCCTTCCTTCCTTCCTTCCTTCCTTCCTTCCTTCCTTCCTTCCTTCCTTCCTTCCTTCCTTCCTTCTCTTCCTCCCTTCCTCCCTCCATCCCTCCCTCCCTCCCTCCCTCCCTCCCTCCATCCCTCCCTCCCTTTCTCCCTCCCTCTCTCCCTCCCTCCCTTTCTCCCTCCCTCCCTTCTCCCTCCCTCTCTCCCTCCCCTCCCTCCCCTCCTCCCTCCCTCCCTTCTTCCTCCTCCCTCCCTCCCTCCCTCCCTTCCTTCCTTCCTTCCTTCCTTCCTTCCTTCCTTCCTTCCTTCTCCTTCCTTCCCTTCCTTCCTTCCTTCCTTCCTTCCTTCCTTCCTTCCTTCCTTCCTTCTTCCTTCCTTCCTTCCTTCCTTCCTTCCTTCCTTCCTTCCTTCCTTCCTTCCTTCTTCCCTTCCTTCCTTCCTTCCTTCCTTCCTTCCTTCCTTCCTTCCTTCCTTCCTTCCTTCCTTCCTTCCTTCCTTCCTTCCTCCTTCTCCTTCTTTCCTTCCTTCTCTCCTCTCTCTTCTTTCTTCTCTTTCTTTCTCTCTTCTCTCTCTCTCTTCTCTCTTTCTTTCTTTCTTTCTTTCTCTCTTTCTCTTTCTTTCTTTCTTTCTTTCTTTCTTTCTTTCTTTCTTTCTTTCTTTCTTTCTTTCTTTCTTTCTTTCTTTCTTTCTTTCTTTCTTTCTTTCTTTCTTCTCTTTCTCTTCTTTCTCTCTTTCTCTCTTTCTCTCTTTCTCTCTTTCTCTCTTTCTCTCTTTCTCCTCTTTCTCTCTCTTTCTCTCTTTCTCTCTTTCTTTCTTTCTTTCTTTCTTTCTCTTTCTTTCTTTCTTTCTTTCTTTCTTTCTTTCTTTCTTTCTTTCTTTCTTTCTTTCTCTCTTTCTCTCTTTCTCTCTTTCTCTCTTTCTCTTCTTTCTCTCTTTCTCTCTTTCTCTCTTTCTCTCTTTCTCTCTTTCTCTCTTTCTCTCTTTCTTCTTCTTCTTCTCTTCTTTCTCTCTTTCTCTTCTCTCTCTCTCTTTCTCTCTTTCTCTCTCTCTTTCTCCTCTTCTCTCTCTCTTCTCTTCTCTCTTTCTCTCTCTCTTTCTCTCTTTCTCTCTCTTTCTCTCTTTCTTTCTTTCTCGCAGCAAAGATACTGGTGGGGTTTGCTATTTCCTTCTTTACAGATGAAGAGACTGAAGCAAACAGGGTTAAGTTACTTGCCCAGAGTCATACACCTAGTAAGTGTCTGAAGCCAGACACGTTTTTGAACCAGGTCTTTCTGACTTCAGGTCTTGCACTCTTAGCTAGTTGCCTCTTGCTGAATTAGTTCAACTCTACACTATCATCTACTTGTAAATCTCTTCCCTTCTTTTCTAGTATGAATCAAGTCATCATACCTGCCAACCTTGGGTTACTCCTTAACCCTTATTCGCCTGCTGCTAAGTGGAGTTTGAAGAAGTCATGAAACTCTGGTAATTGAATCCACTTCAGATTTATGTTATCTATTTATAACTGAACTCTCATCTAAGCAATATAATTCTGTTATTTCTCTATCACTGATTTTCTGTTCAACTTACCCAGGGGTGTACTGGAACCTTCTTATACTAGCTTATGAGGTAGCTTCTTGTTAAAATTTCAATTTGAGCTTTTATACTTCAAAAGTCAGCAAATACTAAAAATCAGTGCTTGATTTATTCTTTTGTCTAGACTTAAGAAAGCGACAGAGAAAATATTAATAGTGTAGATTCAATTTAAGTGGTTGTGGGTAAGTTTTTCCCCCTGGAGATCCAGTTGTTAAACATTTACCAGAACATCACAGCACTCACCATAGAAACTATTCCAAACTTTCTCATCTCATCTCAGGTTTCCCAGAATACTGTTCCCCCTCCATCTCACATGAGGACTTTGATTCATATTTCACAAAAAAACCTGAGGTTTTTTAATAAGTACTCATTCTTCTCTTCTGCTCATCTCATAGCCCTCTGACATCATGACTATTGTCTCTTCCTTCACCCCTATCTCTAATAAAGTTGTTTCCCCTTTCTTTGCCAAAGCAAACCTTTCTATGTACATCTCCTCTACTTAATCCCACAACCCCCCATCTTATTCTACAAATCACCCCTACTGTCATTTTCATTCTCTCATCTTCCATCCTTTTGGATTTTTTCCTGTAGCCTACAAATTGGGCTATTTTTTCCCCTCTCTCACCAAAATCCTCACTTGACCCTAAGAATATTATTGGCTTATTGTCCTGTCTTTCTTTCTTTTCTTTTTCTTTTTTTCTTAATTAAATTCCTAGCAAAAGTCCCTATTTGGTGCCTCCATTTCTCTTCCTATTTTCTTCTAAACCTTCTGTAATCTGGTTTCTGTCCTTATCCTTTAATGGAAATTGCTCTTGCCAAAGTTACCAATGTCATATAGTTTTTAAAGTTTCAATTCTCATTCTCACCATTTTGACTCCTCTGCAGTATTTGACACTGTTCATCACCTCCTAGTGGCTACTTCTCTAGATTTTTGTGCTGCTCTTCTCTTTTGGTTCTCTTCCTTCTTGCATCGTTTTTTTTTTGTTTTGTTTTTCAGTCTTGCCATACACTCTAAATTTGATGTCCCTGAAGATTTTTTCTTTTCTCTTTCCTCTTTATTATTTCCTTTGCACTCATAATCATCATTTTCATTTCTATGCAGGAGATTACAAGATCTCTATATCTAGTCGTACTTTGGATGGATGGAATAAGTATTTGTCAAGCATCTATTTTGTGCCAGGAACTATATAAAGCATTTTACAAATATTATTTTATTTGATCCTCAAAACAACAATGTGAATTAGATGCTATTATCATTCCCTTTATTATAACTGAGGAAACAAAGATAGACAAAGGTTAAATGACTTGCTCAGGGTTCTACCACTCACAAGTATCTGAGTTTGGATCTGAACTCAGGTATTTCTCACTCCAAATCCAGTGTTCGGTTCACTAAGCCACTTAGTTTCTTCTTCTGAGCTCCAATCCCATATCTTCAAATGTCTTTTGGATACTTAAAATTGGATCTACCATAGGCATCTCAAATTCAGTGTCCAAAACAGAAATTATTTCCTCCCACAAACCCTCCTTTTTTTTTCCTAAGGGTCCTAGTTGCTTTTGAGGAATAACTATTTTCCTTGTTTCCTATTTCTCTCTTCTTGATATCATTTCTCTTTACTAATACAATCCTAATCTGGTTAAGATCTGCATCAACTATTGCCTGGATTAGTAGAATACTCTTCTAATTGGTCTTCCTATCTCAAATTTCTCC
Source organism: Monodelphis domestica (assembly GCF_027887165.1). Taxonomy (NCBI): domain Eukaryota; kingdom Metazoa; phylum Chordata; class Mammalia; order Didelphimorphia; family Didelphidae; genus Monodelphis; species Monodelphis domestica. The sequence goes on from NC_077228.1 coordinate 328,004,103, forward strand.
CCACTCCAATTCTTCCTTCTCCGAATATTTAAAATGCTTTTTTCTTAATTTTATGTTATTCCCCTCTCAATAAATTCCAGTGGCTTCCCATTTCTTCAAGGATCAAATATTAAATTCTCTGGCATGTAATATTCTTCACAACCTGGCCTTTCCTAAATTTCTAGTCTTCACAAAATTCTCTTTCCATCTTCTTGTTCTCACTGAGATCTGACTCTTTTTTTAATGACATAGCTTCACTGGTCACTCTTTCAAACATTGGCTGCTCTTTTACTTATTCCATCTGACTCATTGTTTGAGGGGGAGTTGGAATTTCCTTTCAGTCTTTTGTGCCACTTCTAGATTATTCCCTGACTCCTGTCACTCACTAATATCTCTTCATTTGAGGTTCACTCAATTTCTATTTGCAATCCAATAAAAATTCTGTTATTCAACTGACTCCTAGAACATTCCCCATCCTTACTTAAGGAGTTAAGTGCCCAACTCATAATTTTTATTTCCTCCTGAACACCTGTCCTCATATTCAGGGACTTTAATATATACACACACATACATATATATATATATATATATATATATATATATATATATATATATATATATATATAACACCTCTAACCTCCCAGTTTCTCAACTTATTCATTTCCCATCATTTATCACAGCCATATAGAAAATAGTCTATCTTTGATTTTGCCATCACCACAAATACACTGCATCCTTTTTCATGAAATCTGAGTATTCCCTTATTTTATCACAATCCAACTGGCATTCCACCTCTCCTTCTGCCATTCAAAACCAAACTCTATTTGTTGTCCAAACCATGACCTCTAATCCATTGACTTCTCAGTTCTTTTTCAGGCTATCACCTAGGCACTAGCTCTACTCTCCTTTTTCCATCTTGACCCTCTGGCAAAACAGTTTAACTCTATTATCCTCTTTTTTTTAAATCCCAATACCTTATCACCAATCATGCCCTGCTGAGCCTCAGTCTTGGATCACTCTCACCAAACACTGCCCCTATTCCTATACATATGTTGCTGGGCAAAGATGGAGAGAGTCAGGAAACTATTTTGACTGTATCCATTGCAAATGTTATATAATATCAAAGGGGCTCTCACTGCCACAAGATAACTTTTATGCCTACCTCACTCTCCCATTTTCCACACTAGCCTTTACATACTTTTATTTCCCTCCTCAAAACTTCCATGGTATCCTCTTACTCTAGTCTCTCAGCTAAGATTCTTGCCTCATATTTTCTTGAAAAAATTTGGGCTATTCACCAAGAGCTTCCTTTTCTCTATTTCTCATCTCACATATCCTGTGTGTCTTCTACCACTATCTCCTCCTTTGTTCTTGTCTCAAATGAAGAGATTTCTCTTAGCCTTAAGGCTAGCTAAATCCTCTAAAAGCACAAGTGAACACATTCTATTCTGTCTTCTCTAATAGATTGTCTCCTCTATCACCCCCCCCCCATTCTGTCACTTATCTTCAATCTATCCCTGACTACTAACTGCTTTCCTTATTGCCTACAAATATGCATATTTATACACCTTCCTCAAAAAGCCTTCATTTGGTCCCTCCATCTCAGTTAACTATCACCCCACATATTACTCTACCTTTTTCTGGCTAAAAGTCCTTGAAGGGGCTGACTACAATAGTGCCTCTACTTGCTGTTCTCTTACTCTGTTCTTAATTCTCTACAATCTGGCTTTGAATATCATCATTCAATAGAAACTACTCCCTCCAAAGTTAGTGATGATCTCTCAGTTGTCAGATCCAATGATCTTTTCTCAGCCTCCTTGACCTCTCTCAAGCCTTTGCCACTGTAGCCAACTTTGTTCTAGATATTTTCTCCTGTCTAGTTTTTTGGAACACTACCCTCCTCCAGTCTTCTTTGGTGAGTCTTCATCCATGTCATCTCCATTAACTGGGCATTCCCCAGGAATCTGTCCTGAGCATTCCTCTTCCTCTATAGTATTTCCTTTAAGTTTTCTTTAGTTCATTTCATCATTTCCACTGGATTAAGTTATCATCTCTATGCTGACAGTTTTCAAATCTACTTAGCCAGTCCCAACTTCTCTGTTGACCTATAGTCTTACATCCTCGACTTCCTATTAAATAATACAGACAGTAAGTAAGTGTCTGAAGCCATTTTTGAGGCCAGGCAAAGGAGACTTCTTGAGTCCCAGCACTCTATCCACTGTGCCACCTAGCTGTCCATTTCTGACATATAGTAAGTAGATGTTTAATAAATGTATATTGACTGATGGACTCTTACTTTTACTTTGCAGCCTACTGATATTGACCTACTTGCTCTTCCATGCACAGGGTACCTTATTTCCTATCTCTTTCTCCATGCTTAGAATTGTCTACCTCACCTCTGCCTCTTGGTATCTTTATCTCATTTGAAGACAGGCCTCAAATACTACCTTCTGAAGGGGACTTCCCAGTGTCTGCAGGGATGTAATACAATTACTTCTATCCTGAATCTATAGTGTTTATGCCTATTTAATTATATTCTGCCTCTTTCAATAATACACAAGTTCCTTGAAGGCAGGGGCAGTTATTCTATTTTTGCCTTTATTTGATAAATCCCAAGTGTTTACCACAATGTTTATTACATGTGAAACACTTGAAATCACTTCTCAGGACATTTATCTTTTTATTGACAAATAGATGATGAGAAGCTTTGGATCAAATCAAGTATTTGGATAAAGGCTTTAATTGACAGGTATTTATAACTCCACATCCTGTAAAAGCCAGATATCTTCCCATTCTGCAGCTGTGAGTGCTCTCTCATTCATTCTCTCCCTCTATTACTGCATTTGCTTCTGTTAATATGCTCTAAAGCACAGAATATATTCTTATGCTGACTGAGCCTATTTTTTATCCACAGGGATAAAAGGTAAGGGGGAACATGAGGGAATTGGCTTTTAAATTGAGGTAAAGTGACAACTCTATATAGAAAAGGGAAAAATGTCTCAAGTAAAGATTTCTAAGCAGACATTTCTATTACTTGAGTATAATGTCTTAGGTTAGTTACTGAGCTGGGCTCAGGAGCTAATCTGAAAGTGGTGATGATTATTAAGCAATGGCAATACTGACATATTTCCCTTACTTATCAAATGGAAAATAGAATAGTCTTAATAAGGCAGTGTCCAAATTATGAATGACTTAATATGTATAAATATCTGGCATATTTATCAATAATATTTGGCAAATAGTGCTTTAGAGTTATGCAAAGCATTTTATATATATTATTCTAATTATACCTCATGACAGTGCTAGGAGATAGGTATTAAGGGCATTATTCCCATTTTACAGAAGAGGAAACTGAAGCTTAATGAGATTAAATTATTTTTTGGGGGACTCAAACAACTAGTAAGCCTTAAGAGACTGGATTTGGACCTATATTTTCCCAAGTTCAAGACTAACTATACAACACCATGCTACCTCTGAAGTAATTTGTTTACAACCTGGAACACTTTCCCATTGAAGATGCCATATGTGGTAACTAGGTCACAGAACACAGAACACATGAATTATAGCTGGAATAGCTCTTTAGAGATTATCCAGTCTAACACTCTTATTTTGGAGATATATGCCTCAAAGTCAAAACAGAAAGAAAGGTCGTATATGTACCAAAGCTTTCATGACAGTACTTTTTTTTTTTTGGTGGTAGCAAAACACTAGAAATAAAGCACATATCTAAAGTATATTGTCTGACAATAGTAATGATAACAGTTAACATTTATGTAGTGTTCATTGTGTGCTTATTTAGTAAGCAATTAATAAAAAAAATTATTTTCTCACTGATTTGGGAAGGGCCAAATAAATTGTTTACTCTATCTATCTATCTATCTATCTATCTATCTATCTATCTATCTATCTATCTATCTATCTATCATTCTGTAGTCCTATTTCATAGGAACAGGGAACTCACTGGAGTAGAAATTCACTTAACCAATATAGATTGGCAATATATCTTTAACTTACAGTTAAAGAGAGTTGTTTCAGTCTCTGAGAAGTGAAATGATTTGCCATGGTCACACAGTTCATATCAGAAGCAAGACTGAACCTACCGGAAAGTGTGAAAAATTAATTGCCTCCATTGCTAAATTGTGTATTATCATTCAAATACACATTTGAGAGGATAAGTTGGGAAAACAAAGAGGGAGGAAAAGTAGGAGGGGCAGGAATGTATATATATATATATATATATACATATATACACATATATTTATGGAGGGAGAGAGACAGAGACAGATACAGAGAGAGACTGAGACATAGAGAGACAAAAAAAGAGTGGTTGGGGGCTTAGAGATGGAAATGAGTTACTGTTTTAATTTTATAGATTTCTAAAGTGAAGGGAATATTGAAATTACTCTAGGAAAATAAGCCAGTAGAAATGATAGGGCAGTGACTTAAGAGAATGTCATTGAGGTGGGTACTTGCTATTTTCATAGGCCTTATTTGAATGGAAAATTAATTCTTAGAGGGAAGAAGTTGAGGGGGTGACAAGTGAGAAAGTGGCATTCAAGGGCAGAAATAGTTTGGCCCACAAAAATGGCTGGGCAAACATTTGCCTTCCATCTCACCCACTTAGTATGAAAATACCACTATTGTCACATTTATAAGAGAGATTAATAATTATTAATAGCAGAGATAAAAGGGGTAGATCAATAAATGACAATGGTGTAAAAAAAGTAATAAAAAAACTTTTAAAGAACATTTAAATGACATATCCAAGGACACACAAGAATTAAATACTAGGATTTAATTATTAGATGAAAGTCAAATTCCTTCCATTTACAGATGAGGAAACTAAAATGCAAATATTCGTGTAGCATCACATACATGATAAGTGTCAGACAGGGAATTTAGGTCCAGATCATCTGGACCTTTGCTTCTTGGTCCCTAGGCCACCCCACTAAAGCCAAACAAAATTGTAACACAGATGAAACATAGCAACATGCTAATGGTTTTGGTGACATCACCATAAAGAGTAATGTTTTCTAAGGGAAAACATTCAGATTTCCTACTTACCTTTTATTTCTGTGTAACCAAGTAATTGGGCTACTTCCTTTTCTATTCCTAACACCCACTGCTCTAGATCTAGAGCTGGGATTATTTTTGTCTCTGGCTCACTCAAGATTCAGGTTTACTGCTCCTTCCAGCCTCATGTTGAAGCAAGACATGAGTTATTCTAAAGATATTCTAAACCCATTAATATAAGCAACGAGAAACAGAGATTGTCAAGTTTTAGGATGTCCCTCAAAATCTTCCAATGTGGGTTTTCACAGGGAGTTTTTCCCTAGTGTTTCTGAGGTCCTATCTATTCATTAGCCCCATATTATCTTTCATTCTCTTGGTGGTATCAGAACTAGGACTAGAGGTGGCAGCATAAAATCAGGTTTCAAATTCTAAGCTCCAGCATGATCTTGAGCAAGTCACTTAATTCTACTGTTTGATGCCAGGAATGCATTAATTGTGGGAATTATTCTGTGGAGCCCTTCCCTTTTTTAAAACTTTAGGTTTTATCTGGAAGTCCTTAGTCTAGGAGCCAACTTTTTCCTAAAAGATGAAGAGTGGTCTCAGCTGGTTTTCTTTTAGCTTCATACTAAAAGTTTGAGATTCAGAATTTCTATAATTGTTTTAGGACAGCATTTTAAGAACTTTTTATGCAGAGCCTTGAGCCTAAGGCACTCCCACAGAAGATTGATATGAATGAGTCAACAAAGGAGCCTGAGAAGGACATTTGGAAAGGTTGAAGGATTACCAAGAGAGTGGTGTCACCAAAAATCTCATAGAGGAGCAAGTATATCCTAGGTGGTTAAGAAGATAAGGATTGAGAAAGATCATCTAATAAGTTGAATGTTTGCAGAAGGATCTAGCTTCAGAGGAGGTCCAGATGCCAAAGTTCCTAGTTTTTATCTTAATCCAATGATCTAGGAAAAGTAAAAGATCCCCAAAGTGTACCTGGACCAGTTATGTCAAGGGAGCCTCTTTCTATTTGTCTATTTATCAATCTTGATATAAAAGCAAAAATACAGATAAATATATAGGAAATAGTAAGGTAATCTGAAGGACAGGAGGTGGCATGTAACACGTGGATCAACCATTTCCACCAACCAACCCACATCTCTCCTCAGATTCAGCAGGAGAGAACTCAGAACCCTGTGCTGCACACTTACAGAATTAATAGTACTCTGAGGTCATTAGCTCTGTTTTTAGCTCAGCTTCCCTACAGCCATCATCCAAGGGAGTAGCCTCCATGGAGAAGAGGCCTAAATCTCTACCACTGCCAATCAAAGACCTCTGATGGTTAAGTAACCCCAAGAGTTTAGGGAATAGTAATGCTCTATGTGTTGATTACTGGTTCTGATTCCAACCTTCTCTTCTTACCATCAACGAGGGAACCAACTTTTTGTGACTGCTTCTGCAGGAGATGTAAGTCCCAGCAACCATAACAGAAAATTCTCACTTATCAGTTGGTTAAATATTAGAAACGGACAGTTTTAGAATTGGAAATGTTACTAAAGAATATGCATTCCAGCTGCTTTGTCATTATGTCCCAATATCCACTAAGTCTTTCCATTGGGTTGTAATTGATAATTCCTAATAAATCATGAACTTCTAGAGAAGGACTGTTTTGATTTTCTATTTATGTCCCCAATATTGTACATAGGAAGCACTTAATAATATGCTTTTTAATTCATTCAATTATTTCTTATTATTGTCATTTTTCAGTTGTGTCTGACTCTTTGTGGCTCCATTTGGGTTTTCCTTGGCAAGGATCCTTGCTATTTTCCATCTCCAGCTCATTTTAAAGATGGGGAAACTGAGGCAAACAGTTAAGTGACTTGCCCAGAGTCATATAATAAATAAGTGTGTAAGGCCAGGTTTGAACTCCTGAAAATTAGTCTTCCTGACTCTAGGCCTGGCAGTCCGTCCACTGTGCCACCTAAATGCCTATTTATCTGTATAACTTATTACTTGTTTATATAGTCAGATAAATTTATTTATGAACAGAGATGGTTACCTAGATAGATACCAGAATGTACATTCTGTGAGACCTTGGCAGGGATCATATTCTTAGTAGGCCTCAGTTTCTTCATTTATAAAATGAAATAAACTGGATTCATAATCCTTTACTTGCCCTTAAGGTTTACCCATGATCAACTTGAGGAGCCTGACTTCCCAGTAGAGGAAATAGGCTTCCCATTCTCACAGGAACTGATTCAGGTTACCATCTTGGCTACTTGAAGTGAAATTCTATTTCCCCCTCCTCTAGTCCAAGGATCTTTCCCAGTATGTGGGGAAAGAAAAATAAAAGGTCTACTGAGGTTGTCAGGTATGGAATAGATAATTTTATTACCACACAGAAAAGGGAATGATAAACAATAAATCATCATAGAATGATTATAACAACTTATCACTACTAGCATAATCAGTTGAGAGACTAATATTCAAGCCTCATTGAGAAATTGGCAGTTTCTTTTCAAAGTCTGCTAATTAGCCATTTTAGCTTTCACCTGCACTAAGTAACATTGATCAATGCAAAGTGAGCACTTTCTTTCCAGGGGTCTCTGTGTGGGCTGCTTTCTTCCTTTCTTTTGTCAAAAGCCTGTTTGTCTTTACTTCTGCTACTATCATAACTTCTCAGGTAGCTGCTATCCTGATATTCAGGTGCCAGGGAAGAAAAAGATACCAGCTAGTTGCCCTTTCTCAGTCATGGATTTTAGCAGGAGTCCATGAGCTCATAGCCAATTAGGGTGGCAGGGCAATGGTGGTGTAGGTTGTGGTGGTTGGTGATGTACTCCCTCCATCCCACCATCATATTCCTTCAAAGCTGGCAGGAAGAGGAAGCCCAGGTGGCAAAGATTTTATCTTGAGTATATCTACTGAGTTCATTAAAAGACTTTTTCATCATCATGCAGCAAAAAGTCAAGAAGCCATGAGAATATATCTACCAATGTTCTGAAATGAGAGGACTGGGGAAGATGAAGCCCTCCATTACACATGCCCAGAAGCAGGCTTATTCCATGTTTACATGCATTTGTCTGTTAGGTCAGCTGAGCAAGCTCCAAAGGGCTCCAGAGTGGAGCACTACACATCTGTCAGCTTTAAAATTCTATGATTTATTATTGGTTGACTGGTTGATTGGTTGTTTTGCTTTGTACTCAGAGGACCAAAATGACATTGTATCTGATTCAACAAAGAGCTGCTATTGTGACCATGACATATCAGTTGGAACATTCAACTATTTTATACAGAATTCTTACAATATGGTTTTGCCTGAATCTAGAAAAAAGTGGTTTGCTAAGCAAATTAATGATGCAAACAAGGGATATAGTAGGCTATTTAAGTAGCATCATTTATATTCAAATAATGCATATGCTAATTATAAATGATTCTTACTTATTAAGGAACTTACAAGATTTTCTGCCCCAATTTCTGACTTTATGTAATATATTACATTTCTTTCAGGGGGAAAAAACATAGCATTCTTGAAAAAACTCTTCAAATTTTTCAGATTTTTAGATCTACCTCTCTTTCCCAATTAATGAATTGGAGAGCTTTTATTGTAAACCTTGAAGTCAACAGCAGCTTTTTCAAGGAGTCATGGAAAGGTCATGGAGAGTGAAAAGAAGCAGAGAAATTTGGAGAAAGATGAAAATAATTCAGAGAGAAAGTGAGAGTGATGAATGGAGGGAGGATAGAAGAAAGGATTCAGGTAGAAAGTAGAAGGCAGAAAAGGAAAGAGAAACAAAGTCAGAAAAAGATTCAATGGAGGAAAGGGAGGATGGATCAAAGAAATTAGTAGTAGAAAATCTAGTAGAGGTTCCAGTCTCTTACATCGGAGTTTAGTGACACATGTAGTAGTCAGCATTTGTTCCACTTCTTTAGGTGGGGAACTTTCCATTTCATAATTTTCTGAACTCTAATAGTTAGTGGTATGTCAACCCGAATGGCAATTGCATTTTTTGATCCTACCCACAATGAGCAGAGGGCAAGGAACTACTGATTGCTGTTCATTGGGATGCAGTTAGGAGGAAAACAACCATAAAAGGCAGAGCTATAAGAAAAATGGTAGAGAAGCTCAGACAGTATTGTTCTATGAAATGCTTGGTTTAATTTTTTTTTGACTTATGGAGGATTTTTTTACCTTCCTAGAGTTGGGAAGTTGCCTTTGTTAGGCAATCTGTCACTGTAGAGTCTTTTTAAAAATAACCTTTACCTTCCATCTTAGAATCAATACTAGGTATTGGTTCTAAGGCAGAAAAGTGGTAAGGGCTAGGCAATGGGGGTTAAATGACTTGCCCAGAATCACCCAGCTAGGAAGTGTCTGAGACCAGATTTGAACCTAGAACCTCCCATCTCTAGACCTGGCTCTCAAAACACTGAGCCACCCAGTTGCCCCCTACTGTAGAACCTTTAGGAATGATGGATGAGCTCATCTCATATTACTAAGATAATTGCTTCTTAATTTCAGGACGTTGGGTTGGAGGTATCCATAGTAGCATGGATTTACTTTAGCTCCTTCCACCTAGGTAGTTTGGATGATTCAAATGGAGATGCTCCTGGGCACTCTGTTATAGGCTATGCTTATACCACTTAAGAGAAAGCTCTACCTGTCAAGGGCTCTGAAAAACAAGGGATATAATAAATGGGATAAGTGTGTGTAATAAATGAGCCAGTTCCTGTCTCATCTATGTAGGACCAATGCTAATAGCATCAAGGAAAAAAGAAAAATAAAACATGACATGGTAGACATGGAACCCAAACATTTACCACAGCTGTCACTGGCACCATAATTCATGGAGATTGGATTCAGGATTGAATAAGGTGAAGATGGGCTCCTTCCTATGTAGAGAGATCAAAATAAGAATCTTGCAGAAATCTTTCTATTCTGACTATTGGATAAGCAATTTTTGGCTTAATTTTATGTTTTAATTTTCTAATCAATAGGTATATAAAGACAGTTTTAGAGTCAGGAAAATCTGAGTTCAAATCCCTCCTTTGATACATTCTGGCTCTGTAAACTCAGGCAAACCATTTAATCTCTCAGTGCCTCAGACAACTCTTTAAGATTATAAGTTGTAGCAAGGGTGTTAATCTTCATTGTTTAGGAAAGGGAAGGAAAGGAAATGGAAGGAAAGGGAATATATGGGAAGGGAAGGGGAATAAAGAAAAGGGAACACAGTAAACATTTATTTAGTATATACAATGTGCCAGGTACTGTTAAGTACTTTACAAATATTATCTCATTTGATTCTTGCACCAACTCTGGTAGGTGGTACTTCCATTACCCCCATTTTTGCAGTTAAGGAAAGTGATGCAGATAGAAATTGATGCAAAAGAAGTTCCTTACAGAGCACTAGCAGATACCAACACTTATAGCCACAATGGAGCATGGGACCCTGGTCCCCCAAGGGGGAAAAGAGTGATTGGGGTTATTCACAGACAAGAGCAAAGCTGGTGAAGTATTAAATACAGCTCTGTTTACATCCCATCACCTTGGAAGAACTGAAAGCATATAGTTCCCCAGAGTCAGGTCAGAAGGCAGTGGCACAAAGAAGCTAAGGCTTAGAACATTGTTCCCTTCACCACAGGTATAGAGCCCAACCTTAATAGCTTTTTTAAACTAAAAGAAAGAAAAAGACTGGAAAATGATTAAACAACAGAAAAAGAAACTCAACATAAAGTTATTTTGATGATGGAGAAGACCAAAACACAAACTCCAAAGATAACAAAATCCGAACTACTTTTTATCCAAAACCTTTTTAAAAATAAGAATTGCTTTCATGGCCAAGAACTCAGAAAAGATTTTTAAAATCAAATAAGAGAAGTAGTAGAAAAATTGGGAAAAAAACAGTGATGATACAGGAAAATCATGAAAAAAGAGGTAAAGAGGCACAAAAAATACTGAAGAAATTAATATGTTAAAAACAATAGACCAATTGGAAAAAGAAGCACAAAAATCCAATAAAGCAAAGAACTTCTTATGAAAAAGAACTGGCCAAATTGGAAAAAGATATACAAAAATGCACTTAAAAGAAGAATTTCTTAGAAGGAATAATTGCCTATGGAAGAAGAGATACAAAAATTCACTGAGGAAAAGAACTGTTTATGAAGTAGAATTGGCCAAATGGAAAAGGTGGTACAAAAGCTCACATAAGAAAATCATATCTTAAAAATTTGAATTAGGCAAGTGGAAGCTAATAACTAGAAAACATCAAGAAGCTATCAAAGTTAAAATAATGAAAAATATAAGAAAATGTGTAATCTCATTGAATAAACTACTCACCTGGAAAATAAATCAAGAAGAGACAATATAAGAATTATTAGACTACTGGAAAGCTATGATCAATTAAAGAGCTTAGATATTATCTTTCAAGTAATTATCAAGAAAGGCTTCCCTAATAGTCTAGAGCCAGAGGGTGAAATATAAATTGAAATGATCCAGTGGTCACCTCTTGAAAGAGATTTCTAAAAGTATAATTCTCAGGAATATTGTAACCAAATTCCAAAACTCCCAGGCGAAGGAGAAGATATTGCAAGCAGCCAAAAAGAAACAATTAAAATGTCATGGAGCCACAGTTAGGATAACAGAAGACTTACTAGCTTCTACATTAAATGAATGGAGAGCTTGGAATATATTTCAGAGGACAAAGGAAGTAGGATGTTAACCAAAGAATCACTTACCCAGCAACACTAAGCATAATCTTTCAGGGGATAAATGTGAATTCAATGAGAGGAATTCTAAACATTTCTGATGTGAAGACTGGAGCTGAATGGAAAATTTGACTCTCAAATATAGGACTGAAAAGTAGTATAAAAAGGTAAATAGGAAAGAGAAATCAAAAGTCATTAGTAAGATTAAATTGTGTACATTTATATATTGTTAAGAAGGTTCTGATAATTCAAAAGAATTTTGCCATTATTAGAGCAGTTACAAAGAAGGAATGCAAGGATGTTAGTGAATTTGATGAGATAATATAAAATTATAATAAGGCATGAAAAAGAGAAATGTGTTGAGAGGAGTGAGAGGAGGGTGAGGGAAAAGGAAAATGGACTAAATTATTGCAAATTAAAGAGGCACGAAGGAGCTTTTATAGTGGAGGGAAACATGGTGGAGGAAGGGAGAAGAGCACCTGAATCTTACTTTCATCAGAATTAATTCAATGAGGGAAGAACATACACAATCAACTGGGTACACAGAAAGCTGTTTTATTTGCAGGAAAGTAGGAGGAGAAGGGGATAAGAGAAGGGGCATAAGACTGATAGAACAGAGGGCAAATTGGAGAAGGTAAAAGTCAAAACTTAAATGGGGTAAATAGAATGAACATTAATACAGAGTAATCATAATGGTACAATATTTTTTACAAATCTTTCTAAGAAAAGCCTAATTTTTCAGATATATATAGAAAAAGTTGAATATATTAGAATACAAGTCATTACCCAATTGATAAACGGCCAAAGGATATGAACAGGTAATTCTCAAAGTAATTAAAGCTTTCTATAGTCATGCAAAAATGTTCTAAATTACTATTAATTAGAGAAATGCAAATTAAAACAACTCTGAAGTACCACCCCAATACCTATCAGATTGGCCATAATGACATAAATGGAAAATGACAAAACTTGGAGGGGATATGGCAAAGTTGAGACACTAATACCCTATTGGAGGAGTTATTGTAAGAGCAGTATGCAAAGGTAAGGATGGTACACTGGAAGAAGTCGTGATTGATGGATGAAGACTGTTGGTAGCAGAGGACCACGGGAAAAGAACAGGAACCTGGGAGAACTCTGAGAGGCAGTCTGGGCTTTTGAGATTGGATCTTAAGGTGAAAAGAAGTGCTTGCTAGAGATTTATCAAGAGCCAACTGGCGGATATCCAAGTGAATAGCCCTGTGACTTCTCCTGAAGAGTGTTACTACATCCTAATATCTCTAATAACATTAACAGAGAGATCCAGGTCACATTGAACTTGTGAGGGGCCTTGGACTGTTGGCCTGAGAGCTGGACCCTCTCTTATCCTTATTGCACTTGCCCTTACTCTTACCTTGACCCTCTTAGTATTTAATTTAGCTTGAGATAGTTGGGAGGTGAGGAGAAATGCTGATCATCTTACTCTGAAGCAGTCAGAACCAAGGACCTTATGGTACTTAGAAAAATAGGGACCCTACTACCCTCAAACCAACCCCCCACTTTCATATATCTTGCATTTATTAAATCTAATCAATTGCAGTCAGATCAGAAGAAGGGATTTCTTTAAGAAACTTTGGTGTGGTCAACTCCTTGGGGTTACTGATCAGCCATTGTCAAGTGCTGGTCAAGATCCCTCCCTCGCTGAGTCAGTGGTCAAGGGGGAGGCTTGTCTTCCTGGCTGATTCATGCTCAGAGATTTGGGGGGTACCCCTTCCATCATCCAATAGGGGAGACTTCCCTTCAACTCTCCATCACCTACTTACCACAGGGGAACCACATTTTCCTGAGTTACACCTTCTGTACCACAGCCCAGGAAGAGTGAGTGCGAGAGCCCTGGAAGAGTCACCCACCTAGACTTCTACCTTTCCTCACTCTGCTCACAAATAGTAACCTTCTCTAGATCTATAAATAGCATCCCCAAATAATCATTACAGTTATGAACTGGTTCAACCATTCAGGAGAGCATTGGACCTATTCCTAAAGGGCTATACCCAGCAATATGTTCATTGGCTTGTATCCCAAGGAAATAAAAAACAAAAAAATGAAGGACCTATATGAACAAAAAATTTAAAGCAGTTCCTTTTAGAGGGGCAAAGATTTGGAAAGTGAGGGGATAACCATCAATTGGGAATGGCTGAGTAAGTCATAGTATCTGATTGTGCTCTGTAAACTTCAAATTTCCTTAGACTTATAATTGTTGAAAATTTCACCATTGGGATATTTCATACTTGGAAAATTTCTTACTGATAGTCTATTGGAATGGGAACCCCATTGGCATGGGAGGTTCTTTCTCTTCCCTTCTTAAGATTACTTTAGGACAGAGACCCTTTGCTGAACAATGGAAAGGACTTTGACCTATGCTTGAGCATAGAACAGGAATTTCTTTGAGTCTTGATTGATTTTAGAATTGATACAATGGAGATACTCCACCCTATTCAGTCCTAATAGGATTGAGTAAGGGCTGCAGCCTAGATCAAAATTTAATTATTCCAATCTCTACCATACTCAAGTAAACAGGATTTAGAAAGGGCTGTAACAAAGGAGTAAAGATTTAATCATTTGAAAAATATGACCTTCAACAGACATGTGCAAAAGCCAGAAACCTCTGGGCAGTCCTGGGTTAAGCGAGAGCCTCCATTGACAGGGAAATTGATGAAGAGTGATTGGTAGATGTGAGGACTGAGGGGAGGCAACTTGGATGGTTTCCTTAAAGATAGGAGGGTCTGGAGACTCGGAGAGAGGGTTGGAGTTTTTGGGTCGGTGTGGTTCCTGGGCTCTGAGGAAGCTTGCTCTGAAGGAAGCTGAAGGTGGGGGCCTCTGAGACTGTTTCTCCATTTTGGACACGTGAGTAATAGGGACTGGTCTCTTTTCTTTGCCCCAGCTATCTAAGGGCTTGGGCCTTTTGGCCCAGCCTAAACAGAAGGGGTATTTAAGCCCTATTCCCTTCTCTCCCCTTTTCTCTCTCTCTCTATCTCTAATTCCTTTCTTCCTCCTATTGTAATTAAACTCCAAAAAAGGCTGACGGCTGACTTGAGTTTTTCATTTAGGAATTACATAGCTGATTCCTTGGCGACCTTAAATTAATATATATCAGTCTTTTAAAGTGATTCCCGTGTTACAGCTCTAAGAAACAAAAAACAGAAATTCAGAAAAAAATAGTCTTTTTTATACAAACTGAAGCAGAGTGGAAATAAGCAGAACTAGAACTCTGAATAGAGTGACAGGAATATTGTACAATGAACAACTAACTGCGAATAACAGCTATTCTCAGCAAAACAATGATCCCAAACTATTCCAAAGGACTCATGATAAAAAATGCCATTTGCTTCCAGAGAAAAAGAACTGATGGAGTCTAAATTCAGACCAATTCAATTTTTTTACTTTCTTAATCAAAATTTGAGTTTTCTTCCACAATAGGACTATTATGGGAAAATGTATTACATGATTGCATATTTAAAATCTATATAATACTGCTTACCATTTTAACATGGGTGGGAGGTTAGGGGGAAAGGGAAGACAGGAGTGAATTCAAGACTCAAAATTCTTTGAAAAATGTTAGAAACTTTTTTTTACATGGAGAAAATAAAACAAGCTAAAATTAAAAAGGACTCTTCATAGAAAAAGAAAATAAGTTCCTAACTAGGAATTCTCTACAATGGTAAAAAAAAATAGATGGTGAAATAACAAAAGGAATAAAAGGCTGGGTTTAGAGTTATGAAATATGAGTTCAAGTCTTGCCTTTCATATATATATATGTGTATATATATATACACTGATTGCATGACACTGGGTGGTACCTTCTTAGTATCACATGCAACTCTAAGAATATATGGTGTGGGGGGCAGCTGGGTAGCTCAGTGGATTGAGAGCAAGGTCTGTAGATGGGAGGTCCTAGGTTCATATCTGGCCTCAGACATCTCCCAGCTGTGTGACCCTGGGCAAGTCACTTAACCCCCATTGCCTAGCCCTTACCACTTTTCTGCCTTGGGATATCAATACCCAGTAAAAAAAAGAATATATGTTGTGGGGAAGTTGATTTGCATTTCTACACTGCTGAAATAACAGGTTTTTGCACCCTCATTCCCCCCCCCAAACAATCATGGATTGATTCATAATACACATTAATGAAAAATATCAGATGAATCCCTTTGATACGAGTCAGTCCTCTATGGGGAATTCATCTGAGGATGCATGGATAAGAGTTGCACAGATTGTAAGCTTTTTGACAGGAGGGTTTGCTTCCATTTTTAATTTGAATCTTCATTGCTTAATATTGGGTTTGCACATAGTAATTCCTTAATAAATGCTGCTTGGTTTGTTTGAGGAGAAGATGTGGATGGGCTGTAATCTGTCCATGTAGAGAGATCACTACGACAGCAATGAAATCATGGATCTGTTGATTTTATAATATGAATGAAAATGACAAAACTTTGGAACTAGTTTGTAACTTGTTTTCTGAGCCAGACCTAGAATAGAGCAAAGGGGAGAGAAGAGGCTGAACCACATTCCAGGAACTAGTTCTTTAAGGGCAACTAGGTGGTGCAGAGGATAGAGGATAGTCAGGAAGACTCCTGTTGCTGAATTCAGATTTGGCCTCAGACTCTTCTAAGCTGTGTGACTCTGAACAAGCCACTGAATTCTATTTGTCTCAATTTTCTCAAAAGTAAAATGAACCAGAGAAGGAGATGGGAAACTACTCCAGTATCTTTGTCAGGATAACCCCAAATGGGATCTTGAAGACATGACTGAAAAACAACTCACCAGTAACAAAAGTAGTGTTTTCAGTGATACCAAATTGGCCCTTTACTTAAAACATTCTTCAGTGATACTTTTGTTCTCCTGGTGATGGTTTATGTATACAAGTCAAGGAACATCACAATTGGGGGATAATCAGAGGTAAAGGTAGCCCAAAGTACAATGGCAAGATGTGTGATGGGTAGCATACATTCTCTTATTTGACTCTCACAACAACTCTGTGAAGTAGGTATTATTATTTTCATTTTCCTAATGAGGAAACCGAGACTGAAAGAGGTTAAATGACTTGTTCAGTGTCACACAGCTAGTGAGTATGAATTCAGTTCTTCATGCCCCATATTTAACACAAAACCAACACTACTTTATACTGCCTCCAAGGAGGTTACACATGGTTTCTCTTATGCCTAGTTCAAATGCATAATTCAGGGTCACAGAAGCTCTTCATTAACCCAGTTCTATCCTTTTTGAATACTTTCTTGTTTCCTTGTTCCTATTCTTTTCTCCCTTTTTTACTCCCTCTGTCCTCTTTACTGACTCCTCACACATAATCCCCAAATCACCATTATATGGAACCCTATTCATTATTACTCTTCAAATCTTTTTCAATCTCATCATTTCCCACCAGCCCTTTTGGGCTTCTTTGGATTTCCCCATCATGCCCCCTCACCTGATATTGTCTCTGCCTCCTCTCTTTTTAGCTTCCTTCGCTTATTATCCATTATCATCCATACTTATTAGACTGTAAGCTCCTTAAGGACAGGGATTTTCTTCTTTTTATTTCTGTCCCCAGCACTTATCATAGTCCCTGTCATATAGTAGGTACATATAAGGTGTTTATTAACTATGAATGTTTATTGACTCATCAATCTCTCTGCTACTCTGCTACATATAGCCAGAATGTTCTTCCTCCAGTCTTGATTTCTTATACAATTACTGTCCAAGCCAGCCCCTCTAATTCTAATATGGCCACCATCAACCCTTCCCTCCTTCCTAGTGCTTCTTAAATAGTTTTTGGGAAGCTACAGCCACCTGCCTCCCCAATGTAGTCTACAAGGCTGCTACAGTTGGGACTGAATCATGCTCTAGCTTTGATGCCTGAGAGATCTAAAGGGTCTTAATTTGTCACAGAAGAGGGAGAGGCACAAAGTAGGGGAAATAGAGACATGCAAAGCATCAAAAACAAAATATATAATATATTTATTTTGGAAAATAAGAATAGTATTTTTATTATTCTATTAACAATAGTATCAGTGGAAGATACCAAAAGCTGATTTAACTTTCTATTTTTCATCTGGTACTCCCCTGCTGAGGGTGCGTAGGAAATCTTTCTCTGGTTCTCTCCATCCATCTCTGCAAAGGGATAAATTCTTGTCCCTCTAGTCACTCCTATCTAGTGTGATAGGTTTTCTAGTTTTGAATTCTCTTAATAAACTTGTGAGGATGAGGTCATTTAGAAGTTGAATTCACTATTTCTCATTTATTCCTGGTAACTTCATTAGATTCAAGAACTTTAAAATATAATTTAAAAGTTCATTGTTGCCTAAGTCAGTGAATTCTTTTAAATTTATTGTACACCTTGCACTCATCAGATTGTACTTGGACTTGGGGACCCATTATGCTAATAATAAGCCTATTCTCTTCCCTCTCTTTCCTGTCAAAGATTTTTTTACTCTCTCCTGGAGCTGGTTTTCATTATAATTTCAAGAATACCATCTGTCTGTCTAAGAGCTTGTTTCTCCCTGTTCTGCCTCCCCCACGCCCACCCCCTTAGATAGATTTGTATCTGAGTCCTTTTCAGTCTGTTCCATTGAAGTTTTCCTGGTCTAGAGAATAGCCTGGGTATATCTGCTGACCCAAGCCATCTTTTTTAGGATTATTGCAGCAGATCTCTTGGTGAAGTTTGTCTCTGTTAACCTTGGGCTTTTGTTGCAGCTATTAAACCTCCTTTATTGGTTTATCCAGCATGACACCAGCATAATTTAAATCATATTTCTGTCTATGTGCAGTTCAGTGCTTTCACCCCTCTAGTTTCAGCACTGCTGTTGCTTTTTTTTCCACTCTGCAGTTCCCTAGGGATGTGTCCTTGACTCATTATTTTTTTTTATTTGTGCTGTACATGTACTCTGGTGACAAACTTGGTAAAAAAAATATTCTGGCAAGCTGTGTAACAACTCCAGGTGCATCATGTAATTGCTCTTTAGTTATTAAAGTTCTGAGAGTGAAAACTTGGAATTGAATCATGTAAAAATGTGGTCATTTGTGGAGAAGTCATTTCTTTTATGGCCTGTCTCTGGCTATTTTCTTGTGGCCTTTGTTAGAACACTCTCTCAACTCCAAAGCTGGCTAAGGTTCTATATCCTTCAGTTCCTGTGTTACCCTACATTCTTCTCAACTTCGTAGTCACTGAGCCCCTGTGGGAATCTGTTCAGTTACACATTGTGACAATGTGACATAACCATTCCTAGAGAGGGACAAATTAGAATCTTTTTTCCATGTAGCTAGTTGACTTAGGGTTAGAAATTCCCAGATATCCCCTCTGGCAGTGAATGTAAATGAATTTGATCAAGGATGAAAGTGAAGCAAAAGAAGTAAGTGACATAGTGGAGACAGAGTACTGGAAATCAAGGAGACCTGGTTCCAAATTTTATCTGACATTTACGGTGTTGGTTGTATGCTCTACTTATTCTGCTTATTTCATTTTGCATTGCTTCATGTAAATATTTCCAGGTTTTTTGACAACATCTTGTCATTTCTTATGGTATAATAGTATTCTATTGTAAGCATGCACCCCCACTTGTTCAGCCATCCCTCAATTTATGAACATCCCTTCAGTTTCCAGTTCTTTGCTATAAATATTTATGTACAAGTAGGTCCTTCCCCCCATCTTTGATCATTTTGGGGAACAGGCCTAGTAGCAGTATTACTGGGTCAATGGATATGCACACTTTTATGGCTCTTTTGGGAATGGTTCCATATTGCTCTTCAGAATAATTGTTTCAGACCATAGTTTCACCACGAGGGCATTAGTGTGTTTCCTTTCTTTTTAAAAATTCTTAGCTTCTGTCTCTGAAATGATACAAAATATTAATCCTAAAATAGAAGAGCAGTAAGGGAAAGGCAGTTGGGGTTAAGTGACTTGCCCAGGCTCATACAGGGAGGAAATGTCTGACAGACAATTCTTTAAGACTATTAAGTTTCAGAGAGAGTCTATCTGCAATGGTAAAAGAAATTTGAATTCCCCATACCAGGGAAATAATAGGTATTATTTAAAAAGTTTTTATTACTCTTGTTTATCTGCATTTATATCTATTCTACCTGCCTCATTAAAAATGAATAAATCTATAAAAAAGCATTTATATACCATTCACTGGGAGCTTAAAATACAAATACAAAAGTGAGCTATTTCCTTTCCCCACTTTTCCAATACAAGTAGGAGAGTATAGGCTAATACAGGGTGTTTTGGTTTGGGAAATGTTGGTGGGTGTGGGGCATCATAAACTAGTTGATTGTGATATGTGCAGAAAGGTAGATTGGTAACAGTGTAGGACTTGTGGTAAGGAAATCCTGAATTCAAATTCTGCCTTACTAGCTGTGTGACCCTGAGTAAGTCACTTAACCTTTCTAACTCTTAGATCCCTCATCTGTAAAATATAGTTAATTATGTTATTGATTTCATAGGATTGTTGTGAGGATCAAGTGAGATAACATATATAAAATGCTTTGTAAACTTTAAAGCACAACTTAGGTGCTACTATTATTATTTTTTAAATGATTAATTCTCACCTTACTACTAAGTATTGGTTCCAAGACAGAAGAAAATTTAGGACTGGCAAATTGGGGTAAGTGACTTGCCTATGGTCACACAGCTAGGAAGGGCTGAGGTTAAATTTGAACCCATGTCCTTCTGTCTCTAGGCCTGGCTCTCTATTTCATTGAGTCACTTGGTTGTCTCTATTATTATTGTTGTTGATGTTTTTGCTGTATCCTTTCCAGAAGCAATGTTAAGATTGATTTTATTACCATTTCAAGAATAAGAGATAGAAATTCTGACATAGGATTATGAGAGAGAGAGAGAGAGAGAGAGAGAGAGAGAGAGAGAGAGAGAAGAGAGAGAGAGGAGAGAGAGAGAGAGAGAGAGAGAAAGAGGAGCCTATCCATAATGGCAAGAACACAATGGATGGGACATCGAGCATGGTCTTTTGCCAGGTAGACGTAGTAGTTTAGGTGAATTGTACTCATGCACTCACCAATCAGGACAGCCCAGACCTGGGACAGAGTTGGACTGTATTCACTTTCCCAGGGAGTGGGGGTTTAGGGCATGGTCTCCAAAGGTCTGGTTCTGTTCTGAGGCTTCTATTCTGGTTAGGGAAGGCAGGGTAGATGACCTACTGCACAGGATGGATGGCTTGATGAGATGTTCATCATGGCTCATTCATTTCCCAAGCATGTATAAAGAGCTTTCTTTGGATCAGGTACTATGTGAGGCATTGAGGGTACAAGGATAAAAAAATAGTACCATCTCTTTTCTCAAGAATCTTACAATATAAAGGAGGCATTGGATATGTGCACAAATAAATAAGGCACAAAGAACGTGATTAGTACAAAGAAAGATCAAGTCAAAATATAAGAAAACAAGGAGGGAGATCATAATCAGCTTAGAGAATCAGTTAAGGGAAAGGATACTCCTGAGCCAGTCCTTAGTTCTTATAACCAATCCTCATATAAATGAATGAAAACACTGTAAATACAAATAGAAAAAGAATTAAAATCCTTGCTCTAAAGGAGCTCATATTCTAATGGAGGAGACAACACATAAGAGGTGTCAGCTGCAAGGTAAATGGAAAAGTCATGTGATTCTTAGGATGCAGTGGTAAAACAGATGGTAATATATCATCTTTAATGTAATTTCTATCAACAAAATCAGGTTTCTGAGGCTGAACCACTGCCAAGTGCTTTGGGACAAGAACTGTTTTTCTCTTTCTTTCCTTCTTTCCTTCTTTCCTTCTTTCCTTCTTGTCTTATTTCTTTCTTGTTCTTTCTTTCTTTCTTTCTTTCTTTCTTTCTTTCTTTCTTTCTTTCTTTCTTTCTTTCTTTCTTTCTTTCTTTTCTTTCTTTCTTTCTTTCTTTCTTTCTTTCTTTCTTTCTTTCTTTCTTTCTTTCTTTCTTTCTTCTTTCTTTCTTTCTTTCTTTCTTTCTTTCTTCTTCTGTTTCTTTTCTTCTTTCTTCTATCTTTCTCTACTTCTTTCCTCTTTCTTTCTTTCTTCCTTTCTTCTTTTTTCCTTCCTTCCTTCCTTCCTTCCTTCCTTCCTTCCTTCCTTCCTTCCTTCCTTCCTTCCTTCCTTCCTTCCTTCCTTCCTTCCTTCCTTCCTTCCTTCCTTCCTTCCTTCCTTCCTTCCTTCCTTCCTTCCTTCCTTCCTTCCATTTTGGAATCAATACTGTGTATTGGTTCCAAGGCAGAAGAGTGGTAAGGGCTAGGCAATGGGGGTCAAATGACTTGCAGGGTCACACAGCTAGGAAGTGTCTGAGGCCAGATTTGAACCTAGGACCTCCCATCTCTAGGCCTGACTCTCAATCCACTGAGTCACCCTGACCCCTGAGTCAAGCTATTATTGCAGCAAACACACATGTAGCTTCATGTCCACAGGGATTACTTCCCAAGATGATATAACTAGAAGGGCTAAATGAGAAGCAGCATAGGTGGCCTGGGGCATGCTAGCTCTACCTCCAGGGCAATGGGATCTAATTGCCCCTTGTGGATAGATGGTTGGCATTTGGGAATATGGTGATAGCAAGGAAGGTGGGCCCTTTCTCCCCAAGGGATTGTTTCTCTTAGTGATAGCTCGTGGCTCAAATTGGAAGCTAGATGAGTAATCTTGGATGTTTTAAGGTTAAGGCTCCTTATGTTATTTCTGAGGGTTTGAGAGGAGATGATGTTTAAGGTGATAGCCTGACTTGCTTAGTGGTAATTGATTGATTGGAAAATGATAGCATGTCTGGTTTCCTTGATACTACAAGAGCTGCTTCACTAGATAATGGCTGCGAGAGTAGGACTGAAAAAGAATGAGTGATATTTTGAATGTGGTCTTCCTTTTTAACTTGTTCCTAGTGTTTCCCTTATGGAGGATCATTGACACATGATCTATGTCATTCATTCTGTGAATTTGGGATGGTCTATAGACCTTTCATTGTACTGATCATTCTTTTAATGACCCATTTCCACTTGTCAAAGTCCTTCTCAAAATGTAGTAGGACTTTCACATATCTTGTTCTGGAAAAGCTTAATTTCTATTTCCTTTTTTTGGTTGCCATGTCAGATTGCTGACATATTGAGGTGGCAGCCCACCATTGGTCTAACTCCACATGGTCTTTTTCATACCAAGGACTAATTAGAAACTAGTCTTTAATGTTCAACTCATTCAATTTTTGAATCCTAGTTTAAGACTTGACATTGATCTCTATTAAATGACATCTTATTGTTTTCTATCCCATCAGGATCCACAGTGTCTTATTCCCCTGTTGGCTAAACCTCCTAGTTTGGAGACATTTGAGAATTTAGTAAGATTTGTCTCTGCTTTCAACTAGGTAATTTATAAAAAATGAGGAACAACAGAGGGTCATGGAGAGATCTCTAGGAAATGAGACCTTTTTGCTAGCTTGACATTGAGCTATTAATTACCACTCATTAGGTCTTATAATTCATTCAGTTTTGAATCCATTTAACTGTACTGTAATACAGCTTATATGTGTCCACCATTCTTGTCTGATAAAGTTTTGTTAAATGTCTTGCTGGAATTCTGGCACACTCTACATCTATGGCATTCCTCTGACATACCAACCAAGTAATCCTGTCAAAATAGAAAATAAGGTTAGTTCAGTGGAACCAGTTACTGAAGAAACTATATTGACTACTGCTAGTCACTACTATACTTTCACAAACTATTGGGTTAAAGCCACATGGCATATATATATATATATATATATATATATACATACATACATAAATATAAATATACATATACATATTAGTAACAGATCACTAACTTTTTCATTGCATTTTGATTAGCACAAAAGCACACTATCTTCCTCTTTATGTAACTCCCTGTTAGCCATTTTTCTACCCCTCTTAGTCAACAGATTCTTCTTGGTAGAGAAAACAAAAACAAAATAGGAGTTGAGTAGATTTAATTTCTTTTCTGTCATCCTTTATCAAGTTTCCCATCTACATTGAGCAACAGTCTTATTCCTTCTTTGATTTTCCTATTACTCTCAGCTTAAAAAATTCTTTTTACCATCCTCAAAATGCATCATTAGTCTCAGCTCATTTTGAGCTTTAGCACTTTTAACAATATTCTTACAGGACCATTTGACTTTTTTTGCATGTAACTTTCATTACCTGCCTTTGTTTCCATCTTCTATAAGTCATTTAAAAGTTAAAGTTGGTCAATATGTTCTCTGTCTATCTAAGTTCTCTTTCAACAGCTTCCATTTTTTTCTCATTAGGATTATTTTCTTCCTTAATGGAAGAATTATTCGTTATACCTGCAAAATTTTTTGTTCTGGTAGTGGGATAACTACAGTGAGGGTTGAAGTTTCCTCTTCATCTTATTCTTAACAGTGCTCTTACTCTTTTTTATACATTGATTCATGTCCTGTTTCTATACTTTGGCAGATTCTTGGCTTAATATATTAAGCCAGAAACACATTAAAACCTTAGTCATGGACACAATAGTTTTATTCAAATCAAGATAAAAGGGCAATGGTGGATGGGTCTTGTTAATTTATTTGTGGCATTTTTCTATCTCATGCATTAAGTGGTCCAAATGGATACATCCATCTTTTGTCTTTTCAGTATGGGTACTCCCTTCACTAAGATTGCAATCATCTGTGCTTCTTATTCTAGGCCAGTCAAAGTAATGTTTCTCCCTAAAAGATCTACCTTTAAGGCTCTCCAATAGACCTTTTAATATCATCTGTTTTTCTGTACAACATTTGGGCTGGCCATCTGTTATTCTTCACTTTCAGTACATAGCTGTTCAGCTACTTTTCTAGTCATAATTGTCCTTGATGGTGTCTTTTATGCCACTTTTGCCTAATTCATCATTGGGATATGATGTGCTGTATTTTGATACAGCATTTGTCTTTGTACTATCCTATGGGTCATCTCCAAATTTTGCTGCCTTTGAGATTCTGTTTCCTGATTTTTTAGCAATGCTTAAATATCTTTAAGGAGTACATTGGTTTTGAAAAGAGGGTTTTGTAGCAATTGAGACTCAATATGGTTTCATCCTTTGATTTAATTCTGAGTCTATTTTCCTAGACATAATATCCTGATACCCTAACTCAATGGCCTAAACTACCCAACTCTTTATCAAAATCTGGGCAATAGGAAGTTTTCATTTACTGTATTTTCTAATGTCAATTGCTAGACTTATGTCTTTTGAATGCAGATCATTGAACAGTGTATGTGAAAGAAACATATAATTTTTATGTATGTGTGAGAAAAACTTTGAATATTCATTTTTATTCTGCTGGGTAAAATGCTTTTTTGTAATCAATAAACAATAAATACATTGGAATGTTATATCCTCTGCAGCCTTCATCTAGGTGCCATCTATTATAGAAATTTGCTTATGAAATGCTACTTATTCCCTTCATATAGTTTCATCAAAGATACTCTCAATTAATACATAGGTTATTTACAAACAGACTTTATAGGACTGAAATAATAGACTATCTGTTAGTATTTATTGATATCTTCTTAGTCACTATCACTCCTTTTAGGGACAATACTGTCCTTTCTCTTTTCTAGTCTTTATTGCAGCAATTTCTTTAAAATGCATCACCGAGGAACTTTATAATTGGATTATCCAAAACAAAACTCTCTCTGTATTTTGTCAGGTCCAAACAATCTCTCTGACTTATCTTCTTTTTTTTAAAAATATTTTTATATTTTAATATAGTGCCATATTTTTAAAATTCAAGAATACTTAAACAGTTGCATTTCCCATTGTTGCTTTATTTTCATCTACTGTTACTATTTTCTGAGTCTTTTCTGATAGCTTATGCCATATAATATGATGTACTCTTATATGAATTGGTAAACAGAGGCCCTGGAATCTTCATAGATGATCTAGCTAGACACCTTATGAATTGCTGAAACTTCATATTGGAAGCAAATACTTGTCCTGAAATGAAAGAATCCTCACTAATATCTATGAGGTCACCAAATCTGTATAGTTTTACTATTCTCTCTGGATTCTTTGGTGCTTTCTCTTCTATAAACTGCATTTTATACTTGATATGTTAGAAGATTTCTCAAGCAATTTTGCTTCAATACCCAAAGATTCTTGTTAATTAAAACAGGTCTTGTTGTTAGAATCCATTCATCAGGTCTTTTGTCCAAAATGACATTATAGTAGTAGGCTCCAGTGATCACTGGAATTCCTGGAACTCTGACTAAACTGTGTATTCATCTCCAATTTTTTGGAGTTTATAGTATTTTATGACTCACAACACTGTTAGAATATTGGTCTTAAAAAGATGGGATTTTATTTCAGGGGTCATTGAAATAGCATAGGAATGCCAATAGGCCTTGTTCACTTCCTCAGTATAGTATCTTCATCTTTAAAAGTAAGGAATTTAATTTCACACGACTTGATCAGAGGTTTAATCATGTCCTAGGTCTGCCCATCCAGAAAAAAGCCAAAATGGATTTCTTTTTATATTATTCACTTAAATGCATGGCTCAATTATAAGGAGCTGAAATATTTTTATTCATCAAAAATGTAGCACCAATATCATATTTTCTAACAAGTTTAACTTCAGTCTTCTCAGTTTGAGGAATGAGTGCAACTGCCTCTTTTTCTTTCTGTTAAAGAGTTCTTTCCATGTCTTAGTTACCTGAGTAGGTGATAGTTGAAAGGGAGCTGTGGCTATAAGTTTCACACCACTCCATGGCATATGCAAACACCCTACTATATCTCCTGCCATCACAGCCTGACTTCATCTTTCTAAATTCATTTTCACTTCTTCATATAGCATATTAGGCATTAAAGTTGTCATGTCTGAGGGTAGTGGTTTTACTAACTTGTCAATGATGATGAGAAAGACTAGCTATTGAAATGTTGCCAAATCAGTTCCTTCTATTCATTGTTCTCCCATTTTCATCAATACATGCTTTTGGTAATGATGGCTGGAGGGGATGTGGCAAAGTAGGGACATTAATTCATTGCTGGTGGAGTTGTGAATTGATCCAACCATTCTGGAGGGCAATTTGGAACTATGCCCAAAGGGCAATAAAAGAATGTCTACCCTTTGATCCAGCCATAGCACTGCTGGGTTTGTACCCCAAAGATA
Source organism: Monodelphis domestica (assembly GCF_027887165.1). Lineage (NCBI taxonomy): Eukaryota > Metazoa > Chordata > Mammalia > Didelphimorphia > Didelphidae > Monodelphis > Monodelphis domestica. The sequence continues at coordinate 328,030,926 of NC_077228.1, forward strand.
TAATAAGGAAAAAGACGTGTACAAGGATATTCATAGCTGCGCTCTTTGTGGTGGCCAAAAATTGGAAAATGAGGGGATGCCCTTCAATTGGGGAATGACTGAACAAATTGTGGTATATGCTGGTGATGGAATACTATTGTGCTCAAAGGAATAATGAACTGGAGGGATTCCATGGAGACTGGAACAACCTCCAGGAAGTGATGCAGATTGAAAGGAACAGAACCAGGAGAACATTGTACACAGAGACTGATACACTGTGGTACAATCGAATGTAATGGACTTCTCCATTAGTGGCAATTCAGTGATCCTGAACAATTTGGAGGAATCTATTAGGAAAAAAAAAACAAAAAAAAAAAACGTTGTCCACATTCAGAGGAAAAACTGTAGGAGTAGAAACACGGAGGAAAAACAACTGCTTGATTACATGGGTCAATGGGGAAATGGCTGGGGATGTAGACTCTAAATGAACATCCTAATGCAACCATCAACAACTTGGAAATAGGTTCTGATCAAGGACACATGTTATACCCAGTGAAATTACACATTGGCTATGGGAAGGGTGGGGCAAGGGGAGGGAGGGAAAGAATATGATTCTTGTAACCAAGGAATGTTCTAAATTGACTAAATAAATTTTTTTAAAAAATGCATGCTTTTGTTATGATATTTCTTTCTTGATTATCAGTTTTTCTTTTATAAGGACAAGGAAAGGTAGGGCTAGAAAGCTGGCTTCATAAGTTCAATAAGCTAAATACTACAGAGAGCAGCTATAATATATGAAGAAGATAGTATCCTAGAAACAAGAATTTCATGGGAGATAAAATCCAACAAATAAGTCAATAATAAAGCTAAGAGCCCTCTTTAAAAATGCACAATTTATGGTAATAAGCAAGATTAATTGGTGATACAAGAATTCAAACTTGATCTCAAGTATATTACTAAGCATATTATTTTTGGTATGAGAATCATAACTGAAATGTATCTCCAGAAGGGAATATTTCATTCAAAAGAAATTCAAATGCTTAAATTGATCTATGAAGTCATGGATATATATGTTCCCTTTAGTGATTCATATTACACCCAAGTCACGCTAGACCATCCTGTTCAACCCTTGTCCATGTTCTCCAATGAGATCAACACAAAGGGCTCTACCTAATAGCATTATTTCTTCTGTTTCCCTTAATATCATGAGACTACCAGAAAAGTTGATAATCAATGCATCAGTTATCCCTCATTCTCACCATCTGACTAGCCTATCTTGTTTTTATATCATTCAGTTACTTGATGACATTCTTTAGTCAAGTCTTTCTTCATAGTTCCTTATTTGTCACATGACAAAACTTGCACACACTTATAAAGCTTTCCATTGTCTTCAAGATGAAACCAATTTCCAATTTTTTGGAGTTTATAGTATTTTATGACTCACAACACTGTTAGAATATTGGTCTTAAAAAGATGGGATTTTATTTCAGGGGTCATTGAAAGTATTTTATACTTTCCCAAAGCAATCCCATCTTATTTCCTTCTGTACTGGAATTCTGAGCTCATCTCACTCTTTATTTGTATTATCTCTCTAAGATCTCTAAGCTGATGATTTAAAATTTTTTCATCTAATTTAATGTCATCTGGAAAACAACATATCTCATGCACTTGGATTTTCCTTGTGTATGGTACATGCAAATAAACTTCTTGGAGTTATAACCAATCTATAACAAGTAGAAAATGTCTATATTTTTTTAGGAAAGAAAAGAGGAAAAAAATCAGTAAAAAACTATTCAATACATAAAAACCCCTCACATTATATACAATGTTCCACACTTGTGGGTCTTAACCTCTGCAAAGAAGCAGGGAGAATGTATTCTTTATAAATTTGTGGCACTTAGTTTCAATTGGTTTTGTCATTGTTCTTTCCATTTATTAACCTTGTTGTTGCAGTCCAACTTCATTCTTAAAAAGAGTATCTATGCTTTGAAGGTGTGACACTTCTGGGTGATTTATAAACCTTTGGCCTCTCATTCATTAATGATGGATTATATTATTCAAAATATTTTTTCCCTTTACATCCAACTTTGCAGTAAAATCAACAAGAATCAGTGTATGTTATCTTGTTTTAAATAAATCCCTAACTTGGAAAATATTTTGTACAGATTTGTATTGATAGGAACTTCCTAAACACCATTTATTTTGTTAAATTGAATTGCATAACCCACCATTTCCTAAATTGTTGAGCAACATTATTACCCTTTGAATATTTGGAATATGTGGTTGACTAATTGTTCTGGGAGATTATAAACTCCTAGAATGCATGTATATATGTATATATGTATGTATTTATATAGTAGAGGCATTTCCCCAGTATCTGGAGCAAAATTTCTTTTTAAAAATTTTTTATTTTATTATATTTTTTTGGTTACAATATTCATTTTATTTCCCTCCCTCCCCTCTACCCACCCTTCCCGCAGCCGATGCGTAATTTCATTGGGTATTACTTGTGTCCTTGATCAGAACCTATTTCAATGTTGTTTGCACTAGGATGTTCATTCAGAGTCTACATCCCCAATCATATCCCTTCAACCCATGTATTCAAGCAGTTGTTTTTCTTTAGTGTTTTTACTCCCACATTACTCCCACAGTGTTTCCTCTGAATGTGGATAGTGGTTTTTCTTGTATGGAGCAAAATTTCTTGCACAGAGTGGATGTTCTGTAAAAATTAATTGAATAGATATAAACTTATCTGGAATTTCAGGTTCTTAAAACTGATAATTCCCCACCTCTTTTTCTTTGTTTTCTATTATCAGCAATCCCCACAATTTATTTGGTGATATTTCTAATACTGTTACTGAACTTATAAAGGAAAATTCCATTATATGGGTTTATAACACACATGTGAGTCACAGCAGAAAGAGCTCTGGATTTGGAGTCAAAAGACCTGGGTTCAAACCTAGATGTGCAATTCATATGACCTTTGGCAAGTCATTTTTATCATTTTGAGACTCATTTTCCTCATCTATTATGTGAGGAAGAGATTAGATGATTTCTACAAGTTACTTCCACCACTAGATCTGTAATCCCATCATTTTTTCAAGCTGTATTCTTTTTCACTTGAGATCAGTAAAGCAAACTCTAAATGTTATTCAATAGTTGTTCTTTGTAGAACTCATATTTCCTTAGTTGAAGGTAACCTGACAGACCTCAAACCCATTGGTGAGTTAGGTGGGTGTCTACTTCAAGCACGTGAAGACTTCTCCCAAGAGAACGATCAGATGGGAATATGTTAAAGGAATTTTCTTAATATATCTCTCTGTCTCTTTAAGAGGCAGGAAAGAGAGCAGAAGGATTTCTAAATAGAACAGAACTGTCAGGCTTCTGTGAGAGTTAGCCAGAGCTGAAGATTCTACTATATAGGATAGAAGAAATATAAAGAAGAGTTCAGTTGGCAGTTGAGGGGCTTTTACCTCTGGACCTGGAGGGAGCAGGAGGTCTGTCTGGTTCTCTCAGTCAAGAGCTACTACTGGCAGTTTTTACTACTGACAGTTGGGATACAGAAACTAATTTAAGGAGTTTGTAAGTGATGAATGTTTATTTATTAATATAGGTAGGTAGTTAGTGAATCAAATTTAGATAAGGTAGTTTAGATTAGGCCTGGTCTGCCCAGGCAGAAGAACCTGTCCTTGAAGACAGAGTAGGTTTTTGTTTTTGTTTTTGTAGAAATTTTAGTTAGGATTAGGAATTTAAGTATAGTCATAAGGCATTAGAGTATTAATCTCACTTTCCTCCTATCTATTTTCTATCTGTACTTCTCAAATTAAACTAAGTATTTTATCAAACTTCTCTCCTCAAACTCCTACCAAATTAACCCTTACAAGTTATTTGTTCCAATGGCCATGAAGGTGGCTGAAGCAGGCACAATGCAACCCTTAGAACTTGGCCAGAAATTAGACACCAAAATCATCCACTGCATCCTGATCCATCACCGGTCATCCTGATTTTTGTATTACAACTGGACTTCAGTGGCCCTGGAAGACAGAGTGAAGTCAAGAACTTTATCCAACTCTGTCTCCCTTAAATCTATTTCACCAGCAAGCCAAGAAATCACCCTGTGATGTCATTTGTTCTCTTAGAAAATGAAGGATGAATAACAACAATTACCTTGCTTAGTAGTCACTCTAGTGACATAGTTGCTTGGAATTCTCAGCTGTGTTATCAGCTGAATGAAAAAAAATTATTTCAATTCTGTCTTTGTTTCTCTAGCACTAAGAACAGTCTCAACTATATAAGTAAGTAAAAAAAAATGCTTGTTGAATGAACAAACAAATCAAATAGGGGTGTGTGGAGGTAAGGAGATTAGAGAGGTGTGGTTGAGGTGCTATCTTCTCAAAAAGATGTTTCTGGAGAAATATGTAGTGAATCTAAATGTTAATTTGGCTGACATTTCTCTTTTTATTCTTGGTGATATTTTGTCATCCCCATTCCTTATTCCTCTTCAGTTGTGCCCTGCTCTGACTTTCCTCCTTCCTGAAGATATTGACCTTTGGATTCCTGAAATTGTTTCTAGTTTTCTTCTGCTCTTGCTACTTAACTCCTTTCCCTCCTTATTTTTCTAACCATACAGCTCTTGGTACCAGACACACTCTCTTAACAACTCCCATTTCCTCCACTCTCAGCCCCGATAGGTCACTTGCTTATTTGATTATGGACTTTCATCTAATCTTTGAGTCATGAATTAGGCTCTCTTCCTCCTCCCACCTCCATTTCCCTAACAGGACTTCTTGCTAAGTGACAACCTGCCTGAGCTATGTTATGCCATGACTGTCTAGATGTCTCAGTTGGGTCTCTTCACCAAAGAGCAAAACAAAAGGGGAGAGGAGTGCATTTCTAATATGCAATTAACGTGTCTATTAATTGACTAAAATTGAATTGAGAAATGCTTTAAGGTTCACCTTTTTGTTCAAGTAATTAATTAGTACATTGGAAGAAGATACATTTAATTTTGGTCTCATCTCTTTCCTCTATATTTTTCTCCAATATCTTTCAAAATATACCATTGTCCTTCAGTCTGAAAAGGACAATGGAGAATCAGTATTTGAAATATAAGCAGAACAATTCACCTGGGGAGAAAAAAGCAGAGGCATTAGTGCACATACAGAGAGATTGCTGCATTACAGATAGAATTTGAGGGAGGAAAAGTTCAAAGTATCTCACAGCTGTCATCACGATCAGTCATACAGCAGGAATGTAGGAAGCACATGAAATGTCCTGCCTGAGGCTATTCATTGATTATGGCAGTAGTGGAACAAGAATCTTTGAATTTTGGATACCCACCTGGTACTCAGGCCACAGTCCTTCAACCTTTCTCTCACTCCTGCTGATTTCCTCTTTCATCTCATTAGGATCTTTGGTCTCATCACCCCTTCTTCTAGTCCATCTCCCCCTGCCTCCTATTGCCATACACCACTACCCTAAAATCCTTCACCTTCTCAGCTCTGGAAAATCCCTGGCCTGAAGTAATACCCTCTATTGTCTGTCTCCATTCTTAGTCTTAGGAGGCTGATTATTTCTGGGGAAAACCAGGAGAGCAATTTGATAAGTCTAGGACAAATTCTCATTATTTAACTAGAGCTCATTTCTCTGACTGAAGAATCCTTTGTTTTACCTCTTATTGATTCCCTCTCCCTTTTTTCATTGGGATGGTCAAAGTTCTTACAATAGAAATCTGATAGTCAGACGCCCACAATTCTACTTGTGCTTCTGTTCAGATATACTTGGAAGTCTTGCTTCCTACATTGAGAAAATCATGGTCCCTTAATATGAACTCTTTCAATTTTTTCACTTTTTGTTTTTAGAAATCCAAGCATTTCTGTGGTTTTACTATTCTTCTCTTCTTACCTTGTTGTCTAAGAAAAAGAAGTGGACCTGATTTAATTTTTTTAAAATTACAGCCAATCCCTTTGCTTGGATCTTTGATTCTACCCTCTCTTGACCTGTTTGGGATCTTGCTGCATTAATTACCAACTTCTTCTTGCATTTTTATTCTTGCCTACTCTCCTGAGTCCTTCTTATTTATATTTAATATCACCACAAATAGATTACCCATGACTCTCTTACTATTTTAAATTAACATGTCACCTCTCTTCCTTTAACATGATCAGGTTTAGAAAGGATACTTTATAAGGTATTCAACTGCATCCTGTAAATCTTGAAATTTCTCAGACTTGTGAATGTTAAAAATTTCCACATTGAGGAATCCTCCATTGGAACAAATTCCCTACTGGAAACATTTCCCCATTTTGATGTGAGAACTCACCAGAATCAGAAATGGGAGGACCTCTACGCCACCCGTACTTAAGACTGCTTTAGGGGAGAAAACTCCTTGCTAAACAATGAAAGTACTTGGACCCATGCTTATAATAAGGCAAGGAGTTCTTTGAGCCATGCCTGTTTTTAGAATTGATACAATGTATCAATAGGCTAGGTACCTATAAACGTAGGGCAGGTTTTCTCTTGATGGGATTAGTCGACTCAGCTGTGTTTTCTCTGGTTCAGATTTACTGAGGGGATTAGTCGACTTAGCTGGAATTCAGATGGGCTGTTTTTTAGAAAACATCTACAGTGATTGGTAGATGGAAGAACTTAGGGGAGGTGACATAGGAAAAAAAACCCTATATAAGAAAAGAATCTCTTGAGCAAGACAGACATGGAGATCCTTAGATCCTTGGAGATAGATTCTTTTGGAGGAGGCCCTTTGAAGATCTCTTGAGAAGAAGTCCCTTGGGAGGCTGACTCTGGCTGGAACTCCCTCTGGGGAGACTCTGTTCCCCAGACATCCTTGCATAAGACAAATCTTGTGGTGAGTGATAACTGACTGGTTTCTTTCTTAAGGCTTAGGCCTGGGTTGGCCAGGCCTGCCCTGGGCCAAACTATTCTTTTCTCATTAATTCCTTTTCTCTCTCCTTCTCCTTTTCTTTGATTACTCATTGTACCATTAATTAAACTCTCTATAAAACCCAGTTGACTTGGGCATATTCATAATGTGGGAATATATTCCCTGGCGACCACCTTATATTTGATTTAAAAACCAAGACATTGTAGTGAAACATATTTTCTGTGGTCAAATTTACTCACCCTCTCTTATATCTATCACAATTTATATCTTCCACCATTTTAACTCACTACAGTTTACACCATCAACCATTTTAATTATAATAGTTTATGGCGACCACGAAGTTGGTGATAAAACCCTCAAAAGACTTCTGTGAAATCTCTTTCCTTTTTCTCTTTGCTTTATTACTTGCCTATCAGTCAGTTTTGTTTTCTGTTTTAACTTGGCTCAATCCTCACTACCTACTCAACTTCTGGATCTCAAAAACCCATTTTCATCTATGAAATGCTACTGAAATTCATCTCTTAATGTTTGTCCATGGAGCTCTAATTCAATTCTATTAAACAAACATTAAACTCTTACTTTGTGAAAGATATTATACTAAGTGCTGTAAGGGTTGTATGGTTGAGACTGAATGTAATAAATATATTTGGTCACCAAGGAATTTATTTTTAAAATCCTAATGAAACACCCAAACTCAGCTGGAAATTTTATGGTGATTTAATTACAATAAGAGGAAGAAAATATTAGAGGGAGAATGAGAGAGAGGGAGAGAAGGAAAGGGGTTTAACTCAGCTCAGGCTGAGCCAAAGCGGGAGTTTAAGGCCCTGGAGAGCCAAGGCAGAGAAGGGAGTCAGTCCTTATCATTTACATGACCAATCAGAAGGAAAACTGTCTGCAGGGCTCCTCCAAGCTCGAGTTCCAGGATTGAATGGCACTCTAGCCCTCTCCACAGGAAGTCATGAGAACTCCCGAGGCTGTTCTGTATCTCACTTCCTGCTTCTCACATGTGCCAATGATGGCTCAAGCTTCACTTAGGACAGCCCAGAGGTCTGTCCTTTTTTTTGCACATATCTGTTGAAGGTCATTTTCTCAGATAATTAAATCTTGAGTTTAATGCAGACCTTCCTAATCTTGTTAAACTGAGTAGGGTGGAGAATGCAGAGTTTTCAAGACCTGACTCTGTTATTCCAAGTATCTCCATTGTTACTGATCAAGAAATAGCTAAATCACATCTTCTAAAGAATGGTCTGATTAGGGTGGAATAGTTTTAAAATTCGCAGTGCTTAATGTATAAAAATAAAAAAAATAGAACAGCAGATTTGTATCCTTAAAATTTATAATAAGCATTCTCTCAATATTATTTTATACATGAGAAACAGGTTTAAAGAGGCAAAATAATTTGCTTATGATAACACAACCAGGTAGTCAAACTCAAGATTTTGAAATCATGTTTCTTAAACTGAATGCTCTTGCTTTTTTCACTACACAAAATCTGTCCTCAAGGAGCTTGTTTTCATATGAAAAGGAGTTGAATCCATCACTTAATTTGTATAGGGAGCTCTAAGGTGAAGAAATTCCTTACACCATTCCTTGCAACTTATGATCTTACAGAGTTGCTTATGTTGCTGAAAGCTGAAAGGTTAAACCTTTTGAGCAGCATAGACAACTCTCTCTCTCTCTCTCTCTCTCTCTCTGTGTATATGTATATATATATATATATATATATATATATATATATATATATATATATATACATATAAATTGTTAAATTTATTTGTGGTTGGACTTGAACAATTAATTAGTGGTTTCCAGGGATTTAATTTCTAAATCCCAAATGAATTACTAAAGTATAATGGAATTTATGGTAGTTTTATTTACAATAGAGTCTAAGATATTAAGGAAGTGAGAAAAGGGGAGAGAGTTTTGGCTTCCTCAGAGCCAGGTAGAAATTCTAAGCCCTAGCCAGGGGGAAAGGAGTCTCAAGATGATGGGCCTTTCTCAGAGGTTCACACCTCCAGAAAGGCAGGAAAACTAAGTCAGCCTTTCACTCACCATGGTGACCATCTAAAAGGAAAGCAGTCTGAGGTCTCCTGTATGAGCTCCTCCAGGGTAGAGTTCCACAGTCAAGTCCTAGTGTCTGTCTTCCAGTCTCTCCTCAAGTGTTTGTCTTCCAGTCCAACTCCTAGTGACTGATTGATTCTTTCGGTCCAAGTGACTCTCCTCCAGTCTAACTTGGAGTCAGAGGATCTCAATCTATCTCTTCTGGCCTCTGGTACTATATTTAAAGATCTTTTTCTCTTGTGTCACCTCCCCTAAATTTCATGTCTATGATCACAGCAAACACTCCTCTCCAGGACTGCCCACTCTTTCACATGTGGGTCAGGGACCACCCAGTCAGTGCATAAAATGGATGTTCACACCTTTTTTTTTTGTTAGATCATACCTTTTCTTGATTAGATCACACCTTTTGTAGTTAATTCTCACCTTTAGTGGTTAGTTACTTTTTTTTTTGTATATTAAAATGGGTAGATCTACTTCAAATACTGAGTTAACACTTTTGGGGATTAAAATCTAAAAATAGATAGGGGATTACAATTCAATCTTCCCAATAAAGGAAGAGCTAAGTATCTTCATTGTTAACATCAGGAGATAGCTAAATCCAATCTTCACTATATTTATACACACACACACACACACACATAAATGCCTGAGGCTATTCACTGATAATGGCAGTGGTGGGATAAGAAGTTTTGAATTTTGAATTCCTGTTTGGCACTCAACAGTCTTTCAACTTTCCTTTCATCTCATTAAGACCTCTGGTCTCATAATCCTTTCTTTTAGTCTGTCTCCCCTACATAGTCAGTATATAGTAGAGGCAGGTCTTGAACTTGAACCAGGTCTTTCTGGTTCAGAGGTCAGCTCTCAATCCACTACATCACACCAGGTGTCAGTCTAATAAGTAATGGGGTAGATAATACATAGAGATAACAAGTATACAAGATAAACTATGAGAAGGCCATGAGGACAAAAGTGAGGCGGGAGAGAATAAGTATGTATATAGTGCTTATGATGTGGTAGGAAGGTATACTGTGTTAAGCACTTTACACATAATCTTATTTCATCCTCACAACAACCCTGCCATGTAGGTGATATTATTATCTCTCTTTTACAATTAAAGAAACTAAAGTCAGATTTAATAAAAAATAATAGTAGCTAAAATCTGTATAGAATTTACTATGTACCAGGAACTATTCAAAGCATATTACAATTATAATTTAGCCTCACAACAACCCTGGGAGATAGATAGATGCTATTATTATCCCTAATTTAAAGATGAGAAAATATAGGGGGCAGCTGGGTAGCTCAGTGGATTGAGAGCCAGGACTAGAGACGGGAGGTTCTAGGTTCAAATCTGACCTCAGACACTTTCTAGCTGTGTGACCCTGGGCAAGTCACTTGACCCCCATTGCCTAGCCCTTACCACTCTTCTGCCTTGGAGCCAATACACAGTATTGACTTCAAGATGGAAGGTAAGGGTTTAAAAAAAATAAAGATGAGAAAATGGAGGCAAACAGAGGTTTAAGTGACTTGCCCAGGGTCACACAGCTAGTAAGTGTTTGAGACTGGATTTAAACTCAGGTCTTATTGACTTCCAAGCCCAGCTCTCTATTCACTGTACTACCTAGATGACAAAAAAGGTAATTCTAGGCAGTTAATGGTTTATCTAAGAAATATATGGGACAGGTGTCTCAAAATGAGACAACAGTGTGACATGGCTTCCCCAAAATCAGATGTGATTTACATTAAGGGAGAAAAAAGTATCCAGAAGAAGGGCAGAAGTGATCCCATTGTACAGTTGTTTGGTTAGATGACATTTGTAGTATTATATTCAGTTCTGAGTGCCAAAGTTTAGGTAGGACAATCATTCTTTGAGAAGCAACCAGAGGATGGTGACCAGAGTTGTAAAGGACCTTGAGTTTATGCTATATGATGATCAATTGGAAGAACTAGGAGTGTTTAGCATGACCAAGAAAAAACTTAGAAGAGATGATAACTGCCTTCAAGTGTTTGAAAGGCTACGGTGTGGAGGTGGGATGAGGTTTGTACTACTTGGTCCCAGAGGTGTAGAACTGAGAAATGATTGGAGGTTAAAATGGCAGATTTGGGCTTGGAGTAAGGAGAAACTTCCTAACCCTTAGGACCACCCAAGGATAAAATGATTTAGTTGGTTATGAGTTCCTTTTACCTAAAAGGTAAGCAAAGCCTTGGTGACTATGTGTTGGGGTTCTTGTAGAGGGCTTTCTCAGAGAGATATAGAATGGACTCAATGGCCTTTGATTCAGTGATTCAGTGAGAGGTTCCAAATAAAATGCTATAAGAAATCTAAAGATGTTCCCTAGTATGTCACACTGTATATCATCTATTATAGAAATATTGTTTTTAAACATGTTAACTTTAACAAGGTTTGGTCAATATTACTCTTTTTGACCTTGAGCCCTTTGAAATTCCTCCTGCTCATTTCTTTATATTTTTAAAAGTGTTATTGACAGTTTTTCTTCTTCTTTTTCATTACTCTCACTACTTCCTTAAGTTCTTTCCCTCTTGAAAAAAGTCCTCCTTAGTTACAAGTAAAATAAATTTGTGTCATGTTGATCATATATGAAAATACATTCTGTACCTTGTATATCACCTCACTGCTAAGAAGTGGGAGATGCGCCATTGGTCTTCTGTAGTTGTAAATTAGGTTTGGCATTAATTACCATTTTCTAGTCTTTCAAAATTGTTTACCTTTACAATTTTGGGGTCATTATATAAATAATTCTTTAAATCTTGACCACTTCATTCTGCATCAGCTCATTGATATCATCCCAGGGTTTCCCTGAATGATACCCTTTGGCCATTTATGTCACAATTATGTTCTTTTAAATTTACAGACCATAATTTGTTCAGTCATTGCCCAATTGATAGTCATTAAATTCATTCATGAAATAGCTTTTCATTTTAATATAATCAAAACTATCTGCTTTGCATTTTATAATGATTTATTTGTTAAGAATTCAGCTCCTCACAATAAAATATAACAGATTTGTCTACTAGCAGCAATGCAATCATCCAGGCCAACACCGAGGAACTTGTAAGAAAGAACACTATCTATATCCAGAGAAAGAACTGTGGGAGTAGAAACACAGATGAAAAACATATGATCAATCTCATGCTTAGATGGGGATATGATTGTGGTTTTGGTATTAAAAGATCACTCTAGTGCAAATATGAATAATATGGAAATAAGTTTTGAACAATGATACATGTAAAACCCTGTGGAATTGCTTGTCAGCTCAGGGAGGGGGGAGAGAAGAGGGGTGGGAAAAATTATGAATCATGTAACCATGAAAAAATGTTCTAAATAAATAAATAAATTAACAAAAAGTATTCAGCTCCTAACCACATATGTGAAAGGTCCCTGATCTAGTACTCTCATATATTTTCTCAATGGTGTATGTATTCAGGTGGTGTATCTATTCTATTTTTCTTTGTTGATTGTGTGGTATTTCTTTTTTTGACCTCTCTTATCCAATTCATTTTGTGAAACTTCATCTAAGTGATATGTTGTATCTTGAGTTTGTTTGTCATGTACCTCTCTATTTTCCTTCAAGTAATCCTCAACTATAGTTTTTGAGACAAGTCCATGACACCCAGATTTTGGTTCAAAGATAAACCTTTATTTCAGGGAGGAGATTGGCATCATTAACAAAAAAAATTGGAGTTTGCCTAAAACAACTTAATTTGCTTATTTCTCTTGTTAAGTTCTGGGTCAAGCTTATTGTCAATCTGTAGTGTTTAAGCAAGTAACACAAAGTATACCCAAAGTCTTAGTGCACTTTAAATCACTAATAATGTCAGTAGTACAAATTCTATAAACTTGCAAAAAATTTAAAAGAATTACTTTTAAAATTCTAAGTATTGCTGTGCCTTTTTATTAAAATTCAACATACCTGAAGTCTTGTGTTACATCATTCTAATTGACTTTGGAACTATTAAAAAAACTTTTATTGGCTGCTGCTTAATCTTCCCTTCCATCTTAGAATCAATACTAAGTATTAGCTCCAAAGCAGAAAAGTGGTAAGGCCTAGACTACTGGGGTAAAATGATTTGCCCAAGATCACACAGCTAGGTCAGCTGCTGCTTATCGATGGGAAAAGAACTGCATTTCTAATGCCAACCATAAAGTCAGTCAAGAATTGAGGTTTTTATGCATATGTAACAGTATTGATGTGGCCTTACAATAAAAAGTCTACTGAAAGTATTTCATGTTATTAAGGGGGTCAAGTAAAGAGGACTTAGAACATGTCATCCAGAAATTTTCACACATGCAAAGCATGACAGGGTGCCTATCGCCTTATGCTAAAATAAAAAAAAAATATATTTTTCAAATTAAAAAAAAAACATATACCAATATATAGAAACATTAAAAAATGAATGACATTAATTAATAATAAATAAATAATTGAAATGACATTTTATAAAGGTATAGTGTTTTTGCTTTTGAATTTATTTATTTTTTTAATTTTTTTTCTCTCTTTGTTCTCTAGGAAACTAAAATCTCCTTTATTTTTTTTTTTATTTTTTTTTGTGTGGATTCCCCCCCCCCCCATCAGAAGAGTTTATTTAATCAATTTAGAACACTATTCCTTGGTTACAATAATCACATTATTTCCCTCCCTCCCCTCCACCCACGCTTCCCGCAGCCAAAGCGTAGTTTCATTGGGTATTACTTGTGTCCTTGATCAGAACCTATTTCCATGTTGTTGCTGACACTAGGACATTCATTTAGAGTCTACATCCTCAACCATATCCCTTCCACCCATGTATTCAAGCAGTTGTTTTTCCTCCTGCCATGACATATAAATTTGTGACATATAAATTTACCCCCATTTGTTTCTTTTCCCATTTCTTTTAGTATTAACCTCTTTTTTTTTAGCTCTAGTTGTATATATATACACACACATGTACATGTATTTATGCATGCATATATCTATATACCTATTTATATCTTGTACTTTCATCCTATACAGTTTGTCACTGTTCCCTCTACGTGTAATTCTTTTAGCTGCCCAGGTGATAACTACAGTTTTTAAGAGTTACCAATGACATCTTTTCTTAGAGGGATACATATCATTTTAACTTATTAAGTCTCTTAAATTTTTTTTTTGGTTTTGTTTTTCTTTTTTTCCCTCTCTTTTAATTACCTTTTGATGATTCTTTTGAATTCTCTGCTTGGACGTCAAATTTTCTGTTCAGGTCTGGTCTTTTCTTTGCAAATTCTTGAAATTCTTCTATTTTGTTGAATGACTATACCTTCCCCTGTAAGAATATAGTCAGTTTTACTGGGTAGTTGATTCTTGGTTGTAGACCTAGTTCCCTTGCTTTCTGGAATATCATATTCCATGCTTTTCAGTCCTTCAGTGTGGATGCAGCCAGATCCAGCATTATCCTCACTGTGGTTCCATGGTATCTGAATGACTTCTTCTTGGCCTTTTGTAATATCTTTTCTTTGGTCTGATAGTTCTTGAATTTGGCTATAACATTCCTGAGTGTTGTCAGTTGGGGATTAAGTACAGGAGGCGATCTGTGGATTCTTTCAATCCCTACTTTTCCCTCTTGTTCTAGAATATCGGGGCAGTTTTCTTGAATAATTTCCTGTAGTATTGTGTCCAGGATTTTTCTTTTGTCATGGTCTTCTGGTAGACTAATGATTCTTAAATTGTCTCTCCTTGAACAATTTTCTAAATCCTCTGTTTTGTGGATGAGATGCTTCATATTTTCCTCATTTTTTTCATTCTTTTGGTTTTGTTTTATACTGTCCTGCTGCCTTGTGAGGTCACTTAATTCTAGTTGTATTCTGGTTCTTAAAACTGGATTTCATCCCTGGCTTTTTGGTCATTCTTCTCTTTCTGGTCTGATTTTCTATGGAGGTCAACTTTCATCCTCTTTACCTCATCTTTCATCTCCTTTGCCTCACCTTTCATCTCCTTTGCCTCATTTTCCAGCTGATTAATTTTGGCTTTCAAGACACTGTTTTCTGTTTCCAGATGACTTATCTTGCTGTTAAAGTTGTCTTCAGCCTCTATTAATTGTGTTTTGAATTTCATTTTGAGTTCTTCCACAGCCTGTCTGCAATTATTTGGGATTTCTGATTTATTGTTTGTGGATCCTTCCCCCTCTGTTCCGTTCGCTGAATAGAAGCTATCTATTGTAATTTCTTTCTTCTTTTTCTGTTGTTTGTTCATATTCACTCCTTCTTTGCTCCCTGTATTTGTCTGTGCTCTTGCTCCTCTCATTTTTTTTGGGGGGGTTTGGAGGCTTCTGTCATTTTCCCCTTTTGGATCTTTGACAGAAGATCTCTAGGTACAGTATCTGGGGGAGGGTTGTTGGTGGTTTGGGTTTCCCTGTCCTTTGGAGGTTTTTGATTGGATTGAAGTCCAGCAGTCAATGTGGAAGAGTTGTGGAGCCTGGACTTCCCTGACTTCTGAAGACTTTTGATGGGATTAAGTTCAGCTTGTTTGGGCTGGGTGTGCTCTGAGGTCAAAACCTCTTGGAAGGCTGGAGCAAATATGGAGGATCTCTACAGCTTTGGCCAGGCTGCCAGCTCTATGCTCCCTCTCTAGCTCCTTCCCTACCATCTGTGTTGGATGCTCCGAGGTTGGCACAGCCCTGCCTGTAAGGTACACCCTCTAGACCAGCACCTTTGCCCGCCCAGAAGTTCCCACTGCCACTGGAGTTTCAGCGCTCTTGGTGGGCAGGGGGAGGGGTCCTAGGACCTTCCTTCTGCCTTCCTCTTAAACCCAAGTGTTCTTGGATTCAGGCTTTTTGGGGGAGTACCTTTTGAATTGAGTCCAGCATGAGGGTTCCTTGTCTCTGTCCTCTTGTTAGGTTTGATTTTCAGTCCCCTAGGAGCATTCAGTTTGTGATCGGTAAGGAAGGGTATTCAGAGGTCTGAACTTCTGCTCCTTCTAGGCTGCCATCTTGACTCCACCCTCTGTGCTTTTGAATTTATTAAAGCTTAAAATTATACCAAGACTTTTGGGACACACTCTATATACTGATGGATGATCTCTATAGGTTGTTTATCTATTTTCGTATCACATCCATTATTTATTCTTCATCCATTTAATTGTTCTTTAGGAATAGTGAGGTCTGTTTTCTCCCCATTATACTGTTTTTACTATAATTAGATATTATAAAAATAGAGGATAAATTCACCTGTAAAATGTTATTTAATGCAATATGCAAGGGCCCTTTGTCTCAAAGTTTTAAAATCAATAAAAATGTATAAAATAGGAAATATGCACAATTTAATTTAAATAGTATTTCCTAATAATGCTATCCTAAAAAATTCAAGCCTCAACTCATCAGAAATGAGGTTTTAGCAGATTTGAGAGGTTAAACAACTCCAGAAAGTCAATCTCATTAGTGACTTTAGAGTTAATTCTTGAGGTTCTGAAATGCTCTAGATCTTCATCAAAATGATATGATGTCATGTGCAAGCAGGAACATTTGGTGAGTATCTCTATACCTCTCTTCAACTTGAACTTTAGTCACATTTCCTGTATTTAATTGGTAAACATATTTGGTGAGCTTGTATCTGTGATATATTCTTTACAGAGATATAAATAATCTGGGGTTTGTAGAAAAAGGTTAGCTGAGAAAAGTTTAAATTAATTAATTAAAAAGAGCAAGAGTAAGCAGTCTAGGAAAAAATTTTGGGAAGACACCAACAATGACAGTATTTGATTAGAAAACATTGAGTAGTTGAGATCTGACCAAGTTGAGGAAGTCCCTGTACTAATGAATTTAATAGATTAATTAATGAATAACAGTGTCTTCTAGAGACAATGTCTATCTCTCTTGGCTATGGAACCTAATTACATGGTTACAGTTGTAAAACCATGTAAAGGAATCAGAATGTCATAGACTCAGGGATCAGCAAACCATAAGCAATGGGTCCACCAAATCTGGTAAGCTACCTTGCATAATCTGAGTTAAAAATTGCTTTTACATTTTAAAAAAACTCCTTTACCTTGTCTTAGAATTAATACTGTGCATTGGTTCCAAGGCAGAAGAGTGGTAAGGATTAGGCAATGGGGGTTAAGTGACTAGCCCAGTTTCGCACAGCTAGGAAGTGACTGAGGTTAGAGTTGAACCCAAACCCTCTCATCTCTAGTCCAGGCTCTCAATCCACTGAGCTACCCAGCTGATCCTGATATTTTTACATTTTAAATTAAAATTTTATTATATTAAAAATGTGAAAAATCCTTTTTTTCTCACTTTCTGAAAAATCTTAATGAAACCATCTGCATAGCTAATGATAAACACAATTTATAGACACATTTTGCACTTATGATATAGATTGAATGCAACCTCAAAAACAAGCAAACCTTTAATCTAAGGCCAAATTGGAATCTCTCCATGATACTTCTTTTGTCAAACTTTTTTTTTTAAGCTAAACTGCTAGGGTATCCCTAGCTTTGTTAAAATCTGACCCTATCTCCTTCCCTTCAGAATTAGAAATCTTTAGGACTTTACAAATTAGGTAATTTCTTTGGGTTTCAAGTAGCTACTAAAGGAGCATTGGCATGGGTGGCCTCAAGCTAGAAAAATAATATTAGCCATTTGCTAAGTAGGTTGTAGGCAGTTAGGTATTGCAGAGAAGAGAGGGCTGGCCTGGAGTCAGGAAGACTCATCTTTCCGAGTTCAAATTTGTTCTCAGACACTTAATAACTATGTGATCCTGTACAAATTACTTAACTCTGTGTACCTCAGTTTTCTCATCTGTAAAATGAACTGGAGAAAGAGATGGCAAACTGCTTCAGTATCTTTGCCAAGAATACTCCAAATAGGGTCATGAAGAGTTAGCCATGACTGAAAAATGACTGAAAGATAATAGATGGAGGGCTGGCCAGGAGGAAGACTTGGATTATATCTTCCTGCCTTTGAGATATATTGGCTCTATGACCATGGGCATGCCACTTAATAATAAGCATTTATTATACACCTACTATGTACCAGGCACCATGGTAGGCATTGAAGATAGAAATCTAAAGAATGAAACAATTTCTCCTTTCAAAGAACTTGCATTCTAACTTTCTTATATTTTCAAATTAACTTCTCAGTGACCCCAGGAATTTCTTTAAGCCCATAGAAATTATTGATGAACTGTCCATCTGCATTAATGTAGGAGCTCTTCATATGTTTGTATTTCTGTATTTATATAATCACAAATATACAAACATACATACATATACAAAAACAAAATATATGTGTGTATAGGAGTCAGGAGACTCTGGTTCCAGTTCTGTCTTTGTCCCTAGCTTGGGTAAATCACTTTATCCTCCAGTCCTCAGCCTCCTAATTGGTATAACTTATATAGAAATGAGATTTTCAGGTCAGACAGGAGGAAGATCAGGGTCATGTCAGGCCTTCAGGCAGATAGAGGCTTTTATTGTTTTTCAAATCACTCCATGTAGGTTGCCTTAGAAGGCTTCTGGCTTGGTTTCTGAGCTCTAAAAACTGAGCTCTCTAACCCATTTCTTCCTGTACTGTATATGTGGAGCTCTTTGCCAAAATTAACACCAATTTTAAAAGTGACCCATTCTATGGAGAGGGACTCTATGTTCCTTCTTGAGTTTCATTATTTATCACTCTTACTGCTTTTTATTCTGATATATCAGATCCAGTTGGATAATGACTTCTATTTAACATTCATTTTTCTTTTTATAGTAGAAGGTACAAAAGAGCAAAGTCTGGCACCCAAAGATCACTGCAATCAAATAGAATGAGGACTTAATAACCCTGCAAAATGGCTCAGATAGACTAGACTTCTTTAACCCATTCTTTTTGACATTTCCATTTTGATATGTCTCAAATTCTCTACCTTTTCAATTAGATTCTATAGAAACAAAAGTTTTTTGATAAATATGAATTCTAATTAGATATTCTCTATGAAAACTCTAATGCATCTTGGGACCTGGCTTTCTTTCTGATGGATTACTCTAAAATCTTGCTGAGTTCAAGAAATCATATCTCCAAATAAGAGGTGAGTAGGTAAAGCATTTAAGTGATGACTAAGTACTAGGCACAAGCAAACAAGACAATCTCTGACCTCAAGAAGCTTACATTTTAATGGGGAAATATAGCATATAGAAGGGTTCTGGATATGAAAGTATAGAGGAGGGTGGGGAGAGTACCAGCATGGGAGCATGGCAAAGAGTCTATATTTAATGGCTTAGAGGCTGATTCCTAACAAGATGTGGCAAAGAATTCATTTTAGAGCTGGGGGACCCAGAAGGAGAATCCAAGTTTCTGAAAGGGATGAGAATGATCAGAGAAGATGCAATATAATGACAAAGTTAGAAAGATTAATGCTGACCCTTATTTGCAGTGGAAAGTCTGAGAAGCTACTACTCTGAAGGCCAAGAAGATCCATTAGGAAATAGCTAATAGCTTTTTTTTTTTTAACAAATAATTGATCTTAGAATCAATACTGTGCATTGATTACAAAGCAGAAGAGTGGTAAGGACTAGGCAACGGTGGTCAAAGACTTGCTGAGGTTCACACAGCTAGGAAGTGTCTGAGGCTAGAGTTGAACCCAAATCTCCCATCTCTAGTCCTGGATCTCAATTTATTGAGCCACAAAGAGGATCCCACTTCATAGTTTTTCAGCAGATTCACTTTTGGGGCACAGTTTGGATGTTGTCAGTTTAGATTGATTAGTAAGTCTCAATTGTCACATTTTGTCCCTCTGGACCTAAATTTCATTATTTGTAAAATATAGTTGTGTGATTCAATGATGTCTAAGTCCTTTCTGTCTGTGCTCTAAATTAAAAATGTTCATTGGTCAAGTTGGAATGGAGACTTCTCTTTATTATAACAAAAGTCTAATTGTCTTTCTAATGCCTGATAGTCTTTGTAGGAAGGCTGGAAAAGAAAGAAGGAAATCAAGCTTTTTTTTTTCTTTTTTAGTTCCTTCCATGAGAGACAGTTATCTTAGCAAGTGAGTAGCTAAAAAGAGAGTTTAACACCTATAGCCTATCTTACCAGCAGTATTCCAGAAATTTAATTATCGTTCCTTTTCAAAGTACTTTGAGATTTTTAAAGAAAAGTTTCAGGATAAAATATAGTAATAACAACCACTGGGCCTGATCATCAAAACCTCTTTTGTCTTCTTTCTGTACCCAAAGCACATCTTCCCTGTGTATGTCCTCCAGTTTCTCAGTAAGGTGCTTTGAAGCAGATGTTTTAATGGGGGCTACAAATTTGCATATAACAGCTTTAAAGTAAACTTCTCCTAAGAAAGGATGATGGATCACTCCCACAAGGAGCAAATTGAAGGGCTCAAGTTCCCAAGGTGCCTTATCTTCTCAACTAGAAACCTGACTGAAGTTGCATTCTTTAAGATATAAATATTCATCGAAACCATTTATCTCAGCCAAAACCAAGTGGAAAGAGAAAGCAGCTATAAAGCCTTTTTGAAGACTAGGCTACTTGATAGGGAATCCAAGAAACCTTGTTACACATATCTAAAGGCTCTATGGCCCCAGCACAAATACAATTCCTTCTTCCTTTGGAAAGCTTGAATGATAGGTATGTAGGGGAAAGAAAAAATAAAGAAAAAAAACAAGTAATATGATTCTATCAATTTTGATTCTATATGTAACAATCTAATTCTTTGTTGTATTATCTATAAAAAATATGTAATCCCAGGTTTATTCCTTGCTACAAATAGTGTGTCTGGTCATCAACCTTTCCTTTTCTTTATTTCCATGGAAGGCAAACATTTTAATATTAGCAAAAGCCAAGGAAAATTTGAAAGGATAAATATACCGAGGAGAATAAAATAAGAAAGTGCATTTTAAGTGACTCTTGTAATACTCTCCCAGTTTCTTTTTCTCTTCACTGGCATAGACACTCAAGGCTCACTATAATTAGACATGTCTTTCAAAGACAAGGAAAATAGAATTGCAATCAGGTTAGTGAGACTGAACCTTTACAGATAACAGTTTACTTTTATAGTGCTTTTAAAAGATAAGGGCGTCTGTGTAGACTATCTCAGATCATCCTCAAAACAGATCTATGCAATATGCATTTCACAGAGGAGGAAGCTGAGGCTCATTGAGATTAGGTGTCTAACAAAAGGTTATACAGCTAATACTAGTCAAGTCTGAGTGAATTAAGTTCTAACACCTGGAATTTAGGATTTCTGATCTCTGGTTTACCGAGCTATCTTCTCAAGCCTGACATTCGTTTTGATGTGTGAGCACGAACATAAAACTTTGCCTCAGTTTTCTCACTTTTAAATGTGGGGATTGTTCTCTCACTAAACTGTGATGATGAAACACACTGTTTCTATAGATTAAAAAGAGTATAGGGTTGGGTTGAGAAGGCTAGGTAGGTGCTATTGTCTCTCTACTCTCTTTTTCATTGGTTTCTCACCATTTTGTAAAATCTGGGGAGGAGAATTAACAATTTTAGTTCTATAGCTGTATTTTAATTTAAAATTGTACCATAGGGCATTTAAGTCTATCAGGATAATAGGACTGAGAACTGGAAGGAACCATAGAAATCATGGTTCAGTAGAAAGATTTATGGTTTTTGAAAGTCTGGGTTTGAATCCCAGTTTTTTCCCCCTACTTATTAGCTTTGTGACTAGGCAAGTTCTTTCACTTCTCTGGTTCTTAGTTTCCATATATATATATATGATTAAAATTTGATACCCAAATACTCCAAGTGTTATATTTTATAACATTTATTAATAATAACTTGAAGCAAAAGGAAAATGATAGTCTTAGTAAAGAAAAGAAGCTTCCCAGGGACAGCACACATGGCTGCAACAGCACAAAGCACCTTGGGAAAGAGAGAGAGAGCTCCCAGGGTGGGGCTACACCCACCTTTTATCTATACAACATAAGGAGGCAACTTGGGGACAAAAAGGAAAGGGCTGCTGGGTAATGTAGTTCAGGGGTACAAAATTTCTATTTACACAAATAGAATGCTTGTTTAATTGTTTTTCAGTTATATCTGACTCTTCATGACCCCATTTGGGATTTTCTTGGCAAAGACACTGAAATGACTTGTCTTTTCCTTCTCTAGCTCATTTTACAGATAAGGAAATAGATGCAAAGAAGGTTAAGTGACTTGCCCAGAGTCACACAGCCATTAAGTATTTGAGACAGGATTTGAATTCAGGAAGAGGGGTTTTCCCAACTCCAGGCCTGGCACTTTATCCACTGTGTGTCCAACAGGGTGCTAGATGATTTCAAAGATCTCATCTGGCGCCAAGTCTATGATTTTATCCAACCCGTTGTAAGCTTTGGTGTACTGCTAGGCCTTAAATGTCAGATATGACTTTGTGTTTGATTACTGCTTAATTTCCCTTGTAATATTTATTGGGGAAAAGAATGAGGGGATTGAAAAACCAGGGGATAAAATGTGAGGTTTGTATGGGGATATGGAGGAGTTGAGGGGAGAGAGGGAATATTGCTTGGTGAAGCAAAGGAGAGGGATGCCCCCTGCCAAGAGGAAGCAGCAGGGGTCTGAGAAGGACTGTTTGTCCTGGAATGACTGAACTGATGTTCAGCTCCCTCTATGACCAGAAAAGATAGTCCACTTATCTGGCTGTGAATTCAAATACTATAAAGCTTAATAACCTGTAGGGATTGGAGAGATATCAGGAAGGTGGGGCAAAGGAGGTCCCTAAAAAGTTTGGAGTCTTCCTCAGCTTTTAGAGCTGAGGCCAGGCCCCACAGGCTGGTGGAGGGTTTCTCTCACTCCTCTCTTCTGTGCCAGTTTTGGCAATTTTAGAATCTTAGCAGTAGACAGAAAGCAAACAAGAACAGTTCTAACCTTCAGAAGCCTTTGTCTTTGGGCTGAACAGAGTAGAGGTACTCCACTCCAGACTGGGCTGAATGAGCTCCTCCCTCCTCCAACACCAGGAAAGAAGAGTAACCCAGCAGTAAGGAAGTGCTAGTCACAAGACCCAACTGCCACTCCCAGTTTCCCCCTCCCCCACCAACTGTCAGTCTTGTTTCCTTTCCACAATCGTCCCCTTTTTTTGTTGTGACCTTCCCAAGGTCCCTTATTTATATTATAGTTACCAATTTATTAAATCTACTCTAAGGAATTCTTAGCAAGAATGTTTGGGTAAGGGTAGTTTGGAGTTTTACAATAAATTCAGTACAATAAATGTTTGAACAAAACTATTAGAAGAAATTTGAATTTTAGAGTTAATATTACTTACTCTAAGTTAACTAAAACTAATGTATTACTTATATAAATTATTTACATATAATACAACAATATACATTGTTCCACATCCTGATGTCATTCAAATAGAAATATCTATTGATCTTTCTATTTGCCTAAGACCTTATGGAACTAACTATATACATATTTACATTTTGCATAAATACAATTTCAGACACTTGTTTATTTAAACAAGGACTCTCAACATGTCAGTTTGTGATTTTGTGTTTTGTATCTAATAGTGTTGTGTTGAATTAACACTTATCAAGTTTCTTCAGATTTCCACTTCTCATGTTGACTGATGGATCTCTTCTTTCTTCCATGTTATGTAGTGATGCATGCTATTTCCCTAATATGTGAAATTACTTTTGTCTTATTATTTCAACACACTTAGTCTTACATATAAGTCTTGTTTTCTATCTGTCCTATTCTTATTTAAACAAATTTACAAAGTTCAAAGTCTTAGCTGTTTTTTTTCACCTTTTTTTTTTTTTTGATACTTTTCCTCTGGGTTGCTTTTCCTCTAGGTTGCTTTTCCTCTGGGTTGCCTTTCCTCTTGGATGCTTTTCCTCTAGGTTGCTTTTCCTCTGGGCTGGAAAGTTGTCTCGAACATTATGTGTCACTTTTATTTCTTTGTGTTGTATTTTTTATGTTAATCAGTTTTTGTTTTCATTTCTCAGCACTATATTTTGTCTAATTATCTTTTATGTCTGTTACAGTGGTGTTGATTTTTTTCTGGTTTTACGTGGGAACAATGGAACCATGAGTCCTTCCCTGCAATTTTTATAGTTGTTGGGGTAGTAAGCAATACTTCATGTGGTCCAGTACATTTTATGTCTGTAGCCAATTTTTGATTGAAATTTTTTAAGTATACTATATCTCCTGGTTTGATGTTGTGCAAATTGTAATCCAGGGGTACTGTTTGTTGTATCAAGCCCATTTCATGCAACTCTGCTATTCTTGTCTGTAAAACTTGTATATATTTTGTTAATTGACAGTCTAGTTTGTGAGAAGTTTTACGTCTATAATGGGAGTTGCTATGGTTTAGTCAGATTCATTTATGGAAGAAATACAGAGCTCTGCTGATCATAATCTGTTCATCAAACTTCATCTTATCCAGGTCTGTGAGGATAGCAAACTTTCCTAATATTGTTCTTTATTTTACTTTTAATTTAAAAATTTTTTGACATTCGGAATAATTTTTAATAATTGTTTCCTGAAATGTTGTGATCTGTATTTCCTCCCTCACTTCCATTCTTCCCCCCCTTCACAAGTCATCAGGTAATATGATATAGGTTATGTAGGTATGATCATGCAATACATATTTTCCTGTTTGTCATATTGTGAAAAAGGAACCGATTGCTTACACTAGAGAAAAATTCATGGAGGAAGTAAAATGAAGAAAGGTATGTTTCAATCTGCATTCAGACTCCACCAGTACCTTTTATGGCAATGGATAGCCTTTCTCCTCATGAGTTCCTTGGAACTGTCCTGGATCCTTGCATTGCTGATAATAGTCATTCACAATTGATCCACACACATTATTGCTGTTTCTGTGTACAATGTTCTCCTAATCATGCTACTCATGTGATTTATAAGGGCAGAGATTCTCAATTCAAGCCAGCAGCTATTTGCTTGATTGACTCCCCCTAATGTACTCCTTCCACTCAGTCTTTTTACATCTCTGTGTTAATCAATAATAATCATCTATAGGGGAAAATCTCAGAACTCTAGATTCTCTTCAACATGAAGAGCTGAGAATCTACAGATTTGCCTCTTGTGCCCAATAAACCGCTTGATTCATGATTCTTTGTACATTTGAGTTCCTTCTTGGTACCTCTACCTTGCTCTCCTCCTGCTCCCCATTTATATTACAAAAGTGGGGAAGTGACGTATACATTTAAGTAAAATAGTAGAACCAAGTGGACTTGAACTGAAATTCTTTCACTTCAAATTCAATCCTCTTTTCTCTGCTACTTCAGGGTATTAATGCAAAAGGGCAGATATCCTCCTACATATGGAAATTTCTGAAGGGAGAAGAGGAAGGGGCTTGGAGAAATATAGTGACTGCAGAAGCTGAAACACAGGGATGATTAGTAGTGCTGGTGTGAGCTCTGTGAGGTTCAGATGCCACCCTGTTGGAATGAATCTCTGGGACAGTTGAGCAGAGCTCCTTTTTCAGAGCTAGGGTTGGGAGAGAGAGAGAGAGAGAGAGACAGACAGACAAACAGACAGAAAGACAGACAGAGACAGAGAGGGAAAGAGAGAGATTGACAGAGAGAGAGATAGAGAGACAGAGAGGGAAAAACAGAGACAGAGAGACAGAGACAGAGAGAGACAGAGATAGAGAGAAAGAGCGAGGCATGAGCCAGATTTCTATTTCTGTTTGGATCTTATAAATAGCCAGGACCCCATGTACCCAGGGTTGTTTCATGTTACACTCTCTTTCATTGCACTTATGGTAGTGACTCCCTTGTCTCTTATCTAGGAATATAGATGTTGCTCATTCTCTGACTCAACCCCACAACTGCTTAAGCTTTGCCCCTTTATTCTTCCTAGTACATGGCTTGATTTATTCTCCACTTAATGTCACAGTTTTAGCACACGAGTTAACTGGATCAGTGAATGCATAATAAAAACTAAAGCAATAATCACATGTAACATAGACAAGACATTACATTCAGTCACTGACTCCATCCCTTTCCATCTCCTAGCCTTCTTTTGGTTTACTACTTATAGTACAACCTGAAGAGAAAGCAACTCAG
This sequence comes from Monodelphis domestica, assembly GCF_027887165.1. NCBI lineage: Eukaryota > Metazoa > Chordata > Mammalia > Didelphimorphia > Didelphidae > Monodelphis > Monodelphis domestica. Next base: position 328,056,870 of record NC_077228.1, read on the forward strand.
AAACTTATTGTGTAAAGATACCCTTACTTCTTCTCTGTGAAACAGGGGCAGCACTTGGGAAGTTAGTTAATTGATGACAGGATTAGATAACCCCGTAGTAATTCTGGTTATTCTCTTGGCCACAGAGGCATAAGAAACGGGAATACTAGAGCTTCCAAATTAGTGTAAACATATAACACACATTTTGCGTTCCCCTCTTGTTCAACTGACAGCTTACAGGCTTGTTCCCCACTCCTTCATGGTAAGCAGAACCTCGAACTCTGAGCCTCTGCCTTTTTATGTGATTGTTATTTCTGGGTATACTCATACAAGTTTTAAGACTAATGACTCTTTATTTTTATTTCCCATTGAACAATGACTGTGAGAATCACTCTTTACAGTGCTTTCTAATCTTTCATCAGTTTACTTGCTTTAACCTCTCACCCATGGTTTCTGCCCTGGAAAATGCTTGGATCATATAAAATGAAATATGTAGCCTATGATGCATGATTAGAATTCTTCTGTTTCCATTATGTTTTTGCTAATTCAACTAAGATGTGTTTTTAAAATTATGAATGACTCTGTGGTACTTCCATCTAGTAAGCTACCAATGTGGGAATAAGCCATTAATGAGAATTCCTAGATTATGATGACTAATAATTTTTATCTGAATTGTATCAGATCTGAAAAGGCTGCAGGTTTCCATTGGAACTGAACGCATTTGTTTGGTGGTTGTGTGGCAGCTGGTAGCCTTATATGACGAATATAAAGTCCTTTATAGAGTCCATCTTAATTGTAAGCAGTCATGATTCATGTTATTACTATGGTACATGGTACCATGCTGTAACTCAAGACAATCAAAATGGTATCCTGCCAAAAAGCAAAAGGGCAATTGAAAAATGCATGGTGAGCAGGATTAGGCTATGTGAAGACTAAATTTAACTCTCCCTTGATTGTGAAAGTGAAATTATGTAACCCCTGACTATTTTTAGAACACCTACTTAAAGTTGAATGGGGAGATCTGTCCATTTTTAGAGCTAATCACCAAAAGTATAAACATCCCACTTATTCATTAAGTGGGAGGTCTGTGACCCACATGTGCAATAGTGGGTGATGAATAAGAATCGACTGACTCCTGGGCAGTACTAAGCAAGGCTTTAAACTATGATTTGTCCACATAAAAAGTGGAGGAAGACACAGGAAGTGATGTGAGATAAAGTGTCTTTAAAAGGGAATGACAACTTCCTGAAGGAGTTCTATTGGGACTTCATTCTTTGGAGTGGAGGTTGAAGGAGAAATCTGCTGACTGGACCTGAGACCCTATTCCTGATGATATTGTTGGACTGACACATGGTGAGTGAAAGAGCTGACTCCTTTCCTGGATATTTTCTGAAGAAATTAGCCTCAGGAGAGAGTTTTTCCCCAGGTCCTCGGCTTTGTGGAGGCCAGCTAAGAAAGAACTCTCCCTGCCTGGGTTGGGTTAGGGGACAGAAATAAATTACTTGGTGCTTAGGCTAGATATTTTACCCTATCCTCTCTCTGATTTTCCTTACTTCACTCTTTCTATGTTTTGTAAATAAATCTCTTTGGAATTCATATAAATTCTTGGTAACCACACTCTTAAATAATCCAGTCCAAACTTTATATAAATTAATCCTTCTCCCCCCCCCCCACCTTAGAGCTACAACTTATTACTTATAAAGGACTGCTCTGGAGAAGAGGAGTAAAATATATTATACAATACATATATATCTGGAAAAGGAGATGGATTGCAATTGTTGTAAAAGCAAAGAATAATTCATGGACAGTTCATATGCTTTTTTTGGCATCCAAGCAAGTTCAGGAGTTCTAGAGGAAGAGTCCCAGCCGATAGGATGGAGCTTTGAGGTTGATTTTTAAAAGGGAATGATCAAGAATGATGGTTGTATTATTTGTACCATTGAAGAGAGTACAGATATTTCAGCATATCAAAGTATCTGTGTACAACTATAATTCTCTTTACTAGAACGTAACATTTTGGTGACAAGGACCATCTAGACTTTGTGTTTTATCTACCTCAGCATCTACTATTATGCTGCATTTAGTAGATATTTATTTGTTCATCCATTCATCCAATGAGAATGTATTACGTGCCTCCTTTGCACTTAAAAGTTAAAAGCAAAGTAGTCCCTGCCCTCAGAGAATTAACTTTGGATTTAGGGAAAACAACCTTAACACAGAGGAGTTAATCCATACCTTTCTCATGTTTCTTCCTCTGTCTCCCCCTCTCTCTCTCTCTCTTTCCAAGGATGTTCTGGTAAATGTTTAATAACCAGCTCTCAGAAAATGAATGACACACTTTAAAATTTAATCCATGTTATTAATAACATTTTCCTTTATAACTTTCTTAAGCCTGGAAGTCAACAGAACAATAAATCAAGCCTCAATTTATAGAATTTGATGATTTCTGAGATGTAAATGGTCACACTGAAAATTTAATAATTGACTCAGCTAGTATGAGCTTTCTCTGTCTTGGTATTTTCCTCTCTCTCTCTGCATATTCTTATGTTTGTGAATATACACACAGTAATACAAAGCAGTTCCTAGGAAGGAGAGAGGAGGTCAGTAGAAACTCAAGTGTTGGATGATGAATGTTGAGTGAATGAACATGGCCATTACCATTCAGGACCATAACTAGCAAATTTTGTTTGCAAAAAAAGTGGCAAAAATGTGTCTCAATTCAGTTGTGGGGTATGGCAGGCCAAGGAGATCTTACGTAGACTACAACTTAGAGGAGTAAACAATGTGCTGGCAGTTTATTATTTTAATTATTATTGCGAACAAGATGTCAGTGCTTAGTTGTTTCTATGCTATGATGAAATTGAAAGTGCCATTGGCTCCCTTGTAGATTTTGAGGATCTGAATCAAAACCTCATTCTACTTGTCCAAGTAATGATTTTGATGCCCTGGCAGCTTTACTGGGCCTTGGGTTTTCAAGAAAGATAAGTACATTCTTAGAGTACATGGCAAAGTTGTTTCTGGCAATGATGGAAAGAGAGGGAAGCTAGCTACAAATTTTATTTTTGGGGAACTGGAATTTACACATGTATCTGATCTGTTATTTTAGTTTTGTGTCTACAAAATGACATAGAAAATCAATTGTCCACACGGTGCATTTCAAAGTCAGAGCAGAAGAAAAGAATAAGATTGCTGCATGATCTTTTTGGTAAAATGATTCAGAGAGAAGCTGAATCATATAACTGCAAAGGAGCTGCACATATTGACTAAAGCAATTTTGGATGAAAAAGGTCCACCTGAAGCTGTTTTCAAAGTAAGATCATTTCACTGTTCAGGCTCTTTCAGCAACCTAATCAGGCACAATTTACATTTTCCCCCTGAAAAGTGATAATCCAATTCATAGGGTCTGGTCATAGAGCACTAAAATAGAGATAGATGAGAAAAAAGTGTGAAATGTTCAAATAATAAAATGCAGAACAGAACATAAACTTCAAAGCTTTGCTTTTGAATATGTTACAGAACCTATCTGTCATCTGAAATGAGGCATGAAAAAAGTGACACTGGATTTTTACATGAAGTGTTTTCTTCAGGAATGGAGAATAGATATCCCATGTACCATTTTATTCCTATTTGTGTGACCTTGGATAAGTCATTTACTTTCTCTGGGCCTATTTTCTTATCTGAAAAATAAGGGGATTGGTGATAGGCTAAAGTTTCTTTTGACTCTTAAAATCTGATGAACATTTATCCATATGTTAGATCTCATGTACATAAAATCATCTTATGAATTCCACAGAAGTTTTAGAATATTCTAAGGGGGGGGACTATAATTCTAGACACGGTAAAAATGCCTAATAAATGTAGTTTCATTGAATGATTATTTTTTTAAGGGAATAAATAGGCTTCTTGTCTCAGGCTGTTGCTGAAGGTTTTGGGATATTGACATTTTCACAGAAGAGACAAGTGCGAATAATACTAAAAACAATGAACATTTATTTGCAATATTTAATGAGTAAGTGGCACATTTTAATTTACACGAGGAAAGGCATTTATATTATTGTATCAATTAATCAAGATGTGTAAACTTCAGTACCAAAAATAAAATAATCCCTGAGATTACATTATAATTTATGGATCATTGATTTAGAGACTAGAGGTCATCTAATCTAACCTTATTTTACTGAAGAGGAAACTGAGACTCAGTTCAATTAAGTGACTTGCCCAAGGTAACAGAACTGTTCAATGTCAGAAGTGGGACTTAAATCTTGCTCTTCTTGACTCCAAGTGCAATATACTATCTATTATGTCATGCTTTGGGCCTAACTTGAAGTACATGAGAGGCATGAGAAAAAGGATGGGAAGAAAGAAGGAAGACTTTAGGATACAGGGATAAAATCCCTAGAAAGATAGTTGCATGAGTGGATCTAGTCACTCAAGGGGAAATGATATGCTTGCAATTTAGCCATTGGAAGTGTTGGAATAATGAATGCTTGATTGTTGTTATACCTCAGGTTAGAAAACTTTCAGATTGGTAGAGAGGGAAAGGGATTGTTCATTCTGCAAAAGGCACATTCCAGGCTTCAAATTGAGTTTTTATCAGTTCTCCAAGTCTGGTGTAGGAATTCCTGGGTCCTGTCCCATACAACAGAGAGGGTTGCTCAATGGTGAAGGTGAAATCCATGCGTTATATAGAGAGAGGCAAGGGCTCTCTCAGTCATATCTGATGGATTTCCCATTCCTCATATAATAGATAGGAAGCCATCAATTCTTAAAATTGTTGAGCAGAGACATTTCTAGCACGAGAATCTCAAGGCAAAGGAGATTACAGGAAAGGTAGGAGGAGAAATTACTTTAGCAGAGGCAGCCTGCCATGCCTAAAAATAAGCTTTAAGGGTCTCAAAGTTCCCCAATAAGAAGGTTTTGACTACCATAAATGATGTCTTCCTATTTTTTTTTTAGTTTACTTGGGATTTTATTTGAGGATTTTGATTCTAAATGATTATTCCCTTACAAAAATGAGTAATAGGGAAATAGATTCTGCCTGATAATACATGTATAACCCAGATCAAATTGCATACTAGCTTTGGAAAGGGGGAGAGAAGGGAGGGAGGGAAACAATTTGAATCATATAACTTCTGAAAACTTATGTGGAAAATTGTTGTTTCATGTAATTGGCAAAATAAAATATCCTTACCAAAATAAGAAGAAAAAGAAAACGATTTTCAAAATGTTTAAAAAAAAAACAAAAACAAAAACAAAAAAACAAATACATGGACCCCAGGCTAACACTTCTGTCTAAAAAATCTCAGAAAAAGTTGATGTGTCAGAGTTTATGAACAAATACAAAAATTAATTCTCATACTTTAAGCTACATGATAATACAACTTAATAAATATAAAGAACATGAAATGGAAGACAGAGAAGCAAGAGAACAATAAAAATCCAATATCCTGCTTCAAGGCCAGATGTCTTCCTATTTCAAACTTGAATTGGTATCTTTCTCCAAGTAGCACCGACTTTTGACTAAGTGACTACCTAAATATATTTCATGGTTGGTAGACAACAGAGGGATTGACAGTGTGAAATATTCAATATCTGAAAAGCAAGATTTCAGGGACTTCCCCAGATAGGATTAAGAACCAGAATAAGGATAGGGGCTAGGCAACCCTAAAATTGGGAACCTGTGTATAGATTTTAGTCAGTTTAAGATTGTAGGACCAAAGATCTAGACCTGAGAAGATCTTCAAAAGTCATTTAGTTCAACTCTGGAATAAAACAGATGAGGAAATTGGTCCCAGGGAGTTTTGTCAGTCAATAGACATTTATTGAGTACTATGTGGCTGAGAAGATAGAACTCATTAGAAAAGATTGTGATGCTGGGAAATATTTAGGGCAAAAGGAGAGGTGGAGAGTGGAAGAAGAGATAGATGAAAGCATCAAACATGAGCTTGGAAGACTTTGAAAGGTAGTGGGGATCAGAAGGACTTAGCATGCTAAGGTACATAGGATCATGAAGGACTAGACTGAGTGTTTGAGGGTCATATGGTTGGTAATCATCAAATTAAGGACATCCCACTCTACAAATTCATTGATTACTAAAACTCTGTAATTTCTTTTTGCTTTATTTTTTCCTTAACTTCTGAATAAAATTTATTTAAAGATTCTAAATATGAAGAAAGGAATGTGGGACTGTGGTACAGAAAAGGCAGTGTGGGAGAGTGAAAAGAGTACTGGATTTGGGATTAAGAAGATTTGGGCCTAGATTGGGACTTTCACTTGCCATTTTTCTTACTCTAAGTAAATCACATTCCCCTTTCTCTTGTGGTACATAAATGCAAGGGAATACTGTTGTTCTGTAAGAAATGATGAAAGCAATAGTTTCAGAGACACTTGGGCATACTTGTATGAACCGATAATGCATAGTGAAGTGAGTAGAACCAAGAAAACAATTTACCCAGTAACATTATAAAGACAAACAACTTGAAAGACAAGAAATATTATTAATATAGTGACCAATAACAATTCCAGCGAACCAGTGAAACTCTTTACCTCATTCTACTCATCTCCTGACACAGTAGTGATAGACTGAACAACATACAGTAAGACTCTCATTTTTCATGTAGACAAATGTAGAAATTAGTTTTGCATATTTGTTACAAAGGTTTTGTTTTTCTTTTCTTTTGTTCTTCTCAGTGGGAAGAGAGATGGGAGTGATAGAAAATAAATGTTTGTTAATTAAAATAATTTAAAATAGACCCAAATAGTGCTTTGTAATTTCTCAGAACAAAATGAGATTGAACTAGATAACCTTAAGTCCTTATGAGTAATTCAAACCTCTGTCAAGCTAGTGAAGAGGATCTGATTTTATCCTTAGAGGTAAGTAGTGGTTGTTGTGTCTGATTTGTTTAATTTCTCTGGGGAATTTCTCTGGGGATTTTTTGGTAGCATGTGAAGACACAGAGATGAAGATTTAAGAAAGGGACAGCTGAAAAACAGTTGCTTTTGTTGATTGCTGATACTTTGCTTTTCCTCCTAGAATAGAGGCTTCTTGAGGTAAGGCAACATTTTGTTTTTGTATTCCTGGTGCCTATCATATAGCTTGACTTATTTTAATTACTTAATAAATATTCTTTGAATTTTCATTAAAATTCACTAAAAAAGTCTATAAACTGGTAAAGAGGGAGAGAGTAATTGCTTTCTTCTGTTTTAGCTAAAGTGTTACTAATTGCAATTTGGTATAATGTATGGAAGACATTGATGGGGCTGGACCAAATGTAGGAAAATGTAGCCTATGTGACTTTGAAACTTTTTCTTCAGGTTCAGTCAGTGTCTTTATTTGTGGTGAAGTTGCCATTTAATACTCGATTATCAGACCATACAATTGAACCCCAAATTCAATAGCAGTAGCACTTAATAGATATAAATAGTATAAGTGGTAAAGAAAGAATGAAATAATAAAAACATTCTCTACCCCATATGAAAAATAGGCACAATATTCCTTACATCAAAAGAAATTTATAATCTGATTCACTCTTAATCCTTAGTGATGCCCCAGTATAACAGAGTGTGATTCAGTCACTTCAGAATCCAAGTCCTAGTGACAAATGCTGATGGTGAAATGTCACCAGTCTCCTGTAGGTTTTCCAGGAGTCCCTAGTGGAATGGACAAGTTCTTGTTTTGGGCTACTGTGGAGCCTGGATGAACTTGGCTATGGAATCATCAGGATTGACTCCTGAGTCTGGGGATTCCAAGGCTTTATTGTTTCGTGTGTTTCTCTTTCTTTTCTTCATTCTTGGTAGGGTCCATCGTACCTCTGTTCTCCTTTCTTCTGTAATGGGATTAGGTCCAGTTCTCAGAGCACACGCAGGGCTCTCTCTCTGCTCTTAAACTCACCTGGGAAATTGGGGGGGGGGCTGTGTCTGAAAGTGTTAAAGAGAACAGAGAGGCCTGCCTATAGTATGCTGTCCTGAATATAGAGGACAGTAGTCATATGACTGAGTTAAATCTATTAATTATATTTCACATATTCCTACCTTCACTTTTTTTTTATTATTTCAGTTTATAAGAAATTAGTTTCTCTTGGTTTGTAAGTACTTTTAAAGATGGGGTACCTGGGCTGTTCAGGGGGGACTAGCACCTCTGCTTATAAAGCTCTTTTTGGGGGGTACTCATCTACCTTTTGTGTTCACCTTTCACTCAACTCCAAGAAGCTGTAGTATGCACAGAAACTACATCCCAGTAGAACCATCTCACCAGATGGGCTAAGTCAAATTGAGGCTAACAGGTCTCAAAACCATCACTTAGTTTGGGGAGCTAATCTAGCCCCCAAACGTGAGGAATTTCTCCATTGGAATAGGAAGATGAGAACAATTCATTCCAATGGCCATGAAGATCAGATATTGAAGGAGGCAAGGTCATCCCTTATGTGTCAGGCCATTTCCAGGCCTCCTAACTGATTTCTTGCCACTGTACTTCAATGATGACTTCATACAATGGTGCCTCACTTAAATACAGCTCATGAAGCCTTTGTCAGAGACTTCTATAAAGTTTGTTTCCCAGTTCTTTTCTTTTAGTCTTGGTTACATTGCTTTTGTTCATGCAGAAACCTTTTAATTTAATGTAAAGTTACCTATCTTACATTTTATAATTTCTCTATGTGTTATTTTGAATTACATTCTTCCCTTATCTATAGGTCTGAGATAAACTATTTTGTGCTCCCCTAATTTGTTTATGGTATCACCCTTTATTTCCAAATTATGTATCCATTTTGACTTTACCTTGATTCAGGATGTGAGATGTTGGTCTATGCCTAATTTCTATATACTTTCCTCCCAATTTTCCTAGCAGTTTATGTCAATAGTTCTTCCAGACATTTGGATCTTTGGGTTTGTCAAACATTAGGCTATTATAGCCATTTACCATTACAAGTTGAGTGCCTAATCTATGCTATTGGTTCTCTGTTTTATTTCTTAGCTAGTACCAGAGTGTTTTGATAGTTTTCACTTCATAATATAATTTGAGATTTGGTAGAGCTACGCTACCTTCCTTCATATTTTTTCATCAAGTTCCTTGATATTCCAGGTCTTTTGTTCTTCTAGATTTATTTTGTTCTTATTTTTTCTAACTATATGAGATAACTTTTAGTTTAGGATAGTATAGGATAAACTTTTAGTTTAGTAGTTTGGGATGGCACTGAATAAGTAAATTAATTTAGGAAGAATTATAATTTTCTTTATAATTATAATTTTACATTGGTTTGGCCTACCCATGAGAAATTAATGTTTTTTTCCAATTGTTTTAAACTGAATTTATTTGTGTGATATGAATTTTTAGTTGTGGTCATATAGTTCTTGGGTTTGCTATACTTTTTTATCTAACCGCCATATAAGACTGTGGTTGCACATTCCCTGTTTTATATTTGTACCTGCCATATAGATAATATTTAGGAACCTTTAAATCTGAGGTCTTTCATGGCTGATTGGGCTTCTTTTTGGCATCTAACTCTGTGTATCTGTTCAGTTAGCTTTATTTCACTCCATAATGCAAAATCTCTTGCACTGTCATTTCCTTAATGCTAACTTAAGCACCAGGCAAATATCCCTTTGATACAAGTCCAATCTAGCTCTTATTTGGGTTTCATATTTCCTGTTGATATCCATTATTCTACTTCATCAGTTACCATTGGAAATATATTTCTACTTTTGGCTCCAATGGAATAAGCTTGTGTGAGAGAAAGATTTGAGCTGAAAAAAAAAAGAAGGGCAAGGAGTTGTGAAGGAAGCTTGGGGGTATTTGGAAAATTCTAATGTAGGTCAAAAGTTGAATTTGGTAAATATAGTGAAGAGAAATTTTTTGAAGACTTGAGGAGAAATTGAAGGAGGAGGAGAAGGGCTAGATCTGAAAAATAAGAATCTGAGAAGAAAAAAAGGAAAATCTTGAATAGAAAGACTATAGAAGAAGAATTTGATGATGAAGATTCTGGGAGAAAGAGAAAGTTCATAAAACAGGAAAAATGTATAATAAAACAAAGAAGAGGAAGTATGGCTTTCAGGAGCCAATGAGTTAATAATAAGTTTAAAAAGATGACAATGAAAGTAACATCTCTATTCCTGAAGACTCCCCTAAAACATATCATCATAGTTATCTAAGGAAATTATTAACAAAAAGGAGAGAGAATTAAGGATCAGTAAGAGCAAGGAAAACTTGGAGGCTTTCCACCAAAAATTTTGGTGGACTCTTTGGACACTCAATAACTTGTTAATGTCCCTCCTAAAATGTATCTCTCAGAAAAGATCACTACGTTTCTGATATATTCTGAGCAGAATACAGATCAATGTCACTAATTACAACAATTAGCATTTATATAAAGCTTTAAACCTTGCAGAGTACTTAAAGAATACATTAGTTTATCCTTGCAACAAGTTTGCATTATTATATCCTTTTTACATATAAGGAAACTGAGGCAACTAAAGGTTGAGGGACTTGTCCAAGGTTACACAATTTGTAAGTATCTGAGATTTTTTTTGAACTCAGAGATCTTCCTGACTCTAGTGCTCAATGAATTGTGGCACCTCACTGTATTATCATAAAATGGGGCTATTAATTAGTAAATCAGGACAATATTATGGTCATCATTCACCTAAATTTTAGCATATTTAACAATATACTTCATGTTAATCTTATGTAAAAGATAGAACCTTGTATTTGATTCTGGGAACTTATTTTAAGAAGGATATTGATATGTTGGAGAGAATCCAAAAGATGGGAACTGGGGGCTCCAAGATTTGCTATATGAGGAGGATAAATTAAATGAAGTAGGAATATTAAACCTGTAGAAAAGAAGTCTGAGCAATGGGGTATGCTTAGTTAATTATTTTCATGTATTTTAAGGGCTCTCATTTAGAAGAGGAATATGTCTTATTCTGCTTAGATGAAGATGCAAGGAAAAAATAGATTTGGTGTCTGGGAAAAATTCTAACAATTAGAACTATTCAAAATTGAAATGGGCTGTCTTAGAACATATTGGGTTTCCATAGATCTTCTAGTAGTAGGTTAGCATCAATATTGGAATGGAATCAGACACTTATCAGTCAACTAAAGATTTATCCCATTAAAGTAGAGGGAGGATATCAAACAAGTATTTATTAGGATACAGTGAGCTGATTCATTTGAGTGAAGCTCTTCTACCTCTGAGTTGATCATTAGGGTGAAAGGGAGGATAGTGACACTCCTGACAATAATGAACTTGCCCCACATGTCCCCCTGGGAGAGGAAGTAGGGAGAAAAAAAATTTTTTTGGCCTCAGAAGGCAGAGATTCTGAATGAAAAAGTCAAGAAGTATTGAGATAATCTTTTAACTTTTTCACTTCTGTTCCCTTCATGTTCCCTATCCCCTTCATCTAAGTTTCTTTAAAATCTCCTGTACATTAGGAAAAGAGATGTCAAAGTTTGTTAAAATTGTGTTTAAAATAAGACAAAATGAGTTTGAGTTGAAGGCATAACAGGCTTTCCCCTCATTAATAAGCTTTATTTATTCAGTGCATGAAGTTTATTGTATATATATATTGACTGCTCATATGCTTTTGTCTATCTACATACCTACCTTTATATGTAGGTATGTATCACTTACCAATGATTTTTTTATACTTTTTTGTGATTTTGTATAAAATATACAATTTATATAATTGAGGTTTGCAGGATCTGTGACCCAAAGATCTGTGAAGTATTACTGCATTCCACTTCCAAAAGCAAATGTTAGACTAGTCTAGGGGAATCTTGGGGAGACATCTAGGGGAGAGATTTGGGGTGAGGTCAAACTTCCTAGCTGAGTATTAATTCGAGGCCATCCTCAGTAGTCCCAGAAATATCCAATATGTGTTGTGCACCTTTGACAATTTCATAATCTGAGAATGACCTTTGCTAGCTATGGAGTTGTTCTCTTCTCTGGTCATTCATGTAGATGTTTGCATATGACAGCTTTCCCCTGGCCCCTACTATAGGATTGGGGACAGCTGGGGAATGGTGGCTAGAATGGTGGGTTTGGAGTCAGATGATTTCTGAGTTCAAACCATGATTTTACAAACTGCATGATCTCAGAAAAATAATTTCTTCTCTTTCGTCTTCAGCGTCCCACACATGTGAGAAGAGAGAATATTGGGATTTCTTAACCTTTTTGTCATGCATCCCTTCAGAAACCTGGTGAAACTATGAATTCCTTTTCTGGAAAATGTTTTAAATGAATAAAGTAAAATATGTGGGATTTTAAAGAAAATCAATAATGAATTGGGATTATCAAAATATTAAAGGTTTCATGTTCATAAACCTTCTGACATATATCCATTGATTCTTAGGTTAAGAATCCCTGAACTAGATGATCTCTTATGTTCTCTCTAGTTCCAAATCCTTTGGGCTACATTGTTTCAAGAAATCTAATTAGTGTGTCTGTTCTCTAGAAATGGACACATCCCCAAAGGCAAAAACTATATCCTTTATTCGCCTTTGTACTTCATTGCAAAGTATAATGAGTAGTGTACCAGAAACCCTGTTTCTAGCCCTGTATCTATCTCTTATTAAGCCACGTTATGAGGCCAACCATATAGGTTTTCAGAGCCTCTCACTTGTCATTTATCAAATGGGGATAGTGATATCTGACTCCTCATATTACAGAGCTGTTATCAGACTCAAATGGGGTAATGGAAAGGAAAGATTAATGAAAACTATAAATTACTATGAAAGTGAACATATGATTATTATATAACACACTTTTTATACAATCGAATAAGTGACCATAAAGGAGATGAAGTGTTTGTCTTCATATTTAACAGGAGTCAGACTGGCTTTAAACTAAAGAAAAGGGATTTCTTGAGCATGAGTGAGGTTGATTAGATCTTGGACTAGCAATTTGTCAGAGTATATTTATGTGATACCCAGAGAGTGCATGGCTTTAAAATTTATCTCTTATTAAAATATATTTAATGATATTTAGCTACTGTAATGTTATTCAGTGCATATTCCTAAATCATAGTAATGTGTTAGAGTGATTACTTGATTTTTGAAATATTGATTTCATTACATATATATATATATAAGTATATATATATATATATATATATATATATATATATAATCTTGCTTTTTCAGAATTTGTCCTCTATCAGGACAGATGAGACTTGCACTCTGGGAATTCTCAGTGACTAATAACCTATATGGCTTATTTTGTTACCAGACAACTTCTAGAATTTTTATAGTTAACTTGGGTCTAGAATATTCAATTACATTTGCTAAGAAACCAAAGATGTCATTACATTTACAAACAGAATATTTAGTCAGTGCCAAAATTAAAAACACGGCAATAAATCACAGTCTTTATTCTCTGTTTAAAGTCTGATTCTTCTTCCCTTCATTGTGGTTGAAATCTCAGACCCTTCCAAAGTCTCATGAATCCAGTGACAGAAGGCTTGACTTTCTGTAACTGTAGTGGAATGTTGGGAATCTTGTAATTGCTACTGCCTCATGGCTTTTCCATTCTTCATAGTAGTTTTCTATCTCTGATAGGTGGCATAACCCTTGAGAAACTAAATCCTTGTTTCCTTCTAATCAATACTTGAGGGTCAGAGACTCACAGGAAATGTGGCCTGCTCCCACTGTTGCTTGCTCTATACCTTGTCTTTGCCTGTTCCTTTTTCTCCCTCTCCTCAATCCTTTTGCAAAAGAATAATTAATCCTAGCATTACCTAGTGTCTAGAAAAATAGCAAAATAAGGTATCCCATCAAATTTCTTCTCTGACAGAGATATGGTCTTGATACATAAGCCAAGGAGAGTCAAAACAGAAAAAGAAAACTATAGATGAGTATATCCCTAAACAACATTAATGCAAAAAATATAAATAAAATATTAACAAAAAAGCTAATCACAATTTGATTTATGCCAGAAATTCAGGGTAGGCTTAGGACTAGGAAAAATCTAAACTTAAACAAATTAATAACAAAATCAGCAAAAGTTATATGATTACACCAATAGATGCAGAGCAAATTCTTGACAAAATATGAACATTTCTATTAAAAAAATAGAAATCAGAGGACTAAAATCATCTTTCCTTAAAATGATAATTAGCATGTGTCTACAACTAAGATGTAGAAACAAATGTCTCCAATCCTTTCTTCTAAGGATTACATGCCTAAGCTTTTTCGTTGATTGCTCTTTTTATTTATTACCCAGTAGAGAAAATTTGAGAATTACTGCTCATAGGATAGTTTGAGATCTGTACTCTGAGCCGTCCTTTTCCCTCTATGACTTTTTGTTATTTCTCTTGAGATTACCTTTTTTTACTTTGTATGTATTTACCCACATTCCAATGTTCCAAATTTTTTTAGTTCTATAAAGGAATCCTTTGGTAGTTTGGTTGATATGGCACTGAATAAGTAAATTAATTTAGGCAGCATTATACTTTTAATTATATTGATTCATTCGTCTCATAACTAAGTAATTCTCTCCGAAATATTTAGATCTATCTTTATTTCTGTCAACAGTGATTTATATTGTTTTTGTTTTTATCTTGGTAGGCAAACCCTCAAATATTTTAAACTAAAGTTATATTAAGTGGAATTTCTCTTTCTGTAACTTCCTTCTGGGTTTTATTGGTGTGAATTTATTTTACACACTACAAATTTACTGGTCACTAATTCATTCTTTCATTTAATTTTGGTTGATTCTTTTGAGTTCTGCATTGAGTTCTCTAAGTATATCATCAGATCATCTGCAAAAAAATGATAATCTTTTCTTCTTTACCCCTGCTTATTGCTTCAGCTTTTTTTTCTTTTCTTATTCCCAAAACCAGGATTTTTAAGGTTATTTCTAATTGAAGTGATGACAATTAATATCCATGTTTCACCATATTTTTCAATGGGGTGGAGGATTGAAGAAAGAAACTAGATTTCTACTAATGAAAAAAATACTTTAAAAAGAGATTATGAGGGAGTGTGTGCTACAAAAGTGGAATGTTACAGTGACCTTATAGAATGTTACTTATCAATTTTGCTTAAATTTTAAAACTTTGTTACAAGAGAGCTCTCATGACTGAGTAGTAGTAATTAAGACAGCAATATAAAAACAAGATATATCAACAAAACAAAATAGAAAATCATTTGAAAGTTTTATCCAAAAATTATTCAACTGTGTTTACCTTTTGACCTAACAATTGAACTTCTAAGTCTATACTCCAAGGAAATCAAAAGAGGAGGGAAAGGTCCTAATATATTAAAATATTTATTGGAGCTCTACTTGTGGTGGCAAAGAGTTCAAGATTATGGAATTACTGATCAATTGGAGAATGCCTGAACAAATTGTGGCATCCAAATATAATGGAATTTTATCGTGCTGCATGAAATGATGAAAGGGATGGTTTTTGAGAAACCTGAGAAGACTTGTATCAACTGATTCCATGAAGTGAACAGAACCAGGAGAACACTTTATACAATGACAATAGCAGTGTAAAAATGTACAACTTTGAAAGACTTAAGAATTCTGTTTAACATAATTATCAACCATGATGTAATCAAGCAGATTGTTGGCAAAGAAAGCTCTGGTATAGGTGAGATGAAATAAATGTGTAGAATGAAATGTATATTTTGGGAAATGACCAAAATGGAAATTTGTCTTGCTCATGTATTTTTTATGAGTTTAAAATTTATTTTTGGAGAGGAAGAGGAAATGATAGAAGTGGGGAGAAAATGAATGCCTGTTAATATAAAAATTAAAAAGCAAAATGAGAGGACAAATAGCATAGAACTTTTTCCTAGGTTGTCTGTCATATTAATGGACAAAATGTATATCTGTATCTATGTTTTTTTTAATTTAAAAGAATCATCAGAGTAATTATTTTAATGTTTTTGAGATGGAGTTTTTTCTTTGACATTCAATCATTTTTAAGGTAGGAAGAGTACTAAATATAAACTAAAAAAACCTGGTTTGGGATTCCTACTCTACCATTTACTATCTTTGTTACCTCAAGTAACTTGTTTATCCTTTGTGGATTTTGGTTTCCAAATAGTTGTCCAAACTAGTTGCACTACATTACATCTTGTATCCCTTTTAGCTCTAAGTCCTATCATATCTCTGAACAAGAGGACTTGTAGGCTTTTTTAAAGCTTTCTGCAGGCATAAAGCTTATGGCACCAAGAAAATAGCTAAATGGAATCCATTATCCACTTTTGAAGGGACTCTTCAAGAAGATAAGTTCTGTCTTTCTCAATAGTTATCTTTACTTTTGGTTAGGAAAGTCATTTGTGGCAATGTTTGGATCTGTGACTTAAAAAAAGCCAACTTGATGTTTTGTTCTTGTATTACAGATATTTTCATATTACCTTAACACATGGAAGTTTTCTTCTCACCAAATAAGGGAATTAAACAAAACTGATAACAAAGTGACTTCATCTGAAAATGCATACAAGATTACACACTTGAAACCCATATCCCTCTCTCTATTAAAGTGCTTTTAAAAATTAATAGAAATTTATTCTCTCTCTCTTTCTGTAACTTCATTCTGGGTCTTATTGGTATTATATATATATATATGTATATATATGTATATAATTTGTGTGAATTTATTTTACACACTGCAAATTTACTGGTTACTAATTCTTTCAATTAATTTGATACATATCCCCTACCATTATAGCTCTGAAACAAATGAGAAAAGAAAAATCTATAATTTCATCAATATGAGGAATTCCCTGGGATGAAAATCTCTTGACCAACACAGCAACATATTTTTGTCTTAGAAAATTGCCTGGGTAGATTGAGAGGACAAATCCTGGTTGTCAGAAGCAGCACTTGAATTCAATTCTTACTGAATTCAAATACTAACAGATTAATATTCCCCCCTTGTTCCCTACTTTAATGAATTTTTTCTAATAATTTGTACATTTGATGCAGATAATTTTCTATAAGACTTCTAGGAATAGCTATTGATGTGGAGGTAGGATGGCACTCTCTTTACATTTTATTCAATTAAAAAATTTTTTTTAGTTACTTGAACTAATTCAATCTACACTAATATTCTATTTGACAATACTCTGGTCCTTTTGTGTACCCATAACATCACCATTCTAAATATTTTCTCAGCCAATGCAGATAGAACTCTTTCTACTTGTCATTGTATTCAATTTTTGTCAATGTTTTTCTATAGATCCTCTAAAGAGTGTATACCTAATACACTGTAGGCCTTTTCTGGCATGTTCATCTACAATGCCTCATCTTTGCCAAATGACTGGCTTGCCTCCTTTTCATATAGGCACTTGATAATCTCTTTTATTTTCCTTGTACCCTCAGTGATGTTTAATAATATTGTGTAGATCACTTTAGACATTTAATATTTTTCCATTGGTTTCTGGGCTTATTTGTAATTTTAATCTGGGAAGAAGGACGTGGTACCTTGCCTATAAGAGGTGCTAACCAAATACAGCTTGAGTCAAACTGAATTTATTTTCTGAGATCAAGTGTTTCCATGATCATAGCCATGATACATCATTGAAATAATTGAAACTTCTCCATAATTTGTCAAATGTGATCCATTCCTATCACCTTCGACTGAATTCTGGCTTCATTTCTATGTTCATTTGTAGGATCTGTCCAAGATCTATTTGAACTATTTTGACAAGTTGTGCAACCAATTGCATGGCTGTGTATTATTACATTTTTATTAAATTTGTTTTTCCCCCTATGTAGATGGATAGATCAATTTGCCTTTTACATTTCTTTTGATTTTACCCAGGAGGCTTTACGAAATTCTAAGTCTCAAAGCAATTAATATGCCATTACATATGAATGAGACCATTTAGAGAAACTCACTGATAATTAGCATTAACTAATTTCATCCCTTAATTGTTAGTATGTTCTCATTTCTTAAATTACCTTGTTTTTACTTCTTTGGGTACATGTTATCCCGTTAGTCAGATGTAAATTCCTTGACAGCTAGGTTTATTTTCTTCTCTTTATTTCCTTTGCATGAACAATGACTTGTTCATAGTAGTGGTTCATGATTGTACTAACATAGTAAATATTTTTATAATACTCTTTTCCAGCCAATTTAGTGATTTAGGGACTTTCACAAAGAAAGCAGATGATCCAGAAATGTTAAAACAATAGACCTATGTTATGCATGTTTTAACACACACATGAGAGTTACGGTGGTTAAGAATAATCATTATAAATAATAACAATAATAGCCAGCAGTTATGTAGTACTTTCAGGTTTAGAAATCATTTTGCAAATATCTCATTTGAGATCCTTTGAGGTAGAACCCCTACCCCCAACCCCTTCACAGATGATGAAACTAAGGCTGATAGAAATTAATTGACTTGGTCATGGTCACATAAGTATTAAATGTCTAAGGCTAGACTTGAAGTCAAGTTTTCCTGAATCCAGGTCCATTTCTCTATCCACTGTGACATCTTTTTTTTTAATTAAATTTTTAATTTTTTTTGAAAAATTTATCTAGTCACTTTAGAACTTTTTTCCTTGGTTACAAGAGTCATATTCTTTGCCTCCCCTCTCCCCACCCCTTCCCTTAGCCAACGCAAAATTCCACTGGGTTTTACATGTGTCCTTGATCAAAACCTATTTCCATTTTGTTGATGTTTGAACTAGGATGACCATTTAGAGTCTACATCCCCAATCATATCCCCCTCAACCCATGTAATCAAGCAGTTGTTTTTCTTCTGTGTTTTTATTCCCACAATTCTTCCTCTGAACATGTATAGCATTCTTTCTCATCAGTCCTTAAGAATTGTCCTGGAACATTGCATTGCTGCTAGTAGAGAAGTTCATTACATTCAATTGTACCACAGTATATCAGTCTCTGTATATAATGTTTTCCTGGTTCTGTTCCTTTCATTCTAAATCAATTCCTGGAGGTTGTTCCAGTCTCCATGGAATTCCTCCAGTTCATTATTCTTTTGAGCACAATAGAATTCCATCACCAATATATAACACAATTTGTTTAGCCATTCCCCAATTGATGGGCATCCCCTCATTTTCCATTTTTTTTTGCTACCACAAAGAGTGCAGCTATGAATATTCTTGCACAAATCTTTTTCCTTATTATCTCTTTGGGGTACAAACCCAGCAGTGGTATGGTTGGATCAAAGGGCAGACAATCTTTTAGCACCCTTTGGGCATAGTTCAAAATTGACCTCCAGAATGTTTGGATCAATTCACAACTCCACCAGCAATGCATTAATGTCCCAACTTTGCCATATCCCCTCCAACATTCATTACTTTCCTTTGTTGTCATGTTAGCCAATCTGTTAGGTGTGAGGTGATACCTCAGAGTTCTTTTGATTTCATCCCTTTGATTTTAAGAGATTTAGAACACTTTTTCATGTGCTTCTTAATAGTTTTGATTTCTTTATCTGAAAATTGCCTATTCATGTCCCTTTCCCATTTATCAATTGGGGAATGGCTTGAATTTTTGTACAATTGATTTAGCTCTTTATAAATCTGAGTAATTAGACCTTTGTCAGATATTTTTGTTATGAAGATTTTTTCCCCAATTTATTTCTTCCCTTCTAATTTTGGTTGCAATGGTTTTGTTTGTATAAAACCTTTTTAATTTAATGTAATCAAAATTATTTATTTTATATTTTTGTAATTTTTTTCTAACTCTTGCTTGGTCTTAAAATCTTTCCTTTTCCAAAGATCTGACATATATACTATTCTGTGTTCATCTAATTTACTTATAGTTTCTTTCTTTATATTCAAGTCATTCACCCATTCTGAGTTTATCTTGGTGCAGGGTGTGAGACGTTTATGCAAACCCAGTCTTTCCCATACTTTCTTCCAATTTTCCCAGCAGTTCTTATCAAATAGTGATTTTTTTTCTCCAAAGCTTGGATCTTTGGGATTATTATAGACTGTCTTGTTGAGGTCACTTACCCCAATCTGTTTCACTGATCCTCCTTTCTGTCTGTTAGCCAGTACCATATTGTTTTGATGACCACTGCTTTATAGTATAGTTTGAGGTCTGGTACTGCTAGGCTACTTTTTTCAGATTTTTTTCCCCAATGATTTCTCTGCATATCATTGATCTTTTGTTCTTCCAAATGAACTTTTTTTTGAGAAGGGAGAACCCCCTTCTCAAAGCGGGGTTCAGGGGGAAACAGCAGATATAATGGGTTGGTGCAGAGAGAGGAGAGGGGGTTTGAAGATTTTCTCCCTTCTGCCTTCCCTCCTTAGCTAAAGCTGCTCTCCCCAATTCACTCTTATCCCTCTTGTCCCCTGTCCACTACTCAAGTCCAAAAGGTCTCCCCTTGATCCGTTCACTCACACTCAGCTTGGGGAACACATAACTTTTAATGTTACCTCAATCAGGTATAATGGGCAGGGAAGAATAGGAAAAGGAAAGTGGGCAAAGGGGGTTCCTGTCTCATTCTAAACCCTTTCCCCTCCCTCCTCGAGTTCTGGGGGGAACTCAGTCCTTGGCAGCTTGAGCCCCCTGAGAGAAAGTCAGGTTAACTCACTTCTGGGCAACAGGAGCTGAGGTAAAGGCTGCTCAGGTTTCTCTTCAAAAAGTCCCATCAATTGGGAAGTTTTGTGGGGGAAAGATTTCCAGTCACCAGTAGGAAAAATGGATAACCCTCAGGAGAAAGTCTTTATCCACCTCTCCCGACTGAGAACCTCACTGCTCTCTCCCCTAGCCAGAGACTTCTCTCTTCAGAATTCCACTTCTGTGCCTCTCCCCCATTGAGGTGATCAATTTCCCATACTCTTCAGTCTGGCACTTTTCCTCTAGTGCCAGCCTCTGTCACAGCTTCCATATTTTTGATCAGCTCTAATTTAAATTCTTCAAGAACTTGTGGACAGTTTCAATCTTTTTTGGAAGGTTTTGGTGCATTTATTTGTATTTTCTCTTCTATTTCATCTGTAGCCTGAGTTTTTCCTCTGTAAAAAAAAATAAGAAGAACAGAACAAAAATGGAGAGGGCAGAAAGGGAAGCATATTAAGTGTGGGGATTAGGGTTACTGATTAAAAGCAAACCACTTGTTTAAAAGTATATAGCAAAAGAAGAAAAGACAGAAGTAGGAGAGGACATTAAAGTGCTGGGGAATACACAAGTGGCAATCATAACTTTAAACATGAATGGGATGAACCCACCCATAAAATGAAAACAAAAAGGAAAGTGGATTAGAAATAAAAATCCTACCATATGTTGTTTACAAGAAATACACTTGAGGTGGGTAGACACTCACAAGGTTAGAATTAAAGATTGGAGCAAAACCTATTGGGTCTCAACTGATAGAAGGCAAGAGTTGCAATCATGATATCTGACAAAGCCAAAATAAAAATAGATCCAATTAAAAGGGATAGGGAAGGTAACTACATCCTGATAAAAGGCAGTATAGACAATGAGGAAATATCAGCAGTCAGTATGTATGCACCAAATGGTATAGCATCCAAATTTCTAAAGGAGAAATTAGTGAAGTTGAAGGAGGAAATAGATAGTACAACTATACTAGGCCTGAACATAGCACTATTAGATTTAAATAAATCAAATCAACAAATAAATAAGAAAGAGGTAAGAGATGTGAATGGAATCTTAAAAAATAAGAGTTAATAGATATATTTAGAAAAATAAATAGGGCCAAAAAGGAATATACCTTTTTTTCAGCAGCACATGGTATATGCATAAAGATTGACCATGTAATGAGGTGTTGATCCAAACCCAGTTTTTCTCTTACTTTCTTCCAATTTTCCCAGCAGTTTTTATCAAATAGTGGATTTTTGTCCCAAAAGCTGGGGTTTTGGGTTTGTCATAGACTGTCTTGCTGAGGTCATTTACCCCAGGTCTATTCCACTGATCCTCCTTTCTGTCTCTTAGCCAGTAACAAATTGTTTTGGTGACCACTACTTTGTAATATAGTTTGAAATCTGGGACTGCAAGGCCACCTTCCTTTGTATTTTTTTCCATCATTTCCCTGGATATCCTTGATCCTTTGTTCTTCCAAATGAACTTTGTTATGGTTTTCTCTAATTCAGTAAAAAAAGTTTTTTGGTAATTCAATGGGTATGGCACTAAATAGATAGATAAGTTTGGGTAGGATGGTCATTTTTATTATGTTAGCTCGTCCCAACCATGAGCAATCAATGTTTCTACAATTGTTTAGATCTAGTTTTAATTGCGTGGAAAGTGTTTTGTAGTAGTGTTCATATAGTTCCTGTGTTTGTCTCGGCAGATAGATTCCTAAGTATTTTATATTGTCTCAGGTGACTTTAAATGAAATTTCTCTTTCTAATTCTTGCTGCTGAAGTGGGTTGGAGATATATAGAAATGCTTATGACTTATGCAGGTTTATTTTGTATCCTGCAACTTTGCTAAAGTTGTTGATTATTTCAACTAGCTTTTTGGTAGATTCTCTAGGATTCTTTAAGTAGACTATCATATCATCCGCAAAGAGTGAGAGCTTGGTCTCCTCTGCCAATTTTAATTACTTCAATTTCTTTTTCTTCTCTAATTGCTACTGCTAGTGTTTCTAGTACAATGTTAAATAATAGAGGTGATAATGGGCATCCTTGTTTGACTCCTGATCTTAATGGGAAGGCTTTGAGTTTATCCCCATTGCAGATGATGTTTGTTGATGGTTTTAGATATATACTGTTTATTATTTTTAGGAACAACCCTTCTATTCCTATACTTTCTAGTGTTTTAAATAGGAATGGGTGTTGTATTTTGTCAAAGGCTTTTTCTGCATCTATTGAAATAATCATGTGATTCTTGTTGGTTTGCTTGTTAATATGGTAAATAATGTGGATGGTTTTCCTAATATTGAACCATCCTTGCATTCCTGGTATGAATCCTACCTGATCATAGTGGATAACCCTTGTGATGACTTGCTGGAGTCATTTTGCTAGTATCCTATTTAAGATTTTTGCATCTATATTCATTATGGAGATTGGCCTATAGTTTTCTTTCTCTGTTTTTAACCTACCTGACTTTGGGATCAGTACCATGTTTGTGTCTTAAAAAGAATTTGGTAAAACCACTTCTTGGTTTATTCTGACAAATAGTTTGTATAATATTGGGATTAGTTGTTCTTTAAATGTTTGATAGAATTCATTTTTGAATCCGTCTGGACCTAGGGATTTTTTCTTAGGGAGTTCTTTGATGGCTTGTTCAATTTCTTTTTCTGATATGGGGTTTTTTAGGTAATTTATTTCTTCTTCTTTTAGTCTAGGCAATTTATATTTTTTAAAGTATTCATCCATATCACTTAGATTGCTATATTTGTTGCCATATAAATGGGCATAGTAGTTTTTAATGATTGCCTCTTCATTAGAGGTGAGGTCTCCCTTTTCCTCTTGGATACTGTCAATTTGTTTTTTTCTTTCCTTTTTTAAATTAGACTGACTAGTACTTTGTCTATTTTATTTGTTTTTTTCAAAGCACCAGCTTCTAGTCTTATTTATTAAATCAATAGTTCTTTGACTTTCAATTTTATTAATTTCTCCTTTGATTTTTAGGATCTCTAATTTAGTCTTCATCTGAGGATTTTTCATTTGTTCACTTTCTAGTTTTTAAATTTGTATGCCCAATTCGTTGACCTCTGCCCTTCTTAATTTGTTTATATATGAACTCAAGGATAGAAATTTCCCCCTGAATACTGCTTTGACTGCATCCCACAGGTTTTGAAAGGATGTCTCACAATTGTCATTTTCTTCAATGAAGTTATTAGTTGTTTATATGATTTGTTCTTTAACTAGTCAGTTTTGGAGAATCATATTGTTTAATTTCCAATTAATTTTTGATTTATCTCTCCATATACCCTTACTAATTATTATTTTTATTGCATTGTGGTCTGAGAAGGTTGCATTTATTATTTCTGCCCTTTTGCACTTGTTTGCAATGATTTTGTGCCCTAATACATGATCAATTTTTGTCCTTATTTATTTTTCTCCATATGTCTACTAACTCTAATTTTTTCTAAGATTTCATTTGCTTCTCTCACTTCTTTCTTACTTATTTTTTTGGTTTGATTTATCTAGTTCGGATAGAGGAAGGTTCAGATCTCCCATTCGTATAGTTTTTCTATGTATTTCATCCTTAAGCTCCTCTAATTTCTCCTTTAGAAATTTGGATGCTATGCCATTTGGTGCAAACATTGAGTACAGATATTTCCTCGTTGTCTATACTGCCTTTTATCAGGATGTAATTACCTTCCCTATCTCTTTTAACTAGATTTATTTTTACTTTGGGTTTCTCAGATATCATGATTGCTACTCCTGCCTTCTTTTTATCAGTTGATGCCCAATAGATTTGGCTCCATCCTCTTATTTTCACCCTATGCGTATCTACTTTCCTCATGTGTGTTTTTTGCAGACAGCATAGAGTAGGGTTTTGGATTCTAATCCACTCTGCTATTTGCTTGTGTTTTATGGGTGGGTTCATTCCATTCACATTCAGTAGTAGTAGTAGTCTCTCGCTAACCGAGGATGGCATTTGTCTTTGTGCACTTTCATCTGTAATGTAGATGAGTGTGCACAAAGACACTTGTGTGTGAAGAAGATTCAAGTGGAAAAGTCGATGCACAGAGACAGTCTCCCTCTCTTGGCATTGGAAGCCTGGGTCTAGTGGCACGAAAAGTCATTACACCTGGAGACTTCCTCAGCTGCATTGGATAGCCGTGTTGTCCTTTGTGCTCCAACATGCCCTAAGCACTCCACAGTGCTTTGCTGCATCACCCTCTTAGCCGTTGAACCTTCTTACTGGTTTCTTCCTTTTGGCCGAAGCAGTCTTCACATGCTGGGTGAGCAAAGCCTTAGTTCACCAGGGATCTACGACCTGATGGCTACCCGCACAAGGTTTAGCCCGCCTGTTGAAGCCATTGCCCGGGGTGTGGCCGCTGCCGCATGCTAGCAGCTATTAGGAAACACAAGTGAGAGCTGGGTGTCAGGTGAGGGTCTGAGGCTGGAGAGCTGCCCTAGGAGGGCACGACAAGCCCTCCATACCGGAGATACTACTCCTCCCTGACCACCCCTTACACCCCACCTGACAGGGAGTGGCTCTCTAAAAGACCAAAATAAATAGATTAGTGGATATATGCAGGTAGGTGTCACAGGCAGCTAAGTAGCACAGTGGACGCAACACTAAGCTTGGAATCAGGAAGACTCATCTTCATGATTTCAGATCCAGTCTCAAACATTTACTAGATTTATTACTCTGGGCAAGTCACTTTACCCTGTTTGCCTTGGTTTAAGCTTAACAAAATTACCACTGAAGATTTGGTAAAGAGGAAGAAGCTTTAATACTTTGCAGTTCTTTGGACTACTAATATTTCTGATGCTGATCACAAACACTAACTTGGTTTCAGCAGATATATGGTAGTTGCCAGGTTTGTGTGATACGAGCTGACTGGATTTTGCTTCTGTACATCCATCTGTACTCCTTAAGATATGTTGTTTTTTAAATTTTATAAAACCCTTACCATCCATCTTGGAATCAATATTGTGTATTGGTTCCAAGGCAGAAGAGTGGTAAGGGCTAGGCAATGGGGGTCAAGTGACTTGCCCAGGGTCACACAGCTGGGAAGTGTCTAAGGTCATATTTGAACCCAGGACCTCGTATCTCTAGGCCTGGCTCTCAATCCACTGAACTACCCAGCTGCCCCCCTTAAGATATGTTTTACTTTTTCATAGATAGCCTTTCCCATCTCTGATGTAGCTTTTTAAAATAGCCATCTTCTTCAGTGTTTAGCATTTTCAGAAAGATTTCTGGAATGATTAATAACTTCTTTTCTTCTATACCTGCTATGATTCCTATCAGAAAAAGAGAGTTCAACACAGAGCTTTTGCAAGCTCTCCCTCCTAGGCTCTGCTCAGATACTATTTCCACTTATCCAAGATTGGAGTCCCCACTTTGAGTCAAGTGACTTATGATTACTAGCTGTGTCTTTCCCAGCATTTTGATTTCTACTCCTGGTCCTGCCTTTTCTTCTTTCACTATTTCCTTCTACACCAATGTTTGTTTATAGTCAATCTCCTAGTTCCCACCCTTATTTTACTTCCCTTTCTACCCACCTCCCTTGTTATTTCCTCCCTTATTTTCCCCTGTAGTCTTTTTAAAATTTCCCTCCCACCCTCTCCCTCCATTGTATTGCTTCCCTCCCCACCAGTCCATTTTTTACCCTTCTACTCCCCTATAGGGTGCAAATCTATTCTCTTCCCCAATGGACTGTATTGTTCTTCCCTCTTTGGGTCAGTTTTAAAGCATGTAAGAGTTGAGTATTTCCTATCTCCAACCTCTTTACCCTTCCAGTGTATCGATGTTCTCCCCCCTCCCTCCATGAGCTTCTTTGTGACATATACATTTACTCCCTTTTGTTTCTTTTCCAATTTCTTTTAGTATTAACCTCTTTTTTTAGCTCTGGTTATACACACACACACGTATATGTATTTATGCATGCATATATCTATATACCTATTTATGTCTTGTCCTTTCATCCTATACAGTTTGTCCCTGTTCCCTCTAAGAATACTTCTTTTTGCTGTCCAGGTAATAACAACAGTTTTTAAGAGTTACCAATGACCTCTTTTCTTATAGGGATACATATCATTTTAACTTATTGAGTCTCTTAAAAATTTTGTTGTTGTTGTTGTTTTGTTTTTCTTTTCCCCTTCTTTTTAAATTACCTTTTGATGATTCTCTTGAGTTCTGTGCTTGGACATCATATTTTCTGTTCAGGTCTGGTCTCTTCTTTACAAATGCTTGGAATTCTTCTATTGTGTTGAATGACCATACTTTCCCCTGTAAGAATATAGTCAGTTTTGATGAATATTTTATTCTTGGTTGTAGACCTAGTTCCCTTGCTTTCTGGAATATCATATTCTATGCCTTTCATTCCTTCAGTGTGGATGCAGCCAGATCCTGTGTTATCCTCACAGTGTTTCTGTGGTATCTGAATGACTTCTTCTTGGCCTCTTGTAATATCTTTTCTTTGGTCTGATAGTTTTTGAATTTGGCTATAACATTCCTGGGTGTTGTCAGTTGGGGATTAAATACAGGAGGTGATCTGTGGATTCTTTCAATCTCCACTTTCCCCTCTTGTTCTAGGATATTGGGAAAATTATTTCCATAATAATTTCCTGTAGTGTTATGTCCAGGATTCTTCTTTTGTCATTGTCTTCTGGTAGTCCAATGATTCTTAAATTGTCTCTTCTAGAATGATTTTCTAAATCATCTGTTTTGTGAATGAGATGCTTCACATTTTCCTCCATTTTTTCATTCTTTTTGTTTTGTTTTATAGTGTCCTGCTGCCTTGTGAGTTCACTTAATTCCAGTTGTTGTATTCTGGTTCTTAAAGATTGGATTTCATCTCTGGATTTTTGGTCATCCTTTTCCTCCTGGTCTGATTTTCTTTGAAGATCGTCTTTCATCCTCTTTACCTTGTCTTTCATCTCCTTTGCCTCATCTTTCATCTCCTTTGCCTCATTTTCCAGCTGGTTGATTTTGGCTTTCAAGACACTATTTTCTCGTTTTAGTTCTCAAGTGCCTCTGTTTCCAGATGACTTATCTTAATTTTTAAGTTCTTTTCCCAATTGTTTTCAGCCTCTCTTAGTTGTGTTTTGAGTTCTTCCACAGCCTGTATCCAATTCCCTGGGATTTCTGATTTATCATTTGCTGATCTCTCCCCCTCTGTTCCATTTGTGGAGTAGAAGCTATCTATTGTAGTTTCTTTCTTCTTTTTCTGTTGTTTGCTCAAATTCAACTCTTCTTTACTCCCTGTATTTGTCTGTGCTCTTTCTTCTCTCATTTTTTTGTTTTTTTGGGGGGCTTCTATCAGTATCCCTTCTTGGAACTTTAACAGAAGATCTCTTGTTGTAGTCTCTGGGGGAGGGTTGTTGGGGCTTTGAGGTTCCCTGTTCTATTGAGGCTTTTGATTGGCTTAAAGTCCAGCAGTAAATGAGGATGGGTGTGGAACCTGGGCTTCCCTGAGTTCTGGAGACTTTTGATGGGATTATGTTCTGCTTAGTTGGACTGGGTATGCTCTGAGTCCTAAACTTCCTGGAAGGCTATAGCAAATATGGAGGATCTCCAAAACTCTGGCTAGGCTTCCAGGTTTATGCTCTCTCTCTAGCTCCTTTCCCGCTGTCTGTGTTGGACGCTCTGAAGTTGTCTAGCCCTGCTCTCAAACTTTGCCCTTCAGATCAGCACCTTTGCCCGCCCAGAAGTTCCTGCTGCTGCTGGAATCTCAGCACTCTTGGTGGGTGGGGGGAGGGGTCCTGGGACCTTCCTTCTGTCTTCCCTTTAAACCTGAGTGTTCTCGGATTTTGGCTTTTCTGGGGGCGTACCTTTTGAATTAAGTCCAGCAGGAGGGTTCCTTGGCTCTTTCTTGTTGTTAAGTTTGGTTTTCGGTCCCCTAGGAGCATTCAATTTATGATCGGTAAGGAGGGTTTTCAGAGGTCTGAACTTCTGCTCCTTCTAGACTGTCATCTTGACTTCACCTCCAAGAAATAGAATTCTTTAAAAATCCCATATCAGAAAAAGAAATTGAACAAGCCATCAAAGAACTCCCTAAGGAAATATCATTAGGGCCTGATGGATTCACAAGTGAATTTTATCAAACATTCAAGGAATAACTAATCCCAATATTATACAAACTATTTGACATAGTAAGGAAAGGGAGTTCTACCAAATTCCTTTTATGACACAAATATGGCACTGATTCCAAAGCCAGGCCAAACAAAAATAGAGAAAGAAAACTAGACCAATCTCCTTAATGAAAATAGATGCAAAAATCTTAAATAGAATAGAAACAAAAAGACTCCAGCAAGTCATCAGGAGGGTTATTCATTATGATTCAGTAGGATTTATACCAGAAATGCAAGGATGGTTCAATAGTAGGAAAACCATCCACATAATTGACCATGTCAACAAGCAAACCAACAAAAATCACATTATTATCTCAATAAATGCAGAATATCATCCCAATTAAATGAGTAAAAAAATTATTGAAATAGAAAAAATAATAACAAAATTCATTTGGAAGAATTAAAAGTCAAGAATATCAAATAAATTGATGAAAAAATATAAAAGAGAAATAGTAGTACCAGATGTTAAATGATATTATAAAGTAGTAATTATCAAAACTACTGGCTAAGAAATAGGAAAGCAGATCAGTGGAACAGAATAGCCACATAATAAACAATAATGAATTATTATATTAAGTTTGTATTTGACAAAAGTTAAAATCTAAGCTTTTGTAATAGAAAACTCATTATTTGATAAAAATTTATTGGGAAAACTAAAAACCAGTCTGGCAGAAACTAGACATGGACTAATATTTTAAACCATGTATCAAGATAAGATCAAAATACATATGTAGCCTAGGCATGAAGGGAGATATCAAAAGCAAATTAGAATTTGGAACATACCTATCAAATCTATAGCTAAAAGAAGAAATTATGAATAAATGAGAGATAGAAAACATTTTCACATGTGAAATTAATAATTTTGATTATATTAAATTTAAAAGACTTTGTTCAAATAAAACTAATGTAGCCAAGTTCAGAAGAAAAGGCGAAAAAAAGTAGGGGAAAAATCTATAGACAGTTCCTTGGATAAAGGTCTCATATTGTAAGATTAAAAATTAATATCTACTACTCCAAGTATTATATTTTTATAATATTTATTAATAATAACTTTAAGTAAAGTGATAGCCTTAGTAAGGAGCAGTCTGCCCTGACCATGAAAAGTGGGAAGAAAGTTAACCTGACCCCAGTCAACAGGAAAAGGAGGAGAGGATGGGAAGAAAAAAAAAAGGTGAGGTTAGAGCAAACTTTCATCACCCAAACCATAAGGACATAATGCGGGGAAGAAAAAGGAAAGGTATGCTGGGAAATAAAGTACAAGGGTTAAAAATTCTAGTTACACAATATTGAAAATATACAGAGAAATTTATCAAATTTGACTCAAAGACTATAAGCCATTACCCAACTGATCAAAGAATATGACAGACAGTTTTGGATGAAGAGCTCAAAGCTACACATAGGCAGATGAAAATGCTCTAAAGTATTATTGATTAGAAAAATGCAAATCAAAATAACCCCAAAACATTATCTCACCCCTATCAGGTTGTCTACAATGATAAAAGGGTAAAACGACAAATGTTGGAGGGGCTATGGAAAAAGGGAACATTAATATACTGTTAGTGAAACTATGAACAGATCTAACCATTTTGGAGAGCAATCTGGAATAATGCCTAAAAAGTTATAAAACTGTGACCCAACAATACCACTATTCAATTTGTTTCCTAAGGTAGTTGGGGCAGGGGGGAATAAAGCCTATATGTTATAAAATATTTATTCCAACTATCTTTGTGGTGGCAAGGAATTGAAAATGGAGGGGCTGTGCATCAGTTAAAGGATGGTTAAAAAAAATCTATGGCATAGAAGTGTGATGAAATATGAACTGCACCATCAGACATGATGAGCAGGCTAATTTAATATAAATGTGTAACAAGTGACATGAAATTATGAAGAATGAAATGAACAGCACCAGGAGAATATCATATACAGTGTATGCTTATCTGCAGATAAAGAAATGACAAAGAGAAACAAGCAAGACATGATTTTATATATGGAATTCTTTCACCAGATGATGCCTTCTCTAGTGCAGGGAGGGAGATTCCTGGGAAACAAATGAATAAATTTAAAGAAAATAATAAAATTTTATAATTAGGGAAGAAGAAGGAGGAGGGGAAAGAGGAGGTGAAGGAGGAGAAGGAAGAGAGATGAATGGGGAGGAGAAAGGGGAGGGGGAGGAGGAGGAGAAAAAGGGGGAGGAGGAGGAGAAGAAGGGGAAAGATAACAATGATGAAAATGACAATGGCTATGGTGTGTATTATGTACCTAATCTGATCTATTCAGCCACCACTATCTATATCTTAGCTAGTATGAGATTGTTTTAATACAGTTTGAGATGTGGTACTTCAAGGTCTTTTTCCTTAATATTTTTTTATTAATTACCTTGATATTCTTTACCTTTAGCTCTTTCAGATGAATTTTATTATTTTCCTCCTCTATGAAATAATTTTTGGTAGTTTTATTATTATGACAGGGAATAGGTAAATTAATTGAAATAAAATTGTCATTTTCATTATGTTGATTTTAAGTATCCATGGACAATTGAACAATTGTTTTTTCATTTGTTTAGCTCTGACTTTGTGTTGAGTATTTGGTAATTGTGTTCAAATTATTCCTGTGTTTGTCTTAGCAATTAGATATATTTTTATATTGTTTAGTTATTTAATTATCTTTCTATCTCTTGCTACTAGACATTATTGGTAATATATAAAAATGCTGATGATTTATGTGGGTTTATTTTATATCCTGAAATTTTGCTAAAGTTATTAGTTATTTCAAGAAGATTTTTAGTTAATTTTCTAGAATTCATTAAATATACCATCATGTCATCTGCAGAGAGTGATACTTTTATTTTCTCTTTGACTTTTTAATTCTTTCAATTTCATTTTCTTTTCTTATTGCTATAGCTAGCATTTCTAGTACAATATTGAATAATAGTGGTAATAGTGGGCATCCTTGCTTCACCCCTGATCTCAATAGGAAAGTTTCTAGTTTATCCCTATTACAGATAATACTTGCTAATGGTTTTGGGTAGGTACTGCTCATCGTTTTAAGGAAAGCTTCATTTATTCTCATGATCCCTCATGTTTTTCATAGAAATGAGGATTGTAATTTTTTAGAGTTTTTTACACATCTATTGAAGCAATCATATGATTTCTATTGGTTTTGTTATCAATATTGTCAATTACAAGGATAGTTTCCCTAATATTAAGCCAGCCCTTCTGTAGCATACCAGGTATATTACCATCTTGAAAGTATTATTGGTGTAGTGATATTATATCTTCTGTGTTCATATACCAGACTCACTGATCATGTTACTTATTGATTATTGTGTTTCCAAATCTTTAATCCAAAGGACAAAAGAATTCCTGAGCAGGATATTATTTGCCACAGGGTCCTAGCTCCCACCTTGTTAGACCACATTCTTTACCAAGTCACATGTTTGATTAACCTCCTCCTCTTTGATTATGCAATTGTCAATTGAGCCAATGTTAAAACCTATGCCATGTCACATGTTCATTAGCTACCTCTCACTCCACATTCCTAAATTCTCCAATAAAAGTCTGGGGACATGTGTCTCAATTCCATCAGAGGGGCAAGCATGATGGAGCCCATATTAAAAAAAAAAAAAAAAAAAGATTAAGTCCTAACTTGATTCTTGTTGAGACTCAACCAGCTAGACTTTGCTATTTTAGAATTTGAAGGTGAAGTTAAGAATTATAAGGATAATAGTAATAGTTTTTATTTACATAGTGTAAATTTGCATTAGTCAGATCAGGGAGGATTAGTGTCGTCTGTGAAACACAGGAGAAGCAGTTCCTTGGGGAACCAGGGAGTTTATTTGGGTGGATTTAGAATCCCTTAGAATTAGAAATCCTTCTTTATCCTTATATATTTCTACAAATATTTTATTTTTATAATAAGATTCTCTTTAGTGTCCTTGTGCCTGGTCCTGAAGGGAAGTTCATATTTGAGCTTCACTTCATCACTGAAGATACTTTTGATTAATAGTTATGAACCTGTATTGAACATTTTTTTCTATCTAAATATCTATATTTATGTAGCTTGCCATTATCATTTTTATTTTTACACTTTCCCTCCCTTTTTGTACTTCCCACCCCACTCTCTCCCCCCCCCCCATTTTCCCTTCTCACTCTCCCTGTATGGTAAGATAGAATTCAATATCCCAATGGATCTAGATGGTCTTCCCTCTCAGAATTGATTTCACCAAGAGTAAGGTTTAAGTATTACCTATTAGCATTCTCTTCCTCTACTTCTTATAATAGTATTCTTCCCCTCCCCTTCTCATGTTCCTCTTTGTGTGATATAGATTATCCTATTTATCTTATTCCTTCAAGTTTCTCTTGGTGCCACCTTCTATTCCCCCCTCCCTTTTTCTTTTTTTTTGCATATCATTTTATACCACTTATTACCACAATCTCTTCCTGTGAATGATTCTTCTAATTACTATAATAATGAATATTATTTTTGGGAGTTACAAATATAATTTTCCATATATTAATATAAACAATTTGATCTTATTGAAGCCCTTAAAGAAGAAAATTTAAATAAAAATGTTTTTTTCTCCTTTACCTTCTCTTTTTTATTTACCTTTTTATGTTTCTCTTGATTTTTGTGTTTAGATATCAAACTTTCCAATTAGTTCTGGTCTTTTCTTTACAAATACTTGGGAATCTTCTATTTTGTTGAATGCCTATACTTTCTCCTGGAAGTATATAGTCAGTTTTGTTGGGTAGGTGATACATGATTTAGGACCTAATTCTCTTGCTTTTCTAAATATCATATTCCAAGCTTTGTGGTCCTTTAATGTGGAAGTTGCTAGTTCTTGTGTAACCCTGATTGGTGTGCCGTGGTACCTGAATTATCTCTTTTTGACTTTTTTTTATCCTTAGTTTAGAAGCGCTTAAATTTGGCAATTACATTCCTGGGGCTTATCTTTTGAGAATTTAGTATATAGGGTGTTCAATGAACTCTTTCAGTATGTATTTTGCCCCCTTGTTACAGAACCTTGGAGAAGTTTTCTTGGATAATTTCTTGTAGTGTGATGTCAACATTTCTGTTTATTTCTGGGTTTTCAGGTAGACCAATGATTCTCAAATTGTTTCTTCGAGAACAGTTTTCCTGATCTATCATCTTGCCATAGAGATATTTTATGTTTTCTTCTATTTTTTCAGTCTTTTGACTTTGCTTTATTGATTCTTGCTAGTACTCCACTGTGACATCTAAGTACCTCATCAGTCAATCTGAAAGACAAATGGCTTCAGAGTCAAGAAGACCTGGATTAAAATCTAGTTTCTAATGCATATTGGTCATTTGAGCCTGGGCAAATCACTTAACTTCAGGTACCCCCAAGGATTTCTCAAAGACTAAGTTGTAGAACAGGATCCAAATTTCCTTTGGTAGAGTAAGTTTCTTCATCTAGGAGTACACTATACCATATGAAGCCATGTGCCCAGTCCTTGTTCTTAACTAACACAAGGGAAAACTTAAGATTTCTCATGAGACATACAGAAGAGTAGGCAAAAGAATAGGGATTATGGGCAAAGGATGCATTTGAATTTCAGTTATCTGAGAGACAAAGACATAACCACATTTTGCTCTCAGCTATATAATGATTTTAGGATCATCACAGGAGGAGGAATTGATGACTTTGATTGAGATTTTGTGGGATACTGAGCTGCATCCCTGGTATCCAGGAATGTCAGGCTCTTATTACTCCTTCTAGTTTAGTGTGAAAATGTCTTTTCCCTAAATTTCAGTTTTGCCATTTGTGTGACATTGGACAAATTGGTTTCCTCATTTGAAAACAGGGTAGTGCAAGTTTTGGGACTAGGATTAGGGGTAATTTTAATGGGGGTGGCAGTGTCCTAATGTCCCAGAAAGATCCATCTAAAGATACATATATCAATTTCCTGACTTTGAAAATCATGGGTCAGGAAATGCCAAGCATTTGTTAAGAGAATCAGTTAAGGTCAGCATGGGAAATGGACATTTTCAGCATATTAGATTCTAGCATGGATGTTTACACACACAGAGTTCCAAAAAATGGGTTTGAGGAAGGTTGTTAAGATCATAGAAAGCCTATAGCATATTAACATTACACAGAATCACAGAAGCAACCCCACCCCTAATCAGCTTTCCAGGCTACCTCAGTTCAGTTGAATTTGTTTCAGGTTGTCGTAGATATCCTCCATGACACTGGTGAATATGTTTCCATGGCAACCTATGTGTTAGGATGCAGTAGAAACAAAATCTCTCG
The DNA here is from genome assembly GCF_027887165.1 of Monodelphis domestica. Classification (NCBI taxonomy): domain Eukaryota; kingdom Metazoa; phylum Chordata; class Mammalia; order Didelphimorphia; family Didelphidae; genus Monodelphis; species Monodelphis domestica. The sequence goes on from NC_077228.1 coordinate 328,091,760, forward strand.
AGGAAAAGAAACGAAAATCATAACTCTGTATCACTTTAAGTTTTTCATGCTTAGCTAATCTTTATATAAGACATTAGAATTGTCAACAACTACTATTTTGAGAGGCTTCATAATATGTTCTTCCTGAAAGTTTAGATATAAAGAATGAGCAAAACTGAGCTAGGGAGAATCAATATGAAGGAATCACTAAAGGAAAGGGATTCTTTCTTTCTCTTATACCTAATATTGGCCATGTGAGCTTGCTCACAGAATTTACTGAAAGTATCTGAGGTTTGATCTTCATTTTACATAAAGTAAATTGGGAAAACATCTTGAATTTTCTGGCAATACTTTCTAAATTATTTCTACTTTATTTATTTCTTTTGTCTTGATTTTTCAGTGTAAGTTTTTTGAGGATATTATTGGCATTGAAAGGAAGAAATGTCATAAAGCAGAAAGTTAAAGGCAGAGCAAGCTGCATGTATGTATTCATGTAAATAGGTTTTGTCTTAACAGTTTATATGTGTGTTTAAGTATTTATATATAATAGATTTGTAGTGTCTACCATTCTATGCATATTAGTTGAGGTTAGATTATGGCTAGGTATAAATGGATCCAGTAACAAAAATCCACACCTTTCAGTTTACTAATTGGCTTATTACTTTAGTCATTCTCCTGGGTTCTGAGGCAATCAAGGAGTATGTTTTAATATTTTTCACATAAATTGCTAAATATTCTCACAAAGTTTCTAAAATTTAAACAGCTTTCTAATTAATTAACCAATTAACTCTGAGTCCTGACTCCAACTATTAAATATTATTTATTAAATAATGGGAATTCTTTTCCCAAGCCTTTTGCCTCTCTCACTGTCTCTGACTCTCTCTACATATATGTATACATATACATATATTTTATATCAAGCTTCTCAGTTTTTAGACTTACTATACATGACCAATACTGGTTATATAATTTATTATCAATATAGAAAACATTAAAAAAATTGAGGAATTCAGAGAAAATGGAAAGATATATATATATATATATATATGTATGTATATATATAAATTGATACTGGATAAAATAGGCAAGAACAAAAGAAATATATACAATGGCTATAATAATTTAAATAAAAATACCATTAAAAGGAAGTTCAAATCTGAGTAATTGGAAAAACATAGTATCTTGGAGAACATATAAGGCCATATTCCTCTCCTTATGGTAGGCATGTGGGGCTCTACTAGGAGAAAATATTGTCTATATTGTCAAATATAGGTATTGAATAAAGTAATCATTCTTTTTCTTTTTAAAAAGCACATATATGATAACATATGCAATAATTCTAAAAACAAAGTCTCCAATTAAATATTTAAAAAGTTAGCATCATTTAGAACTCAAAAGAAAAAGGAAAAGTCAAATTCGGTGCTCTGTATTTTGAAGAATCTTCTCTTTTACTTTTTGACAATATTTATCCTTTTTTAATCCTACTACACTTCTTTTGCCTTTGACAGTTTGTTAGAGATCATCTTAGTGGTGCTGCTATAAACATCTCCAGTTCTTTCAAAATAAGAGAAGGAAGGGCTTTTGGGCCTGGTGATCTAAATTTATTGCCAGTGTCTGGATAGTCTCTTATTACTTCTTTACTCAATTTCTATTTCCACTGGCATTCAACCATTTTTGTTTTGAACTTCCTAATCTGGAAACAAAGAAATCAAACATTAATCAATGACCTGTATCTAGCGTTCACTTTTGTTATTCTATCTGCCTGAGTAGTAATGCTAGTGCTCTTTTGCTTATTCTCAACACAACTTTTAAACAGGGCCTTCTTCATTGTCCATTGCATTTATTGCCAGGTTCAGTTTGTCCTAGGTATTTGTGTTCTTGGAACTATTCCTTCCAGGGACATATTACCCTTGGTATATATCCTCAGTTATGTACCCTTGCTTCTTGAAAATAAAAGTTTTATTGATGCTTTTTTTCTTTATATTAGTCTCTTCAATCCATTCTCCCTTATACCAGAGAAAAAACAACTAAGGTGAAATATGTTACAATGACTGAATTTATTTATTTCATCCTAATGAAAAAAATTTTCATTTATTTATTTCATCCTAATCGTATTTATTTCATCCTAATGGTCCTATACCTCTTTATTGTGAGGACTTTATTGTCTATACTTTAAATTATTCACTAATTTTTTACTTCCTCATAGTTCTACTTCTGTTAATGATCTTTACATATATGTTGTAGCCATCATACCCATTCTTCTCGTTTCTGCCTATTTTGTTCTGCATCAATATCGTCAAAGCTTCCCATGAATTTCTTTGTTCCTAACGTTCTTAACTTTTTACTTCAAAAAATATGCAATTACATTCATACACTCTGATTTGATATTTTTTCATTTATTCATTTAATGGATGCTCATTTGGTTTCTAGTACTTTCTTACCATGAAGAATGTTGCTCTGAATATTTTGGTATCTTTTGGACCCTCATTTCTGTCTCTGAGAGTCCTGGAATGTGTAACCTGGAAAAGTGGTTGCTGGGTCAAAGGGAAGTAATTCTTTTCTACAAATCAAAAAATGACATCCAGAATTATCCAAACATTTTATAGCTATGACAGAGCATTGGTGTGCCTGTGTCACTACAGTATCTCCAGCCCTGAATGGTCCCATTCTTTGGCATTCTTTCCAGCTTACATTGATGTTGAGGGAACCCCCACAGCCATTTCAACTTGCATTTCTTTCACAACTAATAATTTGGAACATAGTTATCTTGTGGTTATTCCTGTGACCCTTCACAATTTGCAAAATCCTCCCCTTAAAACTACCATCTACATTTTGCAATCAACTGATCCTTAGAGAAAGACTATTGACTGTCAACTCTCTCTAGATTTTTGGCATCTGACCATTTTGGTGATATTCATAAAAACTTTCCCTCCCACTTTGCTGAACCTTTACTTTCATTGCATCCTCATTGACCTGAATTACTCATGCAACCGTTTCTCAAATTTATATTGTTGTCAAAATTGTACAGTCTATCTTTTATGATATCCTTTATCCTCCTTAGCCAAGATTTCTCTCTGAATCCATAGTCATGAAAATCATCCAAACTCATTTCCCTTCAACTTTTCCATGGTGTCACCTTTCACATTTATGTCATGCATGTAAAATTACTTTTTGACAATATTCATCCTTTTCTAATCCTATCACACCTCTTTTGTTCTCTACAGTTTATCAAATATTAACTTAGTGGCCCAGCTATCACATTTCCAACATAAAGCAAATTTCGGTCAAACTTTCCTACAAACCTCCTAGTAGTCTCTGACTCAAAAGGGAGTATATCTCCCCTGGCAATTTGTGCTTCTGAGTTCCTTAAACAATGGATCGCTCCTCTGGAATGTCCCTGTTTCCTGCCCATCTAGTCTGTTTCATTGATTCATTTCACTGCTCCTCAAATTGAACCAAAAAGTATCCCTGACCACTGCTCAACAATACAGCCTAAACATCTGTGAAATGAACTCTGCTTAAACAGTATCCTCTCCAAAAGGATCCCCTCAGCACTGAATGGCACAACATGAAACCTGGAATTTAATTGTTGCTTTTACTCTTCTCCAACAATGCTCAATGGATACTTATTCAACTATTTGCCTTTCTCTCTATCTTTCCCCATAGGTTTTTTCAGAGAGCTTTTCTGTCTTATCCACATAAATTCCATATACATCCTGGTAGGTCAAATCCCAAAAGTCCATTTTGTTTCCTAAGGGAGACTTCTCTCATTTGAATTTCACTGCCTTCTGTTTTTTTTTTTTCCGCTTGCTTTACTCAGAAGTACTGATGACCTATTTAGATTTATTTTGTTACTGAAGCTATTAATCATTTCAATTAATTTATTTTTTTTTCAGTTTAAATTGGGTTTTCTATATAGTCTGTTATAGCATTTGAATATAGGGATAAATTTTCTATTCTGCTCATGTCTACACCTTTAATAGTGTTCTCTCGTCATTTTGGCAGTTATTACTTTAAAACTATACAAAAATAATTGTGGGCAGAGGAGTCATTCTTGCTTTACTCCCTGTAACAGGAAAACTTTCAAACATATCAGAAAAGGGCCCTTCTATGCCTATACTTTTAATTTCTTTTTCATGGTTATTTACATTAATGAGCATTGTCTTTTGTTAAAAGAATTTTTCTTTACCTTTGAAGTAGTCATGTGAGTTCTACCAGATAAAAATGAAGTGAGCATAACCAAGGGAACAATTTATAATAAAGTGCTTATTAAAGACATATGTCATGCTGAGAATACAAATATAAGAAAAAATAGCAGTATCTGCTCTAATGGAGTTTATATTCTCCTGGAATATATAGTAATACTACAGTAGCAACTTAAATATGAATAACTTTGAGGAAAACACTGACTAACTCTGATTCTAGAGATCCGATGATCAGGGACACTATTCACCTTTTGACAGAAAGACAATGGACTCAAAATGAAGAATGAGATGCATTTTTGGATATGTCTAATGTACTAATTTGTTTTGCTTGACTGGGTATATTTTTTACAAATCCCCCCTCCCCCAATAATGGAGGGAGCTGGAAGAGAGAAAATAAATGCCTTTTAAGTGAAAAGTTTTAATAAAGATGCCAGTGAGTCACTTAATTTGAAATGTTCAAGGGATAGATAATGATGTAGGATTTGAATTCAAGAGAAAGAATAGTTACATACAACAAACCTCCAATGATTACTTTAAGCTTTTTTTAAAAAAAATAAAATAATGTTGTATCAAGTAAAATTGAGAACAAATGGATTGTGGACAGAACATCATTTTTGAAACTAAGATTTCATTTATCTGGATTCTTTTATAATGGCATTTTGTGGACATACATTTTTAGCTAAAATCTTTCATTGCCATGAGTTTAGAATTGTATTGTGGTACCATTCCTATATTCAATTTCTTCTAAATGCAGTGCTTTCACTTGCTTTTAAAGAAGGCCAGATAGGAAGAAAATAGCCAGATGATGGTCCTCAAGTGCTCCTTGGAAACAGCCTACAGAGCAGTATAACAGACGAAGGAGGCAGAACTACAGGGAAAATCTCAAGGTGCTCTCTTGGAAATCAATCGATTTGAATGGAATCTGTATGTTATGTGCAAGACTGAAAGAGAATAACATGCAATATAAGCTCTTTTGACAATTCAAGGAAGCTGTCATTTTATTGGTATTTCTTTCATTTTTTAACTCTTACCTTCTGCCTTAGAATCAATATTGTGTATTGGTTCCAAGGCAGAAAAGTGGTAAGGGTGAGGCAATGGAGTTTAAGTGACTTGCCCAGGGTCACGTAGTGTAAAAATATTATTATTTTAAATTGCAATGTTTAAATTCATTTTAAGAAGTATTTTAGGTTAAGAAAGATTCTACCTCTCCGAATCCAGAAACTGAACTGTTTGGAGAAGACACCATGAAGATGCCTCCAGACCACAAGCTGCATGAGAAGATCAAGAATGAACTTTGGGTGTGGTTGATTGAACATTTATTTGTATGTATACTTCCATGCAAAAGGGGACTGTCCCCAACTGGTTTTTTGTCAATGAGTCTAGCAATTATTGGTTTTGTTCTTTTTTCCTCTTATCCTCAAATTATTGTAATCTTTAAGTTGATTATGTTTTCATGATCCTTTTGGGGAAACTGGTTTCACAATAACGATCAAAGGGGGAAATGTAAAAATGAAGATTTGAACCCCAGACTTCAATCCCTAGAAGTCCTTGGTACTTCCCAGAATTCCCTATAATCTCATCTGAGATCCTCACCTGGGTGAGATCACAATTTGTATTTAAACTGGCTGTAACGCCTACTTTTGCCTACTTTTGCCTCTTCCTTTACTCAGAAATTATAACAAGATATAAGTGAATTGTGAATGGGCTAATCAGCCCTAGGCATGTGCTTTTATTATTTTGTATTTTCTTATTTCCTTTATTTCTAATAATTGGTAATAAACCTCATAATATATAATATTTTTATCAGTAGAGACTAATTTATTTTTTACAGTTGCTAGGAAGTGTCTGTGGTCAGTTTTGATCCTAGGATCTTTCATCTGTAGACCTGGCTCTCAATCCACCAAACCACCAAGCTTTCCCCCTTTATTGGTATTTCTTGCAAAGGAGTGTTGGTTAACTTTTAATTAGTAAAGTGAAAAACCAAAATTTTGAATCACATTTCAAATTTAATAAAACATGTGTTAATAATGATGGGCCACACGGGACAGCTGGGCAGCTCAATGGATTGAGAGCCAGGCCTAGAGGGGAGGTCCTAGCTTCAAATCTGGCCTCAGATACTTCCCAGCTGTGTGACCCTGGGCAAGTCACTTTACTCCCATTTCTTAGCCCTTACTACTCTTCTGCCTTGGAACCAATACACAGTATTGATTCCAAGATGGAAGGTAAGGGTTTAAAAAAAATGATGGACCACAGTGACTGCCTTTCTTCACACTCATAGCATTTTTTAAAGCATGCTGCTGCTCTTCATTTAAAAATATTTTCCCCAAATTATTTAAAATAATATTTAATATTCTTTTAAAATTTTGAGTTCTACACTCTATTTTTCCTTACTCTTCCTGAGACAATAAACAATCTGAGGTATATTTTACAAATTCAATCATGTAAAACACTTTTCTATATTAGAGACAGTATTTCTTGTTTAGACTAACACTTGGATATTCAATTTCTAACAACATTTCTATCATCTGTTATTAAAAAAAACCCTTCATGTATTTATGCCTTATTTTCCCAGTAGAATATAAATTCTTCAGTGACAGGAGCTGTGGTTTTTATCTTTGATACCCACCACACATACAATACAGGATCATATATTCAATAAAAGTATTTAGTGATTGAAAATTGGATGATATCTTTTCTGATGTCAGAACTCAGAGTTTACTTTCATGGTAGAGTATACAGTAATGTGTCTATACATAATTTATTTTTATCAGCATCAAAGAGTTTTTGAAACTTACAGAAAACAAAGCTCTAATCTAGATTCTGGGTTTACTAAGAAATAGAGGGCATGGTCCCTGATTTCATGGAGTTACTAATGCCTGGCATAGGTGAGGTGGTAGTGAATGCTGAGATGTATGGCTTTTCTTTTGGATGCTCACAGAAGGATGATCATGACAGTCATGGGGACCCAGGTTCTTTCCTGTTTGACATGGTGACTACTGATGATTTCCCAAGTTCCTGGAGTTCTGTTTTGACCTGGCCAAAGTTCTTAGATGTGTTGACTTTGTACTAGAATGAATTTCTTTTTAGAAGACAAAAGTTGAAGCTATAATTTTCAGGAAGCTTCAGATGGGATTTCCAAAGAGTCAAATTGGAATGTATGAGCATGGAAAAGAACAATAGGCAAGAGTATGGGATGGTAGAGACATTGACTATGAGAAAAGGTCCCACATTGATCTCTATTATTCTCATCCAGGAGAAAGTTTGAAGGATGTGATTATGACCTTCTCCTCCTTACCCTTCTTCATGGTGATCCTGAATTTTATTGTTTTCCAGTACATTTCTTTACTTTCTCTTTTGATTTTGAGTTCTAAGTTTAATTTTGTTTATGCTATTTAGTGGTTAGTAATTATTTATAAAGAAATTATTTGCCAACAAATCCTGTTTTCCATGGTTATTGAATTTGTCAAGAGATAAGAAGAGTTCACATTTATTAAAGATATAGGAAACCTTTTTAAATATTTTTCTCAGCCTTCCTGGATTTGGGACACAGGGAGGAAGACAGAGATAGAGAGAAAGAAACAGACAGAGACAGAGGACAGAGATAGACACTGAGAGATGCATATAGACAGAGGGATAGAGATACAGAGATAAAGTGACAGAGACAGAGGTACATTGGGAGACACACAGAGCTAGAGAGACAAAGAAACAAAGACAGAGGCAAGAAGGGAGACAGAGAGACATAGAGACACATGGAGGAAGAGACACAAAATCAAAGGGACAGAGACTGAGAGGTAGACAGAGACCCACACAAAGAGACAGAGTTTGTGTCTTTTCCACAAGTTTTATCAGACTATTAGACAAGTTGGACTTTATAAAGTTACTAGAGACTAGGATATACCTCTAGTCCAGAAAGCCATGCTACAGGGCTGAGAAAAGTCAATGTGATTACTTTCAACAATAATTTTGGTTCTTGTGGTGAAGAAGAATGTTGACTTCTTAAATACGAATTGACCTGGCTTCTTTTTAAAATTAGCTCATTCTCTACAAAGGGCAGCTAAGTCTTTCAGTGGATAGAGCACTGGGATTATAATTGGGAAGACTCATTTTCCTGAATTTGAATTTGGCTTTGGACATGTACTAGCTAGCTGTGTGACCCTAGCCAAATTGCTTACTATATTTGCCTCAGTTTCTTCATCTTCATGGTGAAGAAAATGGCAAACCACTCTAGTACCTTTGCAAAGAAACCCCCAAATGGAGTCACAAAGAGTTACACACTACGGAAACAATAGCTCCTCCAACTTAAGCCACCCTTGGAACCTGTCTAGTTATCACACTTTATAACATCCCATAGGACAGGGGAAGATGACTGGATCCTGAATCAGATGGCATAGGTTTAAAATTTGGCTCTGATGTTTACTACCTGTGTGATCTGGGGCAAGTTAAATGATCCCTTTGGGCCTCAGTTTACTCATTTATAGTATATACATACATACAAATATGTGTACCTGTATATTTCTGTATATATATATATATGTATATATTAGTGTATTTATCCACACAAATAAATGGATTTTTGTTGTTGTTCAGTCATTTTTCAGTTGTGTCCTAATCTTTGAGATCTCATTTGGGATTTTCTTGGCAAATATCCTGGAGTGGTTACCCATTTCCTTCTCCAGCTGAGGCAATCAGGGCTAAGTGACTTGCCTAGGATCACAAAGCTAGTAAGTGTCTGAGGCCAGATTTGAACTCAGGGAGATGAGGGTTCCTGACTTCAGGCCCAGCATTCTATCCACTATACCACCCAGCTGCCTCACAAATGGAATAGGTGTCAAATATTTATTGTGAATGAATGAAAATGCTACCTAACTGAATGGGAAAAATGGTAAATAATGTTGATGGACATAGGTACTCACAGGACTGAGTATGTTAAGAAAGGAATAAATGAATGAATGGGTGAGTGAGAGTGTTTGTTTGGGATAAAATTGAATTATAAATTTTAATATACAATAAAATTCTATAGTTTTCACTTTTTTAACATTGCTATGTAACAACAGTCAGAGAAAGCCTGAATTTGAATATTGTGTATAATTTTGGACATCAAATTCCATGGATTTTGGAATGTGATCATCTTATGAATATTTAAGGAATTATAAAATCATCACTTAAGTGATCAGAATTCTAATTGATTAAAAAAAAACTCCTGCCACAAGACATTAAATAGAGCTTAGAGAAGTTGTGTGTATGGGGTGGGGGATGAGAGGATGAACACTGGCACTGAAAATTGTTATGTTGGATTTGAAAAACATCATTTTGGCATCTCTAGCAAAATTTGATACAAATGGGTGTGCCCAGGTAACTAATTTTTGTTTGTATTTTTAACTATTGTGATAATTTTAAGCTTATCTCATTTTAATATACATGGAGAATACATTTGAATATTCCAACCACATTTTAGTGGTAGGTTGCCCTGGTATATATTTTTTATATTGTTCAATCAGCATAATAAAAGATTCATCAACTTATTTAGGATTTCCACCAACACATCTCAATGTGTAAAAAGAGAAGGAACCAAGCTGAAAAAAAAATGGCTTTGCAGCCATCCCCACAAGAACCTGAGAGAGAACTGTCATTTATGACATGATCTAGTGATCTGACATTGTGGGTCAATGGTGAGTCCTTGGCCAGACCATGTTGCTATGCTCTGTTACCTGGAGCAATTCATTATAGCATCTCAGGTCTAATTTTCTCCATGAGTAAGATCATAGAATTTGAGATTTGGAAGAGATATTAGAGGTCATTTATTCTAATCCACAAATGAAAGGAATCTATCCTATAACATTGACAAGTGGACCTTCTAGAAAAAGTTCCATCCAAGAGAAGGGGACCCAACTCCTATAGAAGACAGACTGTTTGGGATACTTCTAATTGGCTTCAAATAAATGCTAACTTTTTTTCAACTTTCATGAATTGTTGATCCTGATTGTGCCTTGTGGGGTAAAGTAGAACAAGCCCTTCAAAACCTTCTAAAACCTTGAATACAACTCTTGGGTCCCCCCTGCTGAATCATTACCACCCCAGACCAAATGCACCCAATACCTTCTAGAAATCTTCATATGCTATCATCTCAAAGCCCTTTACTATCATAATGACTTACCACTGGACAATCTCCAGATTGTCAATGTTCTGTTTAAGTTGTGGTGCCCAGAAATGTTGATAGGACTTGATTACTTCTCATTGCCTTCCAACTCAACCATTTTATGGTTCTATAAGCATCATTTGGGAAAGGTTCTGAGAATCTTTTCTTTTCAACTCTTCTGTCCATAGCTACTAGATACTTCATTCTCTTTCTCCCACCTTTAGAGCAGTATTATGAATTCTTTGACCTAGAGAATTATGCCTGACCTAGTCAGGCTATAGGGAGCCTAGGGGATGTGGTTAAATTACAGATGTTGCTGCCACCACTAATTGCCAACCCTTACAGCGGTACAAGCTATATTTGTGGATTGACCAATTTTTGCCATTTATTCTTATGCCAAAGGGACTTTTAGGCTCATATTACTAACTATATGATTCCTAATTATAGTTTACCTTGTAGTATGCACCCCAGACTCCTGGCCCTTTGATTTTTGCCATTACTAGTTACTAAATGAAAGTTAGGGGTGGCCAACTTTAGGGTTCTATTAAGAAAGAGATTTGTTTAAACATCTTTTATATGGCTTTAAGAAACTGCTTGCCTTCTATTTTAGTATCAATTCTAAGACAAAACAGCATCAAGGGCTAGACAGCTGGGGTTAAGTGAATTTCCCAGGGTCATAAAGCTAGGTAGCATTTGAGACTAGATTTGAACATAGATCTTCTTGAATCCAGGTCTTTCCACTGTGCTTCCTAGCTTCCTAACTTCCTTTTTAAATATACTTTTTAAGGTTTGCAAAACACTTTCCATATATTATTATGAATTCTAACTGATTCTTGCACCTGTCTTTAGTTTCTCCAATGTGATTTCTTTCTTCCATGAACTCAGAGTGTGGTGAAATGTATAGCATGTTGGACATAGAATTAGGAAGTCAAAGAATAAAGGTTTTTTCAATACAGTGTAATTTCTGCTTCTTACATTCTTTTTCTTACATTAAAGACCTAATCATGGTGATTAAGTGTGTTAAGCTATTTTTGAAGACAAGAGTAAGAGTTGTATAGAATAGATTTGAATGATTGAGTTGAAGGGTGTGTGTGTGTGTGTGTGTGTGTGTGTGTGTGTGTGTGTGTGCGTGCGTGTGTGCATCAGCAGATAGATTCCTAAGTATTTTATATTGTCTATGGTAATTTTAAATGGAATTTCTCTTTCTAATTCCTGCTGCTGAGATGAGTTGGAGATATATAGAAATGCTGATGACTTATGTGGGTTTATTTTGTATCCTGCATCTTTGCTAAAGTTATTGATTATTTCCACTAGCTTTTTAAAAATTTTATAATATTTTATTTGATCATTTCCATGCATTAATCATTAAAGACAAAGATAATTTTCTTTTCCTCCCCCCCAAACCCCATAGCCGACGCGTGATTCCACTGGGTATCACATGTGTTCTTGATTCGAATCCATTGCCATGTTGTTAATATTTGCATTAAGAATGTTCGTTTAGAGTCTCTCCTCTGTCATGTCCCCTCAACCGCTGTAGTCAGGCAGTTGCTTTTCCTCGGTGTTTCTATTCCCACAGTTTATCCTCTGCTTATGGATAGTGTTTTTTCTCCTAGATCCCTGCAGATTGTTCAGGGACATTACACCGCCACTAGTGGAGAAGTCCATTACGTTCGATTATACCACAGTGTATTAGTCTCTGTGTACAATGTTCTCCTGGTTCTGCTCCTCTCGCTCTGCATCACTTCCTGGAGGTCCTTCCAATCTCCATGGAATTCCTCCACTTTATTATTCCTTTTAGCACAATAGTATTCCATCACCAACATATACCACAATTTGTTCAGCCATTCCCCAATTGATGGGCATCCCCTCATTTTCCAATTTTTGGCCACCACAAAGAGCGCAGCTATGAATATTCTTGTACAAGTCTTTTTGTCCATTATCTCTTTGGGGTACAGACCCGGCAGTGCTTTGGCTGGATCAAAGGGTAGACATTCTTTTATCGCCCTTTGGGCATAGTTCCAAATTGCCCTCCAGAATGGTTGGATCAATTCACAACTCCACCAGCAATAAATTAATGTCCCTACTTTGCCTCATCCCTTCCAGCATTCATTACTTTCCTTGCTATCATGTTAGCCAGTCTGCTTGGTGTGAGGTGATACCTCAGAGTTGTTTTGATTTGCATCTCTCTGATTATAAGAGATTTAGAACACTTCTTCATGTGCTTATTAATAGTTTTGATTTCTTTATCTGAGAATTGCCTATCCATGTCCCTTGCCCATTTATCAATTGGAGAATGGCTTGGTTTTTTGGTACAATTGATTTAGCTCTTTATAAATTTGAGTAATTAAACCTTTGTCAGAGGTTTTTATGAAGATTTTTTCCCAATTTGTTATTTTCCTTCTGATTTTAGTTACATTGGTTTTGTTTATACAAAAGCTTTTTAATTTGATGTAGTCAAGATTATTTATTTTATATTTTGTGATTCTTTCTATATCTTGCTTGGTTTTAAAGTCTTTCCCCTCCCAAAGGTCTGACATGTATACTATTCTGTGTTTACCCAATTTACTTATGATTTCCTTCTTTATGTTTAAGTCATTCACCCATTTTGAATTTATCTTGGTGTAGGGTGTGAGGTGTTGATCAATTCCTAATCTCTCCCACACTGTCTTCCAATTTTCCCAGCAGTTTTTATCGAATAGTGGATTTTTGTCCCAAAAGCTGGGATCTTTGGGTTTATCATATACTGTCTTGCTTGAGGTCGCTTGTCCCCAGTTTATTCCACTGATCCTCCTTTCTGTCTCTTAGCCAATACCAAATTGTTTTGATGACTGCTGCTTTGTAATATAGTTTAAGGTCAGAGATTGCAAGGCCCCATCATTTGTGTTTTTTTTTTTCATTATTTCCCTGGATATCCTTGATCTTTTGTTATTCCAAATGAACTTTGTTATGTTTTTTTTCTAAATCAGTAAAGAAATTTTTTTGGGAGTTCCATGGGTATGGCACTAAATAGATAAATAAGTTTGTGTAGGATGGTCATTTTTATTATATTGGTTCGTCCTATCCATGAGCAGTTAATGTTTTTCCAATTGCTCAAGTCTAGTTTTAGTTGTGTGGCGAGTGTTTTGTAGTTGTGTTCATATAGTTCCTGTGTTTGTCTCGGGAGGTAGATTCCTAGGTATTTTATTTTGTCTAAGGTGATTTTGAATGGGATTTCTCTTTCTAGTTTTTTCTGCTGAGCTGTGTTGGAGATATATAGAAATGTTGATGACTTATGTGGGTTTATTTTGTATCCTGCAACTTTGCTAAAGTTGTTGATTATTTCAATTAGCTTTTTGGTTGAATCTCTAGGATTCTTTAAGTAGACCATCATGTCATCTGCAAAGAGTGATAACTTGGTCTCCTCCTTGCCTATTTTGATGCCTTCAATTTCTTTTTCTTCTCTAATTGCTACTGCTAGTGTTTGTAGTACAATGTCAAATAGTAGAGGTGATAATGGGCATCCTTGTTTCACTACTGATCTTATTGGGAATGCATCTAGTTTATCCCCATTGTAGATGATATTAGCTGATGGTTTTAGATCTATACTGTTTATTATTTTTAGGAACGACCCTTCTATTCCTATGCTTTCTAGTGTTTCTTAATAGGAATGGGTGTTGCATTTTATCAAATGCTTTTTCTGCATCTATTGAGATAATCATGTGATTCTTGTTGGTTTGCTTATTGATGTGGTCAATTATGTGGATGGTTTTCCTAATATTGAACCAGCCCTGCATCCCTGGTATAAATCCTACATGATCATGGTGGATGACGCTTCTGATCGCTTGCTGGAGTCTTTTTGCTAGTATCCTATTTAAGATTTTTGCATCTATATTCATTAGGGAGATTGGTCTATAGTTTTCTTTCTCTGTTTTTGACCTGCCTGGTTTTGGAATCAGAACCATGTTTGTGTCATAAAAGGAGTTTGGTAGAACTCCCTCTTTGCTTATTATGTCAAATAGTTTGTATAGTATTCGGATTAACTGTTCTCTGAATATTTGATAGAATTCACTGGTGAATCCATCAGGCCCTGGGGATTTTTTCTTAGGAACTTCTTTGATGGACTGTTGGATTTCATTTTCTGATATGGGATTATTTAAGAATTCTATTTCTTCTTCTGTTAGTCTAGGCAGTTTGTATTTTTGTATATATTCATCCATATCCCCTAAATTGGTGTATTTATTGCCATATAATTGGGCAAAGTAATTTCTAATGATTGCCTTAATTTCCTCTTCATCAGAGGTGATGTCCCCCTTTTCATCTTTGATGCTGTTAATTTGCTTTTCTTCCTTCTTTTTTTTAATTAGATTGACCAATACTTTGTCTATTTTGTTTGTTTTTTCAAAGTACTAGCTTCTTGTCTTATTTGTTAAATCAATAGTTCTATCATTTTCGATTTTATTAATTTCTCCCTTAATTTTTAGGATTTCTAGTTTGGTTTTCTGCTGGGGGTTTTTAATTTGGTCACTTTTGAGTTTTTTTTTTAATTTGCATTTCCAATTGATTGATCTCTGCTCTTCCTAGTTTGTTAATATATACACTCAGGGATATGAATTTACCTCTGATTACTGCTTTGGCTACATCCCAAAAGGTTTAAAAGGATGTTTCGCCATTGTCATTTTCCTCAATGAATTTATTAATTGTTTCTATGATTTCTTCTCTAAGTAAACGATTTTGGAGTATCATATTGTTTAATTTCCAATTAGTTTTTGATTTGGTTTTCCATGTACCATTACTGATCATTATTTTTATTGCCTTGTGGTCTGAAAAGTCTGCATTTATTATTTCTGCTTTTCTGCATTTGTGTGCCATGTTTCTGTGACCTAGTGTCTGGTCAATGTTTGTGAATGTGCCATGTGGTGCTGAGAAGAAGGTGTATTCCTTTTTATCCCTATTTACTTTTCTCCATATGTCTATTAATTCCAATTTTTCCAAGATTTCATTCACTTCTTTTACCTCTTTCTTATTTATTTTTTGATTTGATTTATCTAAATTTGATAATGGTTTGTTCAAGTCTCCCACTAATATGGTTTTACTGTCTATTTCTTCCTTCAATTCTCCTAGTTTCTCCATTAGAAATTTGGGTGCTATGTTATTTGGTGCATACATGTTGATTAGTGATATTTCCTCATTATCTAAAGTCCCTTTTAACAAAATATAATTACCTTCGTTATCCCTTTTGATCAGGTCTATTTTTGCTTTGGCTTTATCAGATATCATGATTGCCACTCCTGCCTTCTTTCTGTCAGTTGAGGCTCAGAAGGTCTTTCTCCATCCTTTAATTCTAACCTTGTGATTACCAACCCACCTCATATGTGTTTCTTGAAGACAACATATGGTAGAGTTTTGGATTCTAATCCATTCTGCTATTCATCTACGTTTTATGGGTGAGTTCATCCCATTCACGTTCAAAGTTATGATTGTCACTTGTGGACTCCCTGGCATTTTGATATCCTTCCCTAATTCTAACCTTTCTTCTTCAGCTCTACCTTTTTGTCCAGTGATTTACTTTAAATCAGTCCCCCTTGTACTTCCCTTTCAACCCCCCTCCCTTCTTATTCCCTCCCTTATTTTCCCCTATAGTCTTTTTAAAATTTTCCCCCTACCCTCTCCCTCCCTTGTACTGCTTACCTCCCCACCAGTCTGTTTTTTACCCTTCTACTCCCCTATAGGGCGCAAATATATTCTCTTCCCCCAATGGATTGGATTGTTCTTCCCTCTTTGGGTCAGTTTCAAAGTACGTAAGAGTTGAATATTTCCTATCTCCAACCTCTTTACCCTTCCAGTGTATCGATGTTCTCCCCCCTCCCGCCATGAGTTTCTTTGTGATATATAAATTTACCCCCATTTGTTTCTTTTCCCATTTCTTTTGGTCATAACCTGTTTTCTTTTTTAGCTTTAGTCATGTATATATATATATATATATATATGTATATATATATATACACACACACATACACATGTATATGTATTTATGCATGCATATATCTATATACCTATTTATGTCTTGTCCTTTCATCCTATACAGTTTGTCACTGTTCCCTCTGAGTGTAGTTCTTCTAGCTGCTCAGGTGATAGCAACAGTTTTTAAGAGTTGCCAATGACCTCTTTTCTTATAGGGATACATATCATTTTAACTTATTGAGTCTCTTAAAATTTTTTTGTTGTTGTTTTTTCCCCTCTTTTTTAATTACCTTTTGATGATTCTCTTGAGTTCTGTGGTTGGACTTCAAATTTTCTGTTCAGGTCTGGTCTTTTATTTATGAATGCTTGGAACTTTTCTGTTGTGTTAAATGACCATACTTTGCCCTGTAAGAATATAGTCAGTTTTGATAGGTATTTTATTCTTGGCTGTAGTCCTAGTTCCCTTGCTTTCTGGAATATTGTATTCCCTGCCTTTTGGTCCTTCAGTGTGGATGCAGACAGATCCTGTGTTATCCTCACCCTGTTTCCATGGTATCTGAATGGCTTGTTCTTGGCAGCTTGTAATATCTGTTCTTTCATCTGATTGTTTTTGAATTTGGCTATAACATTTCTTGGTGTTGTCAGTTGGGGATTAAATACAGGGGGTGATCTGTGGATTCTTTCAATCTCCACTTTTCCCTCTTGTTCTAGGATCTCGAGACAGTTTTCCTGGATAATTTCCTCTAGTATTATGTCCAGGATTTTTCTTTTGTCGTAGTCTTCTGGTAGTCCAATTATTCTTAAATTGTCTCTTCTTGAATGATTTTCTAAATCATCTGTTTTGTGAATGAGATGTTTCACATTTTCCTCAATTTTTTCATTCTTTTTGTTTTGTTTTATAGTGTCCTGCTGCCTTGTGAGGTCACTTGATTCTAGTTGTTTTACTCTGGTTCTTAAAGATTGGATTTCATTTCTGGCTTTTTGGTCGTTTTTTTCCTTCTTGTCTGATTTTCTTTGAAGATCGTCTTTCATCCTCTTTATCTCGTCTTTCGTCTCTTTGCCTCATCTTTCATCTCCTTTGCCTCATTTTCCAGCTGGATGATTTTGGCTTTCCGGACACTATTTTCTTGTTTTAGTTCAAGTGCCTCTGTTTCCAGATGATTTATCTTAATTTCTAAGTTCTTTTCCCAATTGTCTTCAGCCTCTCTTAGTTGTGTTTTGAGTTCTTCCACAGCCTGTATCCAATTTGCTGGGATTTCTGATTTATCATTTGCTGATTTCTCCCCCTCTGTTCCATTTGGTGAGTAGTAGCTGTCTATTGTAGTTTCTTTCTTCTGTTTCTGTTGTTTGTTCAAATTCACCCCTTCTTTACTCCCTGTATTTGTCTGTGCTCTTGTTCCTCTCATTGTTTTTGTTTTTTGGGGACTTCTATTGGTCTTCCCTTTTGGAGCTTTAACAGAAGATCTCTTGGTGTAATCTCTGGGGGATGGTTGTTGGGGGTTTGAGCTTTCCTGTCCTCTGGAGGCTTTTGATTGGCTTAAAGTCCAGCAGTCAATGAGGATGGATGGGGAGCCTGGGCTTCCCTGCATTCTGGAGACTTTTGATGGGATTGAGTTCAGCTTAGTTGGGCTGGGTTTACTCTGAGTTTTAAACTTCCTGGACGGCTGGAGCAAAAATGGAGGATCTCTAAAGCTCTGGCCAGCCTGCCAGGTCTATGCTCCTTCTAGGCTGCCATCTTGACTTCTCCTCTAGGTTTATGTTTTTTCAGAAGACCCTGCTCTCTAAGGGGAGGGGCCATGGCTTGCCTGGGCTCTGAGGGCTCCTGATGGGATTAGGTTCACCTGGTTTGGGCTGAATGAGCCCTGAAGCAAAAAACCTCCTCCTCCACAATCTGTGTTGAATGCCTGGAGACTGGCCCGGGTTGTTTTCAAGGTAAGCCCTTCAGCAACCCTAAGGTTTTTGTTCTTTCAGAAGCTCTGAGGGCTCCTGATGGGATTAGGTTCACTTGGTGTGGGCCAAATGATCCCCAAGCCAAAAAAAGGAAGAAAAAAACAACAACCTCCTCCTCCCCAGTCTGTGTTGAATGCCCGGAGACTGGTGGGGGTCACTTTCAAGGTTAGCTCTTAGGAGCAACCCCTTTGCCAGCCCTGAGTTTTCTGTCCTTTCAGTAGCTCTGAGGGCTCCTGATGGGATTGGGTTCAGCTGGTTCCCTAAAGCTGGGACCTCCCTTGAGACTCAGATGGAAGGACCCAGCCAGGGGGCTACAGGTTTCCCCCTTCTCTCTATGTTTCCCTGCCTTCTGTGTTGGGTTCCCCAGAGACTGGCTCAGGTTGCTTTCAAGGTGAGTCCTCAGAGCCCTGAGGTTCCTGCTGCTGCTGTGGGCTCAGTACTCTGGGTTGGGGGGTGGGTGGGTCCTGGGACCTTCCTTCTACCTATCCCTTAGATCCAAGTGATCTAGGGTTCTGGCTTTTGTGGTGTGGTACCTTTTGATCCAGGTCCAGGAGGAAGGTTCCCCAGGTCTATCTTGTTGTTCAGCTTGAATTTTGGTGTCCTAGGAGTACTCTGTTTGCGATCAGTAAGAAAGGGTTTCTGAGGTCTGAACTTTCGCTGCTTCTATGCCTCCATCTTGACCAGAAGTTCCACTAGCTTTTTAATTGATTCTCTAGGACTCTTTAAGTAGACCATCATATCATCCACAAACAGTGATAGCTTGGTCTCTTCATTCATGAATACATTCAATTTCTTTCTTCTCTAATTGCTACTTCTAGTGTTTCTAGTACAATGTTAAATAATAATGGTGATAATGGGCATCCTTGTTTCTCTCCTGATCTTATTTGGAATGCATCTAGTTTATCCCCATTGCAGATGATGTTTGCTGATGGTTTTAGCTATATATTGTTTATTATTTTTAGGAAAGACCCTTTAATTCCTATGCTTTCTAGTGTTTTTAATAGGAACGAGTGCTGTATTTTGTCAAAGGCTTTTTCTGCATTTATTGAGATAATGATGTGATTTCTGTTAGTTTTCTTGTTAATATGGTCAATTATGTGTATGGTTTCCCTAATATTGAACCATCCTTGCATTCCTGGTATAAATCCCACCTGATCATAGTGAATAATCCTCGTGATGACTTGCTGGAGTCTTTTTACTAGTTTCCTATTTAAGATTTTTGCATCTATGTTCATTAAGGAGATTGGTCTGTAGTTTCTTTCTCCTTTTTTGATCTGCCTGGCTTTGGAATCAGTACCATATTTGTGTCATAAAAGGAATTTGGTAGAACTCCCTCTTTGCTTATTATGTCAAATAGTTTGTATAATATTGGTGTTAGTTGTTCTTTGAATGTTTGATAGAATTCACTGGTGAATCCATCAGGCCCTGGGGATTTTTTCTTAGGAAGTTTAGTTTTCCCTTCTCACTTACCCTGTAGGATAAGATAGAATTCAAGACCCCAATGAATCTAGATGCTCTTCCTTCTCAGACTTGATTTCCCTGAGAGTAAGTTTTAAGTATTATCTATTAGCACTCTTTTCTCCTTCTTGTAAGAGTATTCTTCCCCTTCCCTTCCCATGTGTATCTTTGTGTGATAAATATTATCCTATTTATTTTATTTCTTCAAGTATCTCTTGGTGCCACATTCAATTCTCCCCCACCCTTTTTCCTTTTTCTTTTTTGCATATCATCTTCTAGCCCTTAATGCCCTTATAGCCTTAATCTCTTCCTGTGAGTGATTCTTCTAATTACTATAATAATGAATTCCATTTTTGAGAGTTACAAATAACATTTTCTCCATATATTAATATATATGTATGTATATATATATAATTTGATCTCATTGTAGCCCTTAAAGAAGAGAGTTTGAATAAAACAAACAAACAAACATTTCCCCCCCTTTCCCTCTCTTTCTTATTTACCTTTTCATATTTCTCTTGATCTTTGTGTTTGGATATCAAACTTTCCACTTAGTTCTGGTCTTTTCATTATAAATACTTGGAAATCTTTTATTTTGTTCAATGCCCATTCTTTCTCCTGGAAGTCAGTTTTGAAGGATAGGTGATTCTTGTTTCAAGACCCACTTCTCTTGCCTTTCTGAATATCATGTTCCATGCCTTGCAGTCCTTTAATGTGGCAGCTGCCAGGTCTTGTGTGATCCTGATTGGTGCTCCTTGGTATCTGAATTATCTCTTTTTGGCTTCTTATAGAATTTTCTCCTTAGCTTGAAAGCTCTGGAATTTGGCAATTACATTCCTGGGTGTTGTCTTTTGAGGATTTAGTGTAGAGGGTGTTCTATGAACTCTTTCAGTGTCTATTTTCCCCCTTGTTCAATAACATCAGGGAAGTTTTCTTGAATGATTTCTTGTAGTATGATGTCAATATTTCTGTTTATATCTGGCTTTTCAGGTAGACCAATTATTCTCAAATTGTCTCTCCTTCCTCTGTTTTCCTGATATGCCATCTTGTCATTGAGAGAGTTTATGGTTTCTTCTATTTTGTTGGTCTTTTGACTTTGCTTTATTAATTCTTGCTGTTTTGCAAGATCATTGTTTTCCAGTTGCCCAATTCTAGTCCTTAAGGCCTGGTTTCCTGCTTTAATCTTTTGATTTTATGCTATAATTTTTTTAAATTTTCTCCTTGAACTATTTCCCACTTTTCTTGCCAGAAGGCTTCCATCTTTTTGATAAGCTCCAATTTAAATTCTTCCAGAGCTTGTGGTCAATTTCCATTTTTTGGGGAAGCTTTTGGTTTTGTTTGAATTTCCTCTTGTATTTCCTCTGTAGCCTGGGTTTTTCCTCCATAAATTTTTTTTTTCCTTGGAGGATGCTTGTTCTTCCTGTGCACAATTTGCTATCACTATGGAGGTTTTTCCTTCCCTTTTTAGTCAGAAATCTGAGTGATATGGGCAGGCTCTCTGTGTTTGGAGTTAAGGAGCAAGGATTTTGACTGAGGCAAGCTCTTGAATCTCCACAATCTCTGCTATTCGCTGCCCTTCTCTGCGCTACCTTCCTGGGTGAGCCCAAGGTCTGCGCTCCCCAGCCTGCTGGGGTTTCAGGTGTAGCTGCTCTCAGGGGTATGTCTTTGATGGTCTTAGTCAGCTCCTAATGACCTAGAGTTTCCCCTTGCTCACTCTAGAGGTACCCCCTGCTCATTCACTGATTCTGGCTCATGCTGGCTCTGACTCTGGCTCTGTAGGTGGGGTGGGGGAGGGTGGATCAGCTAACATTTTGGTGGGAGCCTTTTCACCCCCTTATATTGTGGAAATGCCCAAATCCCATGTGCCTTCAATGCCACACCCTACTGCAGAGTCCCTTCATTCTTATGAATTTGGGTTTTTTGGTCTTTTTGAGGTAGTCTATATTGGTGGGTGCTGAGGAGAGGTAGCATCCTGTGTCTAGACTGCCGCCATGCTTACTGGAAGTCCCTTAATTGTTTTCTGATATTTTGTGGTCCATGTTCTTTTCCTCCATCTCAGCCTTCTACCCGCCACAAGAAATCAGGTAATATAACTTTTACAGGTATTATTTTATAATACATATTTCCATGGTCATTATGTTATAAAAGAAGATATTTTGCTTAGACTAGAAAAAAATTCATGAAGGAAATAAGTTGAAGAGTGGTATGCTTCAATATGTATTCAGACTCTATCCATTCCTTCTATAACAGTGGATAGCCTTTTTGCCATGAATCCCTTAAAGTTGTCCTGGATCCTTTCATTGCTGGTAATAGTTGTAATTCATAATGAATACCAGACAATATTGCTGTTATTGTATACAATGTTCTCCTGGTTTTGCTGACTTCATTTTGCCTTACTTCATATAAGTCTTTCCAGGTTTTTTTAAAGATCATCTTGTTTGTCTTCTACGACACAATAGTATTTCATTACAATCATATATCACAACTTGTTCAAACATCACCCAATTGACAGACATCCCTTCAGTTTCTAGTTCTTTATCACCACAAAAAGCTGATAAAAATATATTTGATCGAGTAGGTCATTTACCCTATATTTAATCTCTTTGGGTTACAGATATAGTAGTGGTATTATGGGGTTAAAGGTTCATCCTTTGTTTTTGAAGAGGACCAAGGACATTATCTGATGATGTCTTGACTTGTATGTGAATTAGATTTAAGTGAGGCAGAACTGTACAAAGTTATCAGCCTCATTCTCTTCCATAATCATTCAATTCCAGTGGCAAGACAATTGTCAGGACAACTGGTGATGGCCTTGGATGAGTCTTCAGTGTCTCATCAATCTCAAAGTGCTTCATGTTGCTTGCTTCAGCCATATTCCTGGCTGTTAGAACAAATTATTCTCAACCACCCATTCCACCAGTGGAATTCTTCACAAACTTACTAACTTTCCCCTTACCTCACAGATGTAAGACCTATTTATTACCTTCAACCTGGTTTAACCTATCTGCCAAGAGGGTTTTCCTGGCTTCTTGGTGCCATAGTGGGAGTTGGGTGAAAAGTGGACACCAAAGATGTATAATCAGTCCTGAAAAGGATATATACCATTGTTGAAGGTATCCAGAATAGAATTAGTATTCTATTATTTGGATTTTAGAGATTGGAGCTACCTCATGATTATGTCCTGATGGCAAATCAGTTACCAGTCTCTGAATTCTATAAAGGTAAATTCTTTCCACTCCCTTTACTCTCTTGTTCTTCAGAACTCTTTTCTCTTTTTTTCTTTGGGCTGACAGAGGATTTCTATTTCCTTTTTCTCACAACTTCACAAATCCTTACAGTCATGTTGATCTATAGCAAAATCACATGGCACTGATAAGTCTGGGCTTACACAGGAGTTGAGAAAATAGTTTATGAACAACATTCATAACCCCTAACCCTTATAAGTATTTCCTGATGCACTGTGCTCTTTGGACAAAGAAAAGGATCACTCACATAGCTCAGGCACAACCTCCTATTTTGAGATTAAAACTATATGCTCTTTGGAGAAAGAAATGGATAATTCATTTATTTTGTAGCAGCCCATTTGGAGAGCAAGGTTTAGGAGATAACCTGTTATGATTAAAATTATCTCAAGAGATTGATTTTTGGGTAAGAATTCATTACATCAGGTTTATTGGTTAGAACAGCATAATAACCAATAAAATGATATGTTTCTATGTCTCTTTTACAGCTAGGGATGACCTGAACTGGGTCAGACAGAATTTTTGGAACTCATTATTCAGTTCCTCCTTTGACCATCCCAAGACATCTTTAATAAGTGATAGCTAATTAGGAGTCCATCAACCTATCCATTCCTTCCTGTTCCCAAAGGTAGATAGGTCTCAGTAATAAGAAAAAGACCTATGTCTCCTTCATTTATTAACGGAATACTGTTGAAAAGGAGGGTATTCTTAGTGATTCACAAGGACAAAGAAAATGCAAAAAGCAGCAGATTGGATGGTGTCTCTTACCTAGATCCCAGTCAGAAGAATACATAGTAATTCTCCCTAATGTACAGGAGTTAATATAGTATATGAAAAATAAAATTGTACAACCAAAAAGCATTATTTAACATTTTTAAAAGGATAACAGGGATATGTAAGTATATAGGTGTCATCATTGTGTTTGAAGACACATTCATAACACTGGAAAGTTGATCAGATTCCTGTTATATTTTGCTTACATGCCATAGCTACTAGAATTCATTCTATAGGCTACAATCTAGACTTTCTCTATCATATGACAGTTCTTTATTTTGAAGCCTCACTTTAGTCCTGGAAATCACACATTGAAGTATTCTCTGTCCCATGACCTCTTCCTTTCACTGGTTATCTCCTCTTAAAACCTCCACATAAATAGGGCCTCCAGGGAACTTGGGGACCATATGGAATATGGTTAGACCTATACCTCCCCCAAATCTTTTCTATATTCAACATACCCAATATGTGTCCATCTGAACTCTGCCTTAAGAACTCTAGTGAATGGAAATCTATTACCTTCTAAGGTCCCCAAATCCATATTGGGATCAGGATAATCATTACAAAGCTTTTCCTGGCATTCAGACTAAATTTGCTTCCATGCCATGTCTACTTTATGCTCTCAGAAAGAAGCAGAACAAGTAATAAACTTCTTGGTACTTAGATAGTCTGGTTTTTGGATAATAATCACAAAATTATATATATTTAGTCATTTTCAATATTGTCCAACTCGTTATGACCCCTTTTGAGGTTTTCTTGGCAAAGATATTGGAATGATTTGCCATTTCCTTCTTTAGCTTATTTTACAGATGAGGAGACTGAGACAAATAGGATCATGTGGCTTGCCCAAGGTTATACAGTAAGTAAGTGTCTAAGGCTGAATTTGAATTCAGATCTTCCAGACTTTAGGCTCTGTGCTTTATCTTTTGTGCTACTTGGCTGTCATATACATATATACAGTCAAATAAATATAGACACACACAGAGAAATATATGTATATACATTGCACTCATACTTAGGATGATAGGACCATAGATTTAAAGATGGTAATTTTATAAAAATTTAGCATTTATATAATGCTTAAAGGTTTGCAAAACATTTTGCAAATATTATCTCATTCATTTTATTCTCAAAACTTAGGTGTTATTATTACCCTCATTTTATGGATGAGTAAACTGAGGTTTCCCAAGGCCACAAAGTTTGGTAGCTGAGAACATATCTGAATTAAAGTTTTCTCCCAAACAGGTTCAGTACTTTTGCACTATCACCTAAGGCACTTTCATGGGACATTTTGTTATCCTCTTCCTTGTAGATGTTCAAATGAGGAAGCAGAAATACTCTGGGTCTCTGGGTGGGAGGAGAGGTACCAGTATCAAGGATGATAGTCAATTGCAAGCTGCCTTATCTCTCCACCTGGCCACCATCAGAATGAGGATGTTGCCCTTTGGTCTTTGCTATATTTTCTCAATAAATATTCCTTCATAAAATCTTGCCCATCTTCTTAATTTTTCAGATAAAGATACCAAGTCTCCATCAGATGAATAGATAGGACTATTTCAGTCTACACATAATATAAATGGCAAAGGTAGGATTAAAATTCAGGTCTTTTGACTCCAGATCTGTTTATTACTTTTATCACAGTACCATACTTGAAAACTTTTCAGTTTTATGGCAGAATTTAGAGTTTGTCTTCTATTAGTGTGTAGTCTTTGAAAACCAGGTTCACATAAGCAGGAGGTTTAATCCACTGCGTTAAAACACATATGAAAATAGGAATTTATTTCATCAGATTAGGGAATGACTTGAGCATAATTCAAGTTTGGGGTTACTTATGTGCATGCTTTCCCCCCAGAAACACTGAAGACTGCATTACTCAATAACTTACAAGCTGAAACTCTTTCCAGGCTTGCTTTCACAAGAAAATGGATATTTTTCAAGGTAAAGTATAGATTTTATTATATATCTTCTGGTGTAATTGGAGCTGTGCCTGAGAAGGGCTGGTCTATACTATTCCCTAAATATAGTCCAACATTCCACAAGGAACTTCCTCCCTTCAGTGGGTCAACACTCTAAAGATACAGCCTCCTGAAGCTCTGCCCTCACCTAAAATGATTCAGTTTTAACATCTCCCACCAGCTGTTCACAGCCCAAGAAACTGCCACTATTTATTGTAGTACTTATAAATTTCTCATTTATTTAGTTATTTTTGATAATTCTTACCTTTTGTCTTAGAATCAATACTATGAATTGGTTCTGAGGTAGAAGAGTGGTAAGGGCTAGGCAATGGGGGTTAAATGGCTTGTCCAGAGTTACACAGTTAGAAAGTATCTGAGGCCAGTTTTGAACCTACGACCTCCAGTCTTCAGGTATGTTCTCAATCCACTGAGCCACTTAGTGGCTTCCTCCTTCATTATTTAACATGTAAAAATTGTGATACCATTTTTATTCGGTTTCTAGCCTTTAAAAATATGTCAACGATGCAGTTTTTGAGTGTTATGCCCCAATCTTATTTTTCCTGGAAGTCCTGTGGTTTTTATTGCATGATTTTGCACAGAATGGTGATTTTTATACCTCACAGCAGAACTGATTGTATTAGGGAAGGATCTCAGTGTAAGAACACATTTTTTAGAACGATGCATTAACTGTTGCATTGCAAGAGCGTTGATGAATTTCATTAGGTCTTGTCTTGGTTCATGATGAACACAGAGAGTTTTAAATGAATGCTGACATTAAGTAATAGTTTCCATTTTTAAAATTCAAGAGATATTCAACTTGGGGACAGATGATGCCCCTCAGGAAATGAGTTTATTACTAGACTTTAACAAACTCTCCCTGTTCACTAGTAAGAGTTTGACAATTTAACACCTGACTAGGTCAAATTAATTGCATTAAGTCTCAAAGGACTCAGATTATCAATGTTGAATTGAAAAGGCACAATGATTTTTTCTTGGCCTAATTGACCTGGAGTGATGCAGACAATAATAGAAATTATCCTCCGGGGTATTTATTATCTGAGATAAATAGTGAATGGAGGAGATGGAACAGGGGGTTGCATGAAATAAAAAAAGGTCAACATTGTAATCTATGGAGAACTTAGACCTGATTTCTCAGAAAGCAATAACCCTTTTATAGGGGTTGAGCTTCTTTATTTATTGATTTTGGAATGGCTGTGAAAACCTCATTACTGACTTATCACAAGCTAGTTAATTTCTTCTTGCTCCTTTTTTCTTGTTTTAAAGCTTTGCTACATGCCTTGGGAGAACAAAGAAGTTAGAGATTTTTTCCCTATCTGCTTTGTTGTGGGATAAACATCTTCTCCATGTAGGAGATGCTTTGTTGTTGTTCCCTAGTTTTCAGTCACATTTGATTCTTTGTGACCCCATTTGGATTTTCTTGGCAAAGATAGTGGAGAAGTTTGCCAATTTCTTCTCCAGCTAATTTTACAGATGAGTAAACTGAGGCAAACAGGGTTAGGAATTTGCTCTGGGTCACAAAGCTAGTAAGTATCTGAGGCCAAATTTGATAAAGATGAGTCTTTGTGACTCCAGGACCAGCACTCTATCCACTGTGCTATTCTGAAGCTCCAAAAGTAATGAAACGATCCTGGAAATTTAATTGTTTCAAAGATCTAAGGTTTGAACCATTGACATCCCTTCCAGGTCTTTCATATAGAAGTTAAGGGTGCTTTAGAGTTGGGACACGCTTCCCACTGAGTGGCATCTTAGCAAATGAAGAAACTAGGGAGCTTTGCCCAACTGAATCAATGCTTTCTATATCCTTGCTGCAAATCCTTTCCATATTAAAATAAACTTTCATTAATTGCTAGGTAGTCAACAAGTATTTTATTTTAGTCTGGCACCTAAACCATCAGGCTTATCTAAATCTGTTTTGTTCCAAAACATGCCCCTCTCTCTCTCTATATATATATACATACATATATATATATATAAACACACACATACATATACATATGTATATAAACTAAAGTTTGCATTATTTAAAATGTGAAGACAGGGAAAATATTGGTAGTTTTTCAGCAGATGGTTTGGTGTGGTTATGACAAAATCTAAATGAATAGAGAAATAATAAGCATTTATATAATGCCTAGAATGTGCTAAGCATTGCACTTAGTTCTTTTACAAATATTTTCTCATTTGATCCTCAAAATATCTCTGAGTGGCAGGTGATGTTTTTATACTTCTTTTACATTTGAGGCAACTGGGACAAGCTGAGGTTAAGTGACTTGCCCAGGATCTCACAGAAAGTAAGTGTAGAAGGCTAGAATGGAACTCATCTTCCTGAGTCTATATGCTGCACTCTTAGCTGCCTTGATGAAGAGGTTTAGCTGAGAGATTAAAATGCTACAAAGTTATTATATTGATATGACTTTTCTGACAGCATTTTAAAACAATTTTTAACATTTTTATTCCAAATATTGTAAAACAAGCATTTTCATATGTAAAGGAAAATAGTACATAAGCACTTTTATATATTTAGCTTACTTATCTTCATACCTACATAATAAATTCCATCCACAAGTGTCCCAACCCTGCCTTACTTTCCCTGCTCCATCACAGAAGATATCATCGGGGAGACTAAAATATACATATAAATTAAGTCTTTTATGTTTCACATTTTTGTTCACTTTCTGGAAGTAACATTTGCAGCTTATTCTTCCAGCATTAATTCCAAGGCTGTGTACAATGCTCTTCTGGTTCTACTCATTATGTTGTTCATTATATCATCTACTTCTTTCCAAGATTTTGAAAAACATCCTGTTCATCATTTCTTATGGCACAGCAGTATTCCATCACACTCAGATAACACAACTTGTTCAGCCATTCTCCAATTATTGGACATTTCCTCAATTTCTAATTTTTGCCACATAAAGAGAGCTGCTATAACTGTTTTGGAACACAGGGGTTCCTTTCCTCTTTCTTTGACCTCCTCACTAAACAAACCCAGCAGCAAGCAGTATTTTGGGGAATGCACAGTTTTATACTTCTCTGGGTGTAATTCCAAATGGCTCTCCCAAATGGTTGGATCAGTTCTCTGCTCCACTAACTAGTGTCCTCATTTTTTTCCATTTCTCCTCTAACATTTGTCATTTTGGCCTTTTGCCATTTTAGCCAGTCCCATGGCTTTGAGATGCAGAAAGTAATTTGTAAACATTATTATAAGGAACTGAGGAAGGCCTTGGGCTTTTCCAAAAGACCATAAAAGTAGCAGAGCATTAATGGGCTCATTTGATAAGGTGAGTGACTAGAGTTAAAGAACTGCCTTTGAAGTCCTAATGACTTAGCTTCAGGTAGTTCCTCTGATGTGTATAAGCAACCAGACTATAAGAAAGTTCAATGACCTCTCAGTGCCTCAGGCACATTTTAGTGCCCTAAGATTATGAATAAAGGATGGAGAGAGCAAATTTCTACATTGGGTATTTCCTACATAGAGGGAATGATGGATTTCAGCAAAACGAGAACAGCATCAGAAATATCTAATGCTATGGTTTCAGAACTCTGACTAATGTGGTGTGAATTGAACTTTGCTCCAGGCTGCTATTCCAGACTATTCTTTTTCTCTCCTTGGTGACCACTATCCCAAGGCCTCTCTTGGTGACTCTCTGTTAATCCATGCAGTGGCTGCTTGGCCACCACCCTTAGGCAACCATTTCTCACCAATTCCTTTCCTAGTGCCTGCTTCAATTACCCCCCAGAAGTGAGTGTTGTTGTCACTGGGTAACTAGCCACTAGGGATCCCAGCACAACCACCATACCCATGGCTGGACTTTCTCCTAGAGCCCATTCCCTCACTCAACTGAACTCATATGCATTAATTCTTGGGTACAATTCCAGGTAAGTTTGTTTGTCTTTATACGCTTTTATAATGCTTTCATTTTTGTGCATTATAGTCCCATGGGGTTCAGAATCTTTTCTCCATCTGTCTTAACTTGTCTTTTTTTTTTCCATTTCCTCTGTCATGTATTCTTGAGGGGTGACACCATCCCCCTTACTTTGGGAATAGAAGGTAAACAGGAGAAGGAGGAAACTTAGCTAGTCAGTGTTTAGGCAGGAATGTGGCCAGAACAACCGAAAGGTCACCAGGAGTCAGAAGATTCTTTTCTGGCATTTCAGAATGGGTGAATGTATTCTTTCCATGGAGGCAAATCCCAAAGCCTTTATTACTTAGTACCTATTAGGTTACTTTGCAGGCTACTGATCTTCCTTGATAATCACCTGCAAAAGGAAGGGACAAGCAAAGATAAGATATGCCAGAGTATTGCTTTTGGGCTGTAAACTCTCAAAAAATGAATTGAGGATTAAAAAAATTTGGCAAAAAATTTTAGGTACCATCCAGTGTGAGATTATATATACATACCCTAACTGAATAAGCACACATGTATAGACACCCATGTTTATGCCACATCCACAAACACATAGCATATATGTATATACATGAACATACACACACACACACACATATATATATATATATATATATATACATGCTCTGTATATTCATATACCGCACATAAATTTTAATCATTATTGACTTGTTCCCAAAACTTGGTGTTCCATTTCCCACCTCTATGACTTTGCACTGGGTGATTTCCATACTCAGATTGCAATTCTTCCGTGTCTCCATCTCTTTTAATCCTTAACTTTCTCCAAGGCTCAGTTCATGTTGTACATATCATGAGATACTTTTCCTGATCCCCTGAATTGTTACGTGTTTCTTTTCTCTCAAATTATCATGTTCATATTTATTTGTCCATTTGTTGTATTCCATATCCTCCTGTCTCACCCTTCCTAAGAATGTAGACTCCATGAGGGCAGGGCCTGCTTTTCCTTTTGTCTTTGCTGTATCACCAGTATATAGTATTGTCCCTTATTAAAGTGTTGTTCTAAAGCACCTATGCAGCCCCCGGTAGAGAGAGTAGTGAGAGCCCCAATAAACCAAAGCCATAGTCTGACCAGAAGCACTCCTTACATGGAGCCCTCAAACTCTTCCTTTTCACCTCTCCCTGATGTACTTGGAAAATAACTGGCTGTTCTAAATAAACCCACTGAAGCAATCATTTCTCTGAGAATCTGGACTAGATGGTTACATATTTACCTGTGATTTATTATCCTATAGAAAACTCTGTTTAGAGCCACTAAGGTCATCTAAATCCATTGTCTCCATCTTGTCAATATTACTAACCATTGTTCCTGTGAAAGGCTTATGACACTTTCTCTATAAAATGTACCCCCAAATTATTAAACTTTGTCACTGATCAGCAAGAGAACTCTATGTGTCTGTCTGTCTATCTATCTGTCAGTTTGACCCTCCAGTAATCCCAGAATAATTTCTCTCATCCCGATTTGTCCACCCACCAGTAATTTGGCGAGCAGTTCTTGTCACAGCTAGGTGACATAGTGGATAGAATGTTGAGACTGAAGTCAAGAAGACCTTCATTAAAAGTCTAGCCTTGGACACTTAATATATGTGTGACTTCTGTTTGAGTCAGTTTCTTTGCCTGGGGACAAAAGCACTTATTTCACAGGGTTATAAGAATCAAAAGGAAGGGCTTAGCAGAATACCTTCCTTAATAAATACTTGGCCTTCCTTCCCTTTCTATACTTGGTGTCTAATAAGTTCTTGTTGGAATAAATGTTCCAAATACTAATAATTAGAAAATTCTTAAGAAACCTACTCACAAAGTATACAGGATGGATGACTTAGTTAAGTAACTTAAATTGGAAATTAAACTTACACACAAAAAACAATAAATTGTTGACACCATTTTAATGGTTAATTAAATCAATTATTTAATATGCTTGTGGTGACCAAAGCAGAGGGAGCTTTATTTTGATTTTTTTTAAATTGCAGGATCCACCATCTTAAAGTAAGACTTCTGTTTTGAAAAAAGTTAACCTGTCATATGAAATATTTGTAGTGGACAGATAGCTCAATGACAAAACAAAGATAGTTGAAGTAAAAGGTATTCTCTGATGCCAATAGAGTCAGAGAATCATATGTAACACCTTTGGCATCCCTTATTACATAGGACCACTAGAAGACTCTGAGTATATGTGGAAGCATATAATAAATATGGCTTATATACTTAGATATATATCTGAACATCTTTTGAAACTTAAAATTTGAATTAGAGTATACTGAATAATAAAATAAAATGCCATATGTGTTCAAAGTGCTTTTATACAGTTATTATTTTACTCTTTTCCTTTCCCTCTACAATATCCTAAATAGAGGGCAGCTAGGTGGCTCAGAGGATAGTGCTTGTTCTGGAGGCAGAAAGACTCATATTCTTCAGTTCAAATCCCATCTTATATACTAAACTATCTCTATGATCCTGGGGATGTCCCTAAACTCTGTCTCAGTTTCCTCATCTATAAAATGGGGTCATGAAATTTGACATGACTGAAAAATGATTCAACAAGATCAATGTTTTTTTTAATTTAACCCATTATTTTATCTGTACATGGAATTGCTAATGAGTAAAAGTTTCTGCACATACATATTAGCATCTTCCCTCCAATTTAGAGTTATAGAAAATAGGCTGGAGCACTGAAAAGTTGAATGATTTAGTCATACATAACCAGTGTATCAGAAACGGGACTTGAATCCAGGTCCTCCTAACTTGGATGTTGGCTCTCTATCCATTGTACCTTGAATAAAAAAGCATTTATTATACATTTTATATGTACCAATAAGTGTGTTAAGTTCTGGGGACACAGGTTTTTACAAAAAGTTTTATTATTTATTTTTATTTATTATTTATCATAAGGAGCTCACACTCTAATTGGGGAAGACAATTTTATTGGATTAGAAAGCCTTTGAGGTTCCTCCATAGTCAGAGATGTAGCAGGGTCTATATTCATACATAAATATAACAGAATGACTTTCCAGTCACACATTTCAGATTTGTCTTCTAGGGCACACTAGATTACTGAGTGAGAGAAAACTTGGTGTTAGTGAATTTAAGGTAGATATTCTTAAATTGGGATCTGCAAACTATCCTTTAAAAAAATTATTATTGTTGGAGGATATGTGGCAAAATTGGGACACTAATGCATTGTTGATTGAGTTGTGAACTGATCCAACCATTCTGGAGGGCAATTTAGAACTATGTCTAAAGGGCTATAAAACTGTGCATACCCTTTGACCTGATAATGCCACTATTAAGTCTGCATCCCCAAAAGAGACATTAAAAAAGGGGAAAGGACCTACTTATACAAATATATTTATAGCAGCTCTTTTTATGGTGGCAGAGGATTGGAAATTGAGGGGATGTCCATCCATTGGGGAATGGCTGAATAAATTGTGGTATATAATTATAATAGAACACTGCTGTACTATAAGAACAAGATGATTTCAGAAAAAGCTGGAAAGATCTGTGGGAATTGATGCAGAGCAAAATAAGCAGAGTTGGGTGAACATTGTACACAATAACAGCAATATTGGACTGTGATTATCTGTGAAGTCTTGGCTATTCTCAGCAAAGCAATGATGGGGGCCAATCCTGAAAGACTTACAATGGAGAATGCATTCCACTTCTAGAGAAAGAACTCTTGGAGCCATCTTTCACATCAGTGTATTTATGGCTTTGTTTTGGAGTTTGGGTTATGTATGACTTTGCTCTTACAACAATGACCAATATGGAAGTGTTTTTACATGATGATAAAAAAGGGAAAAAATGATTATTGTGTTTCTTTGTAATTTTAAGTATTTTAATTTTATTCATTTAAAGATGTTATTATGAGAAGCTTAACAGATTGCCAAAAGGGTCTGGGACACAAAAAAAGGTTAAAATCCCTGAACTGGGTCATAGGCCTATTAGTTTTCATCAGTTCCAAAGCCACAGGCTGTATTCCAAACTACAGATAACCAGCTTACAAATGTAATTGTATTTGGCTCCAAGGAGACCTGGAACAAGTAAAGGTGGGTCAGTCAGTCATCTGTGGATAAGTCAAGAATACAGGATGTGTGACCTTCTAGTCCTGAGGGCCCCTTTTGGATGATTTTCATTTGGCAAAGCCACTACTACTTGCATTAGGCCAAGAAACAACTCAATTTCTTGAATAAAGGATAAAATTACCTTTATTTTTCTCTTGTAGGTTATAAACTCCTGAGGGGAGGAATTGTTGTTTTTCCTTTCTGTTTAATAAATATTTGTTGAATGGAATAGAAACAATAAATATTTATCAAGCACCTGCAATAGAAGTATAAGGCATAATTATTACCCTGGAGGAGCAACAACATGATTAGAGAGACTAGACTTATGAACAAGAAACAACAGAGAGCAATAAGGGATAGTATCAAAGCAACCTCCCTGCTTACAAATGATTTTTTTAAGGCATGGGGTAGGAAAGGGGAAAGAATGATGAACTTAGAATCAGTAGAACTATGCCCAGTACAAGCTGTCATATATAGTCTATGTAAACATGGGAAATCATTTAGCTTCCCTAGGCCTCCATTTTCTTATTTTTAAAGTTGGGAAAATAATATTCCAAGACAACACGATAATATGTTAAAAGAATGTTGGTTGGAACCAATGGATCTGGGTTCCAATCCTGACTTTGGCCCTTATTATTGGTGTGAGTTTGGGCATGTCACTAAACCTGTCTGGGGACTCAGGTTCCTCACTTATTTCACAAGGGAATTGGCATAAATTATCTTTAAGGTTTTTTTCCCCCTAGTTTTAAGTAGTTATCTCATTTGTCCATAGCAGATTTCTATGAAAACATTTTGAAATGAATTATTTTTCCAATTTAATTAATTATTGAATTGAATTAAAATTATTAAATTGTTGAATTGAAATTATATTATAAAATGAAGATTTGCAGGCAGGTATCATCACATTTTTTCTTTACAATAATACTGGATGGTAGATTTTATTTTATCATTCCCATTCTATAGATGAAGAAACTCAAGAAAAACAGATTAAATGACTTGTCCAGTCACAGAGTTTATGAGTGTCTGAGACCATATTTGAACTCAGGCATTCCTAACCTTAGCATCAGTGCTCTATCTACTTTACTCCTTGACTGCCTATAATCATGAATGATGACACCAATCAATCAATTAAAAAGCATTTGTTTAGCACCTACTATGTGCCCTTACCTAGTATATAAGATTATACATACATATATATTTGTTTTAAAAATTATTGCTAAATTTATTTTTAAATTACATACATTTAGACTACTACTAGTCCATGAGAATAAGAAAGCAAAACAATTACATAAAACTAACAATATTGATAACTTATTGGGAAAGTGCATGGACTATTCCACTTCTGTAGCATCCCTTTCACCTCTCTAATAAAAAGTCCCTTATTTTTAATGAAGAGAAATCTATTTTCTCTCCATATAGCACCCCAAACACCTTTATAAAAAAGGAGGAAAGGGAAATAAGTTTATTGTAACATATACATCATTGGGGCAGCTAGATAGCATAATGGAGATGGTTCCACACCCTGAGTTAGGAGATTATGGGTTCAAATATGATTTGGATCACTTGCTGCTCTTCTTTCTTAAAACTGATACTAAGACAGAAGGTGTTTAAAATATATACATAGTAAATGAAAACAAATTCATTTGATGACTAAATATATTTTCATATTTATACATGTATATACTATTTATATGTAAAATATAAGTTCTAACTTAATAATATTACATATGTATATGTGTATATTCTGTACTACAAATAAATTATTCTTGTTTAAGGTAATAGAGATTTCTCTAGATCTGTGAATTTATCACTTTAGGGACCTCTCAGTGGAGAATTTTCTTCTATTTATGTAGATCAGCAACTCCTTGTTTAAGAAGCTTGTCTGTGGTCACAAAGCGACTCTTTTCAGGAGCAGAATTGGAACCTGGGCTTTCCTGACTTCAAAGTTATCCCTCTATCCATTATTTTGTGCTTCTCATTTTATTTTATTTTGAATTTTAAAATGCTCAAAATTTTATTCTCTTCTACCTACATTGTGGATCTTGTTATGTCTTAAAATTTGGTTAATTATTCATTTTAAATATGATTAAATATTGGTTAAATGGTTAAATATTCATTTTAAATACTCTTTTCTTTTTAAATTTTAAGTTCCACATTCTCTCCCTCCCACCTATGACTTACCTACTGTCTGAGAAAGCAGATGATATATCAATTATAAATGTGAAGTCATACAAAACATATTGCCACATTAGCTATATCTTTAAAAAAGAAAAGCTACCCTAATATATTAGATCCAGAGGACAAAATAGTTGAACCTCACTCTCACTGAAAGAGAAAGAAAGGAAGAAAGGAAGAAAGAAAGAAAGAAAGAAAGAAAGAAAGAAAGAAAGAAAGAAAGAAAGAAAGAGAAAGAGAGAAAGAAAGAAAGAAAGAAAGAAAGAAAGAAAGAAAGAAAGAAAGAAAGAAAGAAAGAAAGAAAGAAAGAAAGAAAGAAAGAAAGAAAGAAAGAAAGAAAGAAAGAAAGAAAGAAAGAAAGAAAGAAAGAAAGAAAGAAAGAAAGAAAGAAAGGAAGAAAGGAAGGAAGGAAGGAAGAAAGAAAGAAAGAAAGAAAGGAAGGAAGGAAGGAAGGAAGAAAGAAAGAAAGAAAGAAAGAAAGAAAGAAAGAAAGAAAGAAAGAAAGAAAGAAAGAAAGAAAGAAAGAAAGAAAGAAAGAAAGAAAGAAAGAAAGAAAGAAAGAAAGAAAGAAAGAAAGAAAAAGTTATGTGATTCTGGGAGAGGTATGATCACTCTTTTCCTTGTCTGCACTATGGTCTTTACCTAGGAAGAACCTCTGCACCCATGTAGGTACAAGCATTAGTGCTCTTCTTGGCCTTGAACTGTGACCAGTTTCCTTGGTTCTCCATAAAAAAAATGGTTGTTTATTTCAAGCTCACAAAAATATTGACATTAACTCAGATTAGATGCTTATGGCAAATTATTTTACAAAATGTATAAATGTTTGTCTATATACCTATACTTATACATAAAGGAGATTGAGTTAATTTATCAGACTGGGAAACATCTACATTCATCTGTAAAAACTGTACAATAAAAGAAATGGAAAAGAAAAATAAATATTCAATCAGCAAAATTTCTTTTTCACTTACTGGAATCTTAAAGGATATGGGCTTAGTGAGCTTGTGTGGGTTGTATATATACTCATACCCACACTCACATACTTATGCTTATTTATGCCAAGATTCTGAATCTGGGAGATTAGGAGAATAGATGATGACTTTCAAAAAATAATGAAGCTCATGAAAGCAGGAATACTTATAGCCTTTTTGGGGAATAATAAACAACTGGATCTTGTTGAGCTAAAATGTTAAAATAGAGTTACAGAGAGCACCACAGTTGGAGAAATAGGTAGGATCCATTCAATATGAATGTGTGTTGGTCCAAGTCTGATTCCCTAGCTACTGCTATATGAAGC
The DNA here is from genome assembly GCF_027887165.1 of Monodelphis domestica. NCBI lineage: Eukaryota > Metazoa > Chordata > Mammalia > Didelphimorphia > Didelphidae > Monodelphis > Monodelphis domestica. The sequence continues at coordinate 328,128,873 of NC_077228.1, forward strand.
ATTCAATTAAATGTGATTATATTTCTTAGAAGAGAAAGCTATTAGAATGTAAATTCCTTGAGGAAGGGGGCTGATTCACTTTTTCAACCCTATTTCTTGATCTATTTCTGGGAACATTGTAAGTGCTTAATAAACACTTATTGATTAATTGATAGGGGTACTCTTTAATGGGTCTTTTGTGTTGTTTTGGTGTGGCTGGTCTCATATGGAAGGAAGAAAATACAGATAGAAGTTTCTTTACCTTTCTTGTAGATGACTTTCTTCATTATAGTGTTCCTCTTTAAGATTCCAAAAGATAATCTTTACTTCCGACCTGATGGACTTTGAGTACTAGGCAACATTCATTTTTTCTCTTGTTCATCTTTCTTCATTTGCCAAATATTATACACTAAGCTGTTGCAGTTTGAGCATTGTATAGGCAGAACTCAAAACTCAAGTCAAATGTCTCCATGCTACCTCTGAGGTGGGTTAAGAATTAACCCCTTAGAGAAGAGAAATCTGAGGGGATGTGCAGGAAGTGCTGATAGCATCACTTGTGATCAGTGCCAAGAACTTCAGGAACAAGGAGGAAGTTTCAGACTGAACCAGACTCACCACTAATTAAAAGACCAACACTTGTCTTCAGGTAGAAGCAGTGGGACTAGGGACTAGCTCCAGTTTTCTCCCAAGATAGATAAGTTAAAGGAAAAAATAAATGTGTATATCCTCTGAGACTATATATCTAAGACAAAGATAGTCACATTTATATATAGGAATAAAAATATTTAGATTAAATTTTTCTGGGAAGGCTTAGTCCCTTTGACTCCAATTACTGCTTATGCTGTTTTATGCCCTTTCTCTTCATTGGTCTTGTTGATATTTGTGATTTTTCTGAATAATATTGGGCAGAAAATTGGCATATTGCAGTTTGATTGATCACTGGATGTTTCTGTGCATTTGACATGTGTATTTGATTTTCATATCTTAATTAAGATCCAAGTTCAGACCTTGACATTCCTCTAAAATGATTTGATAGTTACTTAAACTCATAGCTTTGTATGGCTACTTACTAAAGAAATGTTTTTTTCTTGACAGTCCATTCCGCTAAGAAATTGTTCACTTAACAACCTAATGTCATTAGTGAGTAATTGTAGTTGATGCTAAAGCTTTAAAGAAATGTTTATATACTATTCTCAGCTGGGATGCTTATTACCTGCAGGATGTGAGTAGCTGGGATTTAAATAGTATCTTGCTTTAGAAATAATTCACGTTCAGATGAGAACATGTTATAAAACTGCAGAGGCTGAAGGGAAGGGACCTTTCTGGTCCAATTCACAACTGAATGAGGGTTATGTCTACAGCATACATGATAAGTGGTTTTTAGGCTTTGCTTAATAACCTCAAGTAAGGAGGAACCAATACCTCCCAGTGTAGCTTATTCCATTTTTGGACAGCCTTAATGATTAATTTTTCCTGACTTTAAGCCTCAATTGTCCTCTTTGCAATTTCCATCTATGCCTCTTAATCTACCCTATATTGTCAAGCAGAGAAAATCTAATCTGTCTCACAAGAAAAATTTGGAAAGGAATTGAATATTGTAAAATAACTAAAATTTATTTTTATCATATTACATAATTGTTAGCATGCCAATCATATATTCAAGGCACCACTTGGGCACTATCACTTGGGAAAGCAGACATTCAGTTAGCAAATATTTCTCTTGGAGAGAGTGCAAATGAACTCTGAGCTCATATCCTTCAAGACTTCAGTGAATGACTTGAAGCATTTTTGTCCATTGAGTATTTATTTTCTTTTTCCATCTCTTTTATTTTATAGCTCATACAAGTGAATGGGAATGTGTCCCAGTCCTATAAATGAACTCAACCTTCTTTTGCAATCATCTTTTGTGATGTCAGGATCCAGAATTTGAAAAGATGTGCACTTTTACAATGATCATTAGTTTTTATCTTAGAAACCTCATATTGGAAGCTAGGAAAGGGAGAAATGGAAGATTTTTAAAACATATTTATATTTTATTTTAATATTTGTTTTAAAAATTTTTGAGTTCTCATTTTTCTCTCTTTCCTCAGCCTATCCCTCACCTTTTGAGAAAGCAATGGAAGATAATATTAATTAAGGCACAGGCAAAGTAAGGAGTCCTTATTGGTGAATTGGGATTAGAAGAAGAGAGACTTTTAGAGCCTCTCTTATGGGAATTCCAGGAATATTGGCCGAGAGAATGTTGATAAGAATTTCTATTTGTCTTAACACCATCTCCTGTTTTTTCTATTAGTTTTTGAATGCTGAGATGAAAATGAAGGTTTTGAGTAATAGCAGATCTGAGTTGCTTGGAAATCCTTGGCCACATTCCGCACAATAGCAGGAGCAATAGGTTGATGGTACATATCATCAGGAGTTGGACAAGTGACCTGGGTAGGGAATGCTTGATATGTATGTCATTTTGGTATGAGGTGCTACAGTAGAAACCCAAACAATTTCTTACACTGCTTCTCTTAAGTCTACAGAAAACATGTTGCTTTATTTACCAACTTGCAAGGAAATAACTTGACTACTATGTGGTGGTATGATCAACTGACCAGCCCAGTGGTCTTATTAAAGTTTCCCAGATACGTGTCAGAGATTTTCTCTATAGTAAATACCACCACCATTCTAAAAAACACTTTGCTGTAAATATCTTGGCAAAGAAGTAGCACTCCTCAGCCAAGGTCTGTAGTCTTGGCTCATAGTTGATGGGAAGTAATGTTAAAAATATATATGCATTCAAGAAATGTCTATAGCTATAGTTCTACTCTACATTTAGAAGCTCTTCTAACTCAGTCTTTACAACTTCTTTAATACTGTTTCGAGATTGACTATATATTGTCATGTTTTACTTTTAAACCCTAATAAAATGTTGGGGGGAAATTGTGGTATACTTACTTCTATTAACTGCTCTTCTATATCCCTGAAGCCTTTCCATACTACTAGGTCATGGAAAAGTAATAGGTGATGGTCCTATCCAGGGTCCAGCTCTTCAAACTGAAAGGAAGGGAGAAGCTGGAGGAATGCTGCTCAAGTTTTTGAAAGCTGCTTTTGTCATTTGGTCAACACTTTCCTTTGCCTGCTAGTCCCTGTTTGGCTGCTCCTCATTGTTGAGTTCTTCATTGTTGAGAGAGAGACAGAAAGAAGAGGAGGGTGCAATATTATAGAAGATATATAGAGCTGAGCTAAGAATCAGGAAAATTACAGTTCCTGTCTTGACTCTGACACATACTGGTTGTATAATCTTGGGTAAGTTCCTTAAACCTTTCAGTTTCTAGGGAAATCTCTAAGACTAAGTAGTAGAGAAAGTGCTAAACTGCCCTGGTAGGAGTTTTCTCACTTGAGAGTTCTTGATACTGATGAAATTATGGGTCTTCTTTCTAACTCTAGCCTAGATATGTTTCTGTTTGTGTGGTGTGTGAAAATTTAACAGTGTAGTAAAAAAAAAAGTATCTTTGTACAATTTTAAAGAAAATAATTGTATTCTTTGGTAAAAGAGATATTAATTCTTTTATGATGATCATATCTTTGATAGTATTGTTATCAATTGTGAACGTGCCATGGAATGGTATATTTTATAATGCTTAAAGATTTGCAAAGCACCTCACATTTATTATCTCATGTACAAAGTAAAACACTGGCTCAGAAGATCTGAGTTCAAATACTACCTCTGATGTTTCCTACTAGTCCGCCTTTGGGCAAACCATTGAAACTTCCACAGTTCTAGTTTCCTCGTCTATAAAATTAAGGTCTTGAGCTAAGTGGCTTCTGAGGTCCCTCTTCACTCTATGAATTTCTTATGCCCTGTGTTTAAGACCAGTGTTAATTCATTTGAAAACAAAAGAAAAAGAGAAGACAATAAAATGTTTTGACCATCAGCTACTCATCTCTCCCTAAAAGGGCTCCTTGATTCTAAAGCTCTCATTCCCCTCAAAATAGAATGTATCCATGATCCTGCTTTACCTTTTTCTTTCTTTTTAAAGATGTTAGCTCTTGTTCGAAATGTGTTGATAGTTCTTTGGTCAGTAGTTCACTAAAATTTTAGCCAACTTTTCTGAGTACATAGTGATCTCTTTGCCTCTACACACATAGTACTTTATTGTTCTGTATGCATATGTTTACAAAGGCTGGCCTAGACAAACATTAATGTTAAAGGCATTTCTCCAGTTAAATATAATAGCTGAATATAGCTTTAATGGGTTTAGAAATGGAAATTTTTGTTTCTTTCAAAAAGAATTGCATTGGTTTTATTCCTTCCTTTTAGCTCAATTGTATTGCCTTCTCTGCAGTGCTTCCATTTACATTTTACTTGCATGGACACCCCATCTCCCTAATTTCCTAAAATTCAATGTCACAGATCCCTTGAAGTCCGACATTAAGAACCACATTTTAAGAGAGAGAAGGAGAGTTCCTAAGCCATATGTCTTCTGGAAAAAGTAGAAAATCAACTATAAAGTCTCAAGACTAGATGTGAAAGGAAGAGTTTAATCCATGAAAAAAGGAAGCAAGAAATTATTGTACTCTGTTATTACAGTGAATTAATCAGACTGTGCAGGCACAATAAGAAGCAGGTTGACATGTCCAACAATTTGACAATGTGTTTGCCTTTTAGGGAGTGTTCAAACCATTGGGTAGAGTGATTTATTTCAATAGAATATTAGAGTGTTCCCCTAATAGCAACTCCAAGTTCATGATATTCTCCTTTTCTAAGGAGAATTTATGGACTAGAATAAATGCTTTGTGTTTTCTCTATTTGGTGGTTCCTATTAATTTTTTTTCTATCATTTGAATTTCCCATGTGGTAAAATAAAGATTACCCTCTGTTAGGGGAAAATTATGGTAGTAAGTATCTTACAATGATTAAAATCAATTATAGTTAAATTGCTGAAGTTTGTTCTAACCCAATTTGCTTCTATTCAATTCTGGATCTAACTCATTGTGCATCTGTAAAATCTGTTAAAATGCATATATATGGATGGACTAATATTTACAACAATTTGAAACATCTCCAGCCTTTATTCACTTTAGTTTTCTTATGTAGATGCCTAAGATGATCCCTTTTAAATGTGTTATATTGACAATGCCTTATGGTACTGGGATTTCATGCCATCAAGTACAATGTCATCTGCAAACAGGGGAACATGTAGAATCTCTCCATTGGTAGGAAGTCCTTTGTTCATTGGATTTTGTTCCAGACATCCCTGACATTGATAAATATTGTTGGTGTTCATAAAAAATAAATTTCTAAAATGTAAATCAAAGTGACCTGGGGTTTTGCCTAACATACAACAAACTGGCAAGTGACAAAAGATGGAAATAGATAATATTTCAGAGTGTTGAAAAGTCATTGTGCTAATACAGAATTGGTCCAACTATTCTAGAAAACAACCACAGCATGGGTTAGGTTCCTACTCAGACTTAAATATGGAGGCTACAAATATAGGAAAATTGAGGAGGGAAGGCATTACATGACTAAAATGTTCATACCATACCAAGTGCTGGGATTCAAAAACAAGGAATAAATTTATCCCTATCCTTAAGGAATTGAATGAAAATAAATATTTATGTGTATGTATACATATAAATTGCAGTTAGGTAGCACAGTGGATAGAGTACAGTACTCAGGAATACTTTTTCCCAAGTTCAAATCTGGCCTCAAGACACTTTAAAACTGTGTGACCCTAGCCAAGTCACTTAATTTTGCTTCAGTTCCTCATTTGTAAAATGAGCTGGAGAAGGACATGGCAAACAAACAGCTAAAGTAACTTTGCCAGGAAAACCCCAAAAGGATCTGATGAAGAGTCAGATAGGACTGAAATGACTGACCAGCAACAACAAGCCCTCCCCCATCCCCAATACATTGCTTTAAGATTTGCAGAATGCTTTATATTTATTTATCTCATTTGAGTTTTAAAATACTGTGTGATATGATAGCTGCCATTATTATCCTTATCTGAGACAGCTTGGTGGTGCAATGTATAGAGTCCTACGCCTTGATCTAGGAAAAGCTGAATTTAAATGAAAACTTGAGTGCTATCACCGTTTCTATAAAATGAAGATAATAATAGCACTTTCCTGTTGTTATGAGTCTCAAATAAGATAATTAAAATGCTTTATGAGCCTTAAAGTACTATACAAATACTAGCTATTTATAATTGTGATTATTTCACAGAGGATAAAATTGAAGCTTAGATAGATCAAATGACTTGCCCAAAGTCATGCAGATAGCAAGTGCTTGAAGTAAAACTTGAACTTAGGTCTTCTTGATTTGGTTCCAGTACACTATTCTTTGAACCACTCAGATATTGATAAATAAAGAATGAATACAAATGGAAAGAATGCTTAAAATGAAGGCTGAAAATATGGACATTTGGGGAGGGAAGGTATTAAATGAATAAAATATCCATATTAAGTGATCTCAGTATTAGGCATATAGACCAAAGAGATCAAAGGATAGAAAAGTTCCATATATGCAAAAATATTTAAAACAACATTTTTTTGGCAGCAGGAAAGAATTGGAAACAAAATAGGTGCTTATATATTTGGGAATGATTGAACTAATTGTGGTACTGGGGTATTATGGAAAATTCTGTCCTTTAACTGTATTAAAAGAACAGCATATATATATATATATATATATATAAACATCTATCTATCTATCTATCTCTCTATCTATCTACTAAGCTGATAAACTAGTTTTGCTGAACTTCTGTTTTTTTTTCTTCTCATTTTCTTTTTGGGTCTGTAATAGAAAGGATGGCCCTCTGGCTATATACTCAGAAATGAAAGTGATGTAGAAACCAGAACTATCAACTAATTTGAAATTAAAATTAAATTAAAAAAAATTAAATTTAAAACTAAAACTAATTTAAAACAAGAATGTCATTTTCTGTAATGTCTTGTAAGCCTTTACCTACCTATCTGTATGAAGCCTAATTTGTCTGGAGCTGGGTGGAATCTCTCTGAAATTACATGCATATGTTCCAATAGGATGCATTTTAAAGCTGAAGAACTATTGTCAGGGTTGGGTAAAGCAAAGTAGAATACAAATACACTAAACCCTCTGTCCTAAACATGTCTTCCAAAGACTTGAGAAGCTCTCATCATATTCCCTGAATAAATTAGAAAGAGAATATTTTGCAGGTGTATCTCTCTGACCAAATCATTTAAAGGAAAAAAAAATAGATACTAGCATATAAATAGGTTTTTTTGTTGTTGAAAGATGTAAATGGATGAATATCAGAGACTAAAATATCCTCTTGAATACAATTATTTCTTCTCCTGTATATAATTGATGAAATGTGGGGCATTTATAAGAACACCTTTTAAAAGCTATCTTGGAATGCCGCCACATAATGGGTTTATAAAGGGAGTAATTAAACAATCTTTCTCAGTATCCATTGTAACGCCTTTTTCTAAATAATAATCAGAGAGAGAATAAAGTATTTGAAACAGAATTTCAGGTGAAACAAAAGAAGATTTATTTATTGGTTACTAATTATGAAGATTCTCCTCTAAGTTTATATTTTAGTCTATAAAATAGATTAAGTATTATTCAAAGTTTTGTGTTACATGTGTAGCACTGATTAAATGTGCATTGCTTATTGATTTGCATGGTATTAATAGTTAGAAAATCAAATTTAAAAATTAAGTCATAAGAGAAGCAGTCTAATGCAAAATGTATATGTTAGCTAAGAAAAACCTCCATGACATATTAGAATAACCCTTTCTAAACTGACCTACCTTGTCTAGTTTCTTTAGTTAATGAAAAAGTTCTGTCTCAGAATAAATGTTAGCATTAAGGCACATATATAATTATCCTCTGAACTAATTTGTTAACCACAAAAGAAAATAAACCTTTAAGTTATATATATCTTTTCATCCCCAAATAGCATTTTTTAGTTCAAATCTATACCTTATTTATTGGTAACTTTACTTCTGGTGGTAAAGAATGCATTCTTAAAAGATGAAGAATTCCTACTCTTGAAGATAGTCCAATGCTGGCCCGCTTTAGTCACCTTTCACATCCAAAGTACTTCTCTTGACCCTATGGCCACTGCTGTGATTCAGACTCTTTTCCTTCTTATTGAAGAGAGTACATTAATCAGTTGCTTTATGGCTCCACTTACCATCTCCATAACTTCCCAAACAAAATACATTACCACTACACCTCATATATGTTGTTTCCTTTATTAGAATTTAGACTTCAGGGACTGTCCTCATTTTTGTTTTTGTATTCCTATCATTTGAGAAGCAATGTGCCATAGTGGTTAGTGATCTGACCGCAAAGTCAGGAAGGCATTCTTGAAACTTTCGCCTTTGATAAAACTAAACCAGGGTTCTGAACAACTCTCTATATTAATATTGCAAAGAAGATGTTGAATTGGATTGGTAGAATAAGTTTCCTACCAGTTATAGAATAGATCAAGTCCTTATCTCTAGTGCTTATTCCATAATAAAGTCTTAATAATTTTTTTGGTTTATCATCTCATGTCTGGTCTCTTGCAATAGTTTCCTAATTGAATTCTAACCTTCTAGTATCTTCCTTGTCCAATTCATCCTCCAAAACAATATAAATCTGAGCAAGTCATTCACTAGCTCAAAAGTCTTCAGTGGCTCCCTATGGCTTCCAGTCCAAAAAAAATGTTGAGTTCTTCAGACTAATATCTAAAGCCATCCAGAATCTGACTTCATCATAGATTTCTAATTTTAATGTCCATAGAATATGTTCTAACCCAACAAGTGTAATGTGGGACACGTGTGAGATTTGAGGTAAAGCTTAAGGGCTATTGAAGACCAGAGACAGAGATATTAAAGAGGAAAACTGACAGCCTTCAGGTGGAAAAATATTCTCCAACATAAAACAGGTAAGAGTAGTTAGTATCTTAATTGTCTGTGAAAAGATCTTCAAGAGGATGTGTAGTATGTTCAGATGCCTTTGCTTTTACTTAAGCAAAATGGATGTAACTGAATTAAAACTAAATACGTTAAAGTAATATGGAATGAGAAGCAAGCTTTCTTTCATCTCCTGGTTGGAGGCAAAAAATAGCCTCAGAGTTGAGACTCTATAAGGGGTCTCTAAGAGAAAAATATTCTGCTTATCTTAACCTAAGGGTCCTTGCCCTAGTTGGAGAAGCTCCATAAGAATCTAACTGAAGAAAGTGCAGTGCCTATTACCCTAGACAGTACCTGGAGGTGGAAAAAGATTGAAGTTGTCTTTCAAGTAAGGCTAAGAGATTAATGGAAGACCTTTCCAGTAGAGGTGTCAATCCCTGAGAAAGAGCCCAGTGGCTGAGCTGGTATTGTCCATCTCCATCTGAAGGCCTACGTCCAGTAGCAGTAGCATGAGCTTTTTGAGTCTATTCAGCAACAGTGGAACAGAGAGACTAGTTAGCATAGCTATCAGGGGACTTGCCTGACCCATCCCAGCATCAGATTGACCCTTCCAGGCAAGACACTATGTGAGCAGGAAGATGAATCCCAGATGAAAAGTGATGTGACTTGGATTCAACTGACTGGTGGTAATGTGAGTTGGGTGAGTACACCTCATATAGGATTTTCACTTGCTCTTCCTTGAATTTTAATTTTGGTTTCCTGTCTCTGCTTTCACAACACCATCCCATAAAGCCTGTAATGCTTATACCTATCTTAGAATCCATATATTTTTCAAGGTGCAGTTCAGGTATTATTTCCATGAAACCTGCTCTGAATCTCTTTGCTTTATTTGCATCAAATGAGAGTGTTTGAGAAATATTTTTCTTCAATACAAAAAGAAAAAAACCCTTCTGTGACCCTTTGCAATTAGATTGGATGAAAGAATGCATTTCCAAATACCCACAACATATGTATCTTTCTTATACTTTAATGATTTATAGTTTCATTAGGATGGGCATCAGCTCTCATCAACATCACAATAAATTGGGGGAAAGAGAATATATGAATATAAGTATAAATAGAATAAATACAATGTGCTTAGGATGAATGGGCACCAGATGGAGAATTCAGGAAAGGCATCATCCAGTAGATAAAATTTCTGGTGACCCAAAATTCCCATCCGCTGGTGACAAAACAATTGATGGTCATGATCATTAGCCTCTTTGAACTGGAACTTAATCTAGAGTGATATACATAGTCCATATCTGGGGCTATATTTGACACTTTCCCAATTGTATAGGACATTGTAAACCTTCAAGAATCCAGGGTAACTCTCATTTCACTATGAGGTAGCACATTGTAAATGCTTAATGGATACTTGTCAAATTGAATATGTGTATTTAGGATTACTCTCCTTTTGAAAAGGGGCTCAAAGAGCCCAATATAATTCAATGTGAAAGTTTCATAGCCCAAATAAAAGTTTCTCTTAGTGGCATTGATTGAGCTTCAAATGCTCCTTAAAAGCTTGATCTCAGGGCAAGATTCATAGTTGGGATCTTTTTCTTATAAGGAGAGGAAAAGATAGGGATACCATCTTCCTTCTTTTATTAGCAAATACTTGTTAACTATATTAGTGACTCCTTTAGGGAGGCCTGTCCCTCTTTCTCTATCTTCTTGACAAATGAAATAAAGATAAAAGGCTCCATGGAGCAGAATTCAAATGCTAAACATAGATAAGTGGATATGTGCTTCAGTGGATTTGAAGCCTTATTGATGTGGGCACTCCCTTTAAGGCTGCAACACATATAATTTAGTTATAGTTGTCAGCGTTAGATATTTTAGATTTGTTTGAGCATTATCATGTTCTTTTGTGAAATTATCTTTTTCTCTAAAAAAGTTGTATTTTAAAATGTAAATTTCTTATTACCTTTTGTTGGGACCAGTTTGTAGGGGAAAAATCTCATATTCTTTTCTTTCCCCAAACCTAGAGAGCTATATCTAAATGTACTTTATTTAAAGAAAGAATAAAGAAATAAATACACAACATGGTTCAGCACACCTAACCCATGTATTAATTGGGTTCTACAGTATAGTTCCATGAACCACATCCTTACCTCTTCAAATAAGGGAGGGAGATATATTCTGACATCTCTTCTTCAGGGCCATATTCTCATCTTTTGTGACCCTTTCCATACATTCTCTATTGTGAGTCTATTCATTGTGCTGGAGACCTTCTTCTAGGAAAGAGAAGAGAAAAAAGAATTTATATAACACTATTATGTGCCAGGAACTGTACCTTTAAGCACTTCTGTAAATATTTCCTCATTTTATTCTAACCTTGTGAGGTAAGTACTATCATGATCCCTATTTTACAGTTGAGAAAACTGAGGCAGACAGAGGCTAAATGGCTTGTCTAGGGTCAGATTCCTTAGTAGGTCAAAAGGTATGCACAGTTTCATAGATTTTTGGGTATAGTTCTATTTTTTTTCTATTGCTGGTCTAGTTTATAATTTTACCAACAGTGAATGTGCCCCAATTTTTCCACATCCCCTAAAGAATTTGTCATTTTCCTTTTTTTTAAACACGTTAGGCAGTCTGATAGGTGTGAGGTGGTATCAGAGTTGTTTTAATTCACATTTCTTTAATGAGTAGTAATTTAGAGTATTTTTTCATGTGATTATTGATAGCTTTGATTTCTTCTTCTAAAAACTGTTTGTTCACAAAAATTACACATTTATCACCAAGAAAATTGTTCTTTAAAAAATAATTTTGGCTCAATTTCCTATATCTTTGAGAAATGAGTCTGTTATTGGAGAAACTTGTTGCAAAGGTCCTTTCCCCTGATTTACTATTTGATTTCTAATTTTGAATATCTTTTATTAAGTTGTTAATTGTATTTTCATAATTTTCTTCCTTTGCTTTAATTTCTTTTTCTGTTTCCTCTACCTTTTTTATTTACTTTTGAGAATCATTTTTAGCATTTCTAGGAATTCTTGTTGGCTTGTGTCCATTTCCCTGTTTTTTTTTCTTTCTTTGAGGCTTTGCTTTTAGCTGCTTTGACTTTATTGTCTTCTTTTGAGTTTATGTCTTGAGTTTCCCTGTCACCATAGTAAATTTTACTGTCTGATGTCTTTTTTGTTGTTGTTCTTAGTTCATTTTCTATCTTATTTCTTTATTTAGGACTTTATGTTAATGCTAGCCTCTGTTTCTGGCATGGCAAGGGTCAGAGCAGAGTTTTGGGCTCTTTTGCACTATTGTTTTTATAGTTAATTCTGGGGTTTTGGAATTTTCACTGCTTCCAAGGTGGTGTCAGACTTGGAAACAGGCTTGGTCACTACTCTCTCAGTTTCTTGTCCAGGAATGGCTTCTGATCCCTTGAGATTGCTGTTGAAACTGCTCCTGAGGGACTCTTCTCCCTTGAGACCAAAAGTGGTATCCTATAGGTTTTTGGAGATATAGATCTGGAGAGCACAGATTTAAGTGGAGACACAGATTTTAGTGTCATCATCATTATGGAAATGATAGTTGAAGTAGTAATAGTGAATAGAATTTTCAAAGGAGACAGTGTTGAGAGAAGAGAAGGCAAAGTACATAATCTCAGGGATCAGTTCACATTTCACAGGATGAAGGCAAAGAGCCAAGAGTAGAAGGAGGATTTAAAAAGTCTGAGCAGAACCAGAAGACCTTAGAGTGTTTGAAACAAAAGGAGGATGGAATATCAAAGGAGAAGAGGCCAATGATGTCAGACATTGTAATCAAGTTATAGGGGGAGGAATAAAATCTAATTAATGGAGCTGGTAAGTATTAGTTAATTATTAGTGACCCTTGAAAGCAATTTCATTAAACTCATGGGGTTAGAAGTGATATTAAGAGGTCTGATGAGTTAGTGGAGATATTAATTGTAGTTAACTTTTCCAAGAGTTTGGCAATGAAGGAGGCAGATAATATCTAGTTGAGGTCCTATAATTTTTCTGCAAGGAGACTCATAGCACTAATATGAAACCCAAACATCTTATCATATACATATATTCATCTAGATTGTGCTGGACAGCTCTATTGATTATATGTTCCAGATTTTACCAATCCCCAATAGAAAAATCCCAATTTAAAATAAGTTGCTCCATTGTCTCTTAGGAAGCATGGAATGTCTCAAAAATTTGAATGTTCTGGTAAATGGTAACTGAATGAAGAAGGTAAGCTGTAGAATATAACATGTATAAATCAAAAAAGTTTAAAAATCATAGAACAGTTCTAATTGTTAGGATATTTCTCATTGACACAAACAGTCTAAATTTTATTCTTTGCAACTTTTGACTTTTAGGATGAAATAGAACCTGCCTTATCTCTCTTTCCCAAAAGAACTCTTCACTTTAAGACAGCTATCATGTTCTTTCTAAGATTTTTCTTTGTTAAACTAAACATTCTTTGTTCTTTCAGCTGAACTCCTTATGGCATGGACTTGAGGGCCATTATCATTCTCTTTGCTCTTCTATGGATGCTCTCCAGTTTGTAAGTATTCTTCCTGAAATGCGGCACTCAGAACTCAATAAAAATGTGTCCTACTAGGGCAGAATTTGGTGAAATTATTACCTCCTCATTCCTGGAAGCTATGCTTTCAATGCAGTCCCAAATCACATTTGCTTTTTAGGCTGAGGAAGAACTTTTTAATGAGACTTTGCAAAAGGAATATCCCTTTTTAAAGCATTGTGACAATCTATGCATAACATTTTGCATCCACTGGAGAAGTGAGATAAATATTGCTCAGGGCAGGTAATCTGATATCACTTCACATATTCAATCAAGTAAGCATCAGTTAAGCTGTCAGTGCAATAGCTTCCAGTGCCTGAACAAAGAAATTTCTTCTAAAAGATGATTCTGTTAAAAGGGAGCTGGAGGGAAGAGAAGTGGTAATTGTATACCACACTGTAAAACAGGATCACAGCTTGAGATCTTTACATCATACCTCTAAGCTAATTTCCACCTCTATTGAACCTAAATTTTCATCAGCTTGAACAAAAGGCAAAGTAAATGTGAAAAATACTCAAGAGACTTGTAGTGGGAACTTGGCAAAACTTTGTGTCTAACTTGGCATAGATTCATTAACCCATAATCATCAAAAATTAGTTCTTCAATTAGTAAGGTGTTTGAATGAGAGTAGAGGAATAAATGTAAAGTTCTTGAATTTGACATCTTGCCTCTTGAGACAAGTGATCAATGAAATGATCATTACAAATCCCAACAGGCCTTTAAATGAGACTGCTGCCACACTCTCTGGTACTGCTAAAAGGAACTTCAGAAATGGAAAACCTTTCTGGACATCTTTGAAAAACTTCCACAGAACATGGTGCAGCCCAGACTCATGGTATTTATAACAACTATTTAAATAAAGTATATAATGGTTTTGAATTAGGATAGAAGTCATTGCAATAAACATTGACACTTTTTCATATAGCAACAAATAGACCCATAATTTTGTGATTTTTATCAAATTGTGATATGGGTAACTTTTGTCTCATCAAAGAAATTCTTGAAAAAATATTAATCAGGTTTTAAATACAGAAAACATGCTTTTTCTCAGTTAAAATGTGGCTTTTCTTAAAATGTTAAAAAATCCTTTTCTAATTTAGAACTTTGGATTTTTATGTAATATTGTCACAACTTTTTCCCCCACAAGTATTTATGAAGAATTTTCTCTTTGCTTAGGTACTCTGTACTAAGCACTGGGGAGGCAAAGACAAAAACCTAATATTCTCATTCATGATGAAGCACATATACCTTGGAAGATTTAGTAAAAGAGCCTGTGTGAATTCTGTGTGAATATTTCTGAAATAAAGAAGTAGACCCTTTCTCCCCTGGGAGCTACATTTCAATATTTGTGCTTAGATTAGAATTTTGAACAAGATCCAAAGTTTTGCTTCTCAGATAAGAAAAGTGTTGAAGAAAATAATTTATCAAGTTAATTGTGATTAAAATAAGATGGGATAGTCCAGTGTTAATAGTCTGGATGCTAAAATTTTTGGAAGGCAAATCTTGATAAAGGCTATTAAGCACAAATTGAGAGAATGTACAGAAAACATGCAACCTTTTCAAAAAATATTTGATTTTTGGATGATCTCTTAAATGAACTCTATCACATTAAAAATATTTTTCTAAACTTAGTCACAGCATGTGTTGCCTGAATTAGATGATTCACAGCCAACAAAGTGGTTTTATCAATGGAAATGAGATTAAAGAAGATGCATTTCCTTCTTTGTTGTTGCACCTTATGGGTCACTGGGCCTCTCCAGCTCATTTGAAGCTGAGAAGTCTTGTATGAGTTGATTTCTGTATTAAATTATGAGCTACTTGAAAGAAAAGATGGTCCTTCATATTTCTATTCTAAATGCTTAAAACTGTATTTTGTAGATGGCAATAAGTGCTTTTTTCCCAGATGCATTCATTAATTCATTCATATGTAAGTATATTTCCCTCCCATTTCTCTACCCATAGAATCATTCTTTTTAACAAAGAATAAGAAAGAAGCAAAAGAGGAATTTCATAAAGTTAAATATGTTTCTGATACCCTCATACATATATTTCACACTTATGGTCCACCATCTTTGCAATGAAAATAGGTTGGGTAAGTGCATTTTCTTAGCTCTTTTCTAGAGAGAGATTATTTGATTATAACAGTTAAATAGCATTCAATTTATTTTTTATTGTTATTAATGCCTGTGTTGTAAAGTAGTAACAGGGCATATTGTTTTCCTGGATCTGCTTGCATCATCTTGCATTAGTTTGTATAAATCTTCTCATGCTTTACTGAATTCTTTATATTCATAATTTCTTAAAGCTGATAATTGTCCATTACCTGTAGTAAAATTTCTTAACCATAGCACTGTTGATGGACATCTACTTTATTTCCAGACCTTTACTTCCACAAAAGTGCTACTTTGAATATTTTCATTAATATAGAACTTTTTGGGGTGTCTTTGACCACTTTGGAAGATATACCTATTGTTAAGACCAAAGGGTATGGCTACTTTGGTCATTTTTTTATTTTTACTTTTTTTAGAAGATAAAAAGTTTAACCTCAGATGATGGGCAGTTGCCGTGTAAATAATAACTCCCTTAGTCACTTTTTAAAAATAAAAATCCAAAATTTATTTCCAGAATAGTTACATAAATAAATAACTCCACTAACAGTGTATTTATACTACTTACCTTTCTATGAGCTCTCTGATATTGGCTAATTCCATCTTTTTTAATTTGATGTGTTTAAAGTAGAACTTCAGAGATACCTATTTGGAAGGTTCTTTCATATTGTTATTAATGGTTTTCAACTTTTTAAAAGAAATGTTTGTTTATTTCTTTTTTGACCATGTATCAACTGGCAAATGATCCTTGGCCTTGTGTTTTCTGTCAATTTCCTTTATAATTTGGATATGAGACCTTTTCCAGATGTGTTTGATACATTTTCTCCATCTCCTTAATAACCCAGCAGCATTGCTACAAAAGTTTCCTCCCCTACTATAACATGATTTAATTACTAGCCAGATGAGATAAGGAAAACATATTTGCATATTAGAGATGATTGGATCTATCTATCTATCTATCTATCTATCTATCTATCTATCTATCTACCCTTATTTTCTGCCTTGGAACCAATATTGTGTATTGATTTTAAGTCAGAATAATGATAAATGATTTAAATGACTTGACCAAGGTAACTGAGGACAGATTTGAAACCAGTTCCTGGCTCTCTCTCCACTGAGTCACCTACCTGCCCTGATGGTTGGGTATACTTAAAAATTTCACTGCTAGATCATTAATATTCCAAGTAGAAGGAAAATGTGAGCATTTTTTTTGTGATTACTAGGTTTGAATGATGCAAGTGAGAAGTCATTTTCACCTAGGGGGATTGGGAAAACCATTGGTGAGCACTGAAACTGTATCATCTCTCTTGATACTCTAAATGAGTTACTTATTTTTCTAAGTAGTATGAAAAATTTAGGAAAAAGTAACAGTTCTTGTGCAAGCTGAATTTTTCACAAAAATAAATGATATTAATATCAGGAACAAATTAAGAATGAAAATAAAAACACAAATATTATATAACCTGCATATGTACTTATGCATTTAGTATTTCTTTTATTATACTGTTATTCCTATTAATAAAGGCTATTTGATAAAGATATAACTGTGCTTTAATTTTAATTTCTACAACTCTATGGCTTTCATGTAAATTAATAGAGTAAACCAAAACTCTTTTTTTAAGTTAAGAATCCCAATTTTTTGGTTAAAATATCATAACCACTGATTGAAGCACAGCTTATTTTTTTTTAGAATTTTAGATAGAAATAATTTAGATATTTAGACAGAAATAATTAGAAAATTATTTCTAAGATTTACCCTAATCATGTCCAATGTGATTTTACCACTTTATTCAGAACGATATCATTGTCCGTCAAACACAATATTTCTGCTATTTTGATTTTGCTTGTACTTTGCATGCCTAGACTGTTCTCTTTTTCTTCTACCACTTCAAAGGTAGCCGCTATCATATCTTGGCTCAAGTTCCACTGTTATCACAATGCCTTATATGAGCATTGAGTCTACAGCAACCCCTCCTAGCATTTCTCAGATAGAGTTTTCATCTTAATATTTAATTGTAGGCAGTTATACATTTAAATATTTCATGGTTACACACACATTTAAACATAGCACAAGGCCTAATTCTTAAACTTTTTGTATTTTCTAGAGTATCTGGCATGGCAACCCTGTAGACATATTATATATTAAAAATAATGCCTGTTGGGGGCAGCTGGGTAGCTCAGTGGATTGAGAACCAGTCCTAGAGACGAGAGGTCGTAGGTTCAAATCTGGCCACTTCCCAGCTGTGTGACCCTGGGCAAGTCACTTGACCCCCATTGCCTAGCCCTTACCACTCTTCTGCCTTGGAGCCAATACATAGTATTGACTCCAAGACGGAAGGTAAGGGTTTTTTAAAAAAAATAATGCCTGTTGAATGAATGAGTGTGTAGAAAACAAAGTGTGAAAAATTAAAATAGGAAACTGACAGTCAAGGCTACCCAGTGAAATGAAACTAGAGGCAGAAGCAAAAAGTGAATCTAAGAAGAAAAATTTTGATTGCTATTTCTGACTGTCTAACAAAAGTATGAGCTCTAGAGACAAGAAGTCCTGGATTCAAGCGTGGCCTTGGACTCCTTCTAGCAGTGTGATCCTGGATAAGTCACTTAACCCCCATTTCCTAGCCCTTAACCACTCTTCTGTCTTGGAACCAATATAGATTATTGATTCCAAGATGGAAGATAAGGGTTATGTAAAAAAAAAGTGATGAACTGATGGCTGTAAATGACAATTTTAAATTTATTACACTAATTTGACTTTGAAAATGAATCATTTTTTGATGGTCTATAAAGAACATCAATTAAATACATGTTACTATGGCTCAATCTCGCTCTTATATTTAAATTAATGGTGAAATCAGTATTCCTAAAGATTTTTTTAGTTGCTTTGAGTGAAATAAATATTCATGCAATCTATAGAATTCTTTATTAAAACATATAAAGACCAAGTCAAAGAATAAAAATCTTACCTGAAATTCATTAGAGGAAGCATCTAGAGTTTTCAGAATAATAAAATTTCAAATTAAAAGGGATTTTAGCATGATGAAACAAAGACAACGGATATGTAATAATCTCTCCAATGGCACTTATCTTAAAAGTTGATATGAGATTATAGTTCTCTCATCTCACATGTTTTTGGTCTTTCCTACACACTTGTAAGAAATAAAGAAATCCGGGCCAACATTCTGAATTGAAGATCCATATTTAATAGAGGCAAATTAGACGAAGGTCTTACCTTCCCAGCCTGTGGCAAAGACCCCAGTTAGATGTGTAACAGTGTGTTTTATACACTTTGACAGCCAATTAACATAAGATATTAAACCAAATGTATAGAATGTGTTACTAAAGTTTAGGAAATATTTGTTAAGAGAGTTAATAAATTCCAAATAAAGATTTAAGATAGTCATCCTTCATTTGCCCTTATCCTTCTGGTGATTTAGCACCAATTAAGACTTCTTGTTTAGACATCAGAAAGGATTGGCAGAGGTCAAGGCCTCTGTGAAATGTTTAATCTCTGGAATATATGGTCCATAGTATGTGACAAGTACAATTTATCATTTCAGTGTGAAAGTAACAATAATAGAAAATATGGGAATGAATCTGAATGGGATTAAATTTTCAGTCATCTCTAATTGATACTATCAATAGTAGACTCACATAAACAGATTTAATTTATTATACTGATTCTGAGAGTAATAAACAAACCAAAAGATGCCTCTCTGGGCCATAAGCTCTGAGAAACCTATCTGTCATGAATCTAAATCCTTCACAAAAGCAAATACTATCTCATCCTTTTAGTAAATTCCTAATTTCTACTCCTAGCAATGATTGTTTCTGTTATTTTTATCTGGAATCAGGATTCAGTCAAGCTGTTCAATTAACATCCCAAAGCTGATAAGAGAAGCTCCTAATTTAATTAGTAGCTATAGTATTTAAATACTCCATATTATGTTTATCTTTTCTACTACTATGGTTGATATTATATAATGATAGTTGATATAATACATAGTAAATTTGCTAATTGGATCTAACCTCTTTCTAAAATCATAGTTATAATGATACCTAAAGGATTATATGTAATTTCTTGTTTTATAATCATTGATACAAAAGTAATGAAAGCAACTTCCTTTTTACCCTGTTTTTACTTCCATTATTTTAAAAAATGTACATAAGACCATAACTTTAAAAGTGGAAAAGATCTTAGACATAATTAAGTTCAATTCTCTCATTTTATAGATGAGAAAACTGAGTACCAAAGAGATTAAATAACTTCTCTGTGGTCATATAGCCATCATCTAAAACAGGACTGAGACCCAGGGCTTCCTTATTCCAACTCTGATACTCCATACTCTCCCCCTTTCTAAGATATGAATTCATCTAAGCTGATATCTTTTGGAATGACTATTAAAATTAGAGGCATTTTCAAATTCCAATTTATTAAAAAAACCCAAAGTGAAAATCCTAAGCTGGTGAAATGTTATGAAGAAAAGTAAAAAGACAAAGTACCAGTTCTATTGTTATTGTTCTAAGTAAGGGAATGCTAGCTATGCTGTTTTATATCATATATGTATGCTAGTAAAATTATTTTTGTGCTGCCAAGACTAATAGACTTCCAAACTGGGCAAACTACATAGTATCTTTTATTACTTTTTCCCCCAGCAATAAGTAACACTGGATAAACTTTTGAATTATATTACTTTCCTAAGTTTGACTTGAAAGGAATACAGCATATTAGAGAGAGAATTTGCCTCAGTCAGGAAGACCTATGTTTATGACACATATCTATGGGTTTCTGTTGGGGCAAGTCACTTAACTTCTTTTCTGAATTTGGCTTTGTTGACCTGTAAACTTTCTTGTCTTTAGACTTTCATTCCATTGTTGTCTCTTGGTTGTTCTTTCATGTCTGATGATTCCTTTTCATTGTCCTTTGCTGGATCCTGTTCTAAGTCATGCCCTTCAACCATAACTGTTGTCCAAGGCTTTGTCCTAGGCTTCATTCTTGTTTCCCACTATATTCTCTCCCTTGGTGATCTTGTCAGCTCTCATAGGTTCAATTATTTTTAGGTATAGATGATTCTCAGATCAGCGTATCTCCAACTTTTCTCCCTAGCTCTACTCTTGTATCCCCAAATGCCTTTTGAACATTTTGAGCTAGATATTCCAGTGGCATCTCAAACTCAACATCTCCAAAATAATCCATGACCTTTTCCTCTGAATGCTCCCTTCTTCCCAAAATTCCTGTGAAGGTTGAGAGTCTCACAGTGTCTCCAGGCATTGAAATTTGAAACCTTTGTATCATCCTTGGCTACTTACTTGCACTCACTCTCACTCTACATATCTAATACTTTGGTAAATAGAATAATTTCTACTTTCACAACATATTTTTGGATACTTTCTCTCTTTCTCTTTCTCTCTCTCTCTGTCTCTCTGTCTCTCTCTCTCTCTCTCTCTCTCTCTCTCTCTCTCTCTCTCTCTCTCTCTCTCCCTCTCCTTCTTTCTCCTCTCTCTTTCTCTTTCTCTTTCTCTTTCTTTCTCCACTCATATAATCACTCTCCTAGTTCCTGTCATCACCTCTCCCCTGGACTATTGCAATTTCCTACCAATTCATCCCCTATCCTTAAATCTTCCCTCACTCTAATCTACCCTCTTTTCAGTTAGCAAAGTGATTTTCTTAAAGTACAAGCCTCAGCATTTTACTCTTCTTACTCAATTAGACTCAAGGGCCTCTGTATTGCCTCTAGAATCAAATATAAATCCCTCTCAAAGGCATTTAAAGCTCTTTATAATGTCCTGTCTTTCTACCTTTCAAGTTGTTTTGCATACAATTTGCCTGCATGCATGCTATGATCAGGTCTATTTGTTGTTCCTTGCACATGAGGATCCATTTCACATCTGCAGACTTTTGCAATAGATACCCCACATGTATGGTAAGCTTTCCCTTCTTACCTCTGCTTCTTAGTTTTCTTGGCTTCCATAAACATTTAGCTCAAGGCTCGTTTTCCAAGGGTGACCTTTCCTGGTCTTTTCTACCCATAGATGCAAATGCTTGCCTTCTGAGATAACGTTTACTTTTTAACATTGAATATATATTGTGTATATTGAAGTTATTTATATGTAATCTCCCTATTAGATAGGAGATCCTTGGAAGGTGGTTTCTGCTCCCCCCCCCCCCATTCCATTGCCCTAGAGTCGTGTTGGTGAAGCATACAGGTGCTGGGGTAGGGGAGGGCTGCTGCATTCCCCCTCTCCACAGTGCCCGAGGACATTTTTTGCATGCTCTGCCCTTCTGTCCAGCTACCCAATGCAAGCACTTCCACCTTCCCCTGTCTGGCGGGATGCAGTCCCAAACACTCAGCTTGAACTTGCACTTTGGGCACAGAATCTTGCAAATATTCGCCAGTGCTGCTCTACAAGTTAGTAGAGTGCCTGGCATAGAGTAAGTTTAAGAAATCCTTGATTTATTAATTAGAACTCTTTCACCCAGACAACTCTAAACAATTATGAATTGCTGAGAAGATACTGTTTTGAATTGGTAGAGGCAATTTCTATCCAGACTAAATGAGGTGGCATATGCCTAGAATCCTTGTTATTGGTGCAGGCTGAAGCTGGTGAATCACTTGAGTTCAGTGCTGCAGGAGGGCATTCACTACATCTGATTCTAATACCGTCAGTTTCCAGGGTCAGAGGGCCACCAAACTGCCTAAGGATGAATAAATTTGCCCTGGTCAGAAACATGGAGCAGGTTACAACTTCTTCATAGATCAGCAGTATAAGCAGAAGGTATGTAGGGTGTACTTTCAGCTCCAGGAAAATAGGGAAAACATTCTGATAAAACAAACAAAAATAACCAGTTGGATTTAGATTTTCGAGTTTGTCTTGGTAGAAAGAAGCTCTTAAAAAGTAGATTTTTTTTTATCTTTGCATCACAATATCCAGCACATTTCCTGGTACAGATAAGTACTTAAATAAATATTATATGGATTGAATTATCCTTTCTAAAACTGGCTTTAGAAATCTTGTCCTCTTTTTGTTTTTCTTAGGACTCTTGGAAAGCTCCTTTTCCATCTCTGCTGCTGCTTGACCTTATCACTCACTGCCAGTACTCAGCTCTTTCCAAAGCTACAAAGACTTTAAATGGGGAGGTGCTATCCACAAAAGAAACTCAAATAGAAGATGAGAGCTGGAGGTTAGGCTCCAAAAATTAAACTTAAAAGCAATGTAATTGGAGTTTTATGCTCATTGGATCAAATTGGGGTGGATACCATTTATATTTGAGAAACTGAAACTCATTTTCATATCCAGAATGTTTGCATAATCTTAGGCCACATTTGCCTGCTTGGCATGGTCAATCTCCTTCCCTGTATCCTAATCATCTCTCTTGCTTCTGTCTTCTTGCTACCTTCTTCTTAATGAAAACCATCTCTTCATTTCTCTTATGCCCCTCTGCTTGGTTCTTGCTTCTCACTATTTAAACCATTATTGCAACTGCTCATTGTCTATGGGAGTGGGGCGGGAAATGGGAGGGAAAGAACATGAATTATGTAACCATGGAAAAATATTCTAAATCAATTAATGAAATAAAAATTTTCAAATAAAAAATGTCATCTCCTTGTGTGTAGGAACTGTTTTGCTTTCTTATATAAACATGTATCCTGTACGAGGAATGTGCTTAATAAAAAATTTTATCAAAAAAAAAAAAAACACCCAAACATTGCTTTGGTTACTGCCTCACCTTCCCCAGACTCAGATGCTTAGCCTCAGTCCCAGGTGTCATCCAGTGGAAAGATGTTGCCTCCAAGTCTTAGTCTTGGATAAATTGTGCCTTTTCCTTCTCAAAGCCCTTATATGTCATATCCACTCAAAAACTTCAATCTTCACTTTAGCATTGACCTCCCACCTTCATTTTCAGAGACATACTGGAAAAGTTGACAGTGAATCAGAGCTATCAGGTTTACCTTTTGTCTTTTCACAGCTGCAGACTCCCAGGCTTCCGAGCAGCTGCATTGCTGAAGAGAGCCGGCTCTCACCCTTAGAAAGGACTGCTCCAGACTTGGCACCTCTCCCATAGGGATTGCATCTGAAACAGCTGCTTAGGAACAATGAAGACCTATCATACACTTTCTTTTCTACCCAGATTAAAAAAAAATTATCTCCAGCTTTCTGGAGAGATTTAGCAGAATTGTGTTTCTGATTGAGAGAGCCTGGGAAGTTTCTGTTTAGATTGTACCTACTCTGACTGCCCTTGGTAGACTCCTTTTCCTTTCCCTTCTTTCTTGGGAGTCTATGTTTCCTTCCTGGTCAGGATCCTGGGGACCAATCCGGAGAAGCAAATCTTACTTATATTTCATCTTGAGGTCCTTCTCCATAAAAATAGCATCCTTTTAGGGGCCTATATTTATATATATGTGGATGAAGAAGAGGTCTGCTGGATTGCTCAGTGGATAGAACATTAGGCCTGGAGTCAGAAGACATGAGTTCAAATTTGATCTCAAATGCTTACTAGGATGTGATCTTGGGCAAGTCATTAACCTCTGTTTGCCTTAATCCAGTAGAGAAGGAAATGGCAAACCGCTTCATTATTTTTGCCAGGAAATCCCAAAGGACAGTATGGTGCATTGGATCATGAAGAGTCTAACTTGACCCAAAGACTTAATAACAGCAATAATGGAGGTAAATGGACTCAAAGGAGGGATATGAGCTGATGCAATTATCACATGTGGTGAGTCACTAATGAGACCACTTTAATCTTTTAATAACATTTACATAGTACTTTAAGATTTGCAAAATACTCTACAGAAATTCTCATTTGATCCTCACAGCAGCCTTGGGAGATATGTATTATTATTATTCCCTGAAACCAAAGCTGAGACTTGCCCAGTTACTTAGCTAATAAGTATCAGAAGCAAAATTTGAATTTGTTTCTTCTACTCTATCACCATGCATACATAAGTAGTCCAAACAGGCATATTTGAAAGTGCTTTACTGAACTTCTGTACATTCTTGGTAGTATAGTTTTATGATACTCACAAACATCATCCTAAAAAGTATATTGGAAAACAAAAATGGAATATTAATTATAACAAATTATAACTGTAGGGGACAGCTAGATGGCTCGATGGATAGAAAGCCAGGCCTAAAGAAAGGATGTCCTGGGTTCAAATCTAGCCCCAGACACTTCCTAGATT
This sequence comes from Monodelphis domestica, assembly GCF_027887165.1. Taxonomy (NCBI): domain Eukaryota; kingdom Metazoa; phylum Chordata; class Mammalia; order Didelphimorphia; family Didelphidae; genus Monodelphis; species Monodelphis domestica. The sequence goes on from NC_077228.1 coordinate 328,153,582, forward strand.
TGTGACCCTGGGAAAGTCACTTAACCCCATCCCTCAGTGATCTTTGTTCTTCTGCCTTGGAACAAACATGCATGATTAATTCTAAGCTGGAAGGAAAGAGCTGAAAAAAATTAACTATAGGCACATAGCAAAAAGCATAGAACTGTTAAGATTAAAATTTAGGGGAAACTGAGGCAAAATAGAAATTAGTTTCTCTGCAAAGAGTATTATATTTTTAAAGGTTTATTAAAGATTAAGAACTTAAGAATATACAAGTAAGAAAAGCATGTGTGAAGGAGGGCCGAGATGCCCATTCAACTTCACCTACATCATGAAAGACCTGTCTGCTTGCAAGCCGAAACAGGAAGGAGACTCAGTAGGCTTTTTTTTTTTTTAAAACCCTTACCTTCCATCTTGGAGTCAATACTGTGTATTAGCTCCAAGGCAGAAGAGTGGTAAGGGCTAGGCAGTGGGGGTCAAGTGACTTGCCCAGGGTCACACAGCTGGGAAGTGTTCAGTAGGCTTTTACAACCAGTTAAATAGAACTTTTGATCCCACCCGGGTGAGGATCTCAGTGAGATTACAAAGCATTCTGGGAGCCAGAACAAAGACTTCTGGGGTTTAGAGGCCGGAGTTCAAGTCTCCATTTTTACAGAACAACTATTATGTATGATCTCTGAGTTGGTCTTTTTTAGCTAGGCCCAAATAAAAAGCATCAGTAGTGCTCCCTTTTAATTTCTAGTTAGAAGACAGACTTCATCTCTTCCTATCCTACTCTGTTTGTCTATAAAATGCCAATAAATGGGAGTTATTTGGTCTGGTACTTAAACCTAAAACTGGGACCATTTTATGTTGGTCCTAGTTTCACTAATCCTCCATGTCGAGAACAGTATTATTTTTCTATTTATTATACCGACTGTAAGCTCTGCAATTTATGCCAATTAAACTTAGAGAAATTGGATTTGACTCAATTTATTTCATCTTGTATAGCAATACTTTCCTATCGCAATCAACTTATGAAAGAGAAAAAAAGGAAAAAAGGGAACTCAGTATTTTTATTCCTTCAAATTTATCATGAAATCTAATTTGAATAACAGCTTTCTCAATAATAACATTACATACTGCTTCTACCTGATATTAGGCAAAAAACTCAGAAAATTTACTCTGACATCTTTGGAAGTTGTCATGGCAATGATTGTGATTTCACAGATTCTGCATCGTATTTCTACAGTAGGAGGATGTGACTGTCATGTGAACAAATCTGCGTTTAAAGACAAACAGAGTTAACATCAGGTTGATTTGTAAAGTTCATAGGAAAAATATTAAAATGCAAAAATTACTACTATATCAGAACAAGAAAATATTAACACCAAGCTTGACATAACTGAACTGTGGTTTCAATAATATTTGTTTACATTATGATGTTGCCTTGTAGTTACGAAGCTCCTGATGTATATTAACCTCATTTGGTATTCTCAGTAACTATATGAGGGCAATAATGCAAGTAGTAGGAGGTACATAGCCTAGAGGAAAGAGCATTTGAGAAAAAGCTGGGTTTAATGGGGCACATCTGTAATCCCTGTTACCAAGGAATATGAGGCTGGTGAATCTCTTGAACTCAGGAGTACAGAGTTGCAGTGGGCTAATATGATGATAAAATTAAAACTACATAAACCATAAGATGACTACTTTCATGATTTAGTTAGAAATAGTTCCAAAGAGTTGCATTCTTAATAGTTAGTCATAATAAAATCTAATACTTAGATTTTCTCAGAATCAATAAGAAGCTAATCATTTAGATAGTGGGCTCACAATCTATTAGAAATTAACCACTTGGATATAAGAAAGTAGAAATTGGAATATATACATTAGACATCGCTATTAAATTTAGGAATCTTAAGCCAGAAAACCCCTCTTCTAATGACTGGAAACTCCCCTTTCACCTTGCTGTCATCACAAGCAGAGAATCAGAATTTCTTGCCTTGTTCTCTTAGTCCTCTTTTCTAGAAGCCTGTCAAGTCTAACTTTTAAAATCACATGACAGCGTGATAGACACAGACTCTAGTCCAATCCAATATTAGAATTGGTATAAGTGCCACCTTAGACTTTCCACATTGGACCATATTAAGCCAAAAAGTAAAAAGTCATAAATCACTAATTTGCCTATCTTTGCAATACAGAATGAATACTCTTTGTTCATTCAGACTCTTGTTCTTTTGTCAGTCCTGTCCCCTCCCAGTCCTGTTCCTTATTTTATATTAAAAAAATTGTACTGCCTTTGGACTTGGGGTCTCTCTGAACAACGGAGTTTGTCACATGACCACTAACTTTGTATGATTGCATGTTTCGTAAGAAAGTAAAAAATCTCAGAAGTTTTGAAATCTCAGACTTTTTTTTTAAACATTGATTTAATGTCAAAAATAAATTCATCATAAACATGGCAAACCTTTGGGAGTGGGAGATCCCTTGGTGCCCTCTAGAGCAGGGAACCAGCTCATATTGGAAACAAGGCAGGTCAATGCTCTCTTGCTGTAAAAGTGGGTTCAAGCCCAAGGTGATTAGCACTCACTATTCTAGCCTCGGCTTTCTGGACCACACTGAGAACCATTGAGTTAGAAGACCTGTAGAGTCCCAAGTTCCAGATCTGTTGATTCTATTATTTCCTTATAGATGAAGCCCCTATGAACAGAGATGGGATGGTTTTGCAGCTAATGAGCAGAGCTGGTGCTTGTACCACAGAACTTTCTGAGTCTGTTCCTACTGCTCTTTCCTTTTTAGCATACTTTCTGTTCACTATGGAGTTAAAGGAAAATTCTGGGATTTTGTCAGAGATAGTTTCTTGCACCAATGTAGGCTGCATCTTATTTTTGACTTGGTAACAACAAAAGTGATAGATAGATTTTATATAGTGCTTCGGTGCTTGCAAATACATTTACAAATATTTTTTCTTGCAACCATCTTGGGAGATAGGTGCTCTTATTAGTGTCTTGATTGAGAACAGACATGAACTCAGGTCTTTCTGATTCTATACACAGCTTTCTACCTCACTGCACCACCTAGATAAGTTCTAGGGAAATGCTTGAAGCTCACAAAGGTTAAATATTTTGATTAAGGACACACATATCAGAGGCCAGCTTTGGATTCAGACCTTTACTTCAGGCTGGCAATTGATCCTCTATGCTATACTGTTTTGCTTTGATTTTAAGGCAACATAAATGTGACAATCCGTATCCTAATACAAGATTCTGACACAATGCAAATAGAAGTAGTAGAATGGTTCCTTAAGTATTGCACTGGCTGGTACAACATTTGAGGAAAATCTTCAACAATAAATTGTCACACAGAACCAATTTGAAAGGACATTGTCAGTGCTTAAATTTACTTCCTTATTAATGAAATAAATATATTTTCTTATACAACATTTTTGAGACTTTTGACTAAATAGAATTATTTTTTATGTGATCGCTAATGCATTATTGCACCAAGGGAGATGGTTTCCAATGAGTAGGGTAATTGAGTTTTTAATATAGGTTTGTGTGTGTATCTGAGAAAAGTAATTATTTCATAATGATACTTGAGAAGTTAAATCCTGCTTACATTTTTGTGGTCAAAGTTAAAAAAATAAAAAGAATGGCAGATAGTATTGAGAAATACAAGAAGCTAATCCTAAAAAATTCTTACATTCCTCTTTTAAATCATTGCAGATTGTTATCTTTTTGGGTGTGATTGAAAATAAACTAGAGTTTGAATCACAAGAAATTATAAGATTGAAGTGAAGCATTAGTGAACATTTGAGGTTTTAACCAGATATCCAACTAGCCTTTTAAATCACTCATTTGTACCTCACCATTCCACCAGAGTCTGTAGGACATGTCTTTTTCCAGAGTGTGATTTTTACAGGAGGTTGTACTTTCAGCATTTCCCCAGGGCTCAGGCTCCACTAACCTTTACAAGACATTGCTGAACATATCAGGCACTATCAAGGTAAAGGCAGTTTCAGAAAGTAAATTGTATTTCACTGTCAATTACAATGATGGCAATTCTCCTGAAATGTCTAGGAATCATTTCCTGGAAGGGTCTTTCCTTCTAGATGTGCCATTTTTTTTTTGTCATGTACAATAAGGATAGAGACAAGATGCAAAATATGACTTGGAAATCTAGATTTTATTGTCATATTATAAACAATAGACTGCAATAATTGAATATAAAACCTTCAAGAAACTTGGGGGTTTAGTTGCTTGTAGGGGTATACCAAGGGTGAGGTAATTAGGGTAGTCCATCCCAGGGGTGGGCAATAAGAGAGTATACTTGGGAAAGCACCCCAGTATGGTGTGAGTTCCTTGAGGAAGCAGGGATGCCTTTTGCCTCTTTTAGAATCCTCAGCAGAGTGCTTGACATAGGAGGCACTTAATAAGCTGATTGATGGATAGAGTGAGGAAAGTGATGCTAGGATGCTTCCCAGGATGCAGTGACAGAAACAGAAGGAGTTAATCAGATCAGGGCACAGAAAAAAAATTCAATATTTTCCCCTGTCCAGTAATAGGGCTGGACTCCAAAATCAGCTCCATAAATTTCTGGGATATGATAATAGGCAGCTCTCCCCAGCTTAAGAACTTCTTTCTTGGGGGGAAACACCCCTGGGACATGACATTAATGTGATTAAAAAGTACTGGATTCATTGCTTCTTCTATTTTTTTTAAGAGCAGCTAAATGGATAGAGTGCCAGGGTGGAAGTCAAGAAGATAAGACTTCCTGAATTCAGATCTAGTCTCAGACCCTTAACTAGGGGTCTCTTAACCCTTCTTGCCTCAGTTTCTTTTCTATAAAATGAACTGGAAAAGGATAAGGCAAACTTTTCCAGTATCCTTGCTAAGAAAACCACAAACAGGATCATAAAGAGTCAGAGATGACTCAACAACAACAGCAGCAAATCCATTTCTTATAGTATGATTATGTGTTTGAAGTATAATAAAAGAAAAATGTTGCTGGTTTTTAGTTTCTTTGTTTCATTTTTGATTATTACTGAAAGAAATTCTACTTATAGAAGAGAGGGATATTAAAAAATGCTCCACCCCCTTCCAAGTGTGAAATGTTAGGTATACTGCTGTGTGTTTATTGATTGAGAGTGAATATAAGTCTGAGGAGTAAAACAGTTCTGTAAATTAATCATTACATGAAGATATTAGAAGTTTTTTTTGAGGGGGACTAGGGAGTATTATTTTACTGCTACAGGTAATTTTGAAGTGAGGAAACTCTCTTAGCCAAAGAAGATTATTGCTTCTTCTGCAACTTCAGACCTTAGAGAATTAGGGAGTAGCATGGGGCACTGAAAAGATATGTGACATCCCAGTGTCACAGAGCTCGAAATGTGTGTTCTTATGTGTGTGAGTGTGTGTGTGTGTGCATGTGTATGTGTGTGTGTAACTTGAACCTAGGTCTTCTAGACTCCAAAACCAGTTCTCTATCCACTAAATGATGTTTTCTCTCTCCAAGAAGCATTATCATTGGGAATCTGAATTTTGGGTACTTTTGAAAATGTAATTGGGGGAGGTGGGGCAGTAGTCAAGAAGAGATTGGAAATGGGTATTCCCGAATCCTCATAAAAATATAAAATGGGTCTTTTTAAACATTTTATGTTTTTTTTTTATGTTTTTGACACCACTTGTTCAACCAGAAGCTGATTTGAAAACCTCTACTCAATTTTGAATTGACTTATGAATCAGTCATCAGAAAAGCTATTATGGCCTCCCTAAATTTCTATTTACTAAGTGCAACATCTTTAATTCCTTCAACCAATGTTCAAATGGCATGCGTTTTACTGTTCTTCACCACCCAGGTCATCTCATTGGACAGTTTCCAGTTTCTTCATGTCTTTTTGATATGGGGTTTTGTTTGGACCTGCTGCAATCTCCCACTAAATATGTAGATTTAGAAGAAGGAAGTTGTCCCCAAAATGGTGGGCATGATATGAATTTAAGTGAGAGCAAGAAAACAAGACATAGGAGGGAAAATTAGGGAAGGTAGACTAACCCCAAATCACATGGATCTTCTTTGCCCTCTGGTGGTTCCCAGAGCAACCTCTGGACCAACATAGCATCTAGAATTTGGGAAGAAAAGCATCTTTAGGAGAAACTATCATTTGAAATACAAACTCCATGAGAGAGTTGACATTTGCCTTATTTGAATCTTTAATTATCAATGATTACCAGGATCAAAGGGATATATAGGTTGGAAACTAAGAAGCATAGGTCATTGTAATTCTGGGCATTTCTTGGATGTAGGTACTCCAAAGAATTCAAATTCTAAAAACTTACTGAAATATTTATCTTGCTTCAATGACCATTTATGGTATGGGGGCAGGTAGCAAGTAACTCACATAAATAGAACTTTAGTCTCAAAATATATTACATATCTGTATAGATTCACCTTGAAAATCATGCATTTAATTATTATAGGTAACCACTTTACAAATTAAATATGTATATAGCTTTTACATTTATGAATATTATCAAATTATGCTTACATTATTTTTATCATTTTCAGTTAAAATATTATAATCAATTCTATTCTGAGAGCAAATGAAAGCTAAATTGCAGATGTCTTCAGTGGAAAAGAAACTTCATTTGGAAAAGAGGTGGTAATTGAAATAATTGAACCTCACATTGTAGATGAATTTGTCTCTTGCCTCTTTCTTTTAACAGTCATGACAGGTTGTAGAATTAATTCCTTTTCTATTATATTGTTACATTCGATCACCTTAAGCATTTTAGATAGGAAAAAAACACACTGAGGTGTGGGAGGAAGGGGTTGGTGGTTTCCTTTAAAAAGACTAGATTAACTATATTGGGCGGGCTTTCTAGAGAGGCAGTCTGTGTGGTAAAAAAATGATGCTGGATTTGATATCTAAGGCCTATGTTTGAATATTTCTTCAAATATTGACTGACTTAGATTCAACTCCAAGATCTACCACATAATTGTGCAGCCTTGGTCAAATAATTTCTACTTTTTTGAGAGTTATTTTCACCAATAAAATAGGAATAACATTCCCTTTATTCTATCCCTCACAAAGTCATGAGGATCAAATTAGATCAAGCATGTGAAGTGCTTTATAAAATTTATAATATTCATAACAGTATATAAATGTTCATTCAACAAGAATCTATTTAGTGCTTACTCTGTTGGAAACTACTAGATACTGAGATTACAAAGACAAGAATAAATAGTATTTGCCTTTCAAGAAGCTTACTTCAGATGTTTTTCATAGTTGTAAATTATTGTATTCTTTGCATCTTTTTGTCAGGGGTGTCTAGATAATATCTAAGAGAAGTCACTATTTTACTACTGTTCTTTAAAATTTAATGGTCTGCAGACCATTACACAAGGGGATAAAATAATTGTTTTAAAAAATTGAATAATAGAATTCGGAGGTAAGTTCATTGAAAGCATATAAAGAATAACTACATTTACTAAGTTAGAGGTTATGTAACCGATACTATTTCCCCATGATTCTGATTTATTCTGTTTTCCTCATATTTTGGTTATGAATATTTGATAATGCCTAGGGAAAATTTTTCTTCTCATAATTTTATATGTCACTGTTATATCTGGGTGGTCATTGGCATCAGTTCTGTCTGTGATAATGTCTAGTTCCAGTCCAGTTTATTTCTTATATTATAAAGGATATGCTGAGGTCTGTATAATAGAGAGATGTCATCTTTCACTTTATGAAAGAAAACAAGTTTCTAATATAGAACTCTAGTCACCAGGTGGTATTTTTTTAGGTGCTAAATTTTTGCCACCTGCCATGACTTGTTGCACAGTTTCTATTTCCTTGCATAATTTGCATTAGTCAGTCATACTGGGCTCCTTAAGGATAATCCATCTGCAAATTCTGTTATTGATTACCCAGACCCAAATGACCATCATAAGCCCTCTACTTTACAAATTAATTTGTGGAATTTATGTGAATGATTTAACACTATTTGTTAGATGTCTCTGTGCTGACATATTGTTGGTTGAGTTCATATAGAAGTTGCCCATGCTGTTTTCTTCTAGTCTTGATCTTAGTTGTTTCATAGACTATCAAGAAGTAAACCAACCACTTTTATTTATATGCAACAAAATTAATGATTGATATTGTTATATATAATTGTTACTCACTAAAGGGATATTTTTATGTTTTAATTCCAATTCTGTAAGTTTTTCTTTCACCTGTTTGTTATGTGATCTGATCCTTTCCCTCTCTTTGGACTATGAATTCCTAATTTAATTTTAGTTGGATTTCTCTATCTCTCTCTCTCTCTCTCTCTCTCTCTCTCTCTCTCTCTCTCTGTCTCTCTCTCTCTCTGTCTCTCTCTCATTGGGATACTTAAAGTTCCAAAAAATATGGTAAAACTAGTATTAATGCTTTGGACATATTCTTCCCTTTGATCCTTGACTTCAGGATGCCAATAAATATTTTGATGTATACCATCATAGCATTCTCTTTGATAGCCTAATTTTTAATATGACTTTTCTGGAAAATACCTAGGTCTTAGTATCATTTTCATACTATAATTCAATTTGAACTCTAGATTGGCTTTGAAACTGTTATCTTTCCTTAGTGTACATTAAGAATATTATATGGTGATATAGTTGGGAAAATATTCCATAAAATGGAGAATCTATTTAATGTGTTTTTCGGTGGAGACATACAATTTGTTATTACCCAAATGAATAACCAAATATTTTTATATAATTCCTTCTTTAATTTGGAAATCATACTTAATTTTTATTCAAGTGTACCTAAGATAATGTATATAGAACCCTAAATATTTTTAATTGTTTCTTTCAAAGAAAATACATTTTATATCACTTGGTCTCAATATCATGACAATGGCATGTTTTAAATAAAGAGCAGTTATTCATGTGGATATAAAATACTCTAGTTTTCTCATTATCCTTGGCTTGATTTCAAATACAGGGCATCCCAAAAAGTCTTTGTGCTCCTTTAAGCTTAAAGGGCACAAAGACTTTTGGGACACCTTGTCTATGACATATATGAATAAGTTATGAATATAGAATTGCATCAAAGACACTGAAATAATTAACAAAGGTGATAAGTAATGACTCTTTAGGTAACTTGTTGAATAATTACTAAATTGTAAAGAGTTTCTTCTTAACTCCTTGTACATTTTTGTATATTCTTTTTATTCTTCAGATAATGTATTGTTTCCCTGTAAATGTTTATAGATTTTTTGGAATGGTTTAAACTGTGAATGATCTGTATAAAGCATATAAATATGTAAATAACTTATATTTGGAGAGATTGTCTGGTATACTTATTTTTTGGTAATAGATATGTGATGACTTCTTTTAATAAGGAAGGAAAAAATATGCATCTGAAAGGAAGATGGTTAAAGTATTTTGCTAATAATTTGTTCATTGCTGTGAAGGATTTGAGTCAGTACTCATGGATCTTATCTGAAACCACTGTTTATCTGTCACATTCCTCAACATATCTGTCACTTGTTATAATATTATTCAGGAAACTTTGTCTCATAGATGAAGAGACACTTTTCTTTCTCCTTTGAGAGTGTTTGCTCTCTAGAATTTCTTCATGCCTCAAGTGTCTAAGAAGGGCTTTTTTAAAACAATGATAATACCAACAAGAACAACAGCAATTTGTATTTATATAATGCCTGAAGGTTTGCAGAGAGCTTTATCTAATCTTATCTAGTTTATCCTCACAAAACTCTGTGATATAGGTGCTGTTATTATCCCTATTTTGTAGATGGGGAAACTGAAGCAAGAAGGAGTTAAGTGACATTTTCATGGTCACACAAGAAACAAATATTTTAGGCAATATTTGAAATTACATCCTCCTAATTACAGATCCAGTGTTCCATCCAATGAACCATTTAGATGGTTCTATCTTTATCTTTCTTTATATCAAAAACCCCTTTGGCAGTCTGGCAAAACTGATGAATTCCTGCTCAGAAATACACAAAATAACATGCATAGAATTAAAAAGGAAAGCAATAATTTTGAAGTAGTTATTAAATATAAAAAAGTAACCCAACCTCACAGATCCCAGTTTAGGTAATTTTGTTCTGTACTAATGTTTTTGATTTCTATTAATTTGTATATTTTCTTCTTTGTGTTGTTTTGACTACTCTCATCTTAATGACATAGATTTTACATTCAATTGTTGATCAAGGGCTTTAAAGAGCCCTGAAGTAGTTTTATTTTTTGGATTTCATTCAATGTTTCTTTTGTTGTCTTTAAATGAGTGGTATGGCATTCAAGAGGGCAGCTATATGACTCAGTGGATAAAACACTGGGCCTGGGAAGATATTAGTTAGAGTATAGTGGTCTCAGACACTAGCTGTGTTACCCTGGGAAAGTCACAATCTGTTTGCCTTAATCCAATGAAGAAGGAAATGGCAAACCACTCCAGTACTTTTGCCAAAAAATCCCTTAGACATGTTTGTCATGCTATGGTCCCTATGGCTATGAAGAATCTCACTTGACCTAACAACGTGGTATTCAAACTTCTATTGTATGTAGTGGCTAGATGATGATGTAATATTCTGATGCATTTCTGCAGGTATTTGGTATTCCCACAGGTATTCCCTAAATTGATGTTTAATGTTTATCTTTAAAGCCATATTCCTTGATAGCTCTACCTTCCCTCCTATATCCTTAGTTACAGCTATGGTAACATTTGAAATCTGTTTACATTTTTGTTCAACTATTGTGGGAGAATGAATTAATTCATGATAGTTATAATAAATGATATCTTTTTATTTTTAATTACTTTTATTAATTTTTTCATTATGTATTATGTAATATATAATAAAACATATAATACATAATTATAATTAATTAACTAAAATGAAATTTTAAATAATTAATCCATTAAAGTTCCTAGTTACTCCCTTTCTCTCTCCTTTCCCTATACTACAAAAGGCATCACTTAACTAAAATACATGTATATATTAAGCTATGTCTGGCTTTTTTTTTCTATTTTTTAGTTCTTTCTCTGAAAGTGGACATACACAAGTCATTTTCAAACAATATGTCAGTTGCTCTATATAATTTTTTCTTGGTTCTGTTAATTTCACTCTTCATAATTTCATATGGGGCTTTCCATGTTATTTTTAAAATGAACCTGCTCATCATTTCTTATGGTACCATAGTATTCCATCACAATCATATACACAACTTTTTTAGTCATTCCCCAATTTATGGGCATCCTCTCAATATCCAATTCTTTGCAACCATAAAGACAACTGCTATAAATATTTCAGAATATATAGATTCTTTTCCTTTTTTCCATGAATCTCTTAGGAAACAAACCTAATAGTGATATTGCTGTGACAAAGGACATATACAGTTTTACAATTTTGGGGGCATAATTCCTGATTTTTCTCCAAAATGGTGGCATCAGTTACCAGTTCTACCACCAGGATATTAGTGTCTTCATTTTTCCATATCCCCTCCAACATTTGTCATTTTCCCCTTCTATTTTTTTAGCTAAGCTAATAGAGGTGAAATGATATGCCAAAGGCGTTTTGATTTAAATGCTATCTCTTAAAATAGTTTGTGCTTTGATATGGTTAGATTTTTGCCATTAAGTGCCCAAAAAAGACTATCAAAAATCTGAGAGTGCATGCTCATTTTCCAAATTACTTGAGACATAAGCATTATTCTTGTTACTTCTTTGTATGACGTCTAGACCTCATATTAAGGGCAGAGTTTCAAAAGTTTCAGCTTTTTAGCTTTTGTCTCTTCAGTTTTAAGCAACACCTTGGTATTTACTCTTATTTCATATCATCTCAGATTATCAATAACAGTCTTTCTTAACCATTGCCCTGAATATATCTATAATAAATTATTGTATAATTTGGAGCTGAGAATATTGTCAAAAATCACTATGAAATGCTTGCAACTAAACTGTAAGATCTGTTTCCAATTTTGTAATGGCTCACTTTAAGAGCATTCATGTGTTCATGAGCACTCAGATTTTCCACAGTTAGAAGTCAGTACCATCTGTACAAGAGCATTTTATCAGGTGAAGTATAAGAATTTCTGATTTATTTTGGTATATCCTGCTTCTTGTGACTCTAGAACCTGAAAGAGAAACGTGCAGTCCATTAGTTCCCATGTTCAGCCTCATTACAATGGTAGCTCTTACTTGTAGCCCCATTTTGTTGTATTTATTCCTTTGATTCTTATGAGCAGTTATATCACAGTCAGTAGTTATAATCAAATCAATGCTATCCCCAGAACCAAATCCACCAGCATTTCAGTATGCCTGCCAGACTTTCCCCAATACTGTAATGATATTAACAGATGGGAAGACCCTGTTGGATGTTAACCAGGCTGTCAATCTTTGAGGTTGTCATTTCTGCTTTTCCTAGGGACATGGATAATGGGTTAGGTTTTTAGGAGGAGTTGTTGTTATTGTTGTTTTCATCATCATTATGGCTATTATGATACATTGGTAGGTAGAAAATGAATATGACACAGATGGCAAAGACAGGTGTGAACAAAATGCAACATAACCAGGAATGTGGAAAAGAGGGACAATATATATTATCCAGGAAATATGTGATAGGAAAAGTAGATAGACTTTTCAGATGTCAAAGATGAGAGTTAACAGGTAGCCAGGCTCAGTATTCCAGTGGTATCCCTGTGATATTCAGAGAAACCAAGGAAGACCTTTGGATAAGAGTTCCACAGGGAGAGAAGGCTAAGTAAGTTTTAATCTTTATTTAAGAACACAATTCCATCTGAGCATAAGCTACTTTTTCAGATTGATTCTTTGATTTCATTGGTGTAGGGAGCTCTTGGGATTGTATTAAGTATATTGTATGTCATCTTTTCTAATCTCTCTCTTTTCAGAGTAAACTAAAGTTTAAAATATCATCATAACTTTTATAACAGTTAATCCAAAGACTTTTTCTTCAGCATTCATTTTTCCTGATCTCTCTGAATTTCAATATCAAGGGCCTCCCTTAGATTGCCATCTACCTCTCTGATCACTCCTCTATCTCCTTTGTAGGATTATTATTAATTCCTATGTAATACGTGTGAGTATATATCATGAAGCCCTTTTCTATTTACATTCTCTCTTGATGATCTTATCAATTTCCATGCATTTAATTGTTATCTTTAAGCAAATGCCTCTTACATCTACCAACTCTCATTTTTTCCTGATTTCAGACCAACTTCATCAATTGCCTACTGGATGTCTCAGTCTGTATATCCCATGGGCATCTTCATTTTGAAATGTCTCTAACATTGTTTTTCTCCCTAAACCAGTTCCTTTTCTTAATTTCCCCATTTCTGTTGAAAGTACCACCATCTTCCCAGACACCCACATTTGAAACCTTGAACTCATTTTTGATTCTTCCTCTTTTATTATTCACATGCTGATAATTGCCAGGTATTGTGCTTTCACAAGATATGTCACATCCCTCCCTTTCTCTCTGTATGGAAACTATCCTGGTTCCTTCTGTAATCACTTCCCACCTGGACAATTGTGAATAGCATCCTAATTTGACTCCTTCCTTCTCCACTCCGTAATTCATTCAACATAGAGCTATCAAAAGTATATTCCTTTAGAAAAATCAGTTTCCTCCTTGTGCTCATGAAGCTTTAGTGGCTCTCTATTACTTCTAAGATGAATTATAAAGATCTTTGACATTTAGTGCTCTTCATATTCTATCTCTAACCAATATTTCTGAACTGATTCCATGCAATTCTCCCATGTGTGGTATATACTAGTCAAATTGACATGACTGATGTCCACTATGCATGCCTTTCCATCTCCTAACTCTTTCTCTTTGCACAGGCTATGCCCCATACTTGGAATGCATTTCCCATTCAACTCTGTCTCAGTTAAGCTGTCACCTTCTATCAGAAACTTTGCCTGATTTTACCAGTTAATGTTTTGGACAGCTAGGTGGCACAATGGATAAAGTGCTAGACCTGAATTTAGGAAGACTCACATTTCTGAGTTCAAATGTAGCCCCAGACACTTACTAGTTGTGTGACCCTGGGTAAATCACCTAGTCTTGTTTTCCTTGGTTTTCTAATCTATAAAATGAGCTGGAGAAGGAACTGGTAAACCATTCCAGTATATTTTCCAGGAAAACTCTGAAAGGGGCTATGAAGTGTCAGTCATTATTGAAAATCACAGAACAAGTATTTGACCTTCAAATTATTTAATTGTTTTTTTTTTAAATTTCATTCCTGGTATGTGTTGTTTTCTTTCAGTAGTATTTATGTTCTATTGGGGCAGGGAGTATTTTGTTACTGTCATTATTTCCCTAAAGATTGGCATAGAGCATATGCTTAATAAATTGAATTCAATAGAATTAAAAGAATAAACAGATTTATAACAAAAAAAGCAAAATAAAATAGCCTTGTGAGTGAGCTTAAAAGAAATAATTATACCAACTACTGTGCATCCTTTCATCCCTTAAGCAGTAATGGGATGAGAGAGGAAGGGGATCCCACTGCACACATGTACTTTTGAGTTTATTGTGTTTTTTTCCAGTGCTGTTTTATCCAGCTGGCATTTTTTCTTCAGTTCCCAGCAGGCAGTATTGAACTATCCTCTTTTTATATGCATGGCCCAGTCAGTTTTTGGTAGGATGCTTGTCATACTTTCCCACAGTTCTCTGCTGGCTTGTTTCTCAGTCTAGTCTTACCCCAAGCAGCCTGGGAACATTTTACATTTTTTTTTAACTTTACCAAAATTATTTCAAGTCACTGATTTGAATAGTAGGGCCCTTTTGAGCAGCCTTTTGTAAAAATGATTTCTTCACTCAGAGACTTGCCCTGTGCAAACATCTTAAATCAGAGAATTCAGGAATTCAGGTTGCATGTGGTGGAACTGAGCTCTCACACCAAGAGCTGTCAGTGTCAGGCATACTTTGTCTATTTCCTATTCTACCTTTCTTGTCTCTGTAATAATGCAAAAGACCTGCCGCCTCAAACAACTTGACTGGGTTAGAAAAGCATATCCTCAAACAGCTAGAGCACAGACATTCAGGATGAATATAAACTAAGTCTCCTGGGGAAGTGGAGTCTGTAACCTGGTTCAAGCCTTAGTGTAAATTGAGGAAATGATATACAGTGAGAGAAAGGGAGAGACAGAGAGAATCATTGATTTCATGGGGTAGCTAATATTCAGGCAAATAGATTTTCAGTGAAGCCAAAAACTATGTTAAGGGAAAGGAAGGAAAACTAACTTTCAAAACGGAGGAATACTTCATAGGAGGGAATGCAATAAACTAAAAAAAAATTCCCCAGTATTTTAAATTAGATTGCTGTGAGTCTGAATATTAGTAATTCTATCATATCACTTTTGGTTAAGTGACAGAGGAAAACAATGAGATGGAGGGAGATTTGAAATCTTATCAATAAACCTTTTTCAACTATTAAATTATTTTCTCTCTTGGATCGTAGCAATTTTCTTCTTTAGTTGGTCATCTTCCATTTTTGCAAGAACACAGAAGCCATAGGTTATAATAGAAGCCCAAACAAGAAAACTTTTTTTATTAGCCAGCAAACATTTTTCTCCAATAAAAACTATGAAAGATTTCAAGGCAAAGTTTTAGTGACAATAAAGCTAATGGAAAAACCAGTACCATTAGTTGAAAGGGATAAAGGAAGTCTGTGAGATGTGGTTTCAAATTTTCTCAAGGTTAATCCCACCTCCATATCACTTGATTTAGTCTCAGTTTTTTTTTCTTTTAGACATTAAATGGGAAATTAATACCTCTAGACCAAGGTGCTTTAGACTTTACTAGCTAAAGAGAAACCCAAACTTTTTATTGCCATACTTTGGCTTGGGGCTATTTTGCTAGGTATTAGAGACTTTGATAGACCTGGCATCCTAAAAAATTAAATTTCACAAACATTTATTTGGTGCATACTGTGTGCAAGGCACTGTGCTAGGCTATAAAATACCATTATATTCTCTTGAGTGAATATCATATTTACTAATAGGGGCCTCAATAGTATAGAAACCCTTGTTTAGCTCTATGGAATAGAATAAGTATTATATTAGAAATATTGTATTGATGACTAGCTCATAAGAAAGAAGCCTCCAGTCTATCTTTCCAATCTCATTGGCCATTACTCTCTCTCCCTAAATGCTGACCTCTCTCTGTTCCTCATGCATATCTCTGTGCCTTTTCTGTGTGGTAGGACTCTCCAGAACTTGTATTCCCTGGAATAATGAACTGAAGTCAACCATGAGAGACCAAAGGTTATTTTGGAAATCACTTAAAGATGTATTTCTACCTCCAAATCTCCTACTTTACGCACTGAATAATTTCTCTGTGAATCAATTTTTCCATAACCAATCAATAGGCATTCATTGATCTCTTCTCATATATTACATTCTAATTGGGAAAAACAACAATATTACACACACACACACACACACACGCATATATATATATATATATATATATATATATAAATATATACACACATATAAGAATATAACACATATATACATAAATAGGTACAAAATCAATTATAGTAAGTATATACATACTTGGAGTCAATAGTTTATGTATATACCAGGATGGAGACCATCTTAAAATAATAGATTTGAGATTACCAAGCAGAAAAGAGTTCAAGAGACTTCCTTTTTCAGGAGCTAAGATGGCTGAGTAAGGAATGCTCTGAGCTTGCCCAAACCTACCTCCAAAAAAACCCCACACAAAATCACCTCAAACTCAATTCTGGAGAGGCAAAATCAACAAATGAGAGGATGAATCCATGTTTCATCACAAAACATGTGGAAGAGCCTCAGGAGGGACCTTTTTCTCTGGGGTTAGAGGGAAGAGCATCATAGCCCACTCTGCACACATGGGGGAACCAGTGGTAAGGGGAACAGAATCCAACTCAATGCAGAAGCTTTTGGGAGAACAGAAGCCAGCCCTCAGCACAGGGTGGCACAATGCACCTAGGGAGCTGGTCAGGATGGGGATGAGCAGAACCCTACTTGATTTGGTACACTACACTAAGGGGTGGGTGAGGAGCCAGCAATGCAGAGAGGGGAACCTAGTAATGGGCAGAGCAGAATCTGGCCCAGTCTGGCATGCTGAAGGAGGGTGAGGAGGTGGCAGGAGGAGAACAACCCAGGCTGATCTGGCACTGGTGGCTTCTGGTCCAAATAGCTGCAAATCTCTTCTCAGGAAGGCAGTCAAATAGCCTCTTTAAGCGTACACTACAGGACCCAGAGGCAGTCAGGCCAACCCAGAGTACTAAAATAGACCACAATATAAACTCAGGACTGTCTTCTTTCCACCCCAGCAAGAGAGCTGGACTTCCAACACAGAAGCATGATCATGAAAATGTCCAGAAAAATGAGCAAAAGACAAAGAAAAAAAAACTGACCTTAGAAAGTTACTGCAGTGACAGAGAAGATCTAAATGCTATTTAAGAAGAGAACAATATCCAAATGGAAACATGTGAAGCCTCAAAGGAAAATATGAGAGAGTTCAAAATTGAGTTAAAAAGCAATAAGAGAGGTAGAAGAAAAGTTGGGACAAGAAATGGGAGAAAGAGTCAACAGCTCAGAAAAGGGTGCAAGTACAGGTAAGCAATGGTCTGTGTATTGACTAAAGGAGCAAAGTAGTTAAATTTATAGAGATGTAGAATTAAAAAGCTGACCATTGGTGGCTTTAATATTTTGATCATAACCCAGTCATAAAGATCATCTACTGAAGTGTACAGAGTGTAAAATTGAAAATTGATTTTAATTCTATTTTTAAGACTTATTCAAGCTGGCATAGGTTTTGTCAACATGGAAATCTAGAGATCCCCAGTTTATTTAGTTGGAGTGTGGAAACCCCAGGTTTTGACTTTTCTCACGGGAGAGTTTCCCCCTGAGGGAAGGTCCCTCTTCACCAGACAGTGAATTTCCTGGTAGTTTGGGTGGGAACAGCAAATCCCATCCAATGTTAAACATCCCTTTTGTCCCAGTGGTTTCTTCCCCCTAGGCTAAAGTCCATGACCAAGGTGACCCAGCCCTAGGCTGAGTCTTTCCCTTTTGTGTCCATTGTGGGGCCCCAGCCCCTCACTATTATTCCTGTCTGGAACTTCTCATTTTCCTTTCCCACCATTGTAAAGTCAATCAACTGTCCCTCTAATCCTAAAGCCCCCAGGTCATCTAGAGTGGTACATAGGTTCCCCAAGTTCTTTTGTTCCTCGGAGTCCATCCTGAGTCGGTGGCACTCCCAGGGGCTGGTGACCAGAGCGTCTTGACTCCGGTGCAGTCTTGGAAATCAGCTCTGTTGTCGTAGTAGCAGCGCTAACCCCTTTTCCCTTGATTAAAGAGTGATTTTGACTATTTAATAGTTCTGTGTTTTTCCTAGTTGACATTAATGGAGGCCCCAGCGAGATCCGAAGTCCCCGCGGCCTGAGCCCTCCAGCTAACGAGGACCCCAGACTTGAGGTACCACACACAACCTGTTTGGGGTTGGGTCAGGAGTCCGGTTAGCAAGGGCCAGGTAAGCGGCTCTCTCGGAGGAAGGACTCGCATCTCTGGTTTGGGAATAACTCGCTCTTTAATTAAGGGATCCTTAGTCAATTTGTCCATAGTCATTGGACATGGGTAACAGCTTGTCTGTTGTCCCAAAATTTGGTGGGGGCGGTCAGCAGCCCAAAGAACCACCTAGAAATACGGCCGCAAGTTACATGGTTTCGAAGTATGGACCGGATGCTAGCAAGTAATTAGAGAAATGGCAAGCAATGACAAAGGCCAATCCGAAGGTAAGCTGGCCAAGGTGGGGTTCACTTAATGAGGAAAGGATGTTGTTTCTGCAGTCTGTTTTAAGTGAAGCAGGTCAAGAAATTGAAGGAGACGAAAGAGAAGTCTTCAACCTATGGCTCGAGGAGTACACCCAGAGAAAACACAGGTCAGAACGATCCGTAGAACAAGAGACGGGTAAGAACAAGAGAAAGGTAAGGGAGGAGGAGAATCAAGGTGAACAAGGCAGGGAAGCCACTAAAAAGCAAATAGCTGATTTACAGAAGGAGGTAGAAAGCCTTAAAGAACTCCTGAAAGGCTCTAGCAACCCAGCAACCTCTTTAGACAGCATACCTGAGCCCCTAGAATCACCTGAGGCACCCATCCCTCAATTCCCCTTTAAAATTAAGGGAAGGGAAGGAACCAAAACAATGCAGGTATCTTTTACTCCTTGGACAAAAACAGAGCTCAGAGCCATGGCCAAGGAATTCCCAAAGGTTAGAGAAAACCCCATAGCATTTGCCAAGGAATTTGAATTAACTCTCTCTACATACCAGCCTGGCCTATCAGACCTTTACCAGCTAGCTCACATACTAGTAGGTTCAGGAGATGCTACTCACTGGTTTAAAACTGCAAGTTGGGAGAACCCTTTAGAATATATTAATCAGTTAATGGCCAGAAAGGAAGGACCTGAAGTCCATCTTCAGGAGGCAAAGAAGATGGGAGAGGCTTTGTTAGAAGCAATCCCCAAGGCCTTTCCAAAATCTGTAAATTGGGGAAAAATCCAAATTTGCACTCAGAAAGAAGGAGAATCTGTATTTGATTTTTATAATAGATTTTTAGATACCTTCAGGGCAAATTCTGGACTTTCCCCAGATAGCCCAGATACCTTAATTACCTTTAACACCCTCTATGTGGAAGGGTTAAATAAGGCCCTTGCAAATCTCCTCAAGAGAGGGAAAGTAGATTGGAATTTAACTCCCACCCCTGACCTAGTCTATCTAGCAAGTAAATTCCAACAAACACTGACAGAAGAAAAGGAGAAGGCAGCAGAGGAAATGACAAAAAAAACTAACCAGATCATGAATTTGCAGTTAAAACACTGGGAGCAGAAGGAGAGAAGACCGACTGAACCCTATTCTGCTGAAAAAGCAGGCGGGAGGCAAAGAGCCTGGAGATGTCACTTTTGCCACCAGACCGGGCACTTAAAAAAGGACTGCCATCGGCTCCTGGGTAAGAGGGGGAGACGCCAAGGTAAGTTTCAATACCACTCAGCTTCCCCCGAGGGGAAGCCTCACAATGACGGGGCTCCGAGGGTATCAAGGGGGTTTTCACTGTGGTGTCCGCCTCCCCAGTGGGCATCACTCACATTGTGATTGTATCCCATCCTATTGAGATTCTCATAGATACTGGGGCCACAATGTCAGTTTTAAACCCCACGGCCTTTCCTAGCCCCCTTCCTCGGAGTGACCAAAAAGTTTCAATAGTGGGGATCACAAACCATGTGCAATCTGTTTACTTGTCTCAACCTCTCCCATTTATTCTGGGAGAAGTGAAAGATATGCACTCCTTTCTTCTTTCCTCAGATGCCCCCCTGCATCTTTTGGGTAGAGATTTCCTAGACAAATACAAAGCCACAATTGAATTTTCCCCAGGAAAGGAAATAAGGCTTTCCCTATCCCCATCGGATGCCCCTCCCACCTTCCAAATACTTACAGCTCCCATTATAGCCTATGATCTTCCACAGCTGGAGGAAGTTCCTTCCTCTCTGTGGGCTACTGATTCTTCTGACATCGGGAGAATTTTAAGTGCTCCCCCAATACAAGTTCAGTTAGACCCATCCAAACCCCTTCCAAGGGTCCCTCAATATCCCCTCTCACGGGAAGTGACAGAAGGAATTAGACCATTAATTGATAGTCATCTAGAGGCAGATATTTTGATAAAATGTACCAGCCCTTGCAATTCACCCATACTGGGTGTCCGAAAGCCTGGAGGCCGAGGGTGGCGCCTAGTTCAGGATTTAAGAGCAGTAAATGCCTGTGTTATCCCCAGAGCTCCAGTAGTCCCCAACCCCCACAACCTTTTAAATCAAATCCCACACAGTGCAAAAATTTTCACTGTAGTTGATTTATGCAGTGCTTATTTCAGTGTGCCACTACATGCAGACAGCCAATTCCTTTTTGCTTTCACCTGGGAAGGAATTCAGCTCTGCTGGACTGTTCTGCCCCAGGGTTATACAGAGAGTGCCACATATTTCTCCCAAGTACTAAAAGCAGACCTTGCTGGCCTTAAATTTCCATTTGGGTCCACCTTACTCCAGTACGTGGATGACCTACTTCTGTGTTCCCCAGATGCCCAGTCTTCGAGGGAAGATTCGATTGTGCTCCTTAAGTCCTTAGCACAAAAAGGCCATAAGGTATCTAAAGAAAAAATGCAGTTTGTCTCTTCACAGGTGAAGTTTCTGGGACATCTAATATCAGCTGAAGGGCGTAGCCTGGATCCCGCCAGAGTAGCAGCTATATTGAATTTCCCAAGGCCCAAAACAAAAAGACAGCTTCGAGGGTTCATGGGATTAGCTGGTTACTGTAGGTTATGGGTCCCATCTTTCTCTTTAGTAGCCAAGCCCCTTTTTGATCTCCTCAAGGCCTCGTCCCCAGAACCTCTGATTTGGAATGAGGCTGCAAAAATTGCTTTCATGGACTTAAAGTCAGCTCTTTCTAGCTCCCCAGCCCTGGGGCGTCCAAATTATTCACTACCCTTTCACCTTTTCCTTTTAGAAAGAAACGGGATTAGCCTGGGAGTTTTGAGCCAGAAACATGGAGACCACTTTAGGCCTCTTGGATACTACAGTAAAAGTCTAGATTCAGTGGCAAGAGGGCTACCATCATGCCTAAGGGCAGTAGTGGCAGCTTCAGATTTACTAGAACTAGTAGAAGAAGTAACATTAGAATCTCCTTTAACACTGCATGTCCCACATGCAATAGAGGTGCTTTTGAACTCTCATCACACTCAGCATTTTTCCACAAGCCGCCTTGCAAAGCTAGAAGCCTCTCTCCTGGCTAAGTCCAACATCACCATTTCTAGGTGTAAAACCCTTAATCCAGCCACTTTCCTGCCAGATATAGAGGAAAGTGACAGGGATTGTACTGAAGGCCATGATTGTGTTAACATTGTTGATTCTGTTTTAAGTCCACGAGAAGATCTCCAGGAAAAAGAACTGGAGAATCCAGATTTTTCCTGGTATACAGATGGATCTTGTCTCCGAAATGAATCTGGCATTTTAGTGGCCGGATATGCCATCACTACCACTGCAGAAGTCATTGAAGCAGGACATCTCCCTTCGGCAACTTCTGCTCAGCAAGCCGAACTGGAAGCAGTAACCAGAGCCTGTGAGCTGGCCAAAGGAAAGCGGGTAAACATATATACGGATAGCAGGTATGCATTCGGGGTGGCTCATGATTTTGGAATGTTGTGGCAGCATAGGGGATACCTAACTTCCTCTGGAACCCCCATCAAGAATGGGGCACAAGTCCGGAGGCTGTTAGAAGCCCTCTTACTACCAAAGGCAATAGCAATTATTAAAATCCCAGGGCACTCCCGAGAGAATTCTCCCCATGCAAAGGGAAACGCCCTAGCAGATCAGTATGCCAAAGAAGCTGCCAGGCGGGTCCCAACTACAATAGGTCTGGCACTTTCAGATAAGGAAGAACCTATTTTTGAGAATAAGCTGACCCAGGCAGAAATTGTTTCAGCCCAAGAAGTCATGTCTAGAACTATCCAAGAAAAACTAGAGAAGGAGGGATGCTTTAGAAATAGGGATACTGGATTGTGGCAAGGACCAAATGGGTGTGTAGTCCTACCGGACCCTCTATGCCGTCCCATGATGGAGTACTTGCATTCCATAAGTCACTGGGGACCAGACAAATTGGTCAGCATCGCTCGCAAATATTGGTGGGGGAGGTTGAGGCGAGCAGCGGAGGACGTGTATTTGCAATGTCAAATTTGCCCTAAATATAATGTCAGTAAGCCTTTAAAACCTATGCCAGGTAAATTCCCATTACCTGAGGCCCCTTTTCAGGTATGGCAAATTGATTTCATTCAGTTACCACCTCATGCTGGATACAAATTTGTTTTAGTAATGGTTTGCATGTTTTCTCGCTGGGTAGAAGCATTTCCATGCAGACAGGCCACAGCAACAGCAGTAGCCAAATGCTTACTGGAAAAGATATTTCCAGTATGGGGAATTCCTAGGGAAATACATAGTGATAGAGGAACACATTTCACTGGTTCGGTAGTGTCACAGCTGTTAACAGCATGGCCTGTATTACATCATCTACATTGTGCCTATCACCCACAATCCTCAGGATTAGTGGAACGTGTGAATGGCATCATTAAAGTACAATTAGCCAAATTTATGGAGGACTTAAACATACCCTGGCCCAAAGCCCTTCCAATAGTTCTATTGAACCTGAGAGCCACACCTTTTGGCAAGCTCTCACTCTCACCATTCGAGATAATCACAGGTCGGCCAATGTCTCTTTTTCCACCCTATACTGACTCCATGAGCACCAAGGTTTCCCTCTTATCATACTGCCAGGGACTAGCAAAAACTCTCCAAGGCCTTAACCACCTTATATCTCAGTCAGTTTCCAGGAATTCTTCCTCAGAAACACCCTCAACATCTAAAGTGAAGCCCGGAGATTGGGTATACAGAAAGAGGCACCTACGAAAGGATGCTCTACAAGTCAGATGGGATGGACCTCATCAGGTATTGCTGGTAAATCCATCTGCAGCAAAACTAAAAGGAATTGAAAGTTGGATACATCTATCTCATCTAAAGAAAGCCCCAACTCCAAAATGGTCAGTAAAGTCGATGAGTGACTCAAAAATACGGCTGACCAGAAGAAGAAGATAAAAAGAAGTTTGAACTGGCTAAGTATTCTTTTTCTTTTAAAATTTCTATCATTCACATGTTATATCTCTGAACCATAGAGGTATTGGTAAGTTTATTTCCCCTGAGAATTTTATTTACCCTGAGCAAAGTCCTTTTAAATAGAGAACCTAGAAAGGACAGAGCTATTCCCCAAACTTAATTGAAGTAAGAAAAGTTTAAAAAGGGAACATTTTTACCTGACTACGGTTTGAAAGTGACAGCTGAGAATTTGCAGCAAAGATTCCAGAGTGCTAGTTTGTCTCAAAGTAGTATCAGAAGAGGTTAGGAAGAAATGATGGAGTCTAGAAATGATTGTTAGTAATAGAAGATAAATATTTTAAATCTGGACCATGGTTATGGTTAAGTAGCTAAAAGGAATGAAATCAATTTCAAAATCCCTAGCATCTCAACCTCCCTAAAGGGGGGGTGTGTGAGTTGAGTGTATAAGGTTTTAAATTTAGGGAAGATTAGAAGCATTTTAATAGTGAGAATTTTTCTGCTTTTATATTTCTACAGTTTGTAGGATTTTTATATTTTGGTAAAGTAAGGCAATCTTTCTAATTAAGCATGTAAATTACATGATTTTATGATTTGTGTGGAAAAGATATTATTAAAAATTAATAAGATGGAATTACAGATTTAAGGTTAGCAGTGTGGATAATCCTTATAGTGAATAAGCATATAGGGAGTAGATCAAGTCCTGTTAAAGAATGTGTTTATAGATCTCTCTTAAGTTTTCTCTTGCAGCAGCAAGAAAGCTGACTGATACCAAAGGAGGAGCCTGCCAGAGGACAGAAGTCTTCGAGAGAGGAGGCTGAAGGCATCATCAGGACCCACCAGAAGTGAAAGACTTGAGACTTTGGGAATTGGGGTAGTGTTTTGATTGTTAAGTCAGTTTTTGGCCAAAGGCAGACTGCCTGCCTTTCTGGCTCAATTGTCAATGCGCCGGTGGCATTGGGGAACGCCCCCAAATGCCAATCACCAATATCTGTGTCCCTAGACTTTCCCACCAGTAGGGGATGGAGTCCAATCCCATATAGCATTACTCATTTGTCCATGTTTGGTCAGCGACGTTCAGTCTTGACCAAAAGGGGGGTGTGTCAACATGGAAATCTAGAGATCCCCAGTTTATTTAGTTGGAGTGTGGAAACCCCAGGTTTTGACTTTTCTCACTGGAGAGTTTCCCCCTGAGGGAAGGTCCCTCTTCACCAGACAGTGAATTTCCTGGTAGTTTGGGTGGGAACAGCAAATCCCATCCAATGTTAAACATCCCTTTTGTCCCAGTGGTTTCTTCCCCCTAGGCTAAAGTCCATGACCAAGGTGACCCAGCCCTAGGCTGAGTCTTTCCCTTTTGTGTCCATTGTGGGGCCCCAGCCCCTCACTATTATTCCTGTCTGGAACTTCTCATTTTCCTTTCCCACCATTGTAAAGTCAATCAACTGTCCCTCTAATCCTAAAGCCCCCAGGTCATCTAGAGTGGTATATGGGTTCCCCAAGTTCTTTTGTTCCTCGGAGTCCATCCTGAGTCGGTGGCACTCCCAGGGGCTGGTGACCAGAGCGTCTTGACTCCGGTGCAGTCTTGGAAATCAGCTCTGTTGTCGTAGTAGCAGCGCTAACCCCTTTTCCCTTGATTAAAGAGTGATTTTGACTATTTAATAGTTCTGTGTTTTTCCTAGTTGACAGTTTTAATACCTTCATCACAAGTAAGTCTACACTCCTTTTGTAACTTCACTCTTCATCTGTAGTCTCTCTAAACTACACTTGCCTAAAGTTCAAGATTTTGTCTTGTAACTATCACTACCCTTTACTCAGGTAGTGTAAAAATAGACTTGAACTCTGTACTTCAATCCCCAGAAGCCCTTGCTCCACTTCCCCAGAATGCTTTGAATTCTCACGTGGGCCAAGATCAAGAAAGGATTTAAGCTGATTGCAAAGGCTTTTGTGTCTCTTTTGGACTTCCGTTTTGGAGCAGACGCGGCTCTTCCATGATGTAAGATCATCTTGTCTAGGCCTCTCTGGCCTAGGCACATATTTCTTATCCTGTATTTTCTTTAATCCTTAATCTTTAATAAACCTCATAAAATATAATACTCCTTACAGAGAGATACTAATTTCTAACTGCCTCAGTTTCCCTCAATTTTAATCTTCACAGTAGTTATAGTTCTATTGTTTTAATATGTATCTTCATCCTGCATTTGTCTAACTCTGAAACCTCATCTATCACTCACTTGACTCAAATTCAAGTTAATTCAATCAATGACTATATCCATGCCTAAGAATTACTTTGATATGACTTCAGGCCTGGCACTCTATCCACTGTGGCAACTAGCTTTCCTAAAGACATGGAGGTGAGGCTATTCCAGTGATAGGAGACAGTATCTACAAAAGAGATATATGAAAAGATTCTAGTAAAGGCGATACATTGAGATATCCTTATATTATATTTTGGATTAATGATTTCAGAGGTAGGTTTGAGAAAGGGGAGGAGAGATACACTCTCTATTGTGAACCAGATGTAGAATAGAATAGTTATTGTCCATTTTGATTCCTTTACTTTTTGAAGGATGAACTGAACTTGTTAATAAGGCAATTAATAAGTCTTTCCTGCTCTGCTTTTGGCAAAGAGAGAGCTCTAGAAAATGTCTGAATGGTTGAAGTCTTCTATCCTTCTCTGCCTCTTTGTCATATTGGTGAATGAAAAAAAAAAAAGAACCATACTTAAGTGCTTACCATGGGTCAAACACTACTAAACACTGAGGATAGGAATCAAAAAGCAAAACATTCCCTAACATTAAAGAATTTACATTCTAATTGTGTTAACCAAAATATATTGGGAAATGGTGGCCAGAAAAAGGCTTTTTGTTCTGAGAAGTCACTGGAAATGTCATTATATAAATAAGGCAGTCCATTAACTTGGTGTTTTCAAAGGCAATAATTTTGTTAATTTGATTATAAATCTCAGCAAGATGTCAAAAGCAGCGAGGGAGGGAGATAGAGGGACTGGGATGATGAGGAAATAGTACCTGGAAAATGGCTAGGATTCATAAGATTCATAAGATAATAATGTGTGGGAGATCAGAATGTGTAAGGGTAAGATCCTTAGCTTCCCTGTGCAAAATCTCTGGAGGTCCAAATTGCAAGGTAAAGCAGAAGTAAGAGGGTAACCAGTTTTCTTCTGTTAAGGTGGGCTTTAGTTTTCTGATGGTAATATTGATTCTGTTTACTACCTTCATTGATCTTTACCCAATCCTTTCAACTATGCTTCTCATCCCCTCTACTTTGTCTGGATTCTGTATTAGCCCATAGGAGTATATCTATAGCAACTTTCAATTCTACTATCCCTTTCTACTCCCTCTTTTACACTTTTTGTTTCTTTTGAATAACACATAACCATAAGTCATGGATCTAATACCACCAAGGTTCAGTGATATTTCTAAGGGCAGATTTGTTTCCTGGCTTATTACTTAAAGTTTTCTATTGGCTATTTTACTGCCTTCCAGAACAATTCTTCCTACATTTAATTTCTCTCTGTGGCATTTACTTTTTTTCTTTTACCATACTCTTATTGCCTATTTACTACTTTGTATTTTCTACCTTGCATTAGTGCCTTTATAAATATATTCCTTTTTATTTCCTTTAGAATCTTCCTTCTTTTACTTCCTTATAGGCCTCCTCTCTTTTACTCCCTTTCATAGGATCATAGCTAGAAGACACCTTAGAAATCAAGGAGTCCAATCTTCTCATTTAAAATAAAAGGAAAACGAGGCCCAAGGTGGTTACGTATTTTGTTGCACTGATAGAATGCATGGTGACAAGCTATGAATCCAGAAATCTCAGCTAGTGCTCTCTCTGTCATTCTATGATGCTATATTTCATCACCTTTAACAACTTGGCAGCCATATGCAACTTTCTTTTCTTTCACTAATTTCTTACCACTTCTTATCAATTTATTTCCCTTATCTACTGAACTTTCTTTCTTTTGGAGTACTCCTCTTTGTCCTTCTAGGATCCTTTTCTTGAGTCATTTTCCTCCTTTGGGTCTTCTTTTTCTTTTAAATCTAGTTAGGTTTTAAAATTTTACCTTTAGTTCTTCAAAGCCTTCAAATTATTTCTCTCCAAATTCAGTCTTTACTTTTCACAAGTAAGTTTAAAGTCTTCTACATAACTTGTTCATTCCTTTCCCACCTCAATCAACTTAAATCCTTCTCTCTGCTCCTATTTCTTCCACAACTCACTTCTATGGAATTCAGGAGAAGAATCTCCACCTAGAGATTATATTCCTTTAAATTTCCTCATCTTCACCTCACAAAATATAATCTATAGTCTTTCTTAAAAGTCTGATAATCTCTTAATGACCTTTGCAATTTTTTTATTCATATTCAACTAAAGTTCCCTTTTCTCCCCTCCTTTTTCCTATATTTTTCTATCATAAAAGCCTGAAGTAGAAAATATTTTTAGGTTGAATGTTATCATGTGTTTAATAAAGTGTGTTATTGACAATTGGTGCTCCATTAATTTATTGTAAACACACAGCTAAAAAGGAGAGAGGAAATGTCAGTGTAGGGTTGCTCCATCACAAAATATGATAGAAATCATGAAGTTCTCTTTTCTGAGAGGAGTTGCCAAACCCCTACAAAATAAAAATCTACTTTTAATGGGAATTATAACTTGTAGCTTGCCTATGGATTGGAAATTATGATCACAATTTCTTGATTAAACATTTTCAATATAACTACTGGAAATATGTATCCAGATTTTATAAAAGAAGTCAAGAAAAAAAGCAATATTCATTTTGCAAAAATAAATTTCATAGTCTATTTTATCAAAATTTTGTTTATTATAAAAGCTTTCAGGGAATCTAAGATACTAACCTTTGTTGTGTAGCATCTCACTACTTATGAAGAAGCACTGCTCAAATTTCATGTTAATAATTTGCATGACTTGGATTTATTAGGATTTTTGCTTATTAATTCTAAAATTTTAATTGAATCCACATGTGTAATAAGCACCTACCATGTACATGACATGATATTAGGTGGCAGGAATAGACAAGTCAAAAATAGTCTCTGCCTTCAAAGAAGCTAGAGTGTGCTAAGATATATAAAATATAGGTAAATAAATGGGGACATGGAAAGAGCACTGGATTTACAGTCAAAGGATCTGGGCTCACACACCAACTCTGTCCATTACTAACTGTGTGACTTTGAACAAATTATTTAACACCTCTAACTCATTTCTTTTCTGCTGTAAAACATGTAGTTGAAAAAACCAGACTTCTTCCAACTCTAAATTTGTGATTCTATGAAATAAGTGTAAATTAACTGGAGAAGTTAGAGAATACTCTCATTTGTTTGGGAGTGGGAAGTGGGAAGGATCAATAAAGGCTGTCCATAGAAAGGAGCACTTAAGCTCAGCCTTGAAGAAAGCTAAGAACCCTAAGAAACATATATGAGGAGGGAATGCATTATAGCCTTGGGAAATAGGGCAATGAGAAGGGATGGCAGAGTTTGAAATACCATGAGTGAGGAACAGAAAGTAGACCAGTTTGAATTGTAGTAGATTTAAAAATATATTGATATATTTTGTATTAAATAACCATTTTCCTGAAATCTTCTTCGCCACTGTTCTCCATAAAAACATCCCTTTAAAACAAAATTTAAAAGAAAGATATAAAAAATAGTTCAGGAGAACTAACCAATATTTCAATCCAGTCTGATAGTACATGCAATGTTCCATACCCATAATTACATACCTAAATAATGAGCTGCTTTTTCTTACTTTTCATGGGAAATATTAATTATTTTAATTATGAAATATTCAGTTGTTTTTAATGCCCATTTGACAATGTCCAATGACACTATTGTAATTGCTATGTATTTTGTTTTCCTAGTTCTGCTAGTTCATTCAGCATCAAATTATCTAAATTTTTCCAAGCTTTTCTGAATTCTTTATATTCCTCATTTTTACACACAATAGAGTTCCATTACATTTATGTACCACAATTTGTACCCCAATTCAAGGACATCTATTTATTTCTAGTTATTTTGATATTATGAAGTGTTGCTGTGAATAGTGATTGTACTTTATTTAATAAAATTTACTTTCAAATCTGTCTTGATTAGGTTTCCCACCAACTTATCCTGTGTCTATCCCCACCCCAGTTTCTTTTCAGCTGGTCCAATCCTATTTTCTAAAATTGGATTATTTTAGAAATTTATTTTTTAATTTTTTTTCATAATATTCTTTCACTTTTAAATTCTTAACTTTGCTATTATCTAATTAAGTATAGTAGATTCTCAACATCCCTTTTATTTGTATGATTTCCCCTTTTTAATTTTTATTTTGGCAAATTGTTTTTCTTTCTTTTTTGATTGGGTTAGCAAAAGGCTTAGCCATTGTTCTTTTTAAAGAACAAGTTTTTTGGAAGGTGGTGGAATAAAGAGTGAGAATACTGGGTTCTCTGAACTCCCCCATGAACAATCAGAAAGAATTTCACAGAATCAATGCTAAAAGTTGCAAAAATGGAAAAGAGATGGGAGTGAAGCAGAGCAACCAAGAATAATTGGGAAGAGAAGTTCCTGATATCATTGACCTCAGCATCATATGGTGGGACTATAAAGATTAAAATTTAGGAATATGGGGAGACTGAGGCAGGTAGAAATTAGTTTCTCTCTGCAAGGAGTATTATATTTTTTTAGAGGTTTATTAAAGGTTAAAGATTAAAGAAAACACAGAATAAGAAAAAAACACATGCCTAGGCCAGATAACCTCACATCATGGAAGAGACGCATCTGCTCCAAAACAGAAGTCCAAAAAAAGAAGCCTCAAAAGCCTTTGCAATCAGCTTAAGTACCTTCTTGATCTTGCCCACCTCAGAATTCCCTGAGATTACAAAGCATTTTGGGGAAGTGGAGCAAGGACTTGTGGGGATTGAAGTCCAGAGTTCAAATCTCAATTTTACATTCCCCCTCCTCCCCCCCCTTTGATCCTCTGGGAAGAAGTCCTTCCCCAAAGGATCTTAAAAACATAATCAAATTAAAGATTACAATAATTTGAGTATAAGAGAAAAAAAAAGAACAAAACCAATAATTACTGGACGCATTGACAGAAAGCCAGTTAGGGGGCAGTCCCCTTTGGCATGAAAGTATACATACAAATAAATGTTCAATCAACTACACCCAAAGTTCATTTTTGTGCAGCTTGTGGTCTGGAGGCTTCTTCATGGCGGCTTCTCCAACAGTTCAGTTCTGGATTCAGAGAGGTAGCTTCTTTTTTACCTAAAATTCTTCTCAAAAGGAATTTAAACTTTGAAATGTAAAATAATAATATTTTTTACATTCCCCCCGTTAAGAGGGTGATTTTAAAAAATGGATCACTTAGGGATGCATGGCTGAGGTATGAGGTATATGAATCAATTGGTAAGAGATATTAAAAAGATATCAGAAAAATCCAAATAAAAAAAAGAAAAAACTGGATGAAAATATAGACTATCAAAAGTCTGCAAAGTCTTAGGTGTAAAAATTCCAAGTAAAAGAAAAATAAATCTATAACAGGTCCTTGAATCAGGGCCCAATCAAAATGATCTAAGCAATGATGCATTTACCCAGTCAGTAGCCAGGACTACAGAAAGGTACCACATTATGGAAGGCAGAAAAGGGGACCAGATTATATGAGCCAAGGTTTCGGGGATACTCCTCTGTGAGTATTTTCAGAGTGAGTGTGGACACAAGGAAAGCCTATGTCTTAACACATGTTAAACATAGTAACCTCAAGTCTTCACACTAGGTTCAAGACCTTTGTATTGGCCTAGAAGTGCATCAATCCATCCTGGATTGGCTTTTCTTTTGCTCTGTGCAATGGCTCTTTTGTGTATATCTTGTCCTGGAATCAGACAGAATCATTAAGCAAAGTCCCATAATTCATTTAAATAATTAGTGGCATCGTTTTTATAGTCACAATCTTTTTAGGGCATGCATTAGCAAATGTATTTCAAACTTGTAGCACTGAAAAGTCAAAAAGTTAAAGAAAATCTTAATGCTGGTGACGTGCTTCAAATATAAAAAGGAGAGAAAAAATAATAAAAAAACTGAAAAAGTATATTGCACATGCAAGAAAAATATAATATTTATCTTTATCCACCTTCTCACTTTTGACATCTCAAGACTGAGAGACCCTCACTGTTCTCCTCACCAGTCTTCTCTCCTCAGGACTCCTGAGACCCCTCCTCCATTGAGGTGATCAATTTCACATACTCTTCAGTCTGGCACTTTTCCTCTATTGCCAGTCTCTGTCACACGATAGTACAAAAATCTATCTCAAATAATTATAAGAAAATAAACACAAAGACCAATTATAAGGGGCCTGACAAGGTTAAATTGTTTACTTCTTATATTACAAAATACTATCTATAACCCTTAAAAATGATATCACTACTTGGGTTGTTTGAAAGAACTTATATAGATAGAAGACTTGAGGTCAACTTGAATACAATGGAATGAGGTAAAAATAGCATGAAAATAATGTAGGAAAAGGTAAAATGGAACAATTATCTCAGAGACATGAATGAAAGAACTGTCACAAAGCAGGGGAAGAAAGGGTGGAGGACTGGTAGTACTAGAACTCTTTGATCATCAGATCTGGGTTAAAGAGGGAACAACATATACAGATAAATGGGTAAATGTCTTCTTAATATACAGAGAAACAGAAGGGTGAAGGGAAAGCACAAGGTAGGGACTAAAGGACTAAGAGAAGGGTCTATAGATCAAGAGTAAAGAGGACAAAGAGTTAAGAAAGGGGAGTCGTTTCTAGAAGGAAGTACATATCAAGAAATAGGGCAAGTTGAAGGGTTAAGGGAAGGTCTCTCAGGATAAGGAAAGGGAGAGGATTTTAGAAAGGAATTTAAAGAACAAGTTTTAATTCTCCTTACCATTATATGATCTTTTTTCCAAATATTCTCTTCTAATTTTCAATAATTATTGCTTTTTGCTTTGGGGAAGGATTTGGTTTATTTGTAATTTCCATGATTTCAAAATTGTATATTAACCTAATTATTTTATTCTGTTAAAGCACATTTTCAGAGATATGATTTTTCTAATGAAGTCTATTTTATCTACATTCTAGAAATTTTGATATGTTGTGCCAATATCATCATCTTTTTTCTTTCCAGTAATTACTGTCTATAATTTTGTTCTCTGACCCACTCATTATTCAGGATGTGATTATTGTTTCCATTTAGATCTTTAGCTTTTTCTTGTACTCCCTTTTTGTTATTCTTATCATATTATTATATACAAAGGATGTGTTTAGCACGTTATTTATGATTTCTCACTTACTTAGCCCATGATATATTTTGTAAAGAGATTGTATAACAATGAAAAATAGTTATATAGCTTATTAGTATTCCCATCCAGACCATTCCAAGAGTATTTTACCACCAATACTTGATTTAGATAGTTTTATAGTTCCCTTTTTCTTTATCTATTAGATTTGTCCAGCTTTAAGAGGAAAACATTTCAGTCTCCTACAATTATTTCATCACTGGTAATATTTGTCTTTTGGAAATTCAATCAATTCTTTCTCTATGAACTTAGATAATATCCTCTTTGTTGCATAATTGATTATATAAAATCATATATGTGTCATACTGTCACTCATAGATTTTTTCGATGGCTTAACTCATTCATATTTAAAATTAAGACTTTTAGGCTTGTGTTTTTCCTTCCTTTATCTCTTTGATATTGATTTTTATAACCTTTCTCTTTTAGATCAGTATTATGTGTTCTATTCACTGGACCACCTACCTGCCCCTTCTTTTGGCTACAGAGAACTAATATCTATTACTTCTTGAGGTATTGAAAGGGTTCGAATAGATTCATGGCCATAAGCCTAAATTTATGACTGTAAGCTTTCTTCTGTTAAATCCATTGAGCTCTAAATAACTCAAGTTTTTCAGTGTTAATTCAAAATGTTTTAATTTTTAAAATCTTGAACGAAGTAAGAATTTTGTCTTTTTAATCTTGTGAATTCACTTCTTATATTACTCTACTAACTAGTGAATAATTATCTTGTTTTGGTGTCTTGGGATTGAAAAAATGTTTGTAGAAATCAACTATTTTTCCATCTTGATCATCCTGATCAGTTGGTTGGAGAATGTACCTTTACTTTTTCTCCATGTTCCTTATACAACATCTGGTAGTACAGTGGATAGAATGCTGAGTGTACAGTAAGGAAGGCACGAGTTCAAATCCAATCTCAGACAATTAAATGTTTCACTTTAATCTCAGTTTCCTCATCTGTAGAAATGCCATAATGATAGCACTAAGCTCCCAGGGAATTTGTGAGATTCAAATAGTAAGTAGCACATAGTAAGCAGTATGTACATGCTAGCTATTATTATTGTAGTTATTATTGTTGTTATGACTAAAAAATAGATCTTTTATTAGAAGAGGAATTCTATAAGATTGAATTGACTTCATTGTCTTTGGGCCTTAAGTCCCAGTGTGACTTTATTTATAGAGCTGGAACGGAAGGACTAAATTATCTGAGCATACTGCCAGAGCAGTATTTGACCAAGCGGAATGGAGAACTTTGTCATAGTTTTGGGAATTCATTATGTTTTTTATTTTTTCCTTCATGAAAATAAAATAGCATCAAGGGATAACTTTTTCTGAGGCTCATTTACCCAAGTTCTAGAATGAGCCACCAGCTTTCATGTTAATTTTATGAAAGTTTTTATGAAACTAAGATATTTGAAATTTATTAAATGGTTACTATGTGCCTTGTACTGCACTAAGTCCCAGAGATACAAATAGAAAGGAATGATTATCTCTTATCTCAAGGATCTCACATTTTAAGGGGGATTGTTATTCTTTAGTCATTTTTAGTTGTGCCCAAATATTTGTGAATATCATTTTGTATTTTCAAAGAATAGGAAACAAGGTGAATATCTATTAACTAAGGTATAGCTGAATAATAGGAACAGAATGTGATGTTAAAATTATTGTGATTTAGGAAATAGTAGGTATTTTGAGTCATAGAACCATGAGATAAACTTATGTTGAGTAAAATATACATAAAACAATAAACAAAATAACTATAACTACACAAATGAAAAATTTCCTAAAGGAAAACCAAGCTCAGAGCAATTGAAAAATCAGGACTGGTGAACATAAAATAATACATCTCTCTTGCTTCTCAGTAGAAAAGGAGAATATTGAGGACAAATTGTTACATATGTTATCAAATATCATCATGGCCTCCATTTTTATGCATATTTCTTTGTTACAAAGGAGAGTTCAATTCAATAAAAAATACAATAAATTTTTATTAAGTGCCTACTATGTGCTAGGAACAGTGCTAAATTGTGGCAATATAATTAATAAAAAGACAGCAGCTCCTGTTTTCAAGGATCTTGCAGTTTAAAAGGAGAAGATAATGCATAAAAGGAGACATCAAGGTGTGGATAACAGGGAGTAACTGGCATGGCTGCATCTTCTTTTGTGGAACTGAAACCAGAAGAGCAGAAGATGCAAAGTGGAGTGAGGTGAGAATCTGGGCTTTGCCCTCCATAAAGGAAGCCACTGGGAAGAGTTTTGTATGCTGCTATTCAGCCCTCCAATGAGAGGGAAGATGAGTTTGAGGGAGATAGAATCAGTCAAGGCTTGAGTTAGTAGCATGATGATAGTATTAGAACTGATGGGGTTATCCTGGGAACAGTATCTTGTTTCTTGGAGTTGAAAGCAGGCAGATCAGTAGATGCAAAGTGGGAAAGCTTTCTTTCTTTCTATTTCTGTCTGTCTCTGTTGGGGAAAGGAGGAAATCGACAAAAATGACTGTGATATCAAACCATGAGTCTTGATAAAACTTTAATAAAACATGTTTGTATTTATCTTTGCTAGAAAAAGAGGTAGGCTGGTCATATTGTGATTGGTCTGTTTCTTTCCTAATCGTAACAGAATCAGAGGAATACTTTCAGGGGAACAGGCAAGTCCTATCTGGAAGTTTTCAAGCTGAAATATTGAATTGTTCTATCAAAGTCTAGTTCTTTCAGAGGAAACATGCAGACCTAGATATAGTTCATCCTAATTGCTACTTATTTTTGTCATAGAAGACTTATTTGAAACAAATTTAAGAATGAAATTTAAGGAAAACAGTCAAATTTAGCACCAAAGCAAAAATTTTTAAGCCTGATGGTTAAACAATAGGCATTTTTAGAACTTCCCTAAATTCTGATAAGCAGAATTTAATTGTAATTGTAATTGTTTAGCAGTTTGGAAAGAGTATGAGTAATCCACAACCCTTTTTCTTCTCTGTCTTGCCTGTTTGTTTTTTCCATTTAACATGATCATTCATGTAGAATAAATGAATGACAAATAGTTAAAGCTGTTTGGAAATATGATCAACATGTACATTCAGTGTAGTGGGGGTATAATAATCCTGAACCTGCACTTTTTGTTTTGAATAGTGTATGTGCAAATATGCTTAGGTAATGCATAATGAGATTCCCCAGTGAGAGAATAGAGGGGGAAAAAAAGAAGACAGAACCATGGGGCCACCCACAGTTAGCCAGTGTGATATGGATGATGAGCCAGCAAAGTAGACTGAGGAGTGATTGGATAAGTCCAAGTCAAATTAGCAGAGAATAATGTCATGAAAATGCACAGATGAATCAGTATCTAGGAAGAGAGGGTAGTAAGTAGTGTCAAGTTGAGGATTGGGGTTAAGAAAAAACCATTAGAATTGACAATTAAGGGAACACTGGTAATTTTGATGAGAGCAGTTTCATTGCTATAATTTAGTAGGGCAATGATGTCAAACTCAAATAGAAATGGAGCCCTCCAGGTGCATATTAATTTAGAAAACTATAATTTAATCTTATCTATGGCTTCTTGCATTTTCATTTATTTTGTTAAATATTTCTTAATTACGTTGTAATCTAGTAGTCTTCTCAGGCACTTTGTAGGACAAATGTGGAGTGAACTTCTAGTCTGATACCTTTGAGGAAGGGAGCCAGAATGCAGAACTGAGTAAATGAAGATGAGGCGGATACAGCCTCTAGCTTCAGTCTATGGTAGTGATGAAATACCTCCTATGCCCCTAAATCTTTTAGTTTATTTTCCAGAATTTCATAACACCTAGAAATGCTTTCTAGGTTCCTTCTGATAATATAAATTTTCCCCATGCCAGCCATCAGAAGTGCGCAGTGATTAACAGGATTAACATCTTTCTAGGGATTCTTTCATGCATTGGATACATTCCCAAGGAAAATAGCCAATCTCCCTATTGTTTTTATTGGTTTGATATAAGGCAGCCTTGGTATAGTTTACTTGGGAGTTGCAAGATATTATTAGTATACTTCTTTCTCTAATCAATACTGAATGACCTCTCCTTCTTTGTAGATACTTGTAGATCCTTATTATTATTTAAAGCACAAGAAATTACCTCTTCCTTTGCAGCCAGCAGCATCTTATATGGGAAAATCCTCAGACTAATTATGTAACTCCAAAGGTCTTGCAGTCTTTTTCTTCTTCCTTTATTCTTTGTGTCACATTCTTGATGACACTGACTCATATCTTTTAGTGCTTTAAAGTATACAAAATGACTTAAGATTCACGGTTCCTTTTTAGTCTTTTCTTTGTTTTCTTTTTGACACATTTTTCCCATTCTTTCAAGAAACATTTCATTCTTCCTGATAAGTGAGTGAAGAGATTATTTTTTAGCCTCTTTACTTTCTCTTATGGAAGGGTCATCAACCTCTGAATGTTGTGTGCTTACAGTTGTTGATTAGTACTCAAGGAAGCACAAAAGAAAGCTTGCTTTTTGTGACTCAATATAAGATCCATCTGGTTCTCCATATTTGCTTAAAGTAAAGTAATAAGTTCTCTGTTACTCTTGCTACATTTTCTTTTTGACTGTAATTAGAATTTTGCTCCCCAGAACTCTCTTTCCCAACTTCCCATTTTCCTTCTCATGTTATATCCTTAAGTTTTGGAGATAAAGTTGTGAGTGTAGCTACACGCAACCCCCCCCAAACCCCCTAATGTGACTGTGGCAGTTGGGTGAGTGCCAGGCAGGAAAATTTTACTTATGTGACTTTACTTAGGTTTTTACTTTCATTTTTATATTTCTTCTACTTCAAGTGATTACTGATAAATCTTATAAGATATAATACTTAGAGTTAATGGATATTAATTTAAATCTTACATTGTAAACTTTCTCCTTAAAAATAGTACTGTTAGTGACAAGCAGCATTGTGAAAGAACTAGCCTTGGAGTCAGGAAATCTTTGGGTTCCATACTTGCCTCTGTGAGTCTGAGATATTCACTTACTCTCTCAGTGACTCAAGGTAACTCTCCAAGAAGCTGTACAGAACGCACTGACTTGCAAGGGAAGAAGAGGTTTCCTCATCCAGGGATTCTCTATACCAAAGACATCATAGTCTTTTTCCTGAACATATTCTTACCTTTTGTGTGTAAATTATAGTCATTTCAACTTCTCCTCTAAACTGAATTATCTCTTGGGACGAAGGTAAAAAGGTAACTGAACAAATTAGATGTGGTTGACTGCATGTGTCAATGTACAAAATAAGTCTTCACAGTCTTCTATATTGTAGGCATGAAGAAAAGATATATTGTAATGTCTGTTCTCTAATGCTTTTTTTTTTAGTTTCTCAGAATTTTATTTCCTTTTGGTTTTATTTTAATTTATATTATGGAAGCCATTTTGTAATGTCTTTTTTTGATTCTGCTTATTTGTTTTTCCATCAGTTCATGAATTTATCCAATGTTTCTCTGAGTTCCCTATATTTGTTCCTTATTGCTGCATAAGAATATTCCATGGCATTCATTCACTGTAGTGTTTTTCAATCATTGCCCAAATGATGGGCATTCCTTGTAGCTAGTTTACATTAGGGATACTATGAATATTAGGGACACATTTCACCTTTGTGGCTAACTTTAATAGTTAGTTATTTGGCTAAAATTTTGGAGTCTCTTAAATAAGACTTTAATTGAAGTGAACTTTTCCATTTTGGGAGGTAATTTCCCTTACCTTTCTTCAAACTATATATAACACTACTTGCTCACTTGTCATAGCGCCATTTGGTTCATAATTAAGTAATAAGTAGAATAGTTGATGTCTTAAAATGATACAGTGAAAAGATTGTGAGTTTTGGAATCAAAGGGCTTGGGTTAAAATCTTAGCTCTGCTGTTTGCTAATTGAATTACTTAATTTCTCTTGAATTCAATTTCAGGACTGGATTGAGTAATATTGAAATCATCTATGGTTAGTTTGATGATGCTTATGGTACCCTTTCTTAAGTCAGGGGCCCTTAAACTGGGATCTGTGAACTTCAAAAAATCCCCTATTTTAATAGCTGTATTTCAATGTAACTGGTTTCCTTTGTAATCATCTTCATTTTATTTTATATATCTAAATACATTTTGTGACAGGGTCAATATGCTTTACTAAACCTTCAAATGAAATCACATAAAGGTAAAGGTTCTGTCTGAGGTCTTGTTCTGCTGTATATAAGACTATAATTACCTGGGTTTAGGATTGTGGGAGGCAGTTAATTTCATTTAAGAGAGTGAATGTTTCTAAAATGGAGAAATATATCCAACTGCCACCCCACCCACTGTTATGATAATATTAACTGTCCTGTTAATTTTATACATTAAGCTTTTAATAATTCCATGAGGACAATACTAAAATTTGTCCCCAATACATAGAAAATCATTTGTCATTGGTTAAATTTATTCTCTTAGTTTCTTTGGTTATAGTACATCTAGCAATTCAGTTTCAACAGATAATTATTATCTCCTTTATAAAATGTTTGTAGTGTGGGGGTTCAAAAAGAAAATGGAAAGCTTGTATTCTCTCAGATGACTATTGGAGAAATGAGTCTAACAAGGAAGAGGTCAGTTTCAAAATATAGAGTTTTGTATCCAAATCGGTGGATATTCATCTAGAGATATATCACTCAATCTATTTTATTGCCTTTTTCCCTTAAACACCTCAAGCATCTGCAATTTCATCTCTGGTGTTACTTCACCCATTCACAAATCTCAACCCCTCTAAAAGAAGCCAAGTAGGTGCAGTAGATAGAGCCTTGGGCTTGGAGTCAGAAAGACTGGAGTTAAAATCAAGTCTCTGATGCTTATTAGTAATACAAACTTGGACAAATTGCTTAACCTCTGCTTCAGTTTTTGTCTTTTTAAACATTTACTTATTATTTGTTTGCTATATTAAAATACCCAGTAAATTCCCTTGATTAGAGAAGACTTAATATGACAAAAAAATATATGTCTTATTTATTTCTATTTATCAATTCTTTCTCTGGAGTGGATAGACACAAGACATTCTTCAAAGAATATTTCTGTTGCTTTAAATAATGTTCTCTTGGTTCTGATCATTTCACTCTTCATAATTTTATCAAGGTCTTTCCATATCTTTCCAAAATTAACCTGTTCAACATTTATTTTTTTTTCAATTTGAATTTTATTTATTTATTTGCTTTTTGGGAAATTTTTATTTAATTAGTCAATTTAGAACATTATTCTTTGGTTAGAAGGATCATATTCTTTCCCTCCCCTCCCAAACCCCTTCGTGTATCTGGTACGTGATTCCACTGGGTTTTACATGTGTCTTGATCAAAACCTATTTTCATGTTGGTGATGTTTCCACTAGGGTGATCCTTTAGAGTCTATATCCCCAACCATATCCCCCTCGACCCATGTGATCAAGCAGTTATTTTTCTTCTGTGTTTCTACTCCCATAGTTTTTCCTCTGAATGTGGACAACATTTTTTTTTCTCATAGATTCCTCCAAATTGTTCAGGATCACTGCATTGCCACTAATGGAGAAGTCCATTACATTCGATTGTACCACAGTGTATCAGTCTCTGTGTACAATGGTCTCCTGGTTCTGCTCCTCTTATTCTGCATCAATTCCTGGACTTCATTCCAGTTCATATGGAATTCCTCAAGTTCATTATCCCTTTGAGCACAATAGATTTCCATCACCATCCTATACCAAAATTTGTTCAGACATTCCCAAATTGAAGGGTATCCCCTCATTTTCCAATTGTTTACCACCACAAAGAGTGCTTCAATAAATGTTTTTATACAAGTCTTTTTCCTTATTAATTCTTTGGGGTATAAACCCAGCAGTGCTATAGCTGGATCAAAGAACAGTCTTTTAGTGCCCTTTGGGCATAGTTCCAAATTACCCTCAAGAATGGTTGGATCAGTTCACAATTCTATCAGCAATGCATTAATGTCCCAACTTTGCCACACCCCATCCATAATTCATTACTTTCCTTTGCTATCATGTTAGCCAGGCTGCTAGGTGTGAAGTGGTACCTCAGAGTTGTTTTTATTTGCATCTTTCTGATTATAAGAGATTTAGAACACTTTTTCATGTGCTTATTAATAGTTTTGATTTCTTTATCTGAAAATTTGTCTATTCATGTCCCTTGCCCATTTATCAATTGGGGAATGGCTTGATTTTTTGTACAACTGATTTAGTTCTTTATGAATTTGAGTAATTAAACCTTTGTCAGAGGTTTATGTTATGAAGATTGTTTCCCAATTTGTTGCTTCCCTTCTAATTTTGGTAGCATTGGTTTTGTTTGTACAAAACGATTTTAATTTGATGTAATAAAAATGATTTATTTTACATTTTGTGATTTTTTTATAACCTTTTCTTGGTCTTAAAATATTTCCTTTCCCAAAGATCTGATGTATACTATCCTGTGTTCACCTAATTTACTTATAATTTCCTTCTTTATATTCATCATTCAACCATTCTGAATTTATCTTGTTATTGGGTGTGAGATGTTGATCCAATCCCAATCTCTCCCATGCTGTCTTCCAATTTTCCCAGCAGTTTTTATCAAAAATTACTTTTGCCCCCATAGTTGGGATCTTTGGGCTTATCATAGACTATTTTGCTGAGGTCACTTACCCCATGTCTATTCCACTGATTCTCCCTTCTGCCTGTTAGCCAGTACCTCATTGTTTTGATGACCACTGTTTTATAGTATAGTTTGAGTTCTGGTCCTGCAAGGCAATCTTCCTTCACATTTTTTTTTCATGATTTCCCTGGATATCCTTCATCTTTTGTTCTTCCAAATGAACTTTGTTATGTTTTTTTTTTCTAATTCTGTAAAGAAGTTTTTTGGTAGTTCAATGGGTATGGCACTAAACAAGTAAATTAATTTGAGTAGGATTGGCATTTTTATTATGTTACCTTGTCCCACCCATGAGCAATCATGTTTTCCCAATTGTTTAGATCTAGTTTTAATTGTGTGGAAAGTGTTTTATAGTTGTGTTCATATAGTTCCTGTGTTTGCCTTGGCAGATAGATTCCTAAGTATTTTATATTGTCTAGGTTGATTTTAAGTGGAAGTTCTCTGCTGCCGAGATGTGTTGGAAATATATAGAAGTGCTGATGCTTTATATGGGTTTGTTTTGTATCCTGCAACTTTGTTAAAGTTGTTGATTATTTCCAATAACTTTTTAGTTGATTTCTTAAGGATTCTTTAGGTAGACCATCATATCATCTGCAAAGAGTGATAACTTGGTCTCCTTATTACCTATTTTAATGCCTTCAATTTCTTCTTATTCTCTAATTGCTACTGCTAATATTTCTAGTACAATGTTAAGTAATAGAGGTGAAAATGGGTATCCTTGTTTCACTCCTGATCTTATTGGGAATATTTCTAATGTATCCCCATTGTAGATGATTCTTGTTGATGTTTTTAAATATATACTGTTTATTATTTTTGAGAAAGGCCCATCTATTCCTATATTTTCTAGTATTTTCAATAGGAATGGGTGTTGTATTTTGTCAAAGGCTTTTTCGGTATCTATTGAGAAAATCATTTGATTTTTGTTGGTTTGCTTATTGATATGGTCAGTTATGTGGATGGTTTTCCTAATATTGAACCATCTTTGCATTTCTGGTATAAATCACCTGGTCATAATGAATAACCCTCATGATCACTTGCTGGTATCTTTTCCTAGTATTCTTTTTAAGATTTTTGCATCTGTATTCATTAAGGAGATTGGTCTATAGTTTTCTTTTTCTGTTTTTGACTTGCCTGGCTTTGGAATTAGTACTATGTTTATGTCATGAAGGGAATTTGGTAGAACTCCTTCTTTGCCTATTCTGTCAAATAGTTTGTATATTATTGGGATTAGTTGTTCTTTGAATGTTTGATAGAATTCACTTGTGAATCCATTAGACCCTGGGGATTTTTTTCTAAGGGAGTTCTTTGATGACTTGTTCAATTTCTTTTTCTTATATGGGGTTATTTATGTGTTCTATTTCTTCTGTTCATCTAGGCAATTTATATTTTTGTAAATATTCATCCTTATCACCTAGATTGACACATTGATTGCCATGTAATTGGGCAAAATAGTTGTTAATGATTGCCTTAATTTCCTCTTCATTAGAGGTGAAGTCTACCTTTTCATCTTGGATACTGTTGCTATTTGGTTTTCTTCTTTCCTTTTTTAATTAAATTGACCAATGCTTTGTGTCTATTTTATTTGTTTTTTTTTTCAAAGTACCAGCTTCTGGTCTTATTTATTAAATCAATAGTTCTTGACTTTCAATTTTATTAATTTCTCCTTTGATTTTTGGGATCTCTAATTTTGTTTTCATCTGGGGATTTTTAATTTGTTTACTTTCAAGTTTTTTGGTTTGCATGTCCCATTCATTGACCTCTGCCCTCCCTAATTTGTTAATATATGAACTTGAGGATATAAATTTCCCCCTAATTACTGCTTTGGATGCATCCCACAGATTTTGAAAGGATATCTCATCATTGTCATTTTCTTCAATGAAATTATTAATTGTTTCTATGATTTGTTCTTTAACTGATTTTGTAGAATCATTTTTAAAATTCCAATTAATTTTTTATTTGGCTCTCCATGTACCCTTACTGATTATTATTTTTATTGCATTATGATCTGAAA
Organism: Monodelphis domestica; assembly: GCF_027887165.1. NCBI lineage: Eukaryota > Metazoa > Chordata > Mammalia > Didelphimorphia > Didelphidae > Monodelphis > Monodelphis domestica. Next base: position 328,197,240 of record NC_077228.1, read on the forward strand.
AGGTTGCATTTATTATTTCTGCTTTTCTGTATTTGTTTGCCATGTTTTTATGCCCTAGTACATGGTCAATCTTTGTGAATGTACCATGTGCTGCTGAAAAGAAGGTGATTTCTTTTTTGTCCCTATATATTTTTCTCCACATATCTACTAACTCTAATTTTTCTAAAATTTCATTCACTTCTCTTCTTTCTTATTTATTTTTTAGTTTGATTTATCTAGTTCTGATAGAGGAAAGTTCAGGTCTCCCATGAGTATAGTTTTTCTATCTATTTCATCCTTGAGCTCCTCTAGTTTCTCCTTTAGAAATCTGAATGCTACGCCATTTGATGCATACATGTTCAGTATTGATATTTCCTCATTGTCCATATTGCCTTAGGATATAATTACCTTCCCTATCTCTTTTGACTATATCTATTTTTACTTCTTGTTAGATATCATGATTGAGACTCCTGCCTTCTTTTTCTGAGTTGATGCCCAATAGATTTTGCTCTGTCCACTTACTTTTACCCTTAGTGTATCTACCTTCCTCATGTGTGTTTCTTGTAGACAGCATATGGTAGGGTTTGGGATTCTAATCCACTCTGCTATTCACTTGTGTTTTATGGGTGAGTTCATTCCATTCACATTCAGATTTATGATTACCAGCTGTGTATTTCTCAATATTTTGATTTCCATTCCTAACCCTGCCCTTTCCTCTTTCACTATTTCCTTCTATACTAGTGTTTTGTTTTTAATCAGTCCCCCTAATTCCCACAATTATTTTACTTCCTTTACTACACCCTCCCTTCTTATTCCTCTCTTATTTTCTTTATGGTCTTTTGAAACTACCCCAACCTCTCCTTCCATTGTATTGCTTCCCTCCCCACCAGTCTGTTACCCTTACATTTCTCTATAGGTTGCAAATCAATTTTCTGCCTCAATGAACTTAATTGTTCTTCCCTCTTTGAGTCAATTTCAATGCTCATAAGAATTAAGTATTTCCTATCTCCCACCTCTTTATCCTTCTAGTTTATTGGTATTCTCCCCCTCTCCCATTATGAGCTTCTTTATGACATATAAATTTACCCTATTTTGTTTCTTTTCCCATTTCTCTTTGTATTAGTCTCTTTTTTAACCTCTAGTTTTATATATATGTATATATATATATATATACACACACATTCATATCTATCTATCTATCTATCTATCTATCTATCTATCTATCTATCTATCTATCTATCTTTATGGCTTGGCATTTCATCCTATACAGTTTGTCACTGTTCCCTTTAAATATAATTCTTCTAACTACCCAGGTGTTCATTACAATTTTTAAGAGTTACCAATGACTTCTTTTCTTATAGGGATACATATCATTTTAACATATTGGGTTCCTTAAAAAAGTTCGCTTTTTTCCCATTTCTTAATTATCTTTTGCTGATTCTCTTGAGTTCTGTGTTTGGACATCAAATATTCTGTTCAGGTATGTCTTTTCTTTAAGAATGTTTGGAAGTCTTCCATTTCATTAAATGACCATACTTCCCCCTGTAAGAATATAGTCAGTTTTTATGGGTAGTCAATTCTTGATTGTAGACCTAGTTTCCTTGCTCTCTGGAATGTCATATTCCATGCCTGTCGGCCCTTCAGTGTAGATGCAGCCAGTTCCTGTGCTATCCTGATTCCATGGTATCTGAATGACTTCTTCTTAGCAACTTGCAATATTTTTTCCTTGACCTGGTAGTTCTTATATTTGGCTATAACATTGCTGGGTTTTGTCAGTTGAGGATTAAGTATAGGAGGTGATCTGTGGATTCTTTCAATCTCCACTTTTTCCTCTTGCTCTAGAATGTTGGGGCAGTTTTCTTGGATAATTTCCTGTAGAATGATGTCTAGGATTTTTCTTTTGTCATGGTCTCCTGGTAGACCAATGATTCTTAAGTTGTCTCTTCTGGACCTGTTTTCTAAATCTTCTCTTTTGTGGATGAGGTATTTCATATTTTCCTTAAGTTTTTCATTCTTTTGATTTTGTTTTATAGTTTCTTGCTGCTTTGTGAAGTCATTTGCTTTTAGTTGTATTCTAGTTTTTAAAGACTGAATTTCATCCCTGTCTTTTTGGTTATCCTTCTCCTTCTAATCTAATTTTCTTTGAGGTCATCTTTCATTTTCTTTGTCTCATCTTTCATCTCTGTTGCCTCATTTTCAAGCTGATTAATTTTGGTTTTCAAGACACTATTTTCTGTTTCCAGATAATTTATTTTGCTTTTAAAATACTTTTCTCAGTTGTCTTCAACCTCTCTTAATTGTGTTTTGAATTGTATTTTGAGTTCTTCCAAAGACTGTGTCCAGTTTGCTGAAGTTTCTGTGTTTTTGCTTGATGTTCCTTGATCTTACTCTGTTGTATTTGCTCTTTGTTCCTTGCCTGGATAGAAGCTGTCGATTGTAATTTCTTTTTTCTTTTTCTGTTGTTACTCATATTTCACTCTTCTTTTCCCCCTGTAGTTGCCCATAGTTTACTCCTCTCATTTTGTGTTGGATATGTGAATTTGGGCTGTTCTGTCCTGAAGGGGCTTCTTCTTTTTTCTGCTGTTTGTTCAGGTAGTCTGGTCTTCCCCAGTTGACAGCAGAAGCTAAGAAGGAGCTCAGCTTCCTGCCCTGTGGTCAAGGTTGTTGTAGTTTGTTGCAGCCGTTGCCTATTTGAGTTCAGTCAGTGGGGATCTCAGATCAGTCTGTGGGGAAGGAGTGTTGGAGCTTAAGCTTCTTTGCCCCCTGTAGGCTTCTTATCTACCCTTATCGATGAGATTGAGCCTGGGCAGAGTTGATCTGCAAAGCTGGCTGTGCCTTGAGGCCAAAACCTCCAGAAGTGGGGGGCAAGATGGAGCTTTTTGTCTGCTACTGGAATGCCTGCTCTGGGCTTCTCCTCCAGCTACCTCTATGCTGCCTATATTCTAAGCCCTGAGCCTGGCACAACTTTGCCAGCTAGGTTCTCCCTCTGGACTAGCACCCTTGCCTTCCCAGAGATTCCAGCCACTGCTGGAGGCTCACCCATGTGTTCTGGAGTTCAGGCTTTTTTTTTTTAAGGGTGTCCTTTTAAGTTGGGTCCAAATGGATGGTTTCCAAGCTCTGCCCAATTGTTATATTTAGTTTTCAGTCCCCTGGAAGCATTGTGTTTTTGATTGTTGAGGAAGGGTTTACAGAGGTCTGAATTTTTGTTGCCTCTAAGCCACCATCTTGACTTCACCTCCCTCCACTTTTCTTATGGTGCAGTAGTATTCCATTATAATCATATGCTATAGCTTGGTTGGACATTTTCCAATTGATGGGCATCCATTCTATTTCCAGTTTTTCCTACCACAAAGACAGGTGCTATAAATATTTTAGAACATAAAGGTTCTTTCCTTTTCCCCTGATAACCTTAGGAAATGAATCAAATAGTGCTATTTCTGGGTAAGATGATATATATTTATATCTTTTTTAGCATAAGTCTAGATTGCTCTCCAAAATAGTTAAATCAAATCAGTTCACAGTACCACCAACTCTGTCCCCATTATTATTTGTGTCCCCCATTTTCCACATCACCTCCAAAATTTGTCATTTTGTGCTTTTATCATGGTAACCAATCTGTTTTAGATATCTCAGGGTTGTTTTGATTTGCATTTACTTAAATAATTATGCTTTGAAAAATTTTCAAATAGTTATATATATTTTTTCAATTTCTTCATCTTCAAACTAAAAGATATAAACATATCTTTTGGCTATTTATCAATTGGGAAATGGTTCATATTCTTATATCTTAAAGTCCTCCATTTATTTTAGATATGAAACCTCTTTCTCAGAAACTGTCTATAAATTTTTTCCCAGTTTGTTGCCTTCTTGTAATCTTGGATACATTATTTACCCATTTTACATCTCACAATGCTTTCTATCTCCTGTTTATTCATAATTTCTTCTACTATTCACAAATCTGATAGGTAAAAATTCTCAGTTCCTATTTGCTTGTGGTATTTCCCTTCAGGCCTAAGTCATGCATCCATTTTAATCTTATTTTTGTAATTGGTGTAAGATATATTGGTCCATATCTAGTATCTGTCAGACTACTTTCCTATTTTTCCCAACAATTTTTTACTGAAGAGTGAATATTTATTCCCAAAATTTGGATCTTTTTCAAGTGTTTGCTGCATGTCTATTCTGATCTACTCATGTACTTTTCATTTTTTTAAATCAGTACCAGATAGTTTTGATAATTACTGCTTTATAATATAGTTCAAAATCTGGTACTGGTAGATCTCCTCCCTTAACATTTTTTCATGAATTTTTTTGATATTCTTGACCTTTTGTTTTCTAAATGATTTCTGTTATTATTTTTTCTATTTGGATAAAATATTTTTGATAATTTAAATGCTATGTGATGCCCATTATCATCAATATTATTTAATATTTTATTGAAATTTCTAGCAATGGTAATAAGAAAAAAGCTTTTGAAGGAATTAGAATTGGTAAAGAGGTAATAAAACTATCTCTTTTCAGGGATGGTATGATGATATATATATATATATATATATATACACACACACACACACACACACACACATATATATATATATATAAATAATCCTCGACTCAATTACAAATTAGTTGTATCTGAATAATTTTAGCAAAGTAGCATGATATAAAATAAACCCAATAAATTATCAGCATTTCTATATATCACCGATAATGCCCTGCAAGAAGAGATTTTAAGGGCTAACCCATTTAGAAAAACCAGAATAAGAATAAAATACCTTGGAGTATATCTGCCCCAGTTTCTTTATATATAAAATGAGGAGATTTGACTTAGTGGCCACTCAGGTTTCTTCTCCCTCTAAATCTTAACATTCTATGGAAATCCTATAAATAGTCATCAAGAGTTGTAAGAAAAATACTAGGCAACTGAATTCATGGGATTCTTCTTCAAATGTAGTTAGATTGGTCCTTATTCAACAAACATGTGACCTATCACAAGACTCATACCAGAAGCTTCCCCAGGCCGGTCGAACCTGAGAATATTTTCCAACATAGCTTTTAAGAATCAATCAAATAATAATTTAACTTATTAAGCACCTATTATGAGTCAGGTACAGGGTTGGCATGTAAATACAAAAATGAATTAGTTCCTGCCCTCATGAAGCTTATATTCTACTGCAGAAACAATATTTGTCTCAAAACTCTGAGGAGGCAATATGATACTGTTTTTATTGAGATTCATTTCCTTTTATTCATAGAAACTTCAGAAAAACTTGAAATTTGAATTATCATATTAAGGTTTTTAAGACAGCACCTGTGAAATATTTCTCCCATTAATAGTGTTAGCTTTCAAACATTCTAGCAATCAAACATTTTAAAATATTGCATGATTCTTATTTTTAAAATGAAAACAGTTACAACTTTATTCTTTGAGCATTTATGGAGTACCTAATATGTGCCTGGGATAAATGGAATAATATTACAAAGGGATATCCTGAAGATCTAAAGTCAAGGCATACAGTGCTTGGAAAATGCCCAATACTGGAGGCAACTGAGCATGGAGTGACCCATAATTGGTTAGTCTTATAGATAAACACATTTCTTGAATCATATTAAGAATATGTATGTATTTATATCTCTATATGTCTTGGTGTATACATATATGTGTTTATATACATACATATACATACATATATGTATACATGTATATATATGTAAACATATATATATATATATACACACACACACATGTGTGCCATCATTCAGTTGTGTCTGACTCTTCATGACCCTTTGGACCAGACTGTCCATGAAATTTTCTTGGCAAAGAAGATTGAGCACTTTGTTACTTTCTTCTCCAATATTACACAGACACACATTCTATATATGTATCTATGTGTCTGTTTATCCATCCACTACATAGACATATATATGCACATATGTATCTGCCTATGTGTATATGTTCATATAGTTTCTATATAAATATTCACATGTTTGTATGTATGCATGTGTATATCTATCTCTACATAAAATTGTCCATCTTTCTATAGTGTTCCCAGGAATGCTGAATTACCTAATCATAGTCTTCTTCTATTGTGCTACCTATTTACATCATTACCTTGGACATACTTTGTGTTTTACCCTTTTCTTTGCTCCTCTATTATAATCTTCTTTATCTGGTGTGGTGATGGAGTCCTGACTTTTTCCATCTTGCCTATATTTGAAATGGTAACTTCCAGGATCTACTACTGAAATTCCCTATCATTTTACCATCCCTTTGCATTCCAACAAAAGAGACTTCACAGCCTCCATCCAAACAAGAGACTCTCCCTTATGACACCACTTGAATTAACCAGTAGGGGACGGTGTTGACCAAGACAATGATGTCAAGATTCAGTGAGCTCATTTTTTTCTTCTTCACAGAATCCCATCTTTAAGTAGAATTGGAACCTCAATTTGGCTTGTTTCCAAACTAGAAATTCCATGTAGCAAATATGTCTAATGGGCTTCATATTAAAGAAAAAAATGTACTTGCAGTCAGGAGAACTGGTTCAAATGCTGGCTTTGCTACTTATCATCGGTATGATCTTGGGCAAATTATTTAAGACTAAAAGGATTGGAATTCAAAGGACTAAATTTTATCATTTAAAAAATCTAAGAGTCATAGAAAATCAAATTAGTAGGAACATTTTTATTTCAAAGTCAAATTATAGTAAAATATTTGGCTCCATTGACACGCTTGGTTGTTCTAGTCTTAACTGATCTGGACCTCAGTTTCTTCATCTAGAAAATGAATATAGCAAAATACTTTGGGGCTGGTAAGCTGATATTATTAGTGTAAGTGCTAAAAACTGGCTTGAAAGTCCATAAGAAAGTAGTAATACAAAGACAGAAGCTTCATGGATTCTTGTTATACAGTTAGCTGTAGATTAAAGTTTCTCTGGCTTCTAAGACATGAAACTTGTAGGGTTCAGGTGGTCAGAGGCCAGGATTAAGTTTAACTATCAAATCTATTTGTTTTCACAGACTGAGGCCTGGGTTTTGAAGACTTTATCTCTATAGTCCTTGAGTTATGAGGTCTATCTCTGCAGAGGCCATTGTCCATATATCTATAGCTCTTTGGGAATTTGAAGATGAAGTCTTTATGAATCAAGCATGCAAAAGTAGGATATATTTATGAATTAAATTAGTTTCCTAAATTAAAAAATTACCAAATATATTTTCTTTCCTTTCTGTACCTACCCAGGTAGGAAAAAAATTGAAAACCAAATATGCATATTTATGCAAAAATATTTCATCAGTGGACATATTAAAAAGACAAATATTTTGTGTCATACACTGAATTCATCACTTTTCTGTTAGGAGGCAGATAGAATACTTCATCATTAGTTCACCTGAAAATAGCAAGAAACACTTCTGCTCCCAAATCAAAGACGTCATCAGATTTCTCCATTATCTAAATATATGTTTTTACTCTGACTTCTCCAAAGTCAGACTCTAAACTTTTAAGCATGCTATATTGGTTGAATTATTTAATACTTCATATATTAGGATATTTTGCATCTATGAATGAGATCAGCAGCCAATAAGGAAGGCTAAAAATGGGCAACCATTATATAGGCTCTTAATTATTGGATTGAATTTATTATTTTTTAAATGAAAATATTTTTAGTAAAGACATCATTTAAGCACAGAATAGGTACTTTGTTTTTCCTGTCAAAAAGCAGGAAATGATTTATGCTGCTCCACCTATAATTTCTTAGTTCATGACCAAATTTCCTGGCATTTTTGAGATGGCTAGAGGAGGTTAAGGTTGTGCTCTCTGATAAGGAATAGAATTAGGATAATTGACCCATTTGAAGATAAAACTTTGGCTTTAGCTTTGTTAGACATTTTCTTCTGAAAATGAAACTATCTTTTTACTGACCAATTCTTGTTGATATGGTTTCTAGTTGGTTGAACTAATACTTCAGGAAAACATTTCAATACTTTTATTGTATTTGGATTATTTTAAGAAGAATGGATCCTTTATTCCGCTAATTCTTCATTTCAAAATATATTATTATGTTGTGTGTTGAGTCATCATCAACAAAGAACAAAAAGCCCCTGTCACTGAGATTTAAGGATGAATTCTTAGGAAATGAATGTTCACAGAAGTGTCTACCTGCTTACTTTCTTTTGCAGATACTATAAAGAGACATCAAGATTTACATGTTGTGTGTGGAATTTTCCTATACCTTATCAAAAAAAGTCTTATTTGCTATTGTTTTCAACATTATTATAGAGAAAATGGGTTCTTTAGAGGAATATTTGGTAAAAGACAAATCCAACTACACATTTATATATATATATATATGTCTATATATGTCTATATTCTGAGATTTGATGAAGTTCCATTATCTTCTTATTCAAGTATATCACATTTTCCTATAGAAAGAATCAGAGGACCTAAGGTGGTTCCACAGGTTCTCATTATTCTGTGAAAAGATCATTATACCATTACCCATGTATGCTTTATATAGTCAGCCCTCAATCTTGAGGGGCTTAGGTTAATTCCATGATAAATTCTTTTTAAGAATATCTTTTCCAAAGGGAAGGATTTATCTATTGGTTTACTAGGTGTTTTGACTGAGATAGTCATACTGAAAAACAAAACAAAACTAGATTATTCCTATTTCTTATTCTAATTTGGCATGAATCACTACTTAAATTTAGGCAACAATAGATTATAAACTTTAGTGTCCTACTTTTTTTTCAGATTACTATTATTTTTGCTGAATTAACATGTCTCACAATATTCGTGAAACTTCTTTAAGGTAGAAGAGACTTTTATATCGATTTTGTAAATTCGGATTTTTGCATATCAAGTTTTCATAAGTCACAATAGGATCCATAGTCATATTGAAAAAAATGGGGTTCAAATCTTATATCTGCTATTTACTACCTTTGTGCACTTGGGTAAGTCATTTATCCTTTCTTGACTTCAATTTCTTAACCTCTTCACCTCTAATATTGATTTAAACTAAATAATCTCCTCCTTAGAAATCTGAGATCCTCTGATTATGAAATCAGTATGGCATTGTAAAAGGGGCACTGAATTTAGTCAGAAAATCCAGGTTCAAATCCTAGATCTCCAACTACCTGCTACTTTAGGCAAACCACTTAACTTGATTGATCCTCAGTTTCCTCATCTAAAAGATAAGGAAAGATGACTGATGACTACAAGATGACTGATCCCCTTAGTCCCTTTCCAGTTCTAAATCCTTGATCCAATGGAGAAATTTACCTCTGGAAACTGGAAAATGGAAAATGCAAGCACTTTCCCTCTGCCTACCTCCCAGCCTCTGCCCCAAACCCAAAGTAGCTATCCTGTGCCTCAGTTTCATTCTTTGCTTCTAATATCTCTGTTTCACAGTGATTCTGTCCCTTAAGTCACATGAGTAAGCCAAAGGGTAGAATTAAGAGTTGGTTTTCAGTTTGATATGAATAGACCCAGAATTAAATGGCTTCGGAGCTAAAAAAAAATATCACAGTCTTTTCTATATGAGGATGGGGAGTGCGCCCCCAGTAGATAACAATTCCATCTTTGAAATACCTAGGTTGTGCTCTGGAAAGAGCACTGGGCATTGAGTTAGGAAGTGATGAGTTAAAGTCCAGACTCAGATTCTAATTATGTTACCTTGAGCAGGTCCTGTAACCCCTGTTTGCCTCAGTTTCCTCAACTATAAAATGGGAATAATAATGACCCCCAACTATCTCAGGGTTGTTTTGAGGACCAAATGAGTATACAGCACTTTGTACTGTGCCTGACACATAATAGAGGTGATGTAAATGCTTACTTAATTCTTTCTGCCTTCCCTATTCCCTTGAGGTAACAGGAGAGGAGGAATAATTAGGGAGGAGCAAGCAGAGCTGAAATGTTGTGATGACCTTCTCTCCAGGTCCCTGAGTTATTTACATTGATATGTTAAACATCCAATAGGATGGGAAAAGATTAGGGATTGCTCTTCTGATATCCTTATTATTGAGAACTCCCAAGTGAGGAAATTCCCTTTACCAATGCCTTTGGGCATCTTCTCAGCAACCTTTTGTTTTAGGGACAAGCACCTGGGGCAAGGAAGTGTTATATAATTTGCCCCCAACTATGTAACCAGTACTAGGATTTGAAGTCCTATTTCAAGTGTAGCTATCTTTCCAGCATTTCACACCATTTTTCTAGGCACTAAATAAATATCTTTTTTAAGCGTTTAACAATTCTTTAAAAATGAAGAAAACTTAGCAAGATGGGCAAACTTTTTTCTTGCAAACCCAAATGGGTCACATCTCAGAAGGAAGCATAGTGATTGGACGGAAATTGTTTCCTGTAGACCCATGTGGGTTCCATTTCATATTTGCTTTTAATTAGGATCCTGAGAAGACATTGATGCTCTGCTTTCTTTCTTTCCTGGACACATCTTTGCTCAGCTTGTGCCTAGAGCAGAGCTTGTCAGTACTTCATGGTTGGTGGTGCTAAGACTGGCCAAGAGGACCAGAATAATTAGCATATAGAGTGGTCCTAGTCCCCAAGTGTAAGGGAGCTGTCTATCAGCTTGACCGCTTCTGTTTTTGCTCTCAGATTTGGTCTAACATTTGACAGAAAAGGCAAGTGCCCTTGCTTGAGTGATCTGTCCTCCTGGCAGTTTTTGCACTTGAGCAATGTTTGAAACATGTTTAAATTGTTGTAGGGCCACTAATACCAACTCTTGTGTAATCTGCTGCCAGCCTGTAGAATTACTTTACACATTATCTGTGGCTATTTAGCTTGTGAAAATGACAAGACATTTTAACAGCATGTTCCACTAATTAACTTATCAATGAATTTCAATGGGTCTTTCCTCAATTGATTTTAAAAATAAAGTATTATCACTAGTAATACAAATAATAATGTATTCCCATTCCATAGGACTTGTCTTCTTCCTTAGTCTTCTTTGAGTCTTATTGATATTCCCAACATGCTGGTGAAGTGCAATTTTTATGAGAAAATGAAGAAAAGAAAGTATATTAAACTGGCCACTTGATTGAATTATTGCCCTCCCAAATAGATAAAGCCAGAGAGCAGATTTTGCATTCAACTTTGAATGCTAAGAAAATAGGTCCAGATCAGACCAAGAATAGCAATGAAATGGAAAGTTGTGCACTGACTGTCCCTAAGTGAAGTTAGAGGATCATTGCCAAGAATTTCATAGCTAACCTTAGTTGTGATAAATCACTTGATAGGCAATTTGGGATCATATACAATCCCTTAATTAATTTATTTGACTAAAATTCAATTTTGAAAGCTTTTCTGAAGCATCTATTACATGCCAGGCATTTGCTAGACTTTGAGGATACAAAGACAAAAGGGAAATAGAAGATTTCTGTCCTTAAGGAGTTTATATTTTACTGCAATATAAAATAGAGGAATTGAATTAAGTAAGACAGAGTGCCTAACTCTTGAGCAGACTGAATTCTCTTAGTAAAGTTATTAAGTGCCTACAATGTTAATTGACCTATGATAATCTCTCAAGGAATAAGAAAATTTTATAAAACACAATCCTGCCATCATGTAGCTTAAAGTCTATCATTATTATGGGTAATGATAATATACAATACAGTCATGCCTTTCTATATTGCGGTTCACTCATCACAACTTCACTGTATTGTGGGTTTTAAAAAAAAATCTAATTCTTTGTTGTGGAGTTTTTACTATGTTGTGGGATTTTGTTCATGAATACCATATTGTACACAATGGAAATGCAGTATGCCACTACTGTTTGTGCAAGTTTGCCCAGTGTGAGATTGTACACAGCACACTATTGGCTGATGGAATAAAAGGTGATCAACCACAGCTCTGTGCTCTGTATCTTGGGCACTGATTGACTCAATGTTTATAAGAGTGTGGAAAAGGTTAATAAGAGTGTGGAAAAGGTTTATAGGAGACCGAGAAGGGTTTATAAAGCCTTAAAAATATACATAAATAGTTCAAAAAAAATGAAACCTCTACTTCTTGGATTTTCACCTATTGTCAGGGTCACTGGAATGTAACTCCCACAATAGGTGAGGGATCACTGTAATATATAAGTACATTAGAGATATATAGATTGTAAGTATGGAAGGAGTGTTTCAATTAACAGTGAATGTTAGGGCAAGTTTCATGAAAGTGGAAACCACTGAGATAGACCTTAAAGGTAGTATTTCAGTAAATGAATGAAAGAACATTCCAGGCCTTTGAAAGCAATGACAGACGAATATTCTATACAGCTATTAAAAAGTTACTTATAGTTTATTGAGCAATTTTTCATGTCATTTATGGGTATATGATCAATAATGCTTTCATTCATTCATTGGAAAAGCATTTATTTAGTGGCTATTTGTTCCAGGAACAAAGGTGCTGAAGAAACAAAGGCAAAAAGGAAATAATTCCTGTCCTCAAAAGTTTTACAAAGTATTATGGAAAATCAACATGTATTAAAAATGTTAAGATATGCATAATAATATAACATTTTAATACAAAAATTAATTTCATGGAGGTGGGCAGGATGTTAGCGACTGGAATGGTTGGGGGAGTTTAGGATAAGCCACCTATAGGAAGTAACCCTTGAGCTAAGTTTTGAAAAAAGTTGTAGTGATGAAGAGGGAATATATTCCAGGCATGGAGGAAAGAGATGGAACAGAAAGAGAAAATAGGTAATTTTATTAGGACATAGAATGTGTGAAGGAGAGTAAAGAGAAAAAAGCCAGGAAAGGTAGCCTGAATTGAGATAGTAAAGGGCTTTAAAAATCTAATAGAGGGATTGATTAAGAAAGTAAGAGGGAGCCACTACAACTTCTTGAGTAGAGGACTGTAATATACTGAGAATGAAACTTTATATATAAAATAATTTGGATCCTAGGTGGATATGGATTGAAAAGGGAGAGAACTGAGTGAGAGAGATCTACTAGGAGACTAAGACTTCATTACTATTACAATAATACAGGTGACAAGTAAGGAGGACCTGAACTGGAACATGTGTACATAAGTTGGAGAGAACAGGATAGATATGAGAGAAATGTTTTTAAAACTCTGTGTATATATAAAAAGTAAATTAGCATGCTGGAACATATTCTTCATGTTTAGATTATGGATATCTTATATATTCCTTGAGACCTTTGACAGTATATCTAGCATAGAAATTCTTCGTTCAATATTTTGCATGTGACTCTTCTCTTTCCAATTCATCTTCCATATAGTAACCAAAATTATCTGCCCAGGGAATGGTTTTGGGGTGGAGCCAAGATGGCGGCTTAGTATCAGTGAAAGCTAAAACTGCTCTGAGAATCCTTCCAAATCAATCTTTAAAAAGTTCCTTAAAATTATAGGACTCAAAAACCAAGACAAGACATAGTGAGGGGTCTCTCTTGCTGAATACAACTTGAAGGGAGAAAGAATTGATCTTCATGGGATAAAGGGGAACTGGAAGCATAACTGAAGGCAGAGGAGTGCTGGCCAACCTCACCCCACCTCCTACCCCAGGTTCTGAGCCTGGATATAGGCCAACTTCAGGATCCCCAAACCTGCTCTACATCAACAACAGAGCACCCCACATCTTAGGACCCAGCCCTTGAAGTCCCAGATGCTGCCAAAAGAATGCATTGGGGAACAGAAATTCATATAACTTGGCCCTCTCTAGCCCATGCTGTAGCGAAGTCCTCAGCCCTAGGGAAAAATAACTCTGAGTGCTGAATCCTACAAGCCATCAGCAGAGGAAATGGAATCATCAGCTTTCAGAACTCCCAGTCCACAGTAAAAAAAAAAGGCTAGGAAAATGAGCAAAAGACAAAAGAAACATCTAATCATAGAAAATTTCTGGAGAGACAAAGAACAAGCCACAGAGTCAGTTGGGGATGGTGATATGCTAGGGAATGGGTTTGACTGTGGTCTCTTCCCTGCTCAAAAATCTTGAGTAACTATTTATTGCCTATTGGACATAACCTCTTTAATTTAGTATTTAAGTTCCTGCCCAATCTAGCTCCAGTCTGCTCTTTTAAGACATTTCATATTATTCTCCTTTCACATATTTTATGTTCTCTTAAAAATGGAATACTATTTTCTCCATTGACTGTGTTCCATTTACCATCTCCAAGAATTTATATAAAAAGTACCCAAGGCCTGGAATATATTCCTTCATAATCTCTGTATTTTCAGAAGCCTTATCTTTATGCAAATTGAGCTTAGAAGTCACCATTTCTGTAAAACCTTTCCTGATGTCTCTTTTACATTCCTCTTTAATAATTAGAGTTGAACCTTGTTATACATAACTAATACATTCCAATTCTTTTTGTGTAAGTTGAAAATCACATAATAGTGAACCTCATTATTTAATGAATATATCTTATATGAATTTACCTGGGCATTTCATGATTTTCTTTAGACTTATCAGAGCTGTTGGCAACACTACTCTCCTATTTTGGGACTAATATTAATAACTTGATAGCATTAATAAATTAAAGAGAAGCACTTCTCTGATGTTGACACGACTTGTTACAAGAGAACTCTGGACAAAAGATTGATGCAGGAGCTAATTTTGGTGAAAAACAATTTAGTAACTCACATGAATATTTCTCAGAGTAAGAGTGAGCATGATTGAGTGAACTGCTGTAAGACTTGAATGCACATAATTTAAAATTTTATTTTTCCCATTTTCTGACTTTATTAAATCCTCAATTGTTTAGACTTGAAGTTACCTGTGTTATTTTCCTAAAACAAGGTCCTATTGTAATTTTTACTTACCTATCTGTGAATATATGTACATAGAAAACCGTAAGTGTCTCTCAAGACAAGGACTATTTTGCTTTCATCTTTTATCGGCAACATCTAAGAGCCAATACGGAACAATAGTTGCAAAGTTTACTTCAAAGTCAGAAAGTCCTAGATTCGTGTTCTTCCTTTGACATAATTTGACTGTGTGACCTGGAACAAGTCACTTGACTTCACGATGCTCTAGGAAACTTGCTAAGACTGTAAATTGCAGTGAATCTGTCAACTTGTTTTGGTAGCAGTTTCTTCACTCTCAAGGTCCCTATACCAATGAAATCACTGGTCCAGTCTCTGTACTATTCCTATCCTTCTACCAGAGGCCATGTTAGATAAATAGATAGAAAGACAAAAATAAAAGTCCTTGCCTTTAAGGAGCTTACATTCTAGCAGGAAGAGATAAAGTATACATGTGTAAATCCATTTACCCCCAGCAACTGTTAAGACAGTGACTTGTATATAGTAGATGCTTAATAAATGCTTGTTGAATTGAATAGGCAATTCCCCTGACATAGTAAATATGCCATAGATTAGTGGCAAAGAATGTTGGTCTCATTTACTTTACTGTTCTTCTAATATCTAACAGAATGATTATTTAAAAAAACTTTTTTGACCTAATTGAGTTTTTGAAGTACACAGGGCTTTCTTTGATCCCAATTTTAGCCAGAATATAGTTACACTTCCCAGCTGGAATGAAAAACAGTAGGACACACTTTGTTATAAGCAATTATTTCTGGTGGAATGATGTAAAAGTATTTTATGCACTATTTTAAATACTGTTAGAAAAAAATATATAGAAGAATCGTGGATAGAAGACAAAGGGCCAAAATCTAAAATTATTTACTTTCATCTCCTGCCTCTGATAAATATTGGTGTTGCAACTTTGAACAAGTCACAAACTCCAACCAACCCCAGCAGCTCTCTGAGACTGTCAAATATAGAAGAGTTGCAAATTTGCATTGTTTTCTCACTTGGATTTCCATGCACAGATAAAAGCATAGGTTTATGAATAAAAGAAGCATGTTGGGACTCCTCTAGTTTCATGGGATATCTGGCATGGTTCCTTTTCCTTTGAAGATAATTCTCTGAGAATGTTATTGTCCTCAAATGATCATTTGTAGAAATTCAACAACAGTAATTGTAATAACCCAAGCTTTCCCCTCAAAAAGAGATATGAGAAGGCACATTCTACTCATTCTTTAAAGAGCTGATGAAGACTATGGGCATGGAACCCTGCCTATAATGTCAGATCTCTTTTATATGTTGGTTAGTTTTATTGGATGGTGTTTTTTGTTATAAGAGATTGCTCTCTGAGAGTGGGAGGAAAAAGGGATCCAAAGGAAAGAGAAGATGATGTATATTAGGTCCTGATTGTTGCTTAAGAAGGTCATTGTTGGCATCAGTTTCAGTAGATTAATGTGCAGCAGTGCCTTTCCCAATCATCCTTACTATTATCTTCCCTGTGAGATTATTCCCAATTTATGCTGTATATGTGTTGTTTGTAGATAGTTATTGTTATGTTGTCATTTTTAGACTGTAAGCAAGGAGAGTAGAGTTGTCCTATCTTTACATCTCCAGCATGTAACTTAAAAGGTGCTTAATGTTTGTTGAATGACTGATGGAATAGAGTCAGTGAGTGAAAACTTTTTCAAGAAAGTGGATAGTGAAGAGAAGAGATGATAAATTGAGGGAACAACAGAGTCAAAGCAATTTGAAGAAAAGAGAGAAGGGAGACCTAAGTTTAAGAAAGTAGAAGATAATTTATGTTAAATTATATTGATATTAAAGTCTAAATTTAGCAGATTATTATGGTATACGTGCATTATATAGTCTAATGAACATTGGGTGCTGTAAACCTTAAAATTTCTTAGACTTATAAATGTTGGAAATTTCACCATTGGGAAATTTCATACTTGAAAAATTTCCTATTGAGAGTGGGAACTCTATTGGAATGTGAACCCCATTGGCATGGGACAATGGAAAGGGCTTTGACCTATGCTTAAGCATAGAACAGGAATTTCTTTGAGTCATGATTGATTTTAGAATTAATACAATGGAGATACTTGGAATGACAGAACCAGGTCTTGGAAATTGCAATCTCCACCCTACTCAGTCCTAACAGGATTGAGGAAGGGCTGCAGCATAGATCAAAATTTAATTATTCCAATCTCTACCCTACTCAGGGTAACAGGATTTAGGAAGGGCTGTAGCAAAAGCTCAAGATTTAATTATTTGAGAATATGACCTTCAACAGACATGTGCAAAGCCACAGACCTCTGGACAGTCCTGGGTTAAGCTAGAGCCACCATTGGCACAGGGAAAATGATGGACAGTGATTGGTAGATGTGAGAACTGAGGGGAGGGAACTTGGATGGTTTCCTTAAAGATAGAGGGGTCTGAGAACTGAGGGGTTGGTTGGAGAGTTTTGGCTCTGAGTGGTTGGAGAGGTGCTCTGAGAAGCTTGCTCTGAAGGAAGCTGTAGGTGGAGGCCCCTGAGACTGTTTCTCCATTTTGGTCACGTGAGTAATAGGGACTGATCTCCTTTCTTTGCCCCAGCTATCTAAGGGCTTGGGCCTTTTGGCCCAGCCTAAACAGAAGGGGTATTTAAGCCCCATTCCCTTCTCTCTCCTTTCTTTCTCTCTCTCTCTCTCTGTCTCTCTCTCTCTCTCTCTCTCTCTCTCTCTCTCTCTCTCTCTCTCTCTCTCTAATTCCGTTCTTCCTCCTGTTTGTAATTAAACTCTATAAAAGGTTGACGGCTGACTTGAGTTTTCATTTAGGAATTATATAGCTGAATTCCTTGGTGATCTTATAAAGTGATTTCCTTGTCACAGTGCAGAGTCAGGAACTCTTGGTGTGAATTCTGGTTTTGACAAACAATAGTTATGTGCCTATCTAAGTCACTGAGTTTTCCTGAAATATCCTCATCTCTACATTGAGATTAATAATACCTACTTCAAAAAGTTCTTGTCAGGAATGGACTTTTTAAATCTCGAGGTGCAATATAAATTCAAGGGCCTTAAATAAGTACCTCTTTTCCATTTCTTACCAATGAAAATTGTTGAATTAAACTTCTTTTCAGTGGTATAAAGACTTTCATTTTTGCCTTTCTATATCCAAACACCTAGCATGTTGGGCACTACAGTGTCCATACAGTCTATGCATATTTTATACAAACTCTCTGCCTACAATAGCAACAGCAATGAAAGTAACAAAATTATTTCAAATGAATACATAAGTCCAAACCAAATGAATTACATTATATCCAAATACTATCTCCAAGACATAACTAAAGACAACATAAAATAAATATCCTTGTGAAAATTCAAACATCAAAAAGATAAGAAAACTTCAAATTCATATTCTTAACAAAATTCTAAGAACTTATACTATTATGCTTACACCCACTCATGAAGAGGAACACAAGTAATGCTTACTTCCACACATGAAGAATAACTAATGAATTCTGACAAGTATTCATGAAGAACTCATAGCTTACTTTCATGCACAATGAAAATTTCAAACTTACATACATGCATATGTAAAAACTTTACATGCATGCATGTTCCTGATTGTTCCAGTATGTTCTGATTGTTCCAGTTTGTTCCTGAATTGAAGAACACAGGACTACAATCAAGAGTGACAGCAGACAAGAGTAGTATGCTGACCAGATGATGACAAGCCTGAACACACATTTTCTACAAGCAAAATCTAAGGACATGGAAGGACTTTGAAAGTTTGGACCTGTGATCATGAGGTTATGTAAGAATGTGACATACATGTTAACATCACATATATACATACACATGCTACACAGAAATACAATATAGGAAGATATCTCATGGAATGGGTAAGTATACAACATATGCATAGTTGTGAAACACAAAAGTCACACTGATATGAATTTCTGTGGAAAATTCAGACAAAGATATTTCTTTGAGTTTGCACAGAAATCAAGAACAATGTATGTGGATGTACATATGTAAATCTGTATAAATGCAACCTATGTACACATGTAGATACTAATGTACTAACAAACTAACTATATTAGGATGATTTATTAATGTTCTAATGACTAAATTATAGGGACAGTTTAGAAAATTTGTTCAAAGACTTAAGGAAGTAGGGACAGACAAAAACTACTTAAGTATAGAAGTTAGATTACATTATAATTGTAGGTTAGCAATCGTTAGTAATAGAAAGTTTTACTTAGTTGAATTATAGACATTAGGAGATAGGACAGTTACATATTCAAAATGCTGTTGAAATTTGTTTTAACTATATTTCCTGTAAAATCCTTATTACCGAAATCATTTTTCCTATACCCAAAACTTAGCATAGAACTAGATACACAGAATAGTTAAGATAACTTTAGGATTCGTTATTTTGGGAGGGTAAAGGAATAATTAATATAGTACAGAGTTAAGAATTAGATAGTTAGAAATATAACAAAACATATCGAAAAGGTAAGTATCATTAAAAAATGCTGGTTGCATTTTAAAAAAGACAAAAAGGGAGAATTGTGGAGAAGAGAGAAATTATAAGGTGTGTAGCAAGACAAGAAGCTGGACATTGATCAGCTGTCAAAGGAAGATTCCATTTGGAATGTGACAGGGAAACAGTTGAAGGCAAGAGCCAATTGCTGACTGATTTTCTGGTCTTCTTGGCTGATGGTGGTGACGCTGAAGGAAAAAGCTGGGTTTATCTCTGGGACTTGGGATAATCAAGTTTGAGGTGGCCTGGATGATTTGAAGGCAGAAGAAGAAGGACAATAGTCCATAAATCTCTGACTTGCTCTGTTTCATGGTAGTGACTGAATTGTCATTTCTCTCAATATCCTCCAACCTAAGATTCATTGTAGATAATAGGAAAACTCCCAACCCCCTTACCTCCAATTCTTCATCTTTTCCTGTTTTCCCCAATAAACCTCTACTTGAGATAAAGAAAAGAGTATTTCCTCTGAAACCTCATAACTCACCCTGAGTGACTTAGAAGGAGGCTGAAGAAGAAAGCGGAAAAGGAAGAAGAAGAGGCTGGAAGAGGGAGAAAGGGAGGTATAGAGGGAGGTGGATAGGGAAAAAAATCACTACCTGATATTTTAGTTATCATTTATCCATCAAATATACCCTCCAATATTACCTATTACAGCTTAACATATTTTCTTTAAATTTTCTATAACTGTTATTGTGAACATTTTTTGCTCTCAGGGGACTTCTCTGAACTACAGTTTCCTCATCTGTAAAATGAGGATATTTAAGCTTTGTCATTCTGTAAATTTATTGCATACAATTGAACTGTATATTTGAGTCTTATAACCTACAGCTTATTAGGATATGTGGATATGTAGGAGAAAGTAAAGAAAAAATCCTTCAGTGTTATATACACCTCAAAGTCAAGAACTCACCTCTGGAGTGTTGGAGAATAACATTTTCTTTTAGTTTCTTTTATTTATTTAACATGATCCAGAGCCAAGATGGCAGAGTAGAAGCAGAGAAGCAAAGAAGCTTAAAACTACTATGGGAATTCAATCTTAAAATAATACCATAAGACAAATATAGGAGTGAAAGAATAAACAAGAGACAGAGTGAAGCAACTTTCAAGAAGATAACAACCTGAAAAGTAGGAAGAGAACAACAGGACCACTGGGGAGAGAGAGGAGAATAGCTAGCATGAGGCAATAGCAAGGAGTCAGGAGCAAGCAAGAGAGTCACCTACACACACAAACATCTACTGTGCCAGGTACTGAAACCAATAACAAGCCAACATCCAGATCTTGAGATCCTGCCTGGGTCAATAGCATTCCAACCCAATGCACATCCCTTAAGGTTCCAAGCAAACCTGCAGTGAAGTCTGAAATTCCAGACCTGGACAGTTTGTGCTATGCTGCGTAATCTCTGTGGACCCAGAGAAGGAACATAAGACCCAGTCTTGGCTTGTGTTGAGGACATAGATCCTAGTTTGGGGCAGTCCATAGAACTGAAATTAGGCCCCCTGATCCCCTTGCCACAAGCTCAAGGTGTACCTCCAAGGCAGGACAGTTTGCTGTATCTTGTGTACCTGACCTGATCAAGTCCAGAGTGAGACCAAAAGCCTACACCCAAGACTGAGGTTAGAATTTGAGTTATCAGCAGTCTCAGGGGTAATAAAATCAGCAGTATGAGGTGGCTTTCAGAGATTACAGTCCAGAGGCCATCATACCATATTGGAAGAATTGAAACTTACAGAAATAAGGCTAAGGGTCAATACAAGGAAGGATTGAAGTTTAAGAGGATGCCCTAGCCTTCCAGAGAACAGAAATTACCATTAGAAAGCCTGGGAAAAAGGAGCAAACATTAAAAAAAAAAACAACACAACCAACACAACACCTAACTACAGAGAATTTTTATGGAGTCAAAGAGCAAGGCATAGGCATAGAAGGGGATGGTGAAAGCAAAGCAAACATATTCAAAGACCAATAGAAAAATATGAATTGGACTCAGACTCTAGAAAAGCATAAAAAGGATTTCAAAAATCAATTAAGAGAGGCAGAGGAAAAATGGAGAAGAGAAATGAAGGCAATGTAATAAGAAATGGGCTGAATGAAAAAGGAGGTTCAAAAGCTGATGGGAGAAAACCATTTCTTTAAAATTAGAATTGGGCAACTAGAAGTTAATGACTTCATGGGACATTAAAAAACAATAAAACAAAATTAGAAGAATGAATAAAAAATAACAGAAGAAAATGTGAAATTTCTCATTAAAAAACTGACTTGGAAAAATGTTCCTGGAAAGACTATTTAAGAATTATTGGACTATTTGAAAGCCATGACAAAAATCCTGGACATCATACTATAAGAAGTTATTAAAGGAAACTGCTCAGATATTCTTCAACAAGAGAATAAAATAGAAATTGAAAGAATCTGCAGATCATTTACAGAAATCCTCAAATGACAACTTCCAAGAATATAACAGTTAAATTCAAGAGCGCTCAAGCCAAGGAGAAAATACCTCAAAGAGCTGGAAAGAAATAATTAAAAAACTATGAGCTACAATTAGGGTCACACAGGACTTGGCAACTGCCACATTAAAGAATTTGAAGGCACAAAATGTGTTATTAAAAAAGGAGAAAGATGTAGGTTTACAACCCAGTATCCTAACCAGCAAAACTGAGCATATTCTTTCAGGGGAAAACATGGTCATTCAAAAAATTAGAAAATTACCAAGCAGTCCTGAGGGAAAGACCAGGACAAAACAGAAAATTTTAAGTGTAATTGCAAGCTCCAAGAGAAGCCTAAAAAGATAAATAAGAAGGAGAAAATTTAAGGTACTCAATAAGGTCAAACTATACATATTCCTACATGGAAAGAAGAAATTTATAATTCTTTAAAATTATTATTAGTAGTAGAGAAAGTATACTTAGAGAGAAGAGGGTGAAGTAAGCTGATTATGATGATATGATATGCAAAAAATCAAAGCATGACAAAGAGGATTATAGTGTGAGAAAAGGGAAGGGAGAGATGAAATAGAGTAAATTATATAACAGAAAGAGGTGTAAAAAATTAGAGGAAGGGAAGGATGAGGATGGAGACAGGCAATGTTTAAACTTTACTCTCATCATAATTGTCTCAGAGAGAGAGAATAACAACCATACTAATTGGGGTATAGAATCCTTATCTTACTGTATAGAGAAGTAGGAGGGAGAATGAGACAAGGGAAGTGGGGTGGTAATAGGAGAGAGTGGGAAATGGGAGGTGATAAAAAGCAAAACACTGATGAAGAGGAAGAGTGAAAGGAAAAAGAGCAGGATCAAAAGGGGAAAATAAGATGGAGGGGAATACACAGTTGCTATTTATTTAAAATGAATTTTAAGAGAAAAATTTTGTCTTGTTTTTGATACATAGCTAATATGGAAATATATTTTCAATTACACATGTGAGTCATGGAAAACACATTTTCCATGTGGAAAAAACCAAAACAAAATAAACCAAAGAAAAAGAAATTGAAAAACTTATGCTTTAATCTGTACTCAGAGTTCATCTGAGCAGGTGAAATATATATCTTACTCATTCAGATTTTCCCTGTTTAGTTTGAGCAATTCAAAGAGAAAAGATGCTAGGGAATAATGCATATAGTTGTTTTCCTTTCTTGAAGAAGTTGTTAGAAGAAGAAAGCAAAAGATGAAGACATTTTTTGAATTTCATTTTATACCACTTATGGTAAAGGTTCAACATTTCACAATATATAAATATATCCAACTTGAAAAGGGAGATAGAACTTTTGAAGGATCCTGCTGAGGGTGCTGGTGATATTGCTGTAGAATATCAAACAAATCAATATATCAAACACTAAATAGCTACCATGTATAAGCCATTATTTAAATATTTTTCATTTTCACTCAAACTCAACAGTGAAGTATAGTGGAAAGAGTGCTGTATTTGGAATAAGAAGACTTGATTCCAAATCTTAGCTCTGCCCCTTATTATGTCTGTGACCCTGTCTGACATAATTTCTCATACCTTCAGTTTCCTTCATAAAATAAAGACAAATTTAAAAGTCCCTTTAAGCTCCAAATCTACGATTTTGTGAAATAAGATACAACATACAACTTCCAGGAGGTTATGAGATATTATGAAATGATATCTCATTGGATACCTTTAATTCTGATTCTTGACAAAGGCCTTTAATAGAGGGATTATAGGGTACTTATCAGAGATGTAATATACAAATGAAAAGTTGGTAAAGATATTTGCTCTGTTTGGAAATTCTATAGATTAATTTATCGATCCAAGGAGGAATAGGAATTTCCTAAAAGCTAGTTTCTAAAGATAAAAATTGAAATAATTCCTATGAAGAAGAAAAATAAGAAATTTTCTTAAGAGTCTATTAATATACAGAGGATTTATCAACTGACAAACTGAAAAAAATAACATGTGCCGAAGATGAAAGTAGAGGCATATAATAGAGGACAAATACAAAAGTGTGATATTACCTGTAAGATTAATATCAGTAACTCATAAAGAGTCCTGGCCATGAAGCAAAGGCAAAGACCACAAGCTCATTGATATTGGTTGAAATAAGGGCATCCTAGAAGGATAGGACCACTGAGAAGCATAGTTTATATAATAATAATAACTAGCATTTATATAGTATTTTAAAGTTGGCAAAGAACATCACAGATATTATCTCATTTTTTTCTTATGACTACCCTGAGAGGTATGTATTATTATTATTATTATGACCATTTTGTAGATGAGGCACATCTATAACTGAAGAACAGAGAGGTTAAATAACTTACCCAGGGTTTCACAACTAGTGAATATCTGAAGTTGGATTTGAAATCGAGTATTTTGGACTCTAAGCTCAATGCTCTCTCCACTGTTCCAACTGACTCAGGTTTTCTTTGGAAATACATTATGATAAGTGACAATGGAAAGAACCCAGAGCTTCCTTCATTCCTCCCTCCCTACCTCCCTTCCTCCCTCCTTCCTTCCTTCCTTCCTTCCTTCCTTCCTTCCTTCCTTCCTTCCTTCCTTCCTTCCTTCCTTCCTTCCTTCCTTCCTTCCTTCCTTCCTTCCTTCCTTCCTTCCTTCCTTCCTTCCTTCCTTCCTCCTTCCCTCCCTCTGTGTGACCCTAGATGAGTCACTTAACCCTGTAGGCCTCAGTTTCCTCATCTTTCAAAACAAAAATGACCAACCACTCCAGATCTCTTCCAAGGAAACTCCAACACAGGTCATGACTTGCATATGACTGAACAAAATATGTTATGTGTCCCAGGTTATTGGCATGCCACCTCCTCTGTTAGACTCACCTTGTTTTGTATCTCCAGTATTTAGCACAGTGCCCTGCACATAGATCAAATGTCTAAAAGATACATCATATAGGATAATCTCAATCATCACAGATCACTCCTCAAAGTTATTGCTCACTTTTCTGGAGGCTAACTCTCCCTAGGCTGCCAGGCCTTAATTATTCAAATGAGCAACCACTGACTTGAAGATAGTAGTGGTGATGGATGATGGCACCAATTTTTCATAGTCTTTTCTAGTGATGGCAAAGATTTGGAGAAGAACTCAGAGCGAAGTTAATATATAAATCTTTACACACAATTATTGCTTCATTACTGAACTAATTCATAACTATAAATAGCAGTAAAGGATAGGTTTCTATATTAAGGTGTGGAAAGGAAACAAGACTGACAGTTTGTGGGGGAAGGGCCCAACTGGGAATCATAGTTGGGTCTTGTGACTAGCACTTCCTTCCTGCCGGGTGGGACTTGCTTCCTGGTGTTGGAGGAGGAAGGAGCTGTTCAGCCAGTCTCGAGTGCCATGCTCTTTCTTGGTTCAGCCTGAAGATTCAAGTCCAATCTCTTCTGAAGGTTAGACCTGTTCTTATTTGCTTTCTGTCTACTACTAAGATTCTAAAAAAGACAAAACTGGACTTATATAGAGTGGACGGGAGTGGGAGAACTCTCCGCCAGCCTCTGGGGCCTGGCCTCAGGTCTGAAGCTAAAAAAACTTCAATACCAACTAGTTATTAAACTTTATATTATTTGAATACGCAGTCAGATACGTGGACTATAATTTCTGGTCATAGAGGGAGCTGAACTTCAGTTTCAGTCATTCAAAGACAAACAGACCTCATTGGACCCCTGCTGTTTCCTCTCAGCAGGGGGCATCTCCCTCCTTTGTTTCATCAAGCAATATATCCTCTCTCCCCTCTCTCCTTCATCCCCTCCTACAAACCTCCCATTATCCCCCATTTTTCCAATCCTATTTCCTTTCCCAATAAATATTACAAAGGGTATACACAGAATGACTCCTTTCCCCTATAATGATGTCTTGAATTCAAGAGAAGTTATCAAAGATGATAACTTTGCAGCTAACATCCATAAAATATAAGGAAGAATAGATAGCCCTTTCTATGGTACCTAAATTCAAGACAAACATCAATAGTTTCATATCATTTTGCAGCCATACCTCATTCTTATGGTCATCATTCTTCTTCACTCTTGGATTAGCTGCCATTCTGGCCTCCACATAAATAATTCTGGTCATATGCTATTTGACATTTTAATCAGTTATGTGGATATAGTCATAAATGCCATCTTTATAAAATTTTCAAAAATCTCACAAACATGGGGAGGAGGGAGAACTAATGCATTGGCTGGCAAAGAATGCAAAAAGATTTTTACAGGCTAGAAAATTGAGATTATTCTAATGAGCTGAAATTTACTAGGGATGGATGAATGTAAAGTATTACAAAGATATAGTGAGACAGCAATTGGTCTGAAAATTATCTGGAGATTTTCATGGACTGCAAACTTAATAGAATCCAGGAATGTGATACAGCAGTTAGAAGACCTGAATATGACCTTCAACTGCATTAATAGATGCAGAGTTAAGAGACCTACAGAGATGATAATCCCTCTGTACTTTATCCTAGTCAGACCACATCTGGAGTATTGTGTTCAGATCTTGGTACCACAGTGTAGGAAGGAATTTAATTAGTTAGAAAGCATATAGAGTAGGGTAACCTGGATGGTGAGATGCTCTTGAGTTCATGCCATATGAAGATCAGTTGAATCAACTGGGGATGTTTAGCCTGGAGTAGAGAAAAAGACTAAGGGCAAATATAAAAGTGATGTTCAAGTATCTGAAAGGCTGTCATATGAAAGAGGAATTAAATAGGTTCTGTTTGGACCCAAAGGGCATAATTAAGGCACAAAGAAGCATATTTAGGTTTGATGTTGTCCTAGTGATTCCAGCCAAGAAGAAGCCATCACAGTCCTAAATGTGCTTATAGAAAAAGTGGAGATGAAATTAAAGAAAATGAATCCAGGATATATAACAATTTTCAACTAAATGTTCTGAGGAATAATTTTTGACATATTAAAACATTTCTATAACTGGATTTTACATTAAAAGCTCAAATCATTTCCTTAACCTCTTTACTTATTCCTTTCTTCCTAAGAATTTCAATGAATGCCCCATCCTAGAGAATCATCTACTGTAGGCAGGTTGGAGAAATTATGAAGTGTTATCTATTTCAGTAAATAAAAATCAGCTTTTGCCAGATGCTTCTTTTTAGTTCCTCCTTAGGAACCACTGTAGGGGCTAATCTTGACTGGGTAGAACTTAATTTTCTCCTCAGTACTTGGGGAATATGACATCAATATATGACTACCAATTATCTCCCAGTAGATTGAAAAAGGTTCAGAGTTGTGAGGAACCATCTCATTGGTTATTCACCAGTTAGAAATATGTTGGGATGTCCAAGGAAGGGACCTTAAATAATGAGTTCTCAGTGTCTATTTATGCTTGAGGAGACTTTCTTGTCTTTGATCACCAAGAGAGATCACTAATTAATTTATTGGTTAATAATAGCCTAATCAATAAATTGATTTTTATACTTTTCTTACTCTTATCGGTCTCTTGGACTTTTTAACTGTCAGCACATGGAGAAAAACTGTGCTTACAGTGTGTAGAAATAGTTTCATGATATATTTAAAAGAGAAAATGTAAGCATAAGTGGGGAAATATACTTTGCATTTATCTGTGTATGTAAAATTTTTTCCTGTAATTTTCTCAAAGCTTTTAAGGAGCAAGGCTATTTTTTTGCTCCTATCTGTATTCACAGTGCCTGGGAAAGTGAGTGGAACACAGAAGGTGTTAAATAATTTCTCAATGATTGGTTGAACCAAGAAAACACCAATACATATTATCTGACTTCTATGCTAACTTTCCCATCGACACAAATATTTTATGGGGGTTGTTTACACAGGCATTGAGGACAACTAAATTTTGAGTAAATTGTTATTTGAGAATAGACTTTCTATAGGGATATTTCACAGTCACCTACATTAATTAAAACCATAATGAAGTTTTCACTCAGTGACAGAGGATACAGAAGTCATTTTGTAAAATGTTTTTTGATTACAAAAAACAAAAGGATACAGATGAATAAAAGAGCCCCTTAAGGTGTAAACCATCCTATTGATGGGAACTAGGGAATGAATATGTGACCACCACAAGTGGATAGATACATTCTACAACTTCTAAATCAACAAGATTTGTAGGATTGAGAGGGAATTTCTATGAATATTTGCTTGTAACTCTGTATGTATTCAGCTCTATGTATACCTGTCGTAGGTAAAATGAAATTCTTAGTAATTCTTCAATAAAAAGTGAGCCCTTGAAATGTAAAATTCTGAGTCCAGTAGTGACACTCCTCTGAAATATTTAGAAACATATCTTGATGTAGCCTAACAGCTTTGTATTATATTGCAAGGAGCCTCAGTAGCCTTTTTGACTGGTTAAATAAAGAAATCTGATTAAGGTCTATGGAAATAGACAAAACCCCTTTTTCCCACCAATGAGGAGGTTGAATATCATCTAGCTCAATTGATTCCAGGCATTCTCTGCCATCTCCTAACACTCTAATAAATTAGGACCAGTCTCCAAACTTTATAGTATATATCAGGTCCAGGTTCAATGCTGCATACTCCCAATGTCTGAACCAGCTAAAAACCCTATAAAAACACATTAGGATATCTGGTTTTGGCCTTCCCTCCTCCCTTATACCAGGGATCCTAGTGAACCTGTTTCTTATAACTGCCCCTTGTATTGTGTTTCTCATCAAAACATTGTCTTTCCTTATTTTCTCTCTATTAGCTCCATTTTCTTTCTGGGCTCCATCTTGTGGTACCCTAAACCCTTCCTGGATTGTACTCTGGAATCTGGAACATCACTTAACCTACATTAAGGCACACATGAAGATTAAAAAAGCAGATGTTTGATTGACAGATTAATATGATTATATATTTACCCTCTCAATATTTTTTAGTTTAATAGCATAAGACAAAATGACTGTAGAAAGAAGCATTTTGCTCTTTAAAGTTATACCTTTTAAGGTAATCAGTGAAACAGCACTAGAATTTTACAGGTTGTCCCAAAAGTTTTAGTGTAGTTCCAAGTTTTTAATAGCTTTAAATTTCAAGCACACAGTTTAAAACTACATTAAAACTTTTGGGATACACTATATTAGAGTGGGCAGTAGGAAAGTGGTTAATAGGATCATAAATTTAGAATTGGAAGGAAACTTCAAGATTATCAGGTTCAGCTTTCTCATTTTACAGGTAAAGAAATGGAGGTTGAGAGAGATTAATTGCCATAGTCCAACAACCAGTAAGTAGGTGAGGCTGAGGTGGGATCTGAACCTTGATCCTTCTGAAAATAAATCCACTGCTTTAAATACTATACCACGCTGCCTCTCAATTTAGAATGGGTAATTTTTTTTCCTGAGATTTTTGTTATTTTCTGTTTACCAGCATTTCAGATGAAAACCTAGACCATTTCAAATGTGTTATTTTGGCCTTTGTTTTTTGTTTCTTAAAAGGCATTAGTTATATTCCATCAAAATGGCTTAGGAGTTCTTGAAGTCTCACCAAAAAGATGTTATATTTTTATGATCTTTCTCCTTGATATAGAACAAGTTGCTGTCTACATTTTTTTAAACAAACACTTTTATTATCATCTCTACAGAATCTAAATTAACTAATAATTCCACAGCAGAGGGGGCATATTCCTGCTTCCCCACCTCCCTCCCTCCCTTCCTCCCTCCCTTCCTCCCTCCCTCCCTCCCTTCCTCCCTCCCTCCCTCCCTTCCTCCCTTCCTCCCTTCTTTCCTTCCTACCTCCCTCCCTTCCTCCCTCCCTCCCTCCCTCCCTCCCTCCCTTCCTTCCTTCCTTCCTTCCTTCCTTCCTTCCTTCCTTCCTTCCTTCCTTCCTTCCTTCCTTCCTTCCTTCCTTCCTTCCTTCCTTCCTTCCTTCCTTCCTCCCTCCCTCCCTTCCTCCCTCCCTCCCTCCCTCCCTCCCTCCCTCCCTCCCTCCCACCCTCTGTCCCTCCCTCCCTCCCACTCTCTCTCCCTCTCTCCCTCCCTCCCTGCCTTCCTTCCTCCCTCCCTGCCTTCTTTCTTTCCCTCTCTGCCTCCCACAATGGAATGAAAAATAGCTTCAGAGTCAATAAGTCAATAAGCTCTCAAGTTCTGCCTCTGACATGCAATTTTTCAGCAAACTTGAGCAAGTCATTTTGACCTCTAACCCCATACAAATGCCCTAAAATTATCAATTGTAGATATTACATTAGTAGAGGAATTTTCTCACCAGAAACTTCCTATACAGATGAAATTAGACATTTAGCTTAAGATATGAGTGGATTTAGGAAGATGATTAACACAAATTTAATGAGAAAATAGTTCAAATTTTGATAGCAGATTGCAGCTTACAAAACTTTTTTCTCACAACTATCCTGTAAGACAGGAAGGTTAAGCATTTTTTATTCTTTTTTTATAGATGAGAAAACTGAAGTTCAAAGCTACAAATGTCTTAATAACTAATAATACTTGAATAATTGTTCTTCTGCTTTTTTAACCACAATTGGCATAAAAGTTCTATTAATACATGATTATATGTCCTATTATTTGAGCTTTAGTGGGGTTTTTTCCATTTTTAATGAGCTGAACAATTCTTGCTACACTTGATTATATGAAAATGTAATACATTCCTAAATAAGCAGATATGCTGCAGATGCTTCATTGACTAATATAATGCCATTGCCTTCTGGGCACATGATGAAAGCTGAATCAACAGGGAATAATCATTAGAAATATTTGGTTGAAAGTGATGTGCATATGGGCAGTTTGGGAAGTGGATGAACTAAAGATATCATGACTGTTTTTTATATCAGTGAAATAAAATGTTATCTTCAAGCCAAGTTCACAAACTTTACATTTTTTTGAAGTTAAAAAGCCATTAGAATAAAGGCCAGTTGGGTCAGACAAGTTTACACTATCAAATGACTATGGGATGGAATGCAATGGGGGAGTTTTAGAATGAAATTATTCTCCCTTGAGATTGTATCCTTTTTGAAATCAGACCATTGAATTAAGATGTCTACAGTTGTCTAATTAGAATATTACTGGATTGCTTGGATAATTCTGTAGGCATATTATCCCAAAGAAGACCTTACACAAATTATAAATTCTCTTCTGTTATATATTGTGCCCCATTCAAACAGTAACTGAAGGGTTTAGGTTCTAGGAATCCCAAGGGAGTATTTGCATTTTAATTGGGCAACTCTGAAGAGAGACCTAAAGGAAAACCTAATGGGAGATGGTATAAATAGTTTCTCTTAAGGAATAAGGTCCCCCAGAGCCTCTCAAATCACATCATTGGATAGTTATAGAATAAAAAGCAGTCAGGGATTTTAGAAATTATCTAGTTCAACTGCTTCATTTTATAGATGAGAAAACCAGTTGCTTACTGTGGCTTCTATTAAATGCTGTGCTTGGATGTCATCTCCAACAGAAATGAAAGGAGTACCCATAGGTCAAAAGGAAACAAAAACATCAAAGCAACTTCCAGCAATTCCTGTCACTGCAGGTGTTAGGAACTTCCAACTGTCTGATGGCAAGGTTCAGCAAAAAGTCCACTTTTTTTCTCTCCTACTACTTGACTTAGCCACTGCTTGATACTATTTTGAAAGAATCAGAGTATTTCCTCCTTTGGAGATTTGAAAAATATATATATTTTTTGTTGTTCTGGGATTTTCATGTGTCAATGCCATAGTGCTCACAAGTTTTTAAGACTTTAGACTCAGAATTGGAAGAAAGCTTAGAGGTCTAAGCTAAAACAATCTCTTGATTTTATAGCTGAAGAAACTGACCAAAGAGGTCATTTTCTTAAGATAATACTGAGAACAAGTGACAGAGTCAGGATTTTGATACATGTTCTCTGATTCCAAATCTAGCACTCTTTCTGCTGCCCAAGTTTTCTAAAAAGAGAATAAAACAGTATTTAAAGAAACAAAAACCAAAATCTATGTCTTTATTTGCTCTTTAAAATATTACTTAAATATGAATATAGTGAGAACTGTGGGCCTTTTTTCTCCTTCCTCCCCAAGACTAGATTATTATTAGACTTTCACTACCCTAATATTTACCTTTCTCATCTCCTCAAGCCAATTTCTCTACATTCTATATTTATGGGAATCCAGAGGACGAAAAAACATAACTAGATGGTAGAGGGTAGATTAATTAGTTCTGATGAACTGCTATAACCTTTGGAAGATAATGATACAGTGGAGAGGTAAGGTGCTTACAATCTTGGGTAGGTGGGACGTGGAACTGAAGGAATATAGTTAGGGTTATTCAGTTTTTTAGGGTTAGTTGAAAGAAGGAAATTTTGAGATAAACCCTTAGAGAGGATTCTGGGTAGGAAAGGAATTATGGAAGTCTGAATTGAAAATAACTGAACATTCTTCCTTCTTCAATTTTCCTCTGAACTGGAAGTAGGTTTTTGACTCTTTGCCTGAATTTCCATCAAGCTGAAGGAGGAATTTTGCTCTGAGAGATTCTCCCTGGATAGCCAAGATTTTGTGAAGAAATCTTTGATTTCTAGGTAGAGAATTTATTTGGAGGAAACCAATTTCAATGAGTCCAAAGATCATTTGCCAGTGGTCTATCTGCTAGAATTCCTCTTGGGCTAAGGTAATCCAAAGCTTTCTATCTATAACTTTGGGTTACTTAGTGCAGCAGCCAAACCCAGACTATTTCCCTTTCTTTATTAATTACTAGTTAGAATATTAGGATAGGTCAGATAGTGTGGTAAAAGGGTTTTAGGTAGCACAGGTAGCTGTAGGCAGGGCTCAGCGAAGAAACAGAAGGCTCCTCTTAAGCAGGGGACTTAGAAGTTGGGTGGAGTTAGTATGAAGAATGCTAGGGTCCTAGTTACCAGTTTCCTTTATTTCCTTTATTAAATAAACTTTGTTTTCCATAAACCAATGGTTTTGTACTTAACTGGCCCTGGGAAGTTCCTAGGTGGGTTGTAACATCTAACATCCCTTTAGAACAGTTCCCCATTACAGAATTATTGCTTCACCCTAATCCTACTTAATACAAGAGATCAAAAACTTCACTTGTTAATTGAGAGAGGAGGCATGTTTCTGATTACAGGGCATAATTAAATAACACAAGGGCCAGAACTTGGAAGAAAATGAGAATGTTTCCTTATCCTAAACAAAAGTTAGAGCAAGATTCATGAAGGTCATATATCCTTGACCAAAATAAGAGAAATCTGGAATATCTTTCATAGTTATGAATCTGGTTTCTTAATTTGGTTGAGAGATACAGAAAAAGGATTAATGGAGGCTGGTTCCATCTGATCGGTATAATAGGTAAAGAATTATTATTTTTTTAAGCTTTACATGCATTTATTTTATTTTTAGCATTAAAAAAACCTTTTGAATCCTGAATTTTCTCCCTCCCTTCCCTTTCCCATCTCCCTCCTTGTGATGAAAAGAATCTGATACAAATTTTGTAGGTTTAATCATGTCAAACATTTTTTTTTCCGTATTAGTCCTTTTTAGAAGGCAACACAAATAAAAAACCACACCCAAAACAAAAAACAAGATGAAGAAAAAAAATGAAATATAGAGTTCTTTGGTCTGAATTCATATTCCACAGACACAGAACTACAAGTTTAAAGAAGGCCACATTGCAAGGAAAATAAGAGCCATGGAAGAGAGCACTCATGAGGGTTTATGTAGACAATTGGAGCTGTGGAGAATCTCACCAGGAGACATGTATAGTGAAGATGTATCAAGGCTGTAGCTTCTGTGAGCCTTCTTCGGGATTTAAAATCATAGTCTCAGAGATGGAAGGGAACTAAGCTTTGATCTAATGAAGTTATATAGGACATATGGGAGAAGGTTGCTTATGAGTAGGTTAAATTATTTTTGGTGGGATCTGTCATGAGTATTTTATTTCAATGATTTGTGTGTGTCTCTCTCTCTTTTTTTTTTTGTCTTGTGCTCCATGTGACAGCAAGCAGAATTGGCAACAACACATTGGATAGCAAAGGGCAATGGTAATTCCCAATTGTCTGAGTGAGAGCAATAGTTCAGGGAAGTGAGGGATGCTCATTCCCTTCCCATCCTCTGAGGAAATCTGACACAAGGGTGAGCATTAATACATAAAACATTATGCTGCAACTTTGATAGAGGAATTTGAATGTAGAAAAAGGCAATCTGTCCAAGATTATCCTCTTCAACTTTTTATTTTCCACAGAAGAACTTAGTTTTTATAGTAATGACTTCACTGGTCACATGCAGTGAGACCATTCTTTGGATGAAAATATTCACATCATGGTCTTTTAAATAATGGTGTCTAGTTCCTTAATATTGTGCAGCTGAATAATATTGGGAAGAGATTGTGAATTTGAATAAGGCACACAAAATCTGCCCAGTGATCTATGCCATTGTGTCAGAGGTATAGTTGGACAGCTGTGAGAGCCAAGCTTTAAAAGCGCAAGTGGTGTGTTTGTTTCCCCAAATAAGTCATAATGAATGAGGGAAAACTGGCAGGAAGAAAATGTAATAAAAACAGGAATCATTTGTCCTCTAGTTTAATGCTGGTTTCATATTTACAGATCCCAGAGTCTGGTAGTGATTAGAAGATACCTGGCATGACCAAACAGGGGACAAGCTTGAAACAGCTTGTGAATTGTTTTCTCTGAAGGTCATTTGATTTAATGGTAGGGTTGATGTGTTAGTGTGGTTTAGGCAAGGAGTCATTTTGTGTGTGGCTAAATCCCTTTTAACAGAGCTAATTTCTTTTGTCTGTAGCAGAGCTAATTCTTTCTATTACATCCCAATTTCATCATTAGAGTCTTTTGACTTTTTTTTAAATTGGCCTTTTTTTTTAATTTAGCAAAAAAGGACATTCTTTGAAACTTATTGCAGTAATTAACAGTAAACCTGAATGTTATTCCTCTGATTACTGCCTGTTTATCCAGAAACATGGGTCTGGGGAGGAAAAAAATATTAGTTTAAAGACTTAATTATCAAATCTAGTAACAATCAAATGCCACTAGGCAAGAAAGAGGTTTTTAATTTTTCTGTGTGTGTATATATGTATTATGAACTCCTTTAGGAGTGTGAGGAAACGTACGGATCCATTCTCAGAATAATGTTTTTATATGCATAAATTACAAAGCTTATAAAGGAGAATTATGTTGAAATATAGTTATCAAAATATTAAAAAATCAAGTTCACAGAACCCAAGTTAAGAATTCCTGATATAGTGGATAGGAAACTAGGCATGGGGTTTGGGAAACTTGGTTCAGTGTCTGCATCTGACATATATCTTTGTAACTGTGAGCAAATCACTTAACCACTCAGTGTCCCATTCAACTCTTTTGGGACAATGTAATAGGACTGATGGGTGTGGATTTATCAATTGACTGATGGGGCTATGTGATTGATTGTGCTTTGGAATGATGAAGAAATTACTCATGGATTTTCATAAAGAAGGACTATGTCAACAATTATTGGTGACTGAGACAGGAATAGGCTCCCAATCTTAGGGCTCAAAGAAGAAAAGGAGAAATTATACATATGAACAAAATAAAAAAATCATAGAGTTGCCTTTCCTTACCCTAAAGTAGAAAGAAAATAACACCAAATATTTGATTTAGTGTTAAGAAGTGAAAACTTCTTAACTAAAATGCTACATCCACAATTTATTACTTGAATATGATTCTTCTCTCCTTCTTTCTTCATCCTCTCTCTGATTTCAGAGAAGCTTTTACTCCCTAATTGAAAAGGGAAATGTCTCACATGGATTTTGCTTCTTCAGTCTAACCTATTCAGTGCCAACAGGCAATTATCTCAAAGGACCCTAAAACAAGGCTATGATAACGATATGGCCAACTGGTTTCTAATTGACTTGCCTCATCTAATAATGTGTCCCCTTTCTGAACCAATTAGAAAGGCTAATGTGGAATACTCTGGAAAACATTGAGATCTTTTTGTGAATTATTATTAATGTAGTTTCTACAGGAAAACAAAGCTCAACCATCTGTCTAAAGTAAATTGCTTTATTGGTAACTCAAACACAATGTGTCTTCTTTTAACACAAGTGTGGATCAATCTACCTTTTATTTGTTTATTTCTGTCTTAAATTTATTACTTTATTTTTCTCATCTGACTGTCATCTCCTTTCTGATTACTGTTTGCACAGATAAGAGACAGCTTGCCTGGCCTCAGAGGCTCCAGAATGGGAATAGGAAAAAGTATTTCTACTCTTAGGAGAGTATTATGTTTTCTAATGATTTCCCAGCACTAAAGAATATGTACATGTTTAATTCAGTTCTAAGGACAGCAAAGACCAATTTTTTAATCCTTTTAAAGCAATATTTGGACACAGAACTTTAAAACATTCACTTTTTAATCATGTCTTTATTTGTGAATATGGAGGCAATTTCTTCTAATGTCTCAACTACCTAAGATACTATGGGCATGAGAGAGGTACAAGAAAATATCAGCTAATATAGTTTTTGGCAGTTAGATGGCAGAGTGGAGAGAATGCTCTAACTTGGAGTCAGGAAGACACAAGTTCAGATCCTGTCTCCAATATTCACTAGCTGTGTGACATGCAGCAAATTATTTCAACCTTAGTTTTCTTAATCTGTAAAATGGGGATAAATTTAGCACACGTCTTAGAAAACTGTCGTGAAGACCAAAAGAGACAACACATAAAACGGTTTATAAATCTTAAAGTGATATCTAAATGCTATGGGATTATTACTGTTGTTTAGTGTCATAGAAATGTGAACTGATGTGTATGAATGTTCAGAAAATTCAGATAAAATTTAAATAGAATGATTCAGTAGGGCTCATTTCAAATACATCTCTCTAAAGAATTGATTCAATATAGAACCCTATATTATGTAGTGACCCCGGCAACCCCGTAGATGAATAGAAACAGCCATTCTATCATAGCTACCACTTTTAGAAAACCTTTCTATTTTTTGATTCTCTGCCTATCTGTGGTCAGAAATGAGCATTATTTACTGGCAATAAAGCAAAGGGAAAAATCAGACCTTTTCTTGAGTGCCCATATGCCCAATGGGTTAGCAAATACTGCCTCTCCCTTGGAGTCCTGAGGATATGGATTTAGCTGTCCTCCTCTCACTGTTTGTTGTCTTCTGTTTGCTCATAAGATCAGGTCAATAGAAATGTAGATTACCATGATCTCTGCTAACACTGATTATCTTGCAGGATGATGAAAATATAGTGGCCACAAAGCAAGCCTTGGGAAGCTATTGGCATTGGGAATAAAAGCAAGGAGGGGATAGGAGAAAGACAGGGGCAGGTATATGGATAAGGAGCTTTTAATAAAATTTCTTCTTAGGGATTGAAAATTTCTTGATATGTCACTGATTGACATTCTTCATGAAAATACATGGGAATCTCATTTCACATATTATTGTACCTAACAGTTGCTCTTTTTGTTGCTTTATTATTATTTTTCATAGTTGTTGAGAATTTATTCTTAGCTAGTTTAGAGAATGGAAGAGAGTACCTTTTATTTATTTTAAAATTAATGCTTTCTCTTTTATGTAACCAGATTGCTTTCTAATTGTGCATAATTAAAATAAAATAAATGTCACACTGGGAAAGGGAGAACTATAGGTCCAGTATTGAAAATGCTGTATGGTGGAAAGGATAATGCCCTAATTTTTACCATTTATTTAAAAGGTCACATAGTGTTACTTATCTTGAATGAGAGCTGTGCAGCCATTCTTCCCTCAACAATTCTGTAGCAGTGGAGAAGAAAAAATTCAAAGATGGAGCATATTTCCTTGACAGCTTTTAGAAGATTTGTATTAATGTTCTTTAAAAACCTATAGAGTACTGCAAAATAGGAGTTCAGCTCAAATTAAAATGGAAATTGCTGTAATATTTTTCTTTGAAAAAGAGATCCTTTGTCTGACTGTCACTGTATCATCAGTTTTTCTCCTGTTATTAGAATGATCATTCAATCATGTTTTCATCTTTTAGAATTAATTACAAGCTTTAAAGACTCCTACCATCATCTCTCTCCCCAACTTCTTGACTACATCTTAGAACATATGATTAGGTTTGTCTGAGAAACCAGAAATCTTAGAGTCCATCTTTCATTTCCTTTCCATTTTTGGAAGAGAAGTTAGTTGAAGTGAGAATAGGTTGAATGCATAATTGACTTACAAACAAAAGGGAAAAATGCTTCATTTTGTATTTATAGCATCTTCTGGGGAATTCCACACCAGAACTTAAGATGCAGAAGTGGGATAGCTTTGCCTTTCACTCATAACAATGGCAGTTACAAAAAAAGTATAAATTCAGTGTTCTCTAATATTAGAGGGACATAGCTGTTTCTGTTTGGTTTCTGAAACTTTGATTACTCTCAGATATCTGCATTTTTGAAGCTGTTTCCTAGTCTTATATCTGAGAGCTAGTGTGGTAAATGAGAGAGAGACTTGGTTTCAAATCCCTTCTCTAATGTTTACTTTCTGTGACCTTGAACAAGTCTTCACCAGTTTAGGCTTTGCATTTCCTCAACTATGAAATACTTGTGTTATGTTATTCATGGGGTTGTTATGAGGATCAAATGAGATAACATGTGTAATGAAA
This sequence comes from Monodelphis domestica, assembly GCF_027887165.1. Classification (NCBI taxonomy): domain Eukaryota; kingdom Metazoa; phylum Chordata; class Mammalia; order Didelphimorphia; family Didelphidae; genus Monodelphis; species Monodelphis domestica. The sequence goes on from NC_077228.1 coordinate 328,235,510, forward strand.
TAGGCAAATGCCATATTTTTTCAGTTTTAAAAATTATTAATTTGTTTACCAATTATGTGTAATAAATTTGCACATAATTTTTCTAAAGTTATATGATCCAAGTTTTCTCCCTCCTTCCTTCTCTCCCTGCTCCTGAAGCTGGCAAGCAATTCAATCAAACTCATGTGTGAGTGTGAAGCCCCTACCCCTTTTATGATTATAATAATATTAGCCTTTATATTTACAGGCATTTTGACCTTAAGACTATAACCCAAAAGTTTCTACCAAGTCCACCACACCCTTTTGGGTACAAGCTCTGGACAGTCAGGAAGGAGGTGCAGACCTGCCTTGTGTGCATGATCAGGTCAATTAGGAAGCAGGTTGAGGCCTACTTTGGGTGCAAGATCAGAACAGTCAATAAGGAGGTGGAGGCCTGCTCTTGAGTGAAAAAATATCAGTCATTCAACTGCTTACTCTTAGTAGTTCTTAATTTTCAGCAGAAAAACAATTAGCCCCTAACCCATTATTGCAGAGGCCTTAGAAAGGTCAAATTCATAATGATTTAGTGGTTATTTTTGTATTTTTCAGTTTATTCAACATTTGCATGATTGGTTAGGATCTGCCTATGTGAAAGATATGTATATCTATTTTGTCTTAATTTTTGACTGTATTACTGTCACTATATCATAAGATTTCTTTCTTTAAAAAAGGCTATCTCCTAAGGCTCTGGATCTGATCTTGACCAGAGTCTGGCTTTCTTGGGAGACTGGCCTCCGCTCAATAAACTTATTTAGCTTGGAGTTTTGTAGTGGTGTGATAAATTTTTCATCTCACATGCAAAATATATTTCCATATTCATTTTTATAAGTAACTCTAAATGTCACATACATATTCTAATCTAATTTGTAGGCAAGATTCCATATTGGACTGAGTACTGAATTTGAATTCAGGAAATCCTGGGTTCAAATCTTATAGCCATATGAGCTTGGGTAAGTCAGTAATATTCTCTGTACTACCTACAATCCCCAAGAATATCTCCACTAAATCATAGTGATTTCCTATCTGATTTGGTAAAGAGAATTTTACAACACATGTTCTTCCCTTATGCAACCAAGCTCCCACCCATAGAAGTGAAGGGGGGAACACCCTTGCATTGCCTGCTACCTGCAGAATGAAATTCTTTTAAATAGCAAGGAATACTGGGGAAGCAGAGTTGGTATAAGATCTTTGGAGTGGAGAAATGTATTTTTCCTTCTGTTTTTGAGAGAGCACAGTTTTGGTGCCAGACTCTTCTGGGCACTGACTCCAACCATATAGAATGAAAGAGACTTGGGCAACAACAGACTGGTAGAAGAAGTGAGCTACTTGACATAGCTCTGATCTCCCCAGAGACTTTGGGTGGATGAGTTCATGGAGTCTTGCTTGCTTGCTTGATATCCCATCTTATTTCCATCTAAAGAGCTCATACACTTGTGTGTGTATATTCATATATATATATATATTCATATATATATGTACATATGCACTTTAGCTTGCTGCAAGGACCTGTGTTTTATAATAGTCCAGTCCTTTAGCTTCTACTCTTATCCCTCACCCCTTTGCTTTTGATCTATAACTTAGGAGATAGTATTTCTTGGAGTAAATTGCCCAGATATAAAGTTTGGATAATTTAATTTTGGTTAATCTGATTGCTATGGGTCTGAACAATTTATTCCCTGAGGATAAGAGGAGTGATAGAAAGCTGGCTAAGTAGATGGGAAGGCCATTACTCACAAGTGTAGAATGCTAGGAATGATAGCAATCTATAAATCAGTAAAACACCTTGGTAAATCAAAAATTAGGAAAACTGAATGCTGAAGCCAGACTGTGAATAGGAGTGATTTGGGACTCAGAGGCTCAGAAAGTAGGTCAAGCATGGAGTTAAAAAACATGTAGAAACAAATGAGATGCACAAACTGGAAATTAGAGACCATAGTGAAAGTCAAGATGAAAAATGAGAAGAAATGTTGAACATATACCAAGATGGGTCAAAGGCAGAAAAATTCCATAAATATAAAAAATTTTGTAGCAGTACTTTTTGTGTTTGTAAAGAATTAGAGATAAAGCAGATGGCTATTCATTGTGGAATAGTTAAACAAATCATGGCATATGAATATCATGGAGAATGTTTTTATTCCTTATAAGAAATGATGATTATGAAGAATTCTGAGAAATTTGTGAAGTTTTTTCTTGTTTCTTACTGGTGAAGACTTTTAGCAAACTGATTAAAAGTTAAATAATAGCAATCAAAGTAACTGGCATGATGAACCCCAATAGTGTAAAGAAATCAGCATTGAAAGACATCAGAACCCTAGTGAATGAAGTGAGTGATAGTGTCTTCAGAAAACTGATGATGAAGCTTACTTCCCTGCATCTCAGGAAAGAGGTGACCAACTATAATTTCAGAAAGAGATATAAATAGTTTGATAGATAATGTGTTGACTTGTTCGCTTTAATGCTTCATCTTTGTCATAATGAAAAGTCCTTTTGGTGATGAGAGTCATTAAAAAGTGCCAGTGACATAAAAAAAATTATGATTAACAAAAGGACAGTCAAGGTAGCAAATGGCAGTGATGAACTGCCCACAGATCAGACCTTTGTGTTTGAGAGCCCTGACAGAATTTAATAAATTAATTAAAGTCCTTTTATTTAAAATTCTGTAAAGGTAATTAATGTCCATTAATCAATGGATACCTGTAATTTGAAGAGTCAGAGGATCATAAATGTAGAACTGGACTCAATTGATTAAAAACATTTATTAAGTACCAATTACATACTGATAATGGTGTATAGGATAACTATACCCTATACCAGGCCATTGGGAGTGCAAAACAAAAATAAAGTAGAGTAGTGCCTGCCCTTAGGGAGCTTACATTTGAACAGGGGAGACAATATGCATATACATTTACATATATATGAGTATATATATATGTATATGTATAAATATAACAATTAGAAAATATATAAATATCAGATATAAGGGAAGACCCTAACAACTGGGGAAACCTGGAAAAGCTTTAGCAGAAGATGGAACTTGAGCCTCGCCTCGCAGGAAAGTAGGGATTCCTAGAAACAGAGGTAAGGTCCAGAGTGCATCCAGACATGGGGGATAACCAGTGCAAAGGTGTGGAAATACTAGATGGAATGTCATATGTAAAAATAGCAGGAAAACAGGAAAGATACGATGGATGGAGTCATTGTTAAAAACATTAAAAAACAAATAGAGGAGTTTATATTTTATCCTGGAGTTTAAGTAGATTCACTGGAGTTTACTGATTATGGTTGTGACCCTATTGGCTATGTTCTTCATTTACATCACATTGTCAGCTGTATATAGGGTTGAAGAGATTGAGAAGAGACTAGGTCAGTGAGATCAGTTTGGAAACTATTGAAATAATAATAGGATAAGAGGTGTTAAGGGCAGCCACATGGCACAGTGGATATAGTGCCAGTCCTGGAGTTAGGAAGACTCATCTTCCTGAGTTCAAATCTGCATGGAAAGTCATAAGAATCCTAGTGAAGGCAATACATGATTGTGATTTCAGAAAGGATGATTTCAGATTCTTACTAATTGTGTGACCCTGGGTAAATCACTTAATCCTGTTTGACTAAATTTGCTCATCTGTAAAATAAGTTGGAGAGGGCAATTTCAAACCACTCTAGTGTTTCTGTCAAGAAAATGCCAGATGGGGTCATTAAAAATCAGATACAACCAAACCAACTCAGCAACAAGAGATGGTGAGGATTCAAATGTATTTGGAGGCTATTGCAATAGTACTAGGGTAAGAGATGATAAGGGCTTGAACTAAAATAGGATGATGATTGTATGAATGGAGAAAAAGGGATATGGCATGTAGAATAATGCTGAATTTGTCATCTTGGGTGACTGGGATGATAGTATTAACAAGCCAGAAATGGGAAAATTAAAAGAATATTTTATTTGGGTAGAGGTAGAGGTGGAGGGAAGATAATTAAGTTGTGTTTTGGAAGTCACTTAATTCAATGTCTTTCTTTTTTAGATGGAAACAATGATCTAGACAGATTTAGTGACTTATTTGGTCACACAGATGGTGGGGCTGAGTTCTGAACCTAGATCCTCTGAGACCAAATTCAGAATGTTTATTGACTTTTTACATGAATTGAAAAAAAATATGGTGTAAGGTCAGCTTTTATTTCCAACTCTTTTCAGGACAAAGAATAATGGCTGGCCATAAAAGTCTAATGCATTCTTTGAGAAAAGTGGTTTGCCTGGAGGGAAATTATGGAGGTCCATTGAATATTGAAATATTCAGATGGTTTTCTGCAAGTGTGCATGTGGATATAGATCAGTGTAAATTAAACACTGGCTGAAACTGCTTCCACTAACTGGGTTACAAACAAGTTAAATGGATCTAAAAAAGTTTTCATGTAAACTGAGCCATAACTGCTTACTAATGTTTTTTAAATGACTCTTGAATGAGGATTTTTAGCTGGCCTAAAATACTAGCTTTACTAAGGACAATAAAGTATTATAACTTCCATATCTTCTTAGAAGACACAATTTCAGCTTATTAAGCACAAACTTAATACTTTCTGAAATGTTTTTACAATCAGCTCGATTAGCCATCCCCCAGTAGAATTTGCTGAGTTAGATAGCTTTTAGTTTTCTTGTGCAAAACCCCCTTCCTCTTCATTCTTCCCATTTCAAAATGAGCAGGGCTGGCCATACCTGATGTGATGAGGACTCCACTGAATTGTCAAGTGAGACAAGTTGGGCAACATCAGTTCCTTGGTGCTAACAGACGAGGCTCAGCAGAGCTGTAGTGGGAATATTTTTATTTGAGACAAAATCATTTGGGGTAGATGATGGGCTTAGGAGTAGCAATGGCACACAGTGATACCATAGTATATGTGCACCAGAGGAGAGGGAAATTTGACTCTCCAAAAAGTCCATGCTGTGTTTCCATAAATATGGTTCTGACTGGGGAGGTCCAGTGGTCAGAGAACTTGCATTATGTGGCAACATGAAGGGTGGAGAAAAATGTGAGGTGACATCAGGGGTGATGACGTTATATTATGGAACCCCCAATTTATTTTTGTCCCTTGGGAACTTGCTTTCAAGGAACTATATAAGCCTGACCCTTATCTTAGACTGAACAATAAACCTTAATACCCAATGTTCTCAGGCTAGATAGAATTAGAAGATATAATCAAATCTTAAATATCCTTTTCTCCCATTGGAACTAGGCCTCTCACAGGTAGTCCAGCCTCTGGCAAGAATCCTTCTTCCTTTTTTCTGAGTAAGCCAATCAATTGTCCTTCCTTTCTTTTATTCCCCAAATGGGTATATAAGACCTCAAGTTTTTCAGTTCATTGGACTTCGAGGTGCATTTTCCCAGAGACAGTGTTTGCAGGGTCCTAGAACTTGTCTCTGTGGTATTTTGTTAATGACTGTGTGGTGGTCATTAGAATATTGTCTTCCTTGTCCTGATTAAAGACTTGTTCTTTCAAAGAACTTTGATGGTTCTGTGTTTTTCAAGGTTGACAAGAGAAACATGCAGCGTACCCTCTTGTTCCAGCACTCAGGAACAGATCCCTATTTACTCCATGCCAGTTACTCTTCAGAGTTCAGTAAATAAAATAGACTAAGAAGGTATTAGTTGGATAGCAAGTATAGCAGTAAATGACAATGATGAAACTTTGGTAGTTTATCCTTTGCGTAGTCAAAGATCAAAACTGTTTTCCAGGGGAAATTTGTTGATTGACAGATTCAGCCTTAAATACTCATATTCTAGTGATGAGACATGACCCCATCAAGTCTCCCTGATTCCAAGACTGAGATTCAATCAAAAGCCTTAATCTTGTTTGTCAAGGTAACAGCACCTCCCACATATATTCAAGGATAATATGAAACTCAACCTTTAACTATCTTAAATGTTCCCTCAATGAGGAACTTTTTCTTTCACTCTCAGGATCACTGTTCAATAAAAATCCACCTGCCTTCATCATTTCCTGGTAATGAAGGTAACTTGTGCTGAATCATTTGTCAAATTATGATGGTGAGTCTTAGATATTAGTTCAGTCTAGTCAATAAAAGCCAATTACATTATCATAAATTTGGAACTGGAAGACCTGTTCAAGAACATGGGGTCCAATTACTCAATTTTATAGATAAAGAAAATGAGGCTGAATGAAGCTGTCACATTCCCAGGGTCATATGGCTAGTAATTATCTGAAACAGGATTTGAACTCATGGTAATCTGGCTCCAAACTTGGTGATCTATTCACTTCTAACACCTCTTTCCTTTCTGAAAAATGATTAGGAAATTAAGATTGTTTTTCAGCTGAAGGGGAATCATTGCTAAGGGAGGGAGGGTTAGAGATGCCATGATCAGTGTCTGGAACTCTTGTAATTGCTACCCCAACCTGTTCACCTTCTGTACTATCAAGAGACATTTTCATGAAAATTGGTGTATTTTTCTTCTAAGATGCTGAGTGTCAGGGCACGTTTCTAGGTAACAGATGGAAACTCTTGGAGGTTCAGAAAAATAGCTTTTAATCGGAATCTGCAGGACATATGTCATTATTGCTTTTATTCCCTCTTTGATGTACATTGTGTCCAGAGCTTCATAAGGCCCAACTGCTGACCACATGCAGAAAAGAATAACGATCACTAGCATCATGCCTGGCTCCTATGTTGCCTTAAATAGCCATGTTCCTAATGAGTTTACTCAAAAATAGTTAAGAACAGCTGCCCCATTGGCTCACTGACTGGCTTCTGCTATTATTTCTCCCCAGTGTCTGTCTATTGCCTATGTGACCTTGGCCAATTCATTTAACCTTTTTGGGCCTTAGTTTCCTCACTTAGACATGACTCAAAAGTCTCATCCAATTTGAAATCTATGACCTTAGGACCTAGGCCATATCCTCAAATGGGTAGTGTGTTAAGAAAACTGTAACTATACTATGCTGAAAAGATATTTCCCTTGTTCTTATATCCTTAGGCTTCCTATGAGCAGATACCCTTTCAACTTCTGCCCCCTTCATTGCTGTTAAGGTCCCTCCTATTTATTGGGGATTGTTTCCCCCCTTTGTCATACTTTTCTTTTCCTTCTTTCACCTTGGTAAAACCATCCTTTGTGACTCTTCTAGATGTGGCTCTCTATACCTGCTTGCTTAGTAATAATATTAACTCCCCTCTACTTATCCCCATTCTTCAGTGTTGGAGATGTGTTTTCATTTTGTTTTTTTATGGACTTAATCCCCAACTTTTGCCTACTTTGCCCAATCACTGGCAATGTGAACCCAAGATATTTTATGGGGAATGAAGGATTATACTCAAACTCCTTATACATTCACTTCATCCACTAATGGAGGAATTCCTATTAGGAAACAAAGCTCTGATAGAAAAAGCCAAAATGAAATTCAGAAGATTGATGTTCTTGTCCCATTTCTGCCCCTTATGAAGTTTGTGCTTTTGATATGTCCACCTTTTCTCTGGATCTCATTTTCTTCATCTGTAAAGTAAGGACATAGGATTAGCAAGAGTTTTTCTAAAGTAGAAGTTCTTAACTTTTTTTGTGTGCCATGGTCCCCTTTGGTATCCTAACAGTTATGACTGAAAATTTAATGAATATAAATATGAGAAAGGTTGCTTTTATTTTTCTCATGAAAATGATGTACAATGAAGTTATGAGTTTGTTGTTGAGGAGCAATCACAAAGTAGATTTAAAAATTAATGCCTGGAATCTCTGAATACTTTGCCTAAGGCTTAGATTATCTAACTTTGATTCTTTTCTTTTTTATAGGTTGGTTAGGAGGACAAAGTCTGTGTGTAACCCTTGTGTCAGGAGTTTTCACATGATCTGGAGGATTCTCATGCAGACATTTGCAGGTATTTCTCATCTCCTTAGCTTGTTGTCTTTATCCAGGAAATCTGAAAGTTATATTCTGTAATGTTTCTTTATGGTCTATGAGCAAAGCTCCTTGTAACCATATACTTCACAAGTCTTAGGAAGAAATGTTAACTTCAAGGTCAAAGATTATTAATAAAACTCATAATAAAGCTCAAGGAAATATTGTAAAATTTGGTAAAAACTAACCTTTCCCTAGACATCTATCCAACTTCTTCATTTACATGACTTAAAGTCATGCACTAGATAGGCTCCTAAAGGCATTTACTTCAAAAGGTTTCTCAATGCATTTGTCTATGGAAGCTATTTAAAGCTTCTCCCAAACTCTCCCTCTAGACAAGTGATGGAGAATCTTTTAGAGACAGAGTGCCAGACACCACCCCCAATCTTCCTCCAGACAGAGTGCTCTGCCAGCCCCCACCAGAGACCACATGCCACGTCCCTCCCCCCACCAGGTGCTTGATGTGCCCCTCCCCTCCTTTAAAACAGACAGAGGAGGCATATGTAATTAGAAATCTTGTGCCTTTGAACTACATTTCCTAGGAGTCCATTAGGTACTGTCATGGATAGAGGGATAAATTTGATGGGGTTCCTGGTTTGGAGCTTTTTTGCCTCCTGTTGGTGACTGTGGTGGAGTGGGGTTTTTGAACAGGTATATTAGCCATGGGCATGTGATTTTATTTGTTACCTTTTTATTTTGTTACTTCTAATGATTATTAATAAATCTTATACAACATAATTTTTGAAATTATTTGAGATTAATTTTAATTTATATAGGGAGAAAGCACTCCCATTGGGCTGTTAGGTGGAGAGATAGGTGAAGTAAGGAATGTCCTCAGCAAGTGTAGAGCAGGGGAGGAAAGTGACTGGAGCACTCTTCTCCCCTCCAACTCTGCCACCTTTGAGCCGCCCTTATGCCCTGTGTACTACCATTGGACTTCTAGGCAGAGAGAGGGGTGGGGCATGTAATAAAATATCATCAATCAGACTCAATGGAGAGGGGAAGCAGCTCCACCCGAGTCCCTCTGCCCTTCTAGTAACCAACTCTGGGGGTGGGAAGGAGGGGGTGGAGGTGGCCATGTGCCCACAGAGAGTGTAGTGCATGACATCTTTGGCACTCATGCCATAGGTTCGTCATCACTGCTCTAGACCTTTTGTAGGGAAATCGATCTCTTGTCACTCTTCCTGAAATATTCCTTGGTATCTGGTATGGTCTCACTAGCTCTCTTTCTAGGGAACAAGCTTTTGTGATGGTTAGAGGGGAGGGTTGTGGTAAAACAGTATGTAATGGAAGGAGGCCTAGGTTCTTTTTGTATTATAGCTTAAATGCAATATCTGACTGAAGGCTTCCATTCTAAAGCTTTTTCCTGCATTAGAGTTCCTGAACCAGACAGATGAAACCAACTTCTATGAGGTTTCTAAACCTTCAGTTTGAGCACTTATGTCTTGGAATTTAGAAAATGCTAGAAATTAGGGCTTGATTTGTTGTTTTCTTGATTGTCTAGACTTAAGAAAATGATTGAGAAAATGTTAATATTTTCTCTCTCTCTCTCTCTCTCTCTCTCTCTCTCTCTCTCTCTCTCTCTCTCTCTCTCACCAGAGAACCAATGGAATATTTACCAGTATACTCATGCCAGTAACACCTTACATACTTATTATGTCCAAATTTATATTGTAATTATTTGTAAACAGTGATTAGCCTCTATTACCCTCTATTAATAGAGACAGCTAGGTGGTACACAAGAGATCTGTGTATTTAAAGTCAGAAATATCTGAGTTTAAATATAGTCTCAGATATTTATTAGCCTTGGCACCATGGGGAAGTTACTTTACTTATGTCTGTCTCAGTGGCTTAATCTATAAAGTTAAGATACTAATGGCATTAATACTATAAAGTTCTTTTGAAACTTTAAATTGGTATATAAATGCTATTATTATTATTATTATTATAGTGTTTATTATTCATTGTTAATGCTATATAAGCTCTTTACAGGTAAAGAATGTTTCACGTTTCTCTGTATTTCCAGTATGTACTACAGTTTCTGACATACTGTAGGTGTTTAATGAATCTCATTGATTAATTTTTTATTGGTGTATATATAATTTTTGAACAAGGTGCTGCACATAGAATGTGCTTACTAAATGTTGGTTCAATTGAGTGAAGGAGATAACAAGTAGAGCACAATTATTTGACAGGCAATGGTATATATATAAAAAGTGAAGATTGCCTCGATACCATTTTTATATTTTTCTATAGGAACTCAACCTTTCTGTCTAATGACATCTGGGATCTTACAATAGAAATATAAGGCAAAAGTGGAATGAATGCTTCAGGGGAAAATGTGCTTATTCAGATGATGTAGTTGAGAGCTGATTTCATCCCTATATGGAATATTTTGAACTGGATTTTGGGTAGAATTTTGAGTCAGAAAAAAATAACAAAATTGCTTGTCTACTTAACTCTCTGCCAGAGTTTGCTTGAGGTTTCAAAAGTTTACCAACTCAGCTGGTTTTGAAATATCATTTTTTTTATAAGCCTTTGATGCATTTCCTTCTCTTCTTAAAATCCTTTGTCCTTCAAGACATAGCTGAAGACAGACTGGACAATGTCTTTACTGACCCACCTAATCTTTTCTTTATTATATGTACCCTAGGAAAGATACCCACAATCTTTAGTGTACCAGCATAAAGCTGTCTTATGCTTCTTTCTAATTATTTCCCACATATTAGTATAAATGAAAGCTTTTACTTTCTCAGTAAATTTTAAATAAGGTTAAGAAAAAAATAGAAATAGAATAGTATTTGAAGTCACAAGATCTTAGTTTGAATCTTGTTTCTGACATGTTATTTGTGATCGTGAATAAATCAATAAAAGTCTAGGTGATCTCCAATCTTACTTCAGCCACTAGAGGTATGATGTTATGATTATTTCTCTTTCTTTCTCCCACATCTTCCAGCCCATTGCAAATTGAGAACAAGACTTTTAATGTTTTTCAAATGAATGATAAGGGAATGAAATCTGAGAGGGAGGAAGAATCAAACCCTGTCTTTATTAGAGGTAATTTGAAAAGGCATCTTATGAAGATGTTTGGGACATGAGTGTCTTCTATCATGCTGGTTTTAGTTGTTCTTCTCAGATTAATTGACAAGTTTGGACAGATGAGTATCCCTAAGGGTACTTTGAGCAACATTCTGAAACTAATGTAGTTCATCTTCTTGGGTCTTGTTATGAGGACTGAGAAGTGGAAAAAGGGATCTTTCAATAAAATGTATGATTGCCTGGATACTAATATGGTGAATCTAGCATGTTAAGGCCCAATTCTTGAATTCTATGAATCTCATTTAGGAGACCCTGCAATGTCATTGGATTTGATATTATCAACAAAGTATCATCCACAAATAAAAGCATATTGTGACCCTCACCATCTGTAGCAGGAATTTTTAAATTTGGGACCTATTCATTTAATTTTTAAATATTTTGATTATATCAATGTAATTAGTTTCTTTTGTAATCTCATGCATTTTATTTATTTAAAACAAAGAAACAAACAAAACATTATTCTGAGAGGGGAATCCAGGGGTTATAGAGGTTCATGATGCCCAAAAGTTTAAGAACTCTCGATCTCTCAGGGAGAATCTCTTCTCTCTGACTTGAAAGTTTTAGGGGATCAACTCCAAGACAATCTGGAATGCCTTTGTAGAGAAGATGTCTTCTTGTCTCACATTTTGTTTGTTATTAATGGAAGCAGTCAAAAAAGCTTATCTCTTTTATTATATCTGTCATTATATCTTACATTCTATCCTTCATACATTTTGACATACAAGTGGTAGATACATTGTGGGAAGATAGCCTTTCTGGCAGTGTTTTGTAATACTGTACTTAAAAATAATTAACCAACAAGAGTTAGGGTGAGACTGAATATTTGGTACATTTTGGGAGGATAATTGGGTAATGATAAAGATGTAGGCTACTATGAAAAAAACACTTGTAAAAGCCTGTCTATTTCCTTAATACAATCTCCAAGAAAGATCTCAAAGAATGTAGAGCTAATCACCAAATTTTATTTAGTTGGGAAAGTAGCCATTATCTTTCTTACATATCATCCCAAGGACATTTAAGAAAGAAAGAAGGAGAATAAGTAGTAAAGGATTGAAAATACATGGAAAGATTTTATGACAAATTATTTTATTTTACATTATAAGTGGACAATTAGTTATTTATATAATTCAGGTTAAAGTTGTTTTCTTTGCATGAAATATATTTTTAAAATATTATTTTTGCTCTGGAATGATTTTGGACTAATAGGTTGTGGAAATGGATTTTGCTGGGTGTAGTCTGACTTTACATAGATAATACCCCACTTAGTAAAGAGTCATTTTCTGTTTCTTACAATATGTTCAGATTTATTCTTTTTGATATCATATATTGTCCACCATGTCTAGTACCTTCTCAATCTTTTCTCTGATATGACATTCATTTTATATAGATATGATAATCCTGTGTAGGAATCTTTGACCTCTCATTCCTAATTTTTAAACTATATTTTTAAATGTGCCCTATATTTTCTTATTTTTGTATTAAAGTCAGAGACTATAACTTATATAGATTTCATTTTAGTGTTTTTGTTGAATTCATTGTACAATTTAACTCTTTTTCCTCTGTAGCAAATATTAATATTTGAGAAATAGAATTAATTCTATTATTTTTACCACTAACCTCATTTTCTTTAGCTCCAGAGTAATCCTCAATTCTTCATTGACCCTCATCCTCTACACAGAGTCAGGTACTAACTCTTCTCAATCCACATATATTTTCCACATGATCTTTCTTTATATGCCTATCATGAATAGTGATGACCAATTGTCCAATGAAATTAAATTTTTTGCTGTGTTTGGATGCAAATAACCAACTCCACTCCCTTATTTTTCTTTTTGAAGATAAACTGTGAGCCACTTCTCCATGTAGCTACAATTTTATCTTGCTTTCTTATGTTATTTATAGCAGGGATATCATAATTGATGTGATTTTATTCCTCTAGCAATATTTCTATTCATTTAGGTTTGACAAGGAAATCACATTTGGTGTGCTAACCACTCTGTTAATGACTAAAAACTTTGATGATATGTTCTTTCTATTCCTCTTTTCTTCCTCCCTGCCACTATCTTAGTGGAAGCAAGAGAACCCATGGGACAAAGAGCAATTTGGTATGTTTCCTAATATCATGGCTTACTATGAACAGAGTTCATTACTCAGTGGCTAGGCAACTGATTATGAGGTTTTCTTCACTTAACTAGGCTGATTGTTGGAAAGGAGAGATAGTTAGGTGCCAGAAACACACTTAAAGATTTTTTTTAGCATTGTAGAACCAAGTAGAGCTTTGTTGGCATAGCCCCTTGAAAATACAAGAACACTTCTATACCATGTTGAAGCAATGGACATCCACAGTTCTGATCCCAATCTACTTGGCAGTTATTTTTTTAATCATTCAATTGATGTAAAACAGAGAATTTTGGGTAAAAAGAGATTTACTAAACTTTATAGTAAAGAACAATAGATTTAGAGCTAGGAGCGACCTCAGAGGACATCTAATAAAACACTTTCATTTTCCAGATGAGAAAATAGAGACCCAGAGAAATTACTAACTTGCCCAAAGACATATAGTGTCACAGAGGGGTTTTGAACATGTGTTGTGACTCCAGACTGAAAGCTGATTCTAGTCTAATCTTGTTTATAATTTTATATTATTATGTCTAATGATCCTTTTAACAATATAAGCATATTCCTATAATTCCCTTCCCTGAACTCCTCTAAAAATTATATTGTACCCACAGAATCTAACTATTTGTTGTTTCATGATATTCTCTTAAATGATTCATATATTTTCTTACCTAGTTAAATATGAGGTTCTTCACCAGAGCTCTGTGATTTGGTTTTAAAAATATTTTGATACTTACATTTCAGCACAATTCTTTTGTAATCCTATTCATTTATTTTATGCATTTGAAAATATTATTATGAGAATGAATGAATGAAGTGTTTATTAAGTTCTTATTATGTGCACAATGCTGTGCTAAGTACTAGGGATACAAGTAGAAAAGTAGAATGTTCTCTATCACAAGGAGCTCTCATTCTAAAGAAGGAGACAATATATGGACAGTTTTAGCTGTAAGGCAAATGGAAAAGTCCCATGGCCTTTAGGTAATTGCAGAGTAGAGATAATGCCCCCTTAATGTTATTTCCACTGATAAAATGATATAAGTTTTTAATGTTGAACAATATAATAGTGTCAAGTAGTTTGGCAGTAAAAGCATTATTACTGAGCCTTCAAAAGGGGTGGCTGTAGGAATCTCCAGGTACAGTTGCCAGGATGCTTCTCCAAAGACATTGCTTCCCAGGATGATGGCTGAGGGCACCAAACTGACAGCATTGTTAATCTCAAAGCTCTTTGGTTCAGACTTCTGAGCTGTCTCCATCAGGATCTGAAGGGAGATTGTGGACAAGTGAAGGTGGGGGTTTGATTTACCTTACAAATGCGCCTTCTTGTTTCTCCCTCAGTGGAACCTTGAAGCTCCAGTGAGGCTTCTTGCCTGTCTTCTGTGGAGTGGTGGGTTGTCAGTTGGTGAAAATGGATGGTTCCTTCTTATTATGGGAGTTGCTTCCCTAGATGATGGCTCTAAGATCTGGCTAGAAGCAAGAATATTGGTTTGGAAGGTACTATCATTTCCAGCTCTCCTGTGTCTAACGGAAAGGATTCACGGGTTTCAACAGACTGCCAAGGTGTCCATGACATACACACAAAATTAAGCAGAGAAGAATTTAATATCCTCTAAGCCTGAACCTATATTTCAATTCCTTTGTTTCCACAATGCTCTAAGCAGGGGTTCAGCAGATACTACACAGTAAAAAAATGCTATTTAATCCACAAAGAATTTATTAAGCACCTATTATGTATCAGGCACTGTTGTTAAGTATTTAATCATCATGGTATGCTTTGTTTGTGATATTGTCCAGTTATCTGGTGTAAGAGGAGGTTCGATATCTTGGAAAGAAATGAACTGGAAAGAGCTGCAGAATTCTGCAGCACTGGAGGATGGGAGAAAAAGGAACACAGAACTTTGGGAGAGGGGAGGCAAGCTGATCCAGTAGTTGGGAAACTTCTGTCTGGTACCACAGACCAGAGAGGTTAGCTCTGACATAACCTGATCCAGTGATCTCTTTCCCTGTGAATCCTGAACCAGATTTCACCAGAAGACATGCTAATTGGACAGGACTTTAAAACATAAGCTGTCCAACAAGGAAGATTTCCATCTACCTCCTTGAATTTGAACTTGTGACACTCACTGTGCAGCCAAGAACCTAAGTCCTTTTACTCTGACCCCAGGGGGTCAGGTGAACCAAATTTGACCTGCCTTGGCTTTGAGGGGAAGGATATTAGTTAGTTAGGGACACCTTCTCCCTCCTTCCTTCCTGAACATCAGTTCCTTACCCTCCATCTGCCCTGTTCCCTTTTCTGTTTCCCTCAAATAAATTTCAGTTAAAAGACTCAGGAATCAACTCAAATTATTGCTAGAGGGAAACTTGAGAGTGAGGGGAAGAGAGGTGACATTTTTCTCCCCAAGAAGAGAAACATCACCATAAGCCTCTTCACCAAGATCCTTCATAGAACCCAACAGTCAAAGTTCAAGTCATTAATAGTGAGGGGGATTGTCAGAAAGTGCTGAGGTGATGTTGATGAGCCAAGGGAGAGAAAGGAGAATGGGTTATCCCCTCCCCCCACCCCCCAAAAGATCCCTAAATCCCTTCTACTTCTAGACTGATGATCCAAAACACAAGAAAAAAAAGGTTTTTACCATGAAATCAAAACAAATGAATGAATAAATGAATGAATATTTATTGAGATCTAGGTTTTCTATTCACTTAATATTCACCTAGACACTGGGTTTCTATCTTTGGGATAATGTAGCTGCAGTGAGTACAAGACATTTGTCATGGGAATAATGTTTCTTTGTTAAAATTAATCACTTTGGTTTTTATATGAATATTCACAGAAAATCTAGAATTTTTAAATTTCATTTGGAGTAAGGGCTTTCTGAAAGCCAGCGGAAATAGAGACCAAAAACGTTTGGAAATTCTTGGTCCTAGATGATATGCATCCATCATTGATTTGCCTCTTCCTCTGTGAATGGATAGGGAAAACTCTTTTGAATGATCATGATTATCATTTATAGGAGCCTTTGTAGACTTTTAGAGCTTAATGAAATCACAATAATATTCTGTATGAAGGGGAATATTTGGAGGATTTCACAATCCATAGCTGGTGTACTCAATCTTTTTTTGTGTCATGGACCCCTTTGACAATCTGGGGAAATCAATGAAACTTTTCTTAGAATAATTTTTTAAATGAATAAAATAAAAGGTTTAGGCTTATTAATGGAACTCATTACATTAAAAAAGTTATATATATATGTATATATATATATACATATATATATATATATATATTTGGGGGCATATGGAGTAGTCAGGGAGGACTAGTATCTTTGGTGTTAGGGTTGGGAAAACCTTTTTCTGAGTTACTAATCCACCCTTGATGTACACCTTTTACTCAACTCTTATTTGTGGCTCTAAGTATGTATAGCAACCATACCTGAGTAAAACCATTTTGGTCTATTAACCAGGAAGGAAGCTGAAGTAGGTTCCTTAAAATGCTTACAGTTTTGTCAGACACTGAAGATGCCAACATCATCCACTGTATTCACTGGCCATCACCAGTTCTCCTGCTTTTTGTTCTGCCACTCACCTGCAAAGACTCTAGAAGAGAGAGGGAAGCTGATGATTTTATGCAACTCTGCCTCACTTAAATACAATAGCAAGTCAAGACATCATCCTGTGATGCATTGGTCCTCTTTAGGACAAAGGACAAACAATGTATGCACATATGTATATAGGCATGTATGTGACATGTATATTGTGTGTATATATACATGTATATGCACATATAATACTAAGAGGAAGAAGAAAAATAATACTCAAATCCCTCTAAGCAACACACTAGCTGGGTCACACATTGTTTGTAGATTTGCTTCCTTGACCAAATGCCTAAATTGATATTTCTCCATCTTTGTTTACATTAAGAGGCCATCTGAGGCACTTCAAAATGTACATATAATATTATATGTGAATGCATGTGAATATACATATATGCCATATAGATGGTTGATCTCTGTCTCTTTTTCTCTCTCTCTGTGACTCTCCATGGCAGTGGTGAATTCCTCTGGTAAACATCCATTGTTTAGGTTTTGCTTGATATTTACAGATAGATAATAAAGATCATTAAGCCAAGTTAGCTCTATTGCTATATTGGTCAAGAGATCTTGTCTGATTTTGACCTATACATGGGAAACAGTGTTGGAGAAACTAATTTTTCTCTAGCAAGTCAAATGCTTTAAAAAATCAACAAAAACAAGCACAGTGGGATTTTACATTATCTATATTTTTTCAGCAATTGCATAATGTTTGGTAATCTATTTCCTTCTAATGCCATCATTAAGATAACCTCAAGTATTTTGCAGATTATTTCAGTAAGGTTTTTAGATAGATGGAAAAGTAGGCTTATATATTTGTAGTTACTGATATTATAGTAACTTTTAAAAAATAATAATAGGAGCTGAATTTTTTCTCAGATTTTTCTCATACAGATTGAGAGAATTGATGCCTCAATATCTTCAGGGGTTTTTTTTTCCTCACCTCTAGCACAGATCTCCTTTGTGCATATTTAGCTTAGGCCAGTTCTCCATCTTAATTTCTCTTGGTCCCAGAGATCATTCATCTATTCCTTCCACCTTTCCACAGATGAGGAAGCTGAGGACCACTGTTTATCAGAATGGGAATGATACTGCCAAGTCTCTCTGTTTTAAAATTATACTAAAACAAAATCCTCTAAACAATACACCAGCTGGGGCACACATTGTTTGTAGACTTGCTTCCTTGACCAAATGCCTAAATTGATATTTCTCAGCTTTTTGTTCATATTAATAGGCCACCTGAGTCACTACAAAAATCACATTTTTCCCTCCTACCAAGTCCAATGACATACAATATAACTGCTCTGTTTCTTTCATTCATTAGTGTTATAAATCTAAGGAGAGAGAAAAAAACACAACTAAACAAACAAACCAAAAACCTATCTGTCTGGTTCATTTTATTTCCCAAGGGACCTTGCTCCTTTTTTCCTCCTAATGAACCATTGTCCTCTCGTGTTTCTTTCCAAATGTATTTTATTTTTTTTTAAACTGAAGCATGTTTTCAAGAAGGTAATTTTCAGTTTCATTTAAAACACCCGAAAAATCTCTGCCAATTCCTTTTCTAAAAATCTTATTTCTAAAATTTCAGAAATAATGGCAAATTAACAATATACAAATACATTGTATAAAGAGTCCTTTTGAATTAAATCTGCAATGGTGACTAAAAAATGCTGACATTTTGCTTAACAGCTAAGCAAAATCAGGAGAGGTAAGATGGTCAGCATTCTTAGTCCTTGAATCAGTGTCCTTGGGATTTAAATATATTATGTGAATATCTTCAGAACCTGCAGTTTATTCTAAAGCATTAGTAGGGTTATTATGTTGGGAAAAGAGCCCTGCAACTGAAGCCTGATGGCATGTATTGTTATAGGAACTAGCTTCAATGATCAGAAACCCTGGGATCAAGGTCCCAAGGCTCATTATCCTCAGTTTTCTCCTCTGTAAAATGAAGATAAAAACACGTGCCCTTTCTGTCTTGCAGAGCTCTGAAATATGAATGATTATTATTGAGGGTGTTATTATACTTGATCGATACATACATACTTTATAAAGATGCTCTCAAGAGTACCTTCCATTCTTTCTTCCAGGAGAAACTTGGGCAGCAGGTTTTATTTATTGGATGGATGGGAGACTGGGCTAATGATTTTATTGGTGTAGAAATTCCCACTATGGATGCAAATCATCTGTTAACTTTTATTCTTAGAAAGTTGACTGGTTAATTGAGAGATTAAATGACTTGCCATAGGTAAGAGAGCCAGATTACGTCAGAAGCAGGGTCCCTCGACTCTGGGATTTCCTGATTTTGAGGTTGGCTCTCTATGCACCTTAAAAAAGGTGAAGCTGTGGCTAGAGTGCTGGGTGTGTAGTCAGGAAGACCTAAGTTCAAATTAGCCCTGGTCCAGTCACCAAGTCACTTCTGCCTGCCACAATTTCCTCAACTGTAGAATGGAGAACATAATAACATTCTCCTAAGCAGGGTTGTTATGAGATTCAAATGAAATAATATTTGTAAAGTGCCCAGCACAGTTCCTGGCACCCAGTAGACACTTAACAAATGCTTATTCCTCTTCTTCTTAGGATATCCTCAGTTTTCTTTCTTTCTTTCTTTCTTTCTTTCTTTCTTTCTTTCTTTCTTTCTTTCTTTCTTTCTTTCTTTCTTTCTTTCTTTCTTTCTTTCTTTCTTTCTTTCTTTCTTTCTTTCTTTCTTTCTTTCTTTCTTTCTTTCTTTCTTTCTTTCTTTCTTTCTTTCTTTCTTTCTTTCTTTCTTTCTTTCTTTTTTTAAAATAAGTCAAAAACATAGTTTATGTTCTTCTTAATTCTCAACCTGACAATGAGCATCACACTGTGATTTCTGCCACATTACTCATAAATACAGTGGCAGGCAGTCCTCATAGAAACCTGCCAATGTAATATGTCAAGAGGTTTTGAGCTGACAAGGTGTTGTGGCAAGGAATGCCCTTGACTTAATGCTTTGTGACAGCAAATCTCAACTTTAGATACAAGAAAATCAATTAAATGTGGTCGGTTTGGGATCAGAGGTATTTAAATAAAACACAAATACAGATATACCTTCATATATATATATATATACACACACAAATATATATAAATACAGACATATAAAATATAGATTTCATTTCCAAACATGGAGACCCTATTTTTCATCAAGCTTTTTTTCTTAGCTTGCACTACCAATTTGATCTACCTGGGTTAGTACTGAGGCAGTAATATAGATGTCAGACAGCTGAAGCATCAAACACAAGGTGTGTGTGTGTGTGTGTGTGTGTGTGTGTGTGTGGGTGTGTAGATCTATTTGAAATCATTCATAGAAGTAAAATGAAATCTACAAGCAGAGAAACAATACTTACATTCTGCCATAGTCCATTTCTGAAATTCTACCTTCCAGCTCAAAAAAAATTTTAAAGAAGATTTTCACTTAAGAAATTCCTGAATGGCTTATTAAGTGGTTTCGTGCTGGATGGCTTAAATTAGCCCATAGGGGTCATTTTAGGTATCCTGTGGTTTGACATGCCTGTCATGACTGGGGCTGTCAGATGGAGTCTCAGGGCAGCCACACACTTCTTTGTTTAAAAATATCCAAATCATATGTGGCATTTATAGTTAAACCCAAGGAACTTCCATGCAAAACCAAAGCATGCTCTATGAGTGGGCACTTTTCAGTGACTGATCAATGGATAAGCAATTTAGAAGGATGCTTGGGGGCTATTGTATATGTGCTGCAAATAGACTTTTTAACAGAAATGTTGGCTCTGAGCAGGAAAGCAATATCTGGGAACATTAGAGTAATCAATTACAATGCACATGATATGAGTAGGATTTTAGTTTTTTGATTACCTCACAGAACAATTGAAAACTTCTGCCTCCTTTTTGTCACTTTAAAAAATCCCTCATCCCTATGTGTAACCTTAGAAAACTGATTCTATTTCTCTTGCCCTCATTTTTGTCATTTGTAAAATGAGGAGGGTGTAGTAGTAGATATTTAAACTTCCTTTTTAGAGAAGGAAATGGCAGACTACTCCAGGATCTTTGCCAAGAAAGTCTCAGATAGTCACATAGGATATGACTGAGATGATTGAACAAACTTCTTGGTTCTAAATGGCTTATTTTGTAAGGTTTTTAATTTGATTGTTCTTGTAAAATTATATGGAACTATTACTTGTACATTTATCATTAAATAAATTGGGGAAATAGAGAAATCCTATGGATCTTAGCCATCCTGAATTTTTTGATCCATGTGCCATGCCTAGGAAACCATATAGAGAACAGGCATTAAGTCAGCCAACAAACATTTAAGTGCTTATTATATGCCATGGAAATCAAATAACAAGATATGAGGGACAGGAATATCATATTTCTCTAGAGTTGTTTGCTCAGTTGCCTACTCTATGAAGTTGTGAAAAATATGTTTTTCCATGCTTGAATGACAGCTTTATACCTATACCTTTATTTTAAAAATTTATTTTTTGGTAAAGAAATATCAGAGTTTCAATCTGCAGCATATTATTAGGTGATATCTAATTTGTTTCATTAAATATTGTTATCACTTCCTAGTGTCTCCCACTGCTCCCACCATATCCAGGACAGAGTAGAAAGACTGCTGGTTTGGAGTCAGAAATCCTGGGTTCAAATGAAGACTCTTTATTCCTCTTGTAACCTTGGTCAGTAATTTCTTTTCCTGAACTTCACTTTCCTTATTTGTGGAATTAGAAACATATAATAGAATAGTCTTAAACTATTTGCAGTTGTTTTCAGCTTTTATGGTCCTTTGCAAATGATTTGTGAAATACTATAGTTTCAGATTTGCAGAAGAAATCTCACACTAAAAGAATGCAATCAGCAGAGAATTCAAACTGTTTAAAAACGAAGATTCCTTGAAGCAAATATTACATTTGCCCTGACATATTGTCTTGTCTTGTCTTTTTCTTTTATTTAGCATGTTAAGAAAAGGAGAGACAATCTTGACATCTTTAGATTTAGATGCCATTTTGGTCAGGGCAACAATACTACCAAGAATGCCCATAATGAGTTCAGTGATGGTCTTGGTTTAAGTTTTAACAGATTCTCAATAGACTTTTCCTTTGTTGAAAAAAGTTTGCATTTTTTGATATTGCCTTTTCATTTTGCTGTGCACTTTCTACTAAAATGCATTCAAAAACATATTTTGATTAGTAGTATGTGCAGGTGCACTGGCACTGAGGAGAATCAACGATGAAGTATGATGGAATCCTTGCCTACAAAGAACTTAGTGCCTGATAGAGTTGAAATAAAGCATGAACAACAGGAGACAGGACTAGGCCAACGATTTCTTGACTTTCCTTTTTTTTTATAAACATTATTTTATTTGGTCATTTCCAAACATTATTCATTGGAAATAAAAATCATTTTCTTTTCCCCTCCCCCCCACCTCTCCCATAGCCGTCCATGATTCCACTGGGTATCACATGTGTTCTTGACTCAAACCCATTTCCGTGTTGTTGGTATTTGCTCTAGAGTGTTCATTTAGAGTCTCTCCTCAGTCATGTCCCCTCCACCCCTGTAGTCAAGCAGTTGCTTTTCTTTGGTGTTTTTACTCCCACAGTTTATCCTCTGCTTGTGGATAGTGTTTTTTAGATCCCTGCAGATTGTTGAGGGACATTGCATTGACACTAGTGGAGAAGTCCATCACCTTCGATTGTACCACAGTGTATCAGTCTCTGTGTATAATGATTTCCTGGTTCTTCTCCTTTCACTCTACATCACTTCCTGGAGGTTGTTCTAGTCTCCATGGAATTCCTCCACTTTATTATTCCTTTTAGCACAATAGTATTCCATCACCAACATATACCACAATTTGTTCAGCCATTCCCCAATTGAAGGGCATCCCCTCATTTTTCAATTTTTGGCCACCACAAATAGGCCAATGATTTCATTGGAACTCCAAATGAGGAAACTTCCTCTGTGAATACAAATCAGCATCTCCTCTTTAACTTAGTCTTTTGATAAAAGTAATCTAATTTATTAGTTTAGTTTTTATAAAAGTGATAAAGATACTTTGAATGTCTTAATCCAAGTAATTGATAAAAATACTAAGTTTGAGAAAAAAAGTTGTCTACTGACATATCCATTAATAAATTCTGGACCTGATTTTGCTCAACCAAAAGAAAATTTATCTAATTATATTATGACAAATCATAATCATCTGTCTTATCCATAATGATATTGTACAATGAGAGATTTTGTAAGTAGGTTGCTATACAGTCTGTCCTGATCTGATTTAGTAGGTAATTAAGAGACAACTAGTCAACTAATTTTGTGGAAAACAAAAAAAAAATTTGAAATTATTTTTGCATTATGTGCTCTTTGGTATATCTGCTTTCCCCCCTAAGGACTCAAAATGAACCTTTTCTAGAATATGGCTATAAGCTACTGATAAAAATCTTAATTTATAGTTTCTAAAATCCACATTTATATCCATTTGGGAATATGAGGACAACACTTGATTTTTTCTTCTTCCTACAATCCATGCAGGAGATCATCTCTGAGATTATATCCTTATTTTAAAGTACCAATTGAAAGAATTGGAGAAATTATCAGGCATTAATGTCTATTACCCAATATTTCTTGGCAAATGTCTTTTAAATGAAAATTGCTAGGAAATAAAAGCTGTTACACTAAAATACAGGTTCTTTTTTTGTGTGTCAACTAATAATATTAGTAGGGGGAGAAATCTAACTAGTGCTTGGGGGACACAATATTTTAGAAAAAATTTTCTACTCCTTAGAAATATCCCTAGAATTGAGGGGATTGGTATCCTTATTCTACATCTTGGAAATCTGGGTCAAAAATTCAGAAAGTGTGTTTGAGTTCTTTCTCAGTCTTACAGGGTTGATCAATAAATTTTGGAACCAGTTTTTTCAAGGAATCTAACTCCTGGGTTGTAAACTGTCTATGCACCTTTGAATGTAACACACCAGCTGTACTTTATAACTTGGTAACATCTTTTAGTGGAAAAATTTTCTCAGGTTCACTAGTTGACTTAGTGTCCTTGTCACTGTCATTTCCCTGTGCATTAGTCTTTGCTTTCTTTGTCTTTCTGTCTTTTTTTTTGGGGGGGTGCACTATCTGCCTAACCATTTCCCTTTTCCTTAATCTGGTCTAGCCCCTTTGCCTTGATAAATTCTTCAAACATGTTCCTTACAAAGGTTTCCAAGTTAGTATCCACCACCATTATCTTTGCTGTCTGTTTGGGAATCACAAATATATAGATGTTCTTCAGATAAGTCAGTGTCTGTGTGGCAGCCATGGAAATGATATAAACCTGAGTCAAAATCTGCCAGAGGATAGTTTCTTTTTGGAATGGCAGCTGTAGTATAAACACAGTGGTGTTGCCCAGGTATTCCACTGAATCTACAATCATGGTGATCATTTTACTTTATAGGATGTTATAGATCCAATAGCCCATAAAGGCTGCCAGCACAACTACCCCACAGAGCATTTATTTGAGCATCTTGCTGTTGTTTTAGAGATTGTAAAGTTCAGGCAGTCTGAGGTGCCAAATTGTAATAGATAATAATGTGGAGGTATATTCCATGGGTAATTGATAGCTACAGATCAGGCAGTTATCCTATTTCTTCGGTCTTCCCCTCCTCCCTCTATACCTCCCTTCCTCCCGTTTCCTCCCTCTTCAGCCTGTTCAGCTTCCTTCCCCTTTGTCTTCTTCTGCCTCCTAAATCACTCAGGGTGAGTTGGTGATGTCTCAAATGAAAATATGTTATCTTCTTTTATCTTAAGTAAGGGGAGGTAAGAGGGTTAAGGATTTCCCTAGACTACAGGTTGTCCTTAGGTTGGAGGATGTTGGGATAGAGTTCAACTTGAGAGAAATGATCTATAGGTCTGGTTTTCAGTCACTATCACCAATAGAGCAAGTCAGAGAGATTATTCCAAGTCCAGGAGATGAATCAGCTCCTCCTTCCCTGGTATATGACAACCAGCAGAAGTCAGGTCCAGAGTTCAGCCACAGTTGACTTTTTGCCTTCATCTGTTCATTCCAAATTGAACCTTAGTTTGATTGACAGGTCACCACTCTGTCATTGCTTCTTGTCTTGCTGCATGCCTTTCCCAATTCCTCTTTCACAAGACCTGACCTATTAGTATAAATAAATGTGGATTGGAGAGTAAGTAAAGATAGAAAATTATTTATCTATAATTTCTTTAACCTAAAGGTGGGACACAGCAATCACAAAACAAGGTGCTAGTTAATAAAAAATCTACCCAAAAGAGACATTTTTGCTTCCCATAGGATTGAACTTTTCCATTACAGTATTTTCCATAATTTACCACACAATGGTGCATAGGCAAGAAAGGTAGATGGAACTGTCAATCATTCATATCATGAGCTAGAGAGCCTTATCTGGGCTTATTTAGGGAAATTCTAGTTTCTCCCCTCTTCATTTGATAGAGATGCCCTAGCAACTCACCTCATTTTGAAGAAGTGTGGCTTTCTTTCCAAATATACATGCTCTTTCCAGAATAAAGGAGTAATGATATTTTTCTGAGTGTGATAGAGACATGAAGAGAGAGAGGTTTTGCAGGACTTGTGGACCAAGATGCAAGAACCAGGGTTCCAATGGAATGTTACCAGTTGGTGGCAGTTTGAGCTGACAAGGGGGAGGGGACTTTGTCTCTGACTGGAAGTCACTCTCTTTCCCTGGAGGTTTGAAGCTGGCTGAAAGACCTTTGTGAGGCTGGCTTGGTTTTTGGGATTTCTCTGGCTCTGAGCAGTTGAAGTTGACACTGAGAATAGTAACTTGGCTTTTGGGATTTGGTCTCTGTCTCTCTGGCTCTGAGCAGTGGAAGCTAACCAGGGGAGAAGCTTTTGAGTTGGTGGTCTATTTGAGAGTTAAGCTGGTCAGGAGAAACTACTTAGAGACTTTGAACTTTGTGTTTCATTGGGTTTGAAGCTGAGAAAGGAGACCAGCCAGGGTGAATTTGTGAAGAAAGAAGATTTTGAAAAGCCATTGTCCTCTATCTCCCTAACTGTCTCCTAGTCACAGTTTGTGACTGGAATACTTTCCAAATCCTTAGTTTTACTTCATTTAGATTAGGGAAATCCTCATCCCTCTTACTTCAGTTTCCCATCCTGTTATCCCAATAAACCCCTTGACTGAGAAAGCAACTAGAGTATCTTTATAGTTCACTCAGGAGGGAGGGAAGGAGACAAAAGCTTCAAGAAGAACTGAGTGGAGAGGGTTGGTTAAGGAAGGGAGTGAGGGAGGAAGGAGGTTAGGAAATAGATTGATCCATCAACCATCAGTAGGGATCAATAGGCAAATCCCAGAGTAAACCCCAGGGAATTCCTTTATAAGTAGATCCCCTGTGTACCAGCATCCCTGTGCGGCATCCCTCAGCATTTCTCATTTCTACTACCAAGCAGTTTCAGGTTCCCTGTAGCAGTTCTCTCTAGTCAAAGCCAGAGAGTAGAGCAGTCATTGTAAGAAGAAAGTTTCCCCTCAGATTATCCTCTCTAGTTCAACAAGTAAAAGTTTCCCCTCAGTTTATTTATTTGATTTCATGAGTTTACTCTCTACAAGACCTGGCCATTCCCATTTCTTCTCATATTCTTAAACTAGGAGTGTGCAGGGCTCACACTCTTTTCCAGACTTGCAAAAGACCAGTCTCCCCACTATTTCCTAATGGTTACAAATTCTAGGTCTAGTTCATTTCCTCTGAACCAATTTCTTTGACTTTAAAACTGAGAATTATGCTCTCTTCCTTTTATGTCTGTACAATGATCACAATCTAATAAATAGCTTCAGTTTATAGTGGACAACATTTTTATCAGATATGAAACATTTAGGAACCAATGCAAGTATTTAGAATGTAAGCTTCTTGAGGGCAGGTCTTCTCTTTCTTTTTACCTGTATTTGTATCCTCAGTGCTTAGCACAGTGCCTGGCATATTGTAAATATTTAGCAAATCTTTTCTGCTCCTCCCCTTTCTAAATACTTAATAATCTTCCTTCCTTCCTTCCTTCCTTCCTTCCTTCCTTCCTTCCTTCCTTCCTTCCTTCCTTCCTTCCTTCCTTCCTTCCTTCCTTCCTTCCTTCCTTCCTTCCTTCCTTCCTTCCTTCCTTCCTTCCTTCCTTCCTTCCTTCCTTCCTTCCTCTCATTCTTCCCTCTTCCCTTCCCCCATTCCCTCCTTTTGTTCTATTTTGGAACTGCATTTTTTAAGGCAAACAGCACTAGGAGAAATCTTAGAGACATTTTTGATGATTAGGTGGCTCAGGTGGTGAGGAGAATATAGCAAATACTAATCTCAGAGGAGAGCGCTGATATATTTTCCATCTACTAAAAAGCAAAACAAAGAAAAAAATATTTTTAGTGTCTGTGTAGGTGAAAACACAAATGAAGTGAAACAATCACCTGACCAATTGTCCATTTTGTAGTGGAAAAAGCACTAAATTGGAAAATAGAATAAGGAAATTCAAGTCCTTTTTTGCATTTGTTAGAATGTGAGCTTCTTGAAGTCACGGAATGAATTTTTGGGTTTTTTTGGGGACCCCTGGCACTTAGCCGTACTTTTATTTTTCATCAGTTCTGTTGGGAATTCTCTTCTTTTCCTTCAACCCATCTATATATGAATATATCTATATCTATATCTATATCTATATCTATATCTATATATCTATATCTATGTCTATATCTATATCTATATCCATATCTATATCCATATCTATCTATCTTTCTATCTTTCTATCTATCTATCTATCTATCTATCTATCTATCTATCTATCTATATTTTGGTGAACCTAATGCTTGCAGGGGAATTGGTGATTTCATGTTGTGTAGTGTCATACAGTGAGTCCTCCACAGCTTTTAGTTGGTAGATATGAGCCAGAGAGTTGAGAGACTCCCAAAGGTGCCTGAGTCTTTCACATAATGAAGGAGCATCTTTTATGTGTGCTACATATGTGTTTGCCCTACATACTCTAAGAAAACATGAACATATTGCTTATAATTCTTACTTGAAATAAAAGAAAAACAACAACAAAGTAGTTTTTGTCTGGA
The DNA here is from genome assembly GCF_027887165.1 of Monodelphis domestica. Classification (NCBI taxonomy): domain Eukaryota; kingdom Metazoa; phylum Chordata; class Mammalia; order Didelphimorphia; family Didelphidae; genus Monodelphis; species Monodelphis domestica. Next base: position 328,263,291 of record NC_077228.1, read on the forward strand.
ATAACAGGTAGAAGAAAAAAAATGTAGCCCTTTTAATCTAGCTGGCTTGTTGATTATACTTGCTTAGGTGACACAGAGAGTCCTGATGCTACTTTATATAAGTAAGTATAATTTATGATCATTAACACCAGAAGCTTAAGTAGTAAGGAAGTAGAGGGTATTTTTCTTGTCTTAGGTTAGATGTTCCCTACATCAAATTCCTTTACTACTATTGAGGGACTTCATTCTTATCCTCAACTCATTAATTTCTGGTGTGCTTAATGTCTCCACTAGCCCATTTCTCTCTGTTAAATGTCCTCATCTCTTCCATCTTAGGGGAAAAAAACCACAAAAATCAAAACAATGAAAAGAGACAAAAACACCCCAATGCCTGGTCTTGTTGCTATTTTTGCTTCTATACATTTTCTTTTCTTTAGTTAACCAATTAAAAAAAAATTATGTGTTTGCTAGATGCTGGGGATACAAGCACAGATAATGAAGCAATACCATTTGCAATGATCTTACATTCTATTTGAGAGATAATTAAATATTACACATATATTATAGATATGAATGAAATGCAAGTATATACAAAATAGTTAAATACAGGTAATTTGGGAGGGTTAGTATTTGAGAGAATAGGTAAAGACTTTATGAATAAGATTATGACTGAACTTCACCTTAATGGAAGAGGGGAACTAGGTAAGGCAAAGGTAAGGGAGGGGAGGATATTCCATTCAAGGGGAACAGCCTTTCTTTAACCATCAATCTTCTTTTTAAATATTTATTTAAAAATGATTCATTCATAACTTTTGCTTTTTTATACTACTATAATTTACCAATATTATACCACCACTCCCAATAAAACTCTCTCTTATAATAGGTAAAAGGTAAGTAAAGTAAAGGTAAGTAAAAAAGGTAAGTAAAACTAACTGATGAGATTGATCAGGTTTGACAGGGGTACAGGATTTGGTATTTGCAATCCCATTCTCCTCCATGAGAGGTGGGAGATGTTTTATCATCTGTCTTTGGAAATTAGGTTATTACCACCAGTCACTGCTTTCAATCTGATTTTAGACATTGTGTTTTGGTGTAATTGTGATCTTTGTGTGAGTTACATATTTAGCACAGTTGATTGAAGACTGTGACCTTGGGTCTTAGAGACTATTGTGACCCTAAGAAAGTTGCTCAAACCTATTTGCCTCAATTTCCTCATCTGTAAAGTGAGTGGAGAAGGAAATGTCAAATCTCAGTATCTTTGCCAAGAAATTGCAAAATGGTGTCATAAAGAGTTAGACATGTCTGAAACCACTGAACAACAACAACTCATACCATTTTATGGGAGCTTTCTTCTCTACTCACAATGACTTCTTTCCTGTTGACTTGATATCACTCTTCAATCCAAATCTATCTACAATACCTGATACTAATTATTGTTGCTTTCTTCTTGATAGTTTCTCATCTTCTGATTTTCATGACACTATTTTCCTATTTTTTCTCATTTATTTCTGATCATTTTGTTTTTGGTCATTCCTTTTCTTTTTATGTGTATATACTTTTTCAAGGTCAATCTTTAGTTTCATGCTCTTCCTTAATATTTTCCTGTTGTGGACTGGACTCTCATAGCTTCTACTCTGATTTTTATGTGAATAACTAGAATTCTTGGTTGGCTTTTGACCATTTGACACATTCCTTAAAACTCTTTCCTATTCTCCCCCTTCAATTCAGATTTCTTGTTTTCTACATTAATTTTAACCTTAACTGTTCCTAACCGAACAGTTCATATATCCTTCAAAGAAAATGTAAGAATATCCACTCCCTTCAGCAACACCACCATACCCAATTGGTATAAGAGTCACATACATAATACTGCTTTAACATTATTCTCCCTACTACTCTCCATCCCAGATCCTGTGCTTTGGTTAAGTCAGTATCTTTTCTGTTTAATGAATATCTTTAACCTGCCTCTAAGATTTGACTCGTGATGTTTCTATTTCTTGTGTGACCTTCCTCTGATTATCTATTCAAACTCTTCTGATCTTGTATTTCTTTTTTATCTCACATTTTTCTGAATCTCATAGCACTTCTGGCCTGCATTACTCAACTGGATACTTAATTGTGTCTTTCATTTTTTCATTTGGATGGTACCTCTCAGAAGGGACTGTCTATATTTACTTCTTTAGTCAGTTAGTGGGCATAGTATATGAAGCATTACATCTAGAGTTAGGAAGACCTGATTTTAAATCCAAACTCAGACACTTACTAGCTATACGACCCTGGACTGAAAAACAAAACAAAACACTGAAATTGTTCCTGCTTGAGTTCCCTCAATTTTAAAATTGGGATAATAGCACTGACCTTCTAGGGTTATCATGAGAATCACATGAAATAATGTGTGTACCTGGCACATAGGAGATGCTCAAAAATGCTTGTTTCCTTCCTTTCTCTTGAAAGTCCCAGAGTTTATTAGTACCATATAAACAAAATAGTATTCAGTAGGGTCATAAGATGCCCAACTTTGAGCAAAAAGAGATTTTGGATGTTACCTGGTTCAACCCTTTCTTCTTTTTACAGATTAAGAAACTGACCTAGAGAGGTTAATTCCTTTGGCCAAGGTCACACAGGTAATAAGTAACATAGCTGGGTTTTAGACTGAGATGCTCTTATTAAGAATCTACCTCTCTGTTCCCAGGACTAATACTCAACCTGCTGAATGAATGAAATGATCAAAATGAGAGTGAAAGAGAGAAAATAAGAGAATACTGTGTTTGAAATGGCAAACTTTGGACAACTTTTTTTTTTTCAGAAGTCTAAAACATGAACTACAATAGGTTATTCAAGTTTCCTTTTCTATAAATGATGCATTTCAGCTGAGGCCTTGCTGGAGCCTTTGATTTATTGTTAAAGCACCCCTGGGATAAGGAGCTTGCCAGATCATTTTCATTCTAACCAGAAATGAGGAAGAAAATGGTTATTGTAAGAGCTAAGGGGTCCATTGTCTGGAAATGAGAAGATGTGAGATGCAGTATGCTAGCAAGAGGCATTCCTCTCAACCATGAACAAGAGAGGGTTCTTAATTTTGTATGAGATTGGAACAGTAAGCTTGGGTCTCAGTTTGAACTGGGCATATACTACATAGAACTCATGAGACCTTAAGCAAGTGAGCTTATCTTTCTGAGTTGTAGCATCCTCCACAGTTGAAACAGTCAATTTCCAAGTTGAAATAGCAGAGCATGAATGTGAGGATTAAATGACATAATATTTGTAAAGCTCTTAGCACAATGTCTAGCACATCGTGGATGCTATGAATTGAAATCAGTTTCTAAGATTCTTTTCAGGTCTTCATTTATCATCATTGTAGGACTGTAATTTGAGGAGAAGAAAGAGCAGGTAGTGAGAGGCTTGATATGGAATGGGAAGGAAGTAGAAAACTTAGAGTAATTATAAAGCCTCGGTTCACTATTGCTACATTGAACAAATGGGTCACCAAGCTCAGTAATTTCTGCATAAGACCGGTTTGGGTAAACTTGGTAATAGACATATAATTTCTTTTGTTTCCCTCTTGATTAGACTCCTAAGTTTTATATAGAGAAGCACCAAGTTCCAATTCCTTCTATTAAATGTATTACTTTACTGGTTTCATCGGTCTTCTTTCTCTTTGTTCAACGTATTTCTAATGAGAGGCATATTTACTTATAGATCGCTGCCACATGTTTTTTAGCACTCAAGAACCAGAAAACCTTAGTGTACCTCTGGCCCAATCTTCTTGCTTTATACCTGTAGGTAACAAAGACTGAGAAAAAAGGGGGTTGATTTGACTAAGATCAGGTAAATCAGAAATAGCAGAACTGAAATTTGAAGCCTAGACATATGATTTCAAATCCAATACTCTTTTTACTTTACCACCTTTTGTATTATAATATTTTATATTTATAGCCAAGTTTTACATTATTATTATAAAAAAAAACCCTTCTATACATAGACTAGCAGCTAGATGGCATAGTGGATACAGCACTGGGCTTGGATCATCTTCATGAGTTCAAATCAGATTTCTTGCATGTCCCTGGGCAAGTCACTTAACCCTGTTTGCCTCAGATCTTCATCTATAAAAGGAGGTAGAGAAGGAAATGGTAAACTACTCTAGTATCTCTGCCAGAACCTCTCCTCTCCCAAAATGGCATCACAAAGAGTTTGACAGAACTCAAATGGTTGAATAGCAATAATATATTTAGGCATTGGGTATGGGAAACGGATTCTGTTGAGGGTACCCTTTGTTAATAAGATCTCAAGTTCACAGTCTCCAGGAAGCCTATTAATATTATTAAAAAATATATTTCAACTATTTTGAAGTTTTATTATATTAGCATATGCATGAGAGAAATCATAGGCCCATATTTTCTTTTTTTTCCTTTTCTTTTTTTTATATTTCCCATGGTTACATGATTCTTATTGCCTCCCTCCCCTCTTTCCTAGCCCATTCTGGAGCTGACAAGCAATTCCACTGGATATTATATTATCATATATGTAAAAATATTAAAATACATGATAATATAATATCATATATCACATATATTATCACTTAATACATATTTTCATATTATTCATTTTTGCAATAGAGAAATCTTTTAAAACCCAACCCCCAAATCATATACTTTTAAGACCAAGTGATGTTATATGTTTTCTTCTGGATTTTTATTCCCACAGTTCTTTCTCTGAATGTGAATAGTGTTCTTTCTCATAAGTTCCTCAGAATTGTCCTGGATTATTGCATTGCTTTTAGTAGCAAAGTCAATTACTTTTGATTGTCCCACAATGTTACAATTACTCTGTATAATGTTCTCCTTGTTCTCATTTCATACTACATCACTTCATGGAGGTCTCTCCACCTCTTATAGAAATCAAGCAGTTCCATCATTCCTTATAGCACAATAGTATTCCACCACCATCATATATCACAATTTGTTCAGCTGTTCCCAAATTGGGGGACAACCCCTTCTTTTCCAATTTTTTTTGTCACAATGAAAATGCAGCTTTAAATATTTTTGTACAAAGAGAATCTTTCCCATTTTTAAAATCTCTTTGGTACAGAAACCCATTAGTGATATTGCTCGATCAAAAGAAATGCATTCTTTTAAAGCCCAAAGGTCTATATTTTCAACGCAAATAGTTGATTGATATTGGTGTAAGGAAGCAAGAGCTTGAATGACATTGCCCCAGATGAATTAAAAATGAGCCAAGCATAGAGGACCAAGAAAAGGTTCATCTTGGGTGTTAAGAGGCTGCAAACAGATAGCTAACTAGTAACTCCAAAGTAGAATGGGAGTAATGGATTTCATTAAAGAATCATATGACAGAAAGAAATTATGGATACAATCCTCTTTTAACTATGCTTTAAGAGGACATGAATAGGAGTAACACAGAATAGAAAATCATGGATTGGTTGTTTCCTGTATCAATAGAGAGAACTCTCAAATCAGGATGGGAAGGGGAAGGCAATAAGCATTCATATAGTATCCACTATGTGCTAGTCACTATCATATGAGATTTATAAATATTAACTATTTTGATCATCACAAAAATATTGTGTTATTATTATCTCCATTTTTCAGTTAAGTGAGACAAACAGAGACTGATATGCTTGTGGTCACACATACATATAAGATGTGAGTATAGATTGGAACTCAGGCTTATGTCTTCTCATGATTTTATGAATATTTTATATTCATCATTTCATACTGAGCAATAATATTTTACTAGATTGCCCTATGCCACAACTTATTCACCTATTCTTCAAACAATATCAGTTCTCATTTTCCTGAACCATACCTAAACTAGAGTCAGCTGCAGCTCAATGGTTAAGAGCACTGGGCCTGGAGTTAGGAAGACCTGAGTGCAAATCCAGCCATAGACACGTCCTAACTGTATGGCCCTGGAAAAGTCATTTAACCTCTAATTGCCTGACAAAAGGATCCATTGGACCCACTGGAGAAGGAAATGGCAAACCACTCCAGAATTTTTGCCAAGAAAACACCATGGATAATTATAGCCCATGATGTCACAAAAAATTGGACATGAATGGACAACTGCACAACAATGACTTAAACTACCAACTGCCTTGCCATAGAGTGTTTTTGATTAGAAAAAAGATTATAAGTTATGAATAAATCACTGTAATTCTCTTACTACTCCTGGAAAGGGTTCAGAGTTCTACTGATGGGGATAGATCAGTTCTATCATCTCTGGATGGGAACAACATAATTAAAGTTTCATCTATAGCATGAACGTGATGCAGAAACTGCCCTAGATTGATGATAATTAGATTTTTCACTTATTTAATTAATTTATTTAATTGCTCTCCATCTGTTTGACTGAAAAGTTTTCTTCACATAATTCTTACTCCAAAATATTTTAGGGAATAAAAATCTTTGCAGGAAGTCATCCATTCATTTTTTTTCTCTACTTTAGGAATTGTTCCAGTAATGCATTAGGAAACAAAATAAAATGAGAAAAGTTAGGTGTCTGTATTGCATTTGTATGAATGCATATCTTTTTTCATTAAATATTTAAAATGGTGAGTTCCCATTTTTTATTATTACAAGCTTGGGAAAGTGGAACTTGTTTGGTGATGGAAACTATATATCTTTGTTTTGAGAGGTCATATGTTTTTAAAGCACATCTGCAAAAAAATGTTATACAGTGATGATTACAAGTCACTGAAGAAAGGCAAGATAACTGAGTATAAACTAAAAACAGACAGGTGGTCATTACTCAAGTCCAGGATCTGGGATTTTATTTGTGAGAAAGTTTGTTTTGTTTTGTTAGCTATATGTTAATCGTAACCATGGAACGCTAAGTGGCAGAGTGTATAGAGTGCTGTATCTGAAGGCATGAAGCCTCATCTTTCTGAGTTCAAATCAGACCTCAGACATTTATCAGCTTTGTTCCCCTGGGCAAGTTCTGAGTTCCTTATGTGTAAAATGAGCTGGAGAAGGAAATGGCAAACAACTTCAGTATCTCTGTGATGAAAACCCCAAGTGGGCCGCCAAAGGGTTGGAGGTGACTTAAATGAACAAAAATACTGTGACAATTCTTAGAACTTGGATTAAAAGATCAAATGAGGAAAACCAAAGTGAGTTGGGAGATTTCATGAGTCCTTGATGAATTGTATAATACCCAGGCCAATGGGATCATTCCATGAAGATGAATTTCATGGAATTTTAGTCAGAAATGACATCAGAAGCCTTCTAGAACAAGCCATTCCCAGCAAATAATCCCCTCTGCCATATCTTTAGCAAATGGCTATCAATGGCTAAAACCATTGCCTAACAAAGGATTCCATTCCATTATGAGTCAGTTGTAATGCTGCTAAATCTTGACATTAAGTTTAAATTGGCCTCTTGTTAATTCCCTTTGGAAGAAGACAGAAGTTTAATTCCCCCTCCATATGACAAACCTTTAAATATCTGAAGACATAAATCCTCTCTGTACCTTCTCCAACCCCACCCCAGTTTTCCCTTCATTAATTCATTCAACCAGTTTTCATATTATGTGAACTTAAGGTCATTCATCATCTTAGTTGCCCTCCTATGAATACTCTCTGATGTCTGAGGTCTGATGATAATACTTGACTGAGGAAGAATAGAGAAGCACTCCTCATTCCTGGAAGCTAGTCATCTTTTTTTTTTTTAGTTAATTTTATTTTGATATATGGGACATAATATAGTAAAATAATGATACAATAAATGATATATTATACATGTGTAATTAATTAAAATATTATGTTTGTCAAAGAAAAACAAATTTTCACATTAGCTTTGTGCAAAAATCTGTCTCATTCTTTTTTCCCTTTAATCTTTTCTTAAGAAGGTTGGCAATATGATATAGGTTGTATGTTCATTACTACATAATAAATATTTCTCTGCTCATTATGTTAAAAAATGAGACTCATATAGCTTATACTAGAGAAAAAAATCATGGAGGAAATAAAGTGAATAATGGTATGCTTCAATCTGTTTTCAGAATCTTTCTGTTCCTTCTATAGCAATGGAAATTCTTCTTCTTCTTTTTTTTTGTTGAGTCCCTTGGAATTGTCTTAGATCCTTGACTTACTCTAATAATTAAGTCATTCACAGCTGATCATCACATATTATTTGTTACTGTATATAAATCCCTCTTTTCAAATCATTTCATGTTGCATCACTTTATATATCTTTCCAAGTTTTTTGTAATCATCTTGTTTCTTTTATTTTTTTAACCCTTACCTTATGCTTTAGAATCAATACTTAGATAAGGGCTAGGCAATAGGGGTTAAGTGATTTGCCCAGGGTCGCACAGCTAGGAAGTGTCTGAGGTCTGATTTGAACTAAGGACCACTCATCTCTAGGGCTGGCTCTCAATCCACTGAGCTATCCAGTTGACTCCAGTTATCTTGTTTCTTGTTTCTTAATACACAACTGTATTCCAGTAGAATCATATAGCACAACTTGTCCAGCCATTCCTCAGTTGAGGGATATCCCTTCATTTCCAGTTCTTTGTCATCTTTGTCAGTCTGTCTATCTGTCTTTCCCTCTTACCCCCCTCTAAATATTGTAGCATATATAGTTTATTTTTTCCTTGATCACCTTAGTAAATAAACCCAATAGTGGCATTACTAAGTCAAAATTTACATACAATTTCATAACTCTTTGAGGATAATTACAATTTGCTCTCCAAAATGTTTGGACTGTTCAATGTTCCAACAATAGTTTGTTAGTAACCCCATTTCTCCATATCTCCTCCAACATTTGTTATTTTGCCCTTTTATCATTTTAGTCAATCTGCTAGGTATGTGATGATTTCTCAGAGTTGTTTTTATTTGCATTTCTCTAATCAATAGTGATTCAGAACATTTTTCAAATAGTTATATATAGCTTTGGTATCTTCATGCAAAAACTGTCTTTTCATATATTTTGACCATTTGTCCATTGGAGAAAGGCTCATATTCTTATACATTTGACAAAATTCTATTTATATTTTAGATATGAGATTTCTCTCTAAGGAACTATCTATAAAATCTCCCCCACCCCTGCAACTTACTGTTTTTCTTTCAATCTTGACTACATTAATTTTATTTGTGTAAAAACTTTTCAATTTATGTATCCATTTGGATCTTATCTATTCTTCAGAGACCCCACCATGAAGTTATATCTAAAGAGTGATGTGAGAAGTTTTCTCATAATTGTGAATCTAACAGTTCATATATCTTATATGAAAGGTAGCTCCATTCTAATCAGCTGGTTATAGTTTCTATGTTCTTTTGATTATATATAGCTACTTGGCAGGACTTGTGGGACATTTCTGCCCACATTATTAGACAGACAATCTCTTTAGACCTCTGGCATCCTCTCATAGTATGCATATGCACTCAATCAAAGGTGGGAGCTAGACCAAAACAGAGTTTTAAAACTTTCCTTTTAAAAAAGAAAAGAGAGGCAGAATTTATATTAAATTCACAGTTTCTGTCAGACTACTTTCCAAATTTCCCAAAATTTTTTTTACCAAATAGTAAATTCTCATTCTAAAAACTTGGAACTTTACCTTCATCAAACACAAGTTTACTATAATTTTTTATGACTCCACATTGTATGTCTATTCTGTTGTACTGATCTACTTTTCTATTTCTTATTAAATATTAACTATCTAATCATCTCAGTGCAGTGCAAGATAACATTAGATGTTTTGGTTTCCACATCATATTGCTGACTCCTATTGAGCTCATAGTCTACTACAATCCTTAAATCTTTTTTGGACAAAATTTTGCATAACATAACCAAATCTTGTACAGCTAAAGCATCATTTCTGAACCCACATATGGAATTTTATATTTTTTCCTATTAAATTTAGCTTGTGAGATTTAGTCCACTGTCCTGATTTGTCAATATCTTTTTGGATCTTGATTATTAGGTCGATATACTAACTATTCACCCCAGATTTGTGTCATCTGCAAACATGATAAGTAGGCTATTTCCTTTTCAGCTATCTAGACTTTAACTATCAGGAAGTAACAGTGTGGGATGCTAATCCTGTTAAAATGTTTCTGTAACAGTAGAATCCTTGTTTCTTCATCTTGGGAACATCTTACTACTAACCAGTCAGAAAGATGCAAGTTAATGCTGGTTAAAAGGGAGAAAGAGGTTACTTTAATCTAGGGTTTTATACATTGAGCCCTTTTGCCAGTCTGGTGAAGTCTATGGAACAGTGATCAGAATAATGATTTTAAGTAAATAAAATAAAATACACAGGGTTGCAAAGGGAACAATTCAATGTAGAGCCAAGTTTCAAAGACCAAATGAAAAACACTTATGTGATCCCAGAGATTTATTTCATAATTATTAATGAAATAGAAAAAATCACAAACATAATCATCAACAAAGACGAAGATTCCAAGACAAGTCACACAGTAATAAAAAGCATGTAGATGTACTTTAAGAATTTCTATTATTAAAAGGAAAGAGCTAATATTTAATTTTAGGGATGGTGCAAAAATTTTTTACCTGCAGTCTCTGTTCTTAACAGATTTTTCAGCCTAATTGAAGAAACAAGACATAAATATATTGAAGGTCAAATAGTAAAATGAGATCAAGACAACCAATTGAGAAAAGTCATGAGGCAGTAAGTGGTAAATTGCCAAATGAATTATGCAAACAACAATTGCTCTACGAACTTAGAGGAAGGAGAGATCACTTCAGAATTGGAGTGACCAGAGGAGAAATTTCATGAAGGAATTGGAATTTGAACTGATCCTTGATGGAAGAGTAGCCATTTAGATTGGTGATGAAATGGGGAGGGGTATTTAAAGCAGGGGAAAGGGGCTGGATAAAAAGCATGATGTGAGGAGGTGGTGGAGAAATTTGGAATGTGAACAGATGACTATGGCTAGAGACCTTCAAGAAATGGTGATCTGGGCTAGGGATTCACCCATTAGGACAATGGATCCCAGAGCTGAGGTATCTCCAAAACAGAAAAGCTGTTGGAGGCACATGTGCATAGCAATAACCACTACTCCAGAAGATAGAGAGGTTTCTGTAAGCATTTGACCATATTTTATCTTTACCACTTCTTGTCTGGCAGTGGATTATGAGGCACTGTGAAATAGTGGGATGAGCTGTATGGTTTTACTCAGCATTCATGTAACTTTCAGGGGGAAAGTGCCCCTTTCTGGCCACTATTGTCCTCTTTGTATTATTTCTTCCATTAAAACTGATTTTGTATTTATATCATCAGCTTTGCAAACTTCCTTCCTTCCTTCCTTCCTTCCTTCCTTCCTTCCTTCCTTCCTTCCTTCCTTCCTTCCTTCCTTCCTTCCTTCCTTCCTTCCTTCCTTCCTTCCTTCCTTCCTTCCTTCCTTCCTTCCTTCCTTCTTTCCTTCCCTCCTTCCTTCCCTCCTTCCTTCCCTCCTTCCTTCCTTCCTTCCTTCCTTCCTTCCTTCCTTCCTTCCTTCCTTCCTTCCTTCCTTCCTTCCTTCCTTCCTTCCTTCCTTCCTTCCTTCCTTCCTTCCTTCCTTCCTTCCTTCCTTCCTTCCTTCCTTCTTTCCTTCCTTCCTTCCTTCCTTCCTTTTTTCTTTCCCAGATCAAGTGGGAAAGAGTTTTACAAATATCACACTATTATGATGGGATTGATGGGGGACTAGGCAAGCATTTTAAGGCTCTACACAAGGACTAAAAGTTATAGAGACTTTGTCCAAAGCAAAGGCAGATTGTCCTTATCTAATTATCCTACCCTTTTATGACCTTCTCTCTCAAACTTCTTTTCTAGTAGTGGCTGAGTGGTTTGGGTTTGATGACATTGCCTTCTTTATGATACCCCCTCCAAACATCTAAATGTAATGAGGTGCTAATTGCTAATTACAGCACTGACATAGTCAATTGAAAATTCGATTTGGCAGCTTTCTTGCCAGGGTAGTGTTCAGGGAAGCCTGGCTATTTGCCAATTTGTATGACTAAGATTTAAAAGCAAAATGATGATTGAAGGGTACGAATAAAATATTTGATCAACTTGCCAAGTCATCTATGTTTGGCAAGAAGTGGAGCAGGGAGTATTTCAAGTAGCAATTACCATCATCCTTGAAATCAAGCCCTTTGTAATAACTACAGAATCAAGGTGTTTTGGCTCAGTTGGGCAACCAAAGTGTGGGGTGGGATTGGGTTCTGGCAGAGAACTTTTGCTAAGGAGATCAATTCAAGGTACTGAGGGATCTAGAGATGTAAAAAATGAATTTGAAACCAGGAGAACTAGTTTTGAAACATTCCTCTGCCACTTATAACCAATGTTGCTTTGGGGAAGGCCATTCATTCACTAAGCCTCAGTTTCCTCATCTATAAAAATAAAGAAATCCAGATGATTAAAATTTAATTAGATTTTTGTCAATGACATTTGTTCTTAGATTACCTACACTTTCCTCTTTATGTATCTCCCTATCACTTCCAGAGATTTACCCATCATAAGAGAATTTTTTAACAAAGAATAAAGAGGAGAAAGAAAAAAATGTAAACTCAATCAACACACTGAAAATGTCTGATATCATATGTGGTATGCCACACCTGTAGACTTCAAAATTGATAGAGGAAAAGGGTCAAGGTTTCTGTTCCTCTCTCTTCTTTGAGACCACTTATGGTCCTGTTATTTTCTAAAGTCTTTTTCAGTGCTAAATTTTATGGTTATATGATTCTAAACAGTTGCAATGTGGGAACATTAAGGCTTAATCCAAAATTGTTTGTTAAGAGACAATATAGCCGACTGAAAAGAATGCAAACCTAGGTGTGAATCCAATTTCTTAATCCAAGATCTTGGGTAAACATCTCTTTACTCAGTTTCCTCAGTAGTAAAACGGTGACCCCTGTGACTCCTTCTAGCTTGAAATTTATGATTTTGTGATTCTAAAAAACAAGATGGTCCATAAGCATGCATGCAATCCATAGGTATGACATATAGGACCTCAGTAGATATTATGCCAATTTTGTTCAGCATTCCACTTTTCACTATAAACCACCTGCTTTGCCTGTGTAGGGCTATACTCTGTAATAAGATCTGAGTAGAACTGGTAGTTGACATAGCTATTTTGTTCAGAAGATAGAGCTCTGGGCTTAGAGTCAGGAAGACCTAAATTGAAATCTGGCTTCGGACACAGAGATACACAGTTGTGTACTAACCAGCTTGCCTTAATCCACCAGAGATGGAAATGACAAAGCACTCTAGTACCTTTGCAAAGAAAACATCAAGACAATATTGGCATGCTATTGTCCAGAGGGTCACGGAGAGTTGGACATGATTAAACATCACCAAGAGCTAATCCAGACATTAGATAAAATCTTAAATAAGGCTTGGGAGGAAGATGGGAAAAAAAGGTAAGAATCCCTGAAGTAATGATTTATTCTGAGTTTTCTGACTATATATCACTTCAATCCAGAAAACTTTAAAACCCAATCATAGCATCATCATTACGGAGCATGAAGTTGCATTTATTAAAAAGATAGAGGCAGTCTCATTTAGGACAATGAATGCTGGCTTAGGAACTAGGAGACCTGTTACATGAGCCTCTTCCTTAATCAGTTCCATAATTTTTTCCATAGTAAAGTGAGTATATGGGAAATTCCAAAATTTTTTAAAACTTGAACTTCTATTTGAAATAAAGACAATCTTTCTAATACCTAGATAGTGAGGTGGCACAATAGAGAGAGATAGATTTGGCATCAGGAAGATTAGAGTTCAAATCCAGAATCATGACTTCCTAGCAGTGTGAGCCTGAGCAAATTACTTAACCTCTTCCTACTTCAATTTCCTCAATTGTTGGATGGAAATCATAATAGCATCTACCTCCAAGGGTTGCTGTGGGGATCAAAGGAGATAATTGCAAAGTACTTCTCACAGAGCTAAGTACATAGTAACCTTTTACAAATGCTTTTTCTTTTTTCTTCCTGTCCCCCTCTCCTATTATTAATATTCTACCATTCTACAATTTATATGAGCCAGTTCTGCTGAATTTAAAATAAATATCACTGACAATTCAATACAACACATTGTATTTTCTGTCAAAGAGGCTGCATCCCTTTTAGCTCTTGAAGTATCCATTGACTTCCCTTTGGTGTTTTCCTTTATTTTTTTAATCAGTTAGTTAATAAGCATTTATTAAGTTCTTGATAAGTGCCAAGGATTGAGCTAGCTGCTGGTAATACCGAAACAAAAATGAAAATACTTTCTGCATTTTTATTTTCACAAATATATTTTGTCAAGTAATATATAGGTATGAATATCTATATATAGTATATATAGTTTATTAATATACATTTATAGAAGTGAATAGAAATACATGTATCCACACAATAAATGTGCAGTAATATATGCATATAGTTACATTTATAATCTCTAATTTTGGAGGGAAGGGAGAGAAGGAATTACCTGGGAATTTAAATTTAACAAATAAATAAATTTAAAAAATTTAAAAATCCATATGTGCATATAAGTATACATAAGTATATATATATATATATACATATACATATATATGCAAGAGAGATAGGAATGGACTCTAATTTTATTGATATAGAGAAATCCCAGATGAGGGAACTCCCTTTCCCAAGAGAAGCTAACTTCTCTGTAACTTTTAGTTTTAGAGAATTCATGGTGAATAGATTACAACACATAATAACTAAGGGACTTCTACTAGACCCACAGTAAAGGAAGCTATCTGGGAATTTTACAGGCAAAAAATAAGATAGGCAGGTCACACAATAAAAGCAAAACTTATTTGGTAGTTACTTCTATGCTCTACTAACACCCTTGTATTTATGAGAAGACAAGAATGACCCTGAACACAGTATGAGTGCACCTGCTGGGATGAGCTTATCTGAAGATATGGATAAGAGTCATTCTTGATGGTTAGGCTCGGATAGTCTGGGATCTAAATATATTGTTGGGGAGTTTATTCTCATGGATCATAGTTTAGAATCTGTTTGTAGAGGAACTATCTAGTCCCTAAGGTTTCTTCTGTTTCTAAGATCTTATCATTCATACTGAAGGAGAACTCTAGGGGTGAGGTAGATTGGATAGTGCCTCCTTGCATTGAAAGTATATTTGACTCCACATCATAGGATCGTATTTTTTGAGCTAGAAGTGTCCTCAGTTGATGGTGCAGTGAATAGAGACAAAAAGATCTCAATTCAGATCTGGCTTTCAGTAACTTCTTATCTTTGTGAGCCTGTGCCAATCATTTAAAGGGACTGCCTCAGTTTCTTTAACTATAAAACAGGGATAACACCTATGAACTGGATTATCATGAAGATCAAATAAGATAATACTTTTAAAGCACTTAGCAGAATGTTTGGCAAATAGTGCATCAATCAAAGCTTGTTTTCTTCCTATCTACTCCAGCCCTCTTATTTTAGAGATGAGGAGATTGAGGAATGAAGTAGGATGTGAAACAAAGTTCTCTGATTACAGAGCCAGTATCCTATCTACTGCATCGTGATATCTCAGAATATTCTAAAATAAAATCCTAGGGGGTGATTTCTTTTTTTTTTCTCTATAGATTCTCAAAATATACTCAATCATTATATTTTTCTTTAGGTGATGCCACAGAGAAAAATCATTCTTACTTTTATTCCTTTGGCCTGAAAACAAATCATGAACTATTTGTGAAGTTATAAAGAGGTTCTTCAAACTCCAGTAGAGAGGTGTTCTCTTTTAGAGTAAACCTTTTCACTGTGATTCAATCTCCAGTGTTCTATTATCACCCCTACTTACCTTTAAAAAATAGATTTTTGTAGGGGGTCAGAGGATGAATGCACAGACATTCAGAATGGCCCATCTAAAAATCATTCTGCAGGAAATACAGTTACTCTAAGATGTGATCTTTAAATGATAGGAGCACCTTGGGGAATATGACATCTTCAGATGTCCCACTTTCTTTGACATCTTTTTTCTACAGAATTTTTCTCTGTTCCCCATTCTCTATGTATTGATAGCTTCTTGTTTTTTTTTTTAAGTAATAGTTGACTTTATTTTAGTGTACTCAATATTTATTCAATCAATTAATTAATAAGCATTTATCAAGGGCTTGCTATTTGCCAAAGATTATATTAGTGCTGGTGATAAAAAACAGAAATAATCTCTGCTTCTCAATGTTTACAGACATATTTTGGCAAATGATAATAGATAAGTATATTAATTTATATGGGTATTAATATATTTTAGTAGATACTAGTAGAAATAGACATAAACATAATAAATACATATTAATATATGAATGTACTTACATAAGTATATTTTAGATGTATGCATAAACATATGTAAATTTTAGTCTTTCTTTAGTTTTACATAGGATTAATTATATCACAAGATAAAGTCTTGACTTGAGATAAAATTGGAATTAAATGAGTCAGAGTTGCACAGTCATCAAAATCTAGTGGCAAATGAAAAGCCAAGATGACTGGTGATAACCTGGAATGCAGTGGATGACCCTGGCAGTCTTCAGTGTTTGATTCCATAATTTGCTTCAACTGCTTTCATGGCTTTTGGAGCAAATTGTTCTCATATTCCCATTCCTACAAGGAAGTCTTAATGTGCTTAGCCTAGATAACCTCCTAACCTGCTGATGGGTTTGTTTGTTGGTTACCCTCAACTTGGTTTAGTCTTTCTGCCAAGAGTGTTTTACCAAGGAATGGCTGCTGTACATGCTATAGCTTCTTGGAGTCATAGATGAGAATTGGATAGAAGGTGGACACTGAAGATGGATGAGTAACCTTGAAAAGGTCTGGAAAAAACTCTCACACAAGAGGTTCTAGACATGGAACACCCCAAATACCCTAGGGGCAGTCAGGTAGCACAGTGGATGGCAGGGAATGGAGTCAGGAAGATTCAAATTCTAATATTCTAAGACACTAAATATGTGATTGTGGGCAAGTTACTTAACCCAGTTTCCTCATTCATCAAACAAGTAAGAGAAGGAAATGGCAAATCCCTCTAGTATCTTTGCCACGAAAACCCCACATGGGATCCTAAAGAGTCATAGATGATTGAAATGACTGAAGAGAAACAAACAATATGTGAGCATGTAAACACAAGAAAGATAGGAGTGACTTCTGATTTCAGTAGTCCAGAAAAATTCCAGGAGAGGAAATTCTCTTTACCAAAATAGGTCAGCACTTTATCTGTAACTCATAGTTTTAGAGAACTGTGACTACCTAAGAGGCTATATGACTTGCCCAGGGTCATACAGCCAGTAAGTAAATAGTTGGGTTTTTCTTATTATAACGCTGGCTTTCTACCTACTAAGATTGAATACAATATGCACAAAAATTAATACAGTATAATTGAGGGAAGATGCTTGCAATTGAAAGGAGGTAGGAAAAGATTTTTTTCATGCTGAAGGTGGCACTTGAGATTAGTTTTGGAGGTATAATTTCTACCTGATAATAGTACATGATATTTAAAGATGATTTGTGTAGTCTCTTCATTAAATATTTTATCCAACTTTTTTCCATCAATGTTCATTAAGGATACCAGTCTATGGCTTTATTTCTCTCTCTCCTCCATATTTACATATGAAGACTATATTTGCCTCATTGAATTGGATGGGTAGCATCTCTTTTTTTAAATCACCATCTCTTTTTTGTAAATAACTAAATGTTAATGTTTCTAATGAAATTGCCTTTTAAATGTTACTACTTTGTTTCTATCCTTGAAAATTTGCTGATGAGTTACTCAATTCTTTTATACTACTATTGAGTTATTCAAATTTTGTTTCCTCCATTAATATGGATATTTTATTTTTTTAATTCAGTAATTGTACTTAAATATTATCAGGTTTAATAACACATTATTGGAAAATTATTTCTATTAAGTTGTCTTATCATTTGTTATGAATTCTTGCTTTTTATTTCTACATTAGCAACTTGGTTTTCTTTTATCAGATTAGTTAAGAGTTCACCTACTTCAGTAATTTTTTCTTCAAATAAAAACTTTCAGTTCTCTTTAGCAACTCAATGTTTTGTTGTTTCTTAGTCTAAATTTCATTTATTTCTTTGATTTTCAGCATTTTAATTTTTGTACTTTTTAATTATGTCCCCAATAACTATGCTTACTAAAATTTTCTGGATACAAGTTAAGATAAAGATAAATTTCCAAATAATGATTGCTAAACTGTATGGCTAAACTTTCAGTATATTTCCTCATCAGTGTGTTTTTCTTTAATTTATTATTTTGTGATTTGTTTTTTGGCCAGTTTCTTCATAAAAATATTTATTCTCCATTTAAGTTGAAATTCTTTCTTCCAAAGTCCTTTATTTCCTTTATTACAAAGTTCAAAGTAATAATTTTCATTTTGTTGTGGTTAACAAATATGTTTAATATTTCTCTTCTTTTCTGTTAATAGGGTTTTGATACCCTAACATGAGGTTAGTTTTTAGAAAGTGGTTATACAGAAGTAAAAACATCTCACTCTCTCTCTCTCTCTCTCTCTCTCTCTCTCTCTCTCTCTCTCTCTTTCTCTCTCTGTTTCCCTATCTATGTCTTTCTATTATTCATGAACTGCCAAATGTTAATCACAAACAACTTCTAAATTTCCATTCATTCCCTTAATAGCTTTATTAGTTTTCAATTTGTTAGTTTTTA
The DNA here is from genome assembly GCF_027887165.1 of Monodelphis domestica. NCBI lineage: Eukaryota > Metazoa > Chordata > Mammalia > Didelphimorphia > Didelphidae > Monodelphis > Monodelphis domestica. Next base: position 328,281,915 of record NC_077228.1, read on the forward strand.
TCTAGGTTTGAGAAGAGTACATTTAGGTCTTCAACTACATTTTGCTGTCTATTTCTCCCTTTGGTTCAACTGACTTTCCTTTTAAGTTCTTAACTTTTATGCAAGTGGATTTACATGTATATGTGCAAATATATTTTATGTATCAGTATAAATATATATTTATTATATATATCCTTACTATACATGTCTCTCTGTGTGCATATACATGTTTGTGTATATATTCATATATATATATACTCTATAGATATTATTTCATTATTTATGTTAAAAACATTTGTTTCTTAAAAATTCACCTGAAGCTTAATACATTATGCTATTCCCTCTCATTTTACTGTGTGAATAAAACAATATTTTGTTTGATTATTTCAGAGCCATTCTACTATCCTCTTCCATTTTATAGGTGACTTCTCAATCATATTAACTGTTATGTTTATTAATTGTCTATATCTATCATAATCTCATGCTTTCCCATTTTTCCTTCTTTTAATCCCTCCTTTGCCAAGAAGAGGATGGTAGAGAAGAATAAATTTGATCATGTAAGTGATTTGTTTTTATTCTTCTGCTCCTTCATTCCTCACTAAGCCCAGATGTTGACCTCTTGTTATACTTTTTCTTGTTTATTTATTCTTTATGATCAGCCTTCATATTGGGAGTTAGTTTTGCTCCTGACTATGCCCTCCCTCATTCTACTATTATTATTTGTTTTTTTCCTTTCTTTCCCTGTCCCTGCTATTTATTTATGTATTTTGTTTTTCAGTGCAGCAAATTCTGGGTATGTGTGTGTTCAAACCTCCATTATTTAGTTCAGGTAAAAATTAAGTTTTTATATGCCCTTCCCTTTTATCCCTTCTGCCATGTTTGTATTTTTCTAGTAAATCTTTTTTATGTAAAACATCAATTTCCTCTCCTATTTCTTTTTTTCCTTCATTAAGATATTCTTTTTATGTCTCTCTTTTCTTTCCTATTCTAAAAAAATACACAAAACAAACACCAACTGAAACATAACAGAATATAAGAATACAACCACACACAAACCCTGTACTAATGATACTTAATTCCCTCATGACACATCATTAGGTTTCTGAGTGACTTTTGAATAGATATTATCTTTTCTCTCAAAAGAGTATCAAAATCACTTTCTACTCTGCTCTAGTTTTTTAAATTGTTGAAAGTTTTTTATTGCAGAATAATACTCAGTTTTTCAGGGTAAGTCATTTTTGTTTTTCATATTTATCTTTTAATGTTTATCTTTAAATTATCCTATTCCAGATATTTCTTTATACAAAGATAGTGGCTCCCAAGTCTTCGGTGTGATCTTGATCATCATTCCTTGAAACTTAACTTCTTTTTTTCAGGGAATCTATTACAACTCTAAAATATTTATTCTCTGTTCATTTTCCTTCACAAACTTCTTATTCCATCCTTTAAAAATATTATTTCATTTATTCTAGTCTCTTTAATATTTGTTGCCAAGTTATTTTTTCCCTTACATTGTGTCTGCAATTATTGTGGGACTACACTTTTCTTTTGGGTTTTCCTCTTGGCTTCTTTATAATGATAATTTTTCTTCATTGTATTAGGCATTTTCTCTTGCTTAACCATATTTTCCTCCTCAGTTTTTGGTTTGGCATTTTTTATTCTTAGACTAGATCCTTCTAGTGTTCTTGGATGAACTGGGCAGGGTTTGGTTCTAACCCTCCTGTTGTCTGGATTCTACTGCTATTGATGATTCAGATTCAATGGTCAGTAATAGGTTCCACCTTCTGCCTCATTCTTTGACTTCTCTCTTAGACAATCAGTAGTCTACAGTATATGCTATCCTTATCTAATTTTTTTTCCCTCATACAAAGTTTAATTGTTAGTGGTTACAGAAACTAGAAATAGACCAATATCTTTCATTATTTACCAAGATAAGATGAAAATGAATACATGATCTAGGCATAAAAGTAAATGTCATAAGCAAATGAGAAGAACAGGGAGCATATTATATATCAGATTTATGGGCAGAAGAAAATTATATAAATAAACAAGAGATAAAAAGAATTGGAAAATATAAAATGAATAATTTTAATACAATAAAAGATTTTGTACAAATAAGGCTAGTGTAGTCAATGTTAGTAGGAAAACAGAAAACTGGAGGAAATTTTATAGATTGTTTCTTGGAGAAGGGTCTCATATTTAATATTCTTAGAGAAATTAGTCAAATTTATAAGGATATGGGCTATTGTCCTATTGATAAAGTGTCAAAAGACATGAATAGATAGTTTTTGAATGAAGAAATCAAAGCTACATTAACTAAAAATACTCTAAATATTGATTAGAGTTATGCAAATTAAAATATCTGAGATATCATTTCATACCTATCAGACTGGCTAAAATGATAAAAGGGCAAAATGACAAATACTACAGTGGATGTGGAAAATGGGCACATTAATATATTGTAGGAGGAACTGTGAACTGATCCCACCATTTTGGAGAGCAGTCTGGGATTATAGCCGAAGAGTTATAAAATTGTGTTTATCTTTTGACACAGCAATAGTATTGTCAGGTTTATTTCCCAAAGTGATTAAGAAAAAAAGAAAGACCCTCTATATTCTAAAATATTTATGTAAGTTCTCTTTGTAGTGGCAAAGAACTAGAAATTAAAAGGATGTCCATCAATTGTTGAATGGCTTAACAAGTTATGGCATACGATTATGATGAAATACTACTATGTTATAAATATCAAAGTTTAATTTTGGAAAAAAAACATGGAAAGGCCTACATGAAATTTTGAAGAGTGAAAGGAGAAAAACCAAAAGAGCATTATATACAGCAACAGAAATATGTATTTTTTAAACCCTTATATTCTGACTTGGAATCAATACTGTGTATTGGTTCCAAGGCAGAACAGTGGTAAAGGCTAGGCAATTGGGGTTAAGTCACTTGCCCAGGGTCACAAAGCTGGGAAGTGTCTAAGGTCAAATTTGAACCCAGGACTTCCCATCTTTAGGCCTGGCTCTCAATCCACTGAGCTACCCAGCTGTCCCCCAGGAATATTTTTTGAAGAAAGATCTGTCTGTCTACTTCCAGAGAAAGAACTGATGAATAGAAATAAGTAAGTCTTATTTTCTCATATAAAATATCTTTTTTTCAAGTGATGCTTTTCTAATTTAGGAAGAGGAGAAAGGGAAGGTGATACTTGGGAATTTTAAATGTTTACTTTTAATTTAACAAATAAACAAATAAATTAAAATATTAATGGATCCCTTTCTGTACTTTGGTTCAGACATGGTCAAGTGGCATGTTGGAGCATCACCAAGCTGTGTGATGTCCTGGTACTGAGTTGCTCCTCTCTCCATCTGTATTTCCTAGTGCTGAGAAGTGTATGGTTAGGTCTTGTCAGTAGGGGCTACATTTATTCTCACTTCTGCTCTCATAACGGAGGGCTGATGTGATTTCAGGTTACTGATTACTGGAGCTCAGGCTTCTTTGCAATCCCCATGTACAAAGCACTAATTGGTTTCATGTCCATTTGAAGGAACTCACATTGGCTTCCTGGGTGCAGTTCAATCTTCACTTCTGTTGGTTTCTAACCCATTTATTTGAACTCATGCTGGCTTTTGTGATGCAGTTCTTTTCACTGCCTCCACCTTCTCCAGGCTAGTTTTCTGCCATTCATACTTATTTCCCTGGGGTGCCTCCATTCTCTGTCTCTCTTTGCTTCTGAATTGACCCACATTTAAACTAGTTTCCCTGTTTCAATCCCAGTGCTCAGCTCTGCTGACTTCAGCCACTCTTTTTATTCAGTTTTGGATTATATGGAGTACTTCTCTTTCTTTTTCATTTTCCATTTCTATAGTTATTGGTCTTCAGTAAGTTTTCTTATATTTTCTTTGGTTCATATGGGAAATATATATTTTAGTAAAAGCTTTTGCATGTCCATTTTATCTAGAAGTTAGTCAATATATGTTAATTTTGTAATTTCTATGAGTAAAGTCACTTTACTAAATTTTTCCTCAAAATCTTCATTGAGAAATTCTTTGTAATATCATTTATTTTATTTTATTCAGAACATATTTATTTAGAAAAGGAGGTCCACAGGTTTTTACTAGATTGCCAAAGGGCCCATGAGTCTAACATCTCTTCTAAATGATGTTGGAGGTTTCTTCTAGTTCTATCATTCCCCTATTGAGGAATGGGCATTGTTTTTGGCTCTCAAAAGCCATTTTGGTACAATTTAAACTTTAGTAGATCTCAGCAAACTGGAGATTCTTTGTGTCTAGGACTGCAGATCAATACCCATTTATGGAACAACCTAAGTTTGAAGAGATTCATTCCCAGATGGTTGTCCATCCAGGTATGATCTTTTTTAGGCATGACAATTCAAGAAGACCAGCTCCTGAAACACAGAATTGTGTGTGTTCTACATGTCTGAATCAGGGGGCTGGGGCTGGAAGGAAGGGGCAAAGTACATGGATATTCATAATCAGATATTCATAGGATTATAACTTTAGAGCTAATTCAGTTTCAATTTACTGGTAAATCATATACAACCTGAAAAACATATGAAACAATTTATGTTCCCTGTCCTTTTGCACTTTTAATGAAATATTCTTTGTAAAGAACCCATTAACACCAAGTATAATAGGACACTGAATAAAATGATCATATGAGAATAGGCTTTATAACATTTGCCAAAAACAGATTTTACCGGGGCACTGAGATAATTCATGGACTGATTTTGTAAATTGCTTTGAACTCTTTGGAAGAGGGAGTTCATCTAAATCCTGAGAATACTCATCTTAGTGGAAGGATAACATAGTCATGCTTCCCGTTTCTCCATTTTTCGAAGTTCCTATTTCATAGTTCATCAATAATGACATTATATGATGGAAAGAGTCATAGGTTTGATATAAGTAAACAGATTCAAATTCTGCCCCTGACTCTTCCTGCCAAGTCCGATGAGGTATGAGAGTTTACTTAAAGTCTTTAATATTCCTTAAATAAGAACCAGAAGAAGAATCTCATCTGTCCCTGACTCCTTGGTGATATGCAAAACTTCTTCCTTAGGCTATGTGTAAACCTTCTAAATGTGGTTTAATTTATTACTGGACTTAGTTTACCAATAGAGTTTGTTTGACAAGGTTTGTTTCCTTAAATTTATTAGATTATGACTGCAATGTTTTTTTCAACTTTGTCATTGATGGAAGTAAGCTATTATTTAACTTTTATTGCATAAGGGGAATATACAAGATTGTAATATATAAAAGAATTTCTGTCACTCTGACATAATTTTTCCTGTGAGAAGCCTTCTTGGAATCCTAATGATTGTTCAGGTTTATTGTTTTCTCTGAGGCTTGAATCTAGAGCATAATAAAAAAAATTCCCAAGGTTTTTACTTGTGTAATTTTTGCAATGTGGTAAATATATTTTATCAGCAAATAGCTATCATTTGAACTCAGAGAGGAAATATTTTTTCCTTAGTATCACCTACTTGCCTGTGGGCATTGAAATGTTAAGTAACTTATCCAGGGTCACACAGCCTGTTTGTTTAAATGGTAGAACTTGAACCTAGACCTTTAGGGCAGTTGTTGTAACACTCCCTCTCTAGGACCTTAATGGATATTTCAAAATATCCTTGACTTCATAGACTTGCCTGAGTACTCCCTCTGCTGACTCATATCATTCCCTAAAATGGTTTTTCTGGAACCCTCCCATCGGCTAAAAGATCATCACAGACAGGCTAGTATTCTGGTGATGAACCTTTCTGGATTTAGCCAGGCTTGTCTTTAGGAAAAAAAAAAAAGATCTAGAGTCCAGTGGCCTGATTGTAAACAAAATCATTCCACTGTGGCGAAAGAGGCCAGGGTCACCTCTATTTAACAAGAGGCATTTAGATGACAGCTTTGTTGGGAGAATGACTAGGTGACTGGCCACTACTTAGATTTTACTTGCTGTCCATTTGGGCTGGGGGCAGTTGCCACTCCTCTGTGTGTGATCTCTAAGTTCCATGAAAAAAAAATTGCATTTCATTGTGCTGAATGAATCAGGTTTGGGGTTTGGGGACTGTTTTATACAAAGTAGCAGAATAATGCTACGCTATGGTAAAGGATTATAGTCACACCAAGGTCAGCTTTCAAGCAGTATGATCTACAGTATGATGTCTGGGTCCACTGAGCACAAATGTTCTCAAACCCCACTTGGACTTGGACTATTATCTTCTGTCAGTTAGAAATTGATTACTGAGGCGATGCCTCTTAGGTAATTCAGAAGTGGTGTATTCTTTAGATTACAATGCCTTGCTGTGCAGGAGTCTCAAACAGAGTGAAAAGATAGATTTTTTCCTCTGAACTGTACATAGTAGGATGTAACAAAGGCAATGTAAGTGTGTGTATATTTATATGTGTGTGTGTGTGTGTGTGTGTGTGTGTGTGTCTGGAAAAATATTTGCATTTATGTATAAATAGTCCACGTTTGATTCATTCATTCATTTGATGTACAGCAACAGTCTTGACAAAGGATTATTTAAATTTCCTTCTTGTGAACCCTATGGAACTCTTCTCAAAATAATGTCTTAAATTAACTGGAGAAAATCCCAACTTTCAGTTAGAAGTTAGTGAAAATGAAGACATTTTTTCTTATTCAAGTTCTCAGAAACCTTAAAATTGTGAAATTGGAAAATCTTGTACCTTGGGACTTCATCTCTCAGAATTCTTTTTCATCTCCTAGGATCCCTTTCCCTTCTCCACTAAGTTACCTGTTCATATTTGTATATAAGTTTTTATGGCTCCTCCCTCTCTTGGTCTCTTTTTCCCCCATGTCTGTGACTGGAAAAGTGTGTTTTCTTTACTAAGGTTTTTCTTTCCTTGATTCCAGTTTATTATTAATAAATCTTATAAATATAATACTTGGAGTATTGGATATTAATTTTAAAATCTAAAAAATTTAGGCATAAATGTTTGACAGTTTGTAGTCTCCAGGTTGAAAACACTTCATTTAGAACATTACATTTTAAAAAAATGAGAGTTATACTACCCATTTTTTTGTTGTTCACAGGATTACAGATTTAGAGGTGAGAGGGACCAGAGAGGTCACTGAGGCAATCTTTACCAATTAGGGTCTATAGTCTTGATTCATAGGGCATTATGCTTTTCATACCTCAATATTAAATCTTCTATGTGTGTATCATATTTTAAATCTCAAGCTTTATGAGGACTAGAATTGCTTAAGCTTTATGTATGTTCGCTAGTACCTTGTATAATGCAGTGCACCTCTTAGATGCTTTAAAAAACAAAACAAAACAAATAAACAAGTGATTAATTGGTGAACCTGGCAGATACTTAGGAAGGGTTATGCTACCTACATAGTTTATATTCCACTTTAAAATATTATTTTGTGAGATCAACTCAGTGGTATCAGAGACATGCACAGAATTGGAGAGAAAATGGGAGGATGAAAGAGACTAAAGAAACCAATTATTATTTAAGGAAGAATGTTAAGCTAAGTACTATTGACATTAGCAAGGTCATTTTGGCATATGCCATCTAACACTCAATCCTTTATATAAAAAGATGCTTTAGATTATGACTGATACTAACTTATCATTAAAACCATTAAGACCTTCCTTGGATTTCTTTTCATCTTAGGATTGACACATTTCTATTCTTGTCTTCTCATCAATGACCCCTTTGCCTTGGCAAGATACCTACTAAGAATGTTTAAAATGATACAATGAGCTGGAAGAGACTTCAAAAATCATGTTATCCTAGACTTGTAGTTTTTTTTCCAATGAGAATACTGTAGATGAGAGAAGTGACTGTAGATTTTGTATTTCCTTAGGGCAAGCAGGGATTGTTCTTTGCTTATTTTTGTATCTCTAGAACTTAACACAATGTCTAAGCTCTTACTATGTGTTTTTTGACTGATTGATTTGTCCAAGGTCACATACGTGATAACAAAAGTCCTAAGAGCCCAAGCTAATAATAGTAGAGCTAAAACTTGAACCTTGGTATTCTACCATTAAATTGAACTCTCATCACAGATTACATGAATTTATAAGAGGAATGTCTATTCATGAAATAGAATGACATTAACTGCTTTTCATAATGGACAAATCCTTAACTTTAGTTTCTTTGTGAATTATAATTATTATCTTTGTAGATCATTATTTCTAAGAACTTTTGAAAATTGATTAATATAGTGGATAGAATGCTATACATATAATCAAGAAAATCTGAGTTAGAATCCTGTCTCAGATGCTTATTAGCTGTATGATCTTGGGCCAATCAGTTTCCATTTTAGTGCTTCAAATTACTCTGTAATTTACAGCTGTAAAATGGGAGTAATAATAACACTTACCTCACAGGGTTGTTCAATATATCAAATGAGATATTTTAAGTACTTTGTAAACCTTAAGCATTATATTTATCCTAGTTATAACTATTATTAATTTTTTATTGAGGAGACTCAGCTAGTCTATTAAATATTTCTTTGGATCTATGATCTCACTGATATAGGTAACTCTTGTTCACATCCTCATAGAAGCATAGAACAACAGGATCCTGTAGAGATCAGAGGAAACTTAGAGGCTATTGAGTCCCAAAATTCCCATTCTTACAGATGAGGAAAATGAGGTTCAGAGTAGTGCTACACAGCTAGTAAGTGTTGCATGTGGGATTCAAAAATAGGTCACCTTGCCTCCAAGTCCCTCCAACAATGCAGATTGGCATCTCATCAATAATGTATAGCTTGAAGAGTGTATTGGGGTATTTAGGGAGGAATAGCACTTCTGTTGTGAGGGCTTGAAAGCCCTTTACAAAGCTGCTCATCCGTCTTTGGTCTCTACCCTTTACTCAACTTTCATCTGTGACTCTAAGAATTTATAGTATACATAGTGACTATATTCCAGTAAACCATTTGGGAAGACAAGCTAAATAGATGTAGCATAGTCAATGAGCTACAAACCAAATTGTAAGATAGAAGGATATCTACACCAAGAATATGATCATTATATTGGGAAGGTTTGTGTATTATAAAGGTAAAGTATAGACTTTAATTTAGGAAGATCTGGGTTTAAAACTTCCTTAGTTTTGACCATGGACAAACCATTTAAGATCTATGAACCTCAGTTTCCTCATTTGTAAAATGGAGATTTTTTTTTTCCAGTGAAATAGGTAGATGAGAATAATTTGTTCTAGTGAGCATGTAGGTGGTTGAAGCAGGGGATATGTTGTGCTTAGAGCTTGGTCAGACTTCAAAGAAACCAGGCCATCAACTGTATCCCTGGTTAGCCTGACATTCATCTTGCCACTGGACTTTGACACTCTCTAAAAGAGAGTGTAAGGGTGATTACTCTGTACAGTTCTACTTGACTTAAACGTAATTCATGCACGAGTCATGGCATCACCTTGATGTCATTCAGAAATGCTTTTAGAGAGATAGTCACACAGCTAGTATGTATCTAAGGCAGTCTTTGAATACACGTCTTCTTGACTCCTAGACTGGACTTTTACCTATTACCCCATGCTACTTATACCATATTAATTTCCTTCAAATGATCATCTCCTTTTCTTTGCCTATAGGTTGCTTTTACCAGTAAGCTCTGCAAAATCAGAGTGTCTTTCTATTCCAGTGCTCAGAAGACTTTTGTGCCTGACAGTTTTCGAACTTGATTGTTTTGATACATGATGACATGTTTTGGAAGACCAAAGGTTCTTGTTCATTTTCAAAACCTCTTAGACTTGTTTCTTTCCATCAATCTGGAGATGTACAGATAAACTTTTTAAAAAGAAATTTGAAAGTTTTTCAATAGGCTACTTGATAGCCAGACTCTCTTTTAAAAACTTGCTTGAAAAGAACACTTGAAAGAAGTATTAGAATGTGTTCTTTTACAGTATAGGTTTTGATATAGGGAAAAAACATACTGATGTGAAGAATAGGGAAGATAAGGGAATTTGTCCAACTAGGCTTTTTGAAAAAATAAATATATTTCAGTATTTGAGTAAAGCTGGCTTTAGTTATGTGCTTGAGGAAAAAGTATTTTAATAATATTAAAATATTTTAATATTATTTAAAAGTATTTAAAACTAATATAATTTTTAATATTTAACATTGCATTTAAAATATTCCTAAGTTAAATTAAATGCTTTAGCAGGACCAGTTATTTTATCATTACATTACCAAATATTACCTGAGTGACTTTGGGAAAAATGTTTAAGTCTATAGGGCCATGGTTTCCTTATTTACAAAATTAAAGGACTGAATTTAATGACTTTTATGGTCCCTTATGGCTCTAGATTTCTGATCCTCTGATAATTACACTGGGAAGGTCTGTGTTAATCAAGATAGAGTATAGACTTAGATTTAAAACTTCCTTAATTGTGACCATGGGCAAATCACTTAACTGGTATGAATCTCAGTTCCTACTTAACTGGTATGAATCTCAGTTCCCTCATTTGTAAAACGGTGACAATCATACTGGAATAGCTACTAATAAAGATTGCTGTGACGCTTACACAAAATAATACATATGAAGTATTTTTCAAGCTTTAAAAGTTATGAAGATATCAATTTTTTTTATCATCATCCAGAAACATTTGTTAAACGTCTTCTACTATGATTGCAAAGAATGACAATGTACTTAAAAATATTTCTTTAATGGGAGCAAATCCTGGTAGTTTTTCTCGAAGGACCTCTTAACATGTTCCTGAGGGAACTTTGCTGATTTTTTTACACTGTTCTCCCTCTGGAAAGATTTGCATTGCACTGATTCCACAAATTAGAAAAATGGGATAAGAAGGTGAAAGAACATTCAGTACTTGGTGGCAATGCTGGAAATAGCATTTTAAGCCCTTAGGCAGCACTTCAATCATAAGCCACCTTACTTTCACTGATAAGATAATGATTGTTAATTTGGAGTGTGATGGTGTCAGTCATAGTATAAATCTAAATTTTCTTCTATCACATGAAATTTGAGAGTTATTTCTATGTCATCCATCTTTTATGTACATTCACTGTACAGTTTGCCAGGATTGAAGGTAAAATGAATAAAGACAAATGTCCCAGTTCTAATTCTTCTCTAGTGATTTGTCCTGAATTGGATCAATCATAGGGGCATAGGATTCAGAGCTGGAATTGAATTAGAATGACATCTACTCTAATTTTACAGATGAGCAAGTTGAAGTCTAGGGGTTATCTTATATAATCTTTGAAGTGAAAGCTTTGTGGCTAAAAGAAACAGAGAATGTTAGAGGTCACCTAGTCCAGGCTTTTTTATATGACAGAGGGAGAAATAGAGGCCCAGGAATGTTCACTGTCTGGCTTGTCTAAGGTTACACAGATTATTAGTAAGCTGTAGAATCAGCAAGACAGGTAAGTGGTGCAGTGGATATGAGCCCTGGGTCCAGAATCAGGAAGACTCATCTTCATCAAATCAAATCTGGCCTCAAATACTTAACCCTGTTTGCCTCAGTTCCTCATTTGTAAAATGAGCTATAGAAGGAAATGGCAAATTCCTCCAATATCTTTGCTAAGAAAACCCCAAACGGGTTCATGAAGAGTCAGATATGATTGAAACGATTGAATATCAACAAGTAGCAGAACCAGAACTTGTTTAGGGATAGATAGGACATGCTGACACTCTGGTGGTAGATTCTAAATCTGGTCTTCTTACTGTGGTAGGCAACTGAGATGTGGGATAATGTAAAGGACTAGGAGTTAGGTAGACTTGAGTTCAACTTTTGCCTCAGACATTGGATTTTTTGACCCTGGGCAAGTCACTTGACCTCTCTGTGCCTTAGTTTCTTATGTGTAAAATAAGGACAGTAATAGCAGCTACCTCACAGAATTGTTGTGAAGAGCAATCATTTAACATATGTTGAATATTTTGAAAACCTTAAGGAGCAGTATTATTATTATTATTGTTATTATTATATATTATATATTTTATGATGATGATGATGATGTCAGTAGACAGATATGGAGTATGATTTAAAGAATCCCAGAATTATATACAAGATGTCTTTCAAATATATTTTCTGAAGTTATAATATTAAATCAAAATTGTGTCCTTTTCTCCCTTTCTTCCCTACTCCCTGAGATGGTGAACATCTGGATTGATCTGGATTATAGACATATGATCTTGCAAAACATATTTACATATTAGCCATATTATGAGAGTATCCTCACATATAACTAAAATCCAAAAATAAAAGCACACACAAATAAAGTGAAAATAATATGCTTGGATCTGCATTCAGCCTCCATCAATTCTTTCTCTAGAGGTGAATGGAATTCTTTGTCGAAAGTCCTTCACAATTGTCTTGGTTCATTGTATTGCTCAGAAAAGCTCTCTTCATAGTTGGTCATCACACAATATTGCTTTTAATGTTTACCATGTTCTAAATCTGTTCATTTCACTCTGTATCAGTTCATGTAAGTCTTTCCAGGTTTTTCTGAGTTCTTTCTGCTCATCATTTCTTATGGCACAATAGTATTCCATCACCATTGTACAACACAAATTATCCAGTCATTCCTCCATGAACATCCCTTCAGTTTCTATTTCTTTCTCAACACAAAAAGAGTGGCTATAAACCTCTTTGTACAAATTGAACCTTTCTCCTTTTTTTGTCTTTGTGATACAGAGCTAGTAGTAGTGTTACTAAATAAAAAGAATATGCACAGTTTTATAGCTCTTTGGACAGAGTTCCAAATTGTCCTCCAGAACGGTTGGATCAATTCACAACTCTATCAAGGATATATTAGTGTCCCAGTTTTGACAATCCTTTCCAACATTTATTTTCCTTTACTGTTTTTTAACCACTCTGATAGATGTGAGGTTGTACCTCAGAGATGTTTCAATTTCTGTTTCTCTAATAAATACTTATTTAGTATATTTTTTTCATATGACTATAGATAACTGATTACTTTATTTGAAAACTTCCTGTTCCCATCATTTGATCATCTGTCAATTGGGGAATGGCATATTCTTATAAATTTGTCTTAATTCTCTCTATATATTGGATAAATGAGGCCTTTATGGGGAAATTTGTTGTAAAAAATTCCCTTCATTTGTTATTTCCCTTCTAATCTCAGTTGCAATCAGAATTATTCTTCTCCATCCTATTTTCTCATTTTGTTCCTGTTCTTTCTCTTTTCACTCTATCTGTCTTCACAAGTGTTTATGTCTAACTACTGCCTCTGCAAAATCACTCTCCCCTTTATTATCCCTTCTCACTTTCTTATTTCCCTCCTCCTTCCCTATAGGTTAAAATAGATTTCTATACCCAACTGAGTTTGGATGCTATTCCCTCTCTGACATAATTTCAGTGAGAGTAAATTTTAAGTGTGCCTGTCATCACCTTCATCTTCCCCTCCACATTAGTAACATTTTCTTGCCTATCCAGGTGAGATGATTTATCCCACTCTTCCTCTCACTTTTCTCTGTGCAATTCCCTTTTTACACTTATTGATTTTTTTAATATTGTGTCATCCTAGTCAGCCTAATCCTGCACCCTCTGACTTTGTATACTTCTTCTAACTGTCCTAAGAGTGATAAACATCCTTGAGTTGCAAGTATCTTCTTCTTACATAATAATGTAAATAGTATCACCTCATTGAATCTCTTAAATTCTTTGCTATTTACTTTTATATGCCTCTCTTAAGTCATGTATTTGGACATCGGATTTTCTGTTCAGATCTTTTATTCAGAAATTATTGGATATTCTCTATTTCATTAGGTTACCTTTCCTTCCCTCCCCCAATAGGATATACTCAATTTTTCTGAGGAATTGAGTCTTGGTTATTAGAGTCTTGGTTATTACCTAGTTTCTTTGCCTTCTGAATGTTGTATCCTAGGTCCTCTGATCCATTAATGTAGAAGCTGCTAAGTCTTGGATAATCCTGATTGTGGCTCTATGTTATTTAGTTTTTTTCCTGGCTATTTGTAGTATTTTCTCCTTGGCCTGGGGTTTCTGGAACATGGCTATAATATTCTTGGTTTTCCAATAAGGCTCTTTTTAAGAAGATAATTGGTGAATTCTTTCAATTTCTATTTTACTTTCTGGTTCAAGTATATCAGGGCAGTTTCTCTGTCAATTTCTTTAATATGATGTTTAGTCTTTTTAAATTGTGGCCTTCAGATAGTTCAATAATTCTTAAATTATCTCTTTTTGATCTATTTTCTATGTCAGTTATTTTTTTTCCAATGAGATATTTCATATTTCTTCTATTTTTTTCTTCTTTTGAATTTGTTTTTATTGTTCCTTGATGTCTCATGAAGTTATTAGCTTCCATTTGCCCAATTCTAATTTTTAAGTTTTCAGTGAGCTTTTGAATTTCTTTTCTATTTGGTTAATTCTACCCTTTAGGAAGTTCTTTTTTATGGTTTTTTTTGTACCTCTTTTTTCCATTTGGTTAATTCTGCTTTTGAAGAATTCTTCTATTTAGTGGATTTTTGTGCTTCCTTTATTATTTGATGAGGTCTGATTTTTAAAGTGTTGTTTTCTTCTTGTATTATTTTAATTTCTTTCCTCCATTTTCCTTTGCTTCTCTTATTTGATTTTTAAGTCCTTTGTTGAGCTCTTCCTGAGTATGAGGCCAAACTGGCATTTTTCTTTGAAGTTGTGCATGTAGTTGATTTGATCTCATTGTCTCCTTCTGAGTTTGTGCCTTATTCTACCAGGTCTTCATAGCAGTTTCCTATAGTTAGGTGTTTTCTTTTGTTTGATTTTTGTTTGCGTTTACTCATTTTCCCAAACTATTATTTTTACTTTTATTATTTTCCTAAAGGTGGGCTCAGTTCCAGGATAGAGGAGGCACTGTTTAAATTCAATATTTTCTTGCTGCTACCTTTAGATATAGTTCTAGATTTCTGCAAGTTTCAGTTCTTCCAAGGTATGATGGCCTGTGAGCTGATACCTCCGGAAGTCATCTTCCACTGCTGATTCGGTCTCCCTTAGGACCTGCTGTTGGCTTGTAAGACCTATCACATTGTCTAGGTTCAGGACTTCACCATGTGCTATGCTGGTGCTCAGGGCCTCATCCTGGACCTCATAATGGACTTGAACCTTCCAGGCACACTGGAGATTGTACTGGGTATTGGAACTTTGAAGAATGGGCATGGGGGATACTCCATTTTTGGATTAGGTGGGGTCTTGGGGTCTCATTGCTGGCCTGGACCTTGATTCATGAACTCAAGCAATTGGACTGGTATCTTACTATTGTCCTGAGCTTTTGCCACAGCCTTGTTGGAGTCTGCACTCTCCTTTCTCCCAGTGAAAGAGATCTTCTCTCTGTATCTTCCAAGTTGTCTTCTGCAGGAAAATTGCCTCACATCTTCCCGTTGTTGGTTCTGCCACTCTAACATTTCTTTTATTTTAAAGTGGGTTGGAGAGAGATTTGGGAACTCCTGCTCTATTCTGCCAACTTAGATCTACCTTTTTTGCCATTTCCTTTTCTGGTAGATTATGGTGAACAGGGTTAAGTGAATTATCCAAGGTTACATTTATTAAGTATCTGAGGCTGTATTTGAATTCAAGATTTCTTGACTACAGATTCAGCATTCTTTTCACTGAGCCACCTAGTGTTGCCTCCGAGCAAAGCATAATGGTACAATTCTTAAATGCTCAGGAAGTCAAAGGGGAAAGACTGGACTTGGTTTTAGAAAGGGAAGAAAAAAGAATATCAAAGGTCAGGGAAAAGATACTGAGAAAAAGAAAAGAAAAATGCAGTGAAAGAAAAAATCAAGAAGGCTGGAAAAAAGGAATTTTAAACTAAACTAATAATATAGCACTTTAATGTTTGCAAAGCATTTTATACATATTATTTCATTTGGTTCTCACAAAACTCCCACGAAGGAGATGTTATTCCAATTTTACAGGTGAGGAAGCTAGAGCTCACATTTTTTAACTATCTTAGGAAGTGTCATGCTCCAGGATTTGAACTCATTTAAAAAAATTCTTAATGCTACATCCAATATTCTATATACCTAAATATGTGAATAAATTCCACCTTCTAAACTAATTTACTATCCTAATTAAAAGTAGAAATTCATGTCTAATATATCTACTTGTGATACATTTATTATTTATTAGATTAGAGAAAACTGTGCTCTCTTAAGACAGTTGTAATAGCATATGTACATACTTAGATTCTGGAATAGATCCTGCATGGAAACTCCCCTCAACAATACAGATCAAATGTTCTCCAAACTCCCATCCCCTTCTCCCTGCATGCATTTTTATCCATCTATGATTTCTATTCCACAGATGATCCAATTCTAGAGTGCTTCCTCCAATTCTTTTAAATTAGAGTGAACTAATGTAGCATTTGGAGCACTGTTGTTGGGTTGCATATTCATTACATGATCAACTTACCTCCTTTTCTTTCTGGTCACAAATATCTGAGGATGTCTTTTATCCCATAACTTATATGCAAACCATTATGTGTAATTCAGCACAGCCTGCTTATACTCACCTTTTATTTTCATATTGGTCTTTGGATTCCCTGTAATTTTAATTCTTCTGACACCAGTTTTCCATGATTCATAATTATATCATATCCTTGGGGAGAATATTTTATTTAAAGGGATGGTTTTTAGTGGTGGTAATAATAATGTAGTTAGGATTACTGAAAACACTACTCATTTTTTTCAAATGAAATTTAATTCAATCTTGTTGATTTACTTTATAAATTCTTCTGATACAACTTATTTTCTATTTGAAGTGCCTAATATACATGTGTGTCTATATAAATACATATTTCTGTATATATATACACATGTGTGTACATGTATGTATATGGGAGTATACTGATGGACTAATTCAAGGGGGATGTCTGTTATAACTTGGGTGGTGGAAATTTTCCGTTAACTTTTTTCAAGTATGCACAGTTAGACTGATACAGTTTGGATTCAGTTAAACAAATATTAATTAAGCAGCAGTTACTTACAAGGTACTATGCTAGATGCTGAGGATTCAGAGAGAAAAATAAAATTATTTCCTCTATCAAGTGTAAACCTTAAAATTTCTTAGACTTGTGAATGTTGGAAATTTCAACATTGGGAAATTTCATACTTGAAAAATTTCCTACTGATAGTCTATTGGAATGTGAACCTCATTGGCATGGGAGGGTCATTCTCCTCCCTACTTAAGATTTCTTTAGGAAACCTTTTGCTGAACAATGGAAAGGGCTTTGACCTATGCTTAAGCATAGAATAGGAAGTTCTTTGAGTCATGATTGATTTTAGAATCGATACAATAGAGATACTTGGAATGACAGAACCAGGTCTTGGAATTTCCAATCTCCACCCTGCTCAGGGTAACAGGATTTAGGAAGGGCTGCAGCAAAGGATCAAGATTTAATTATTTGAGAATATGACCTTCAACAGACATGTGCAAAGCCACAGACCTCTGGGCGGTCCTGGGTTAAGGTAGAGCCACCATTGGCACAGGGAAGACATGGACAGTGATTGGTAGATGTGAGAACTGAGGGGAGGGAACTTGGATGGTTTCCTTAAAGATAGCGGGGTCTGAGGACTAGGGGTGGTTGGAGAGGTTTTGCTCTGAGAGGTTGTGCTCTGAGAAGCTTGCTCTGAAGGAAGCTGGAAGTGGAGGCCCCTGAGACTGTTTCTCCATTTTGGTCATGTGAGTGATAGAGACTGATCTCTTTTCTTTGCCTCAGCTATCTAAGGGCTTGGGCCTTTTGGCCCAGCCTAATCAGAGGGGGTATTTAAGCCCTATCCCCTTCTCTCCCCTTTCTCTCTCTCTCTCTCTCTCTCTCTCTCTCTCTCTCTCTCTCTCTCTCTCTCTCTCTCACACACACACACACACATACTGCACAGAATTAATGTTGGTATTATAAAATATATACAACAAAAATTTAAAATAATTAAAGATGAAATAAAGAGCATTTTATATTTCAGTTTGTTAATTTAATAAACCTTTTTTTCTAAAACTGTCACTAAAATGTGATTAACAAAATATTTTTAGTTATAGCTAAGACTTCTTTCTCTTTCCTTGCTCCCTGCATATCCCTTTGTAGGTCCTGGGGGATAGGGATGACAAATAAAAAATGATAGTTTGTTAGTAGTTTATAATTAATTTAAAATGATTAATGTAGCTTGCCAAGCAGATTAATTCAGTTTTTTAAAAGATGCATTTTTATTAAAACATGCAGAATACAGTGATCAAATAATAGGTCATAGTAGTTAGTGGCCAGAATGACTTTTCAGAAGGAGTTATTTGTTTCTGTCTAAATAAAAATGTGTTCAGATTAAAACAAACAAGTAGAAGCTGATTCTCTTTGATTTCAATTCAGTAGCAAGTTTTCAATATGAATCCATTTCTATTTCTTCACACAGTTCCATGGTTGTGTTTAATGCATGGTTTCATTTCTTAATTTCCTATTCATGTCTGAGTTTTTGCATTTTGGGGAGTGTGAAAAATAACCACAAGGTCAATTTGGGTTTCACTGCAAATGGAAGGAAGGAGAGAGAGAATATAGCTACAAAGGAAGGCCTGGGCCATTGTGTTGTGGCTTAAAATGCCAAACAGGAGTTTACATTTAATGAGAGAGTCAAAAGGTAGCTACTGGAACAGAAATAATAAATGCAACTTTCTCAGATCACAATGCAATGAAAATAATAATTAGTAAGGGAACATGGAGAAGTAAATCAAAAATTAATTGGAAATTAAACAATATGATTCTCCAAAACCAGTTAGTTGAAGAACAAATCATAGAAACAATTAATAACTTCACTGAAGAAAATGACAATGATGAGACATCCTTTCAAAATCTATGGGAGGCAGCCAAAGCAATACTCAGGGGGAAATTTATATCCTTGAGTCCATATATTAACAAATTAAGAAGGGCAGAGGTCAATGAATTGGGCATGCAAATTAAAAAATTAGAAAATGAACAAATTAAAAATCCTCAGATGAAGACTAAATTAGAGATCCAAAAACTCAAAGGAGAAGTTAATAAAATTGAAAGTCAAAGAACTATTGATTTAATAAATAAGACTATAAGATGGTACTTTGAAAAAACAAATAAAATAGACAAAGTACTAGTCAATCTAATTAAAAAAAGAAAAGAAATAAACCAAATTGACAGTATCCAAGATGACAAAGGAGACCTCACCACTAATGAAGAGGAAATTAAGGCAATCATTAAAAACTACTATGCCCAATTATATGGCAACAAATATGGCAACCTAGGTGATATGGATGAATACTTACAAAAATATAAATTGCCTAGACTAAAAGAGGAAGAAATAAATTACCTTAACAACCCCATATCAGAAAAAGAATTTGAACAAGCCATCAAAGAACTCCCTAAGGAAAAATCCCCAGGTGCAGATGGATTCACAAATGAATTCTATCAAACATTCAAAGAACAACTAATCCCAATATTAAACAAACTATTTGACAGAATAAGCCAAGAAGGAGTTCTACCAAATTCATTTTATGACACAAACATGGTACTGATCTCAAAGTCAGCCAGGTAAAAAACAGAGATAGAAAACTATAGACCAATCTCCCTAATGAATATAGATGCAAAAATCTTAAATAGGATACTAGCAAAAAGACTCCAGCAAGTCCTCACAAGGGTCATCCACTATGACCAGGCAGGATTCATACCAGGAATGCAAGGATGGTTCAATATTAGGAAAACCATCCCCATAATTGACCATATTAACAAGCAAACTGACAAAAATCACATGTTTATCTCAATAGATGCAGGAAAAGCCTTTGATAAAATACAACACCCATTCCTATTGAAAACAATAGAAAGCATAGGAATAGAAGGGCCTTTCCTAAAAATAATAAAAAAAGTATATATCTAAAACCATCAGCAAACATCATCTGCAATGGGGATAAACTAGAAACCTTCCAATAAGATCATGAGTAAAACAAGGATGCCCATTATCACCTCTATTATTTAACATTGTACTAGAAATACTAGCAGTAGCAATTAGAGAAGAAAAAGAAATCGAAGGTATTAAAATTGGCAATGAGGAGACCAAGCTATCACTCTTTGCAGATGATATGATGGTTTACTTAAGGAATCCTAGAGAATCAACCAAAAAGTTACTTGAAATAATCAACAACTTTAGCAAAGTTGCAGGATACAAAATAAACCCATATAAAGCATTAGCATTTCTATATATTTCCAACACATCTCAGCAGCAAGAGTTAGAAAGAGAAATTCCACCTAAAATTACCCTAGACAATATAAAATACTCAGGAATCTATCTGCCAAGACAAACACAGGAACTATATGAACACAACTACAAAACACTTTCCACACAGTTTAAACTAGATCTAAACAATTGGAAAAACATTGATTGCTCATGGGTGGGACGAGCTAACATAATAAAAATGACTATCCTACTGAAATTAATTTACTTATTTATTGCCATACCCATTGAACTACCAAAATAATTCTTTACTGAATTAGAAAAAAACATAACTAAGTTCATTTGGAAGAACAAAATATCAAGGATATCCAGGGAAATCATGAAAAAAAATGCAAAGGAAGGAGGACTTGCAGTCCCAGATCTCAAACTATACTATAAAGCAGTGGTTATCAAAACAATTTGGTACTGACTAAGAAACAGAAAGGAGGATCATTGGAATAGACTTGGCGTAAATGACCTCAGCAAGACTGTTTATGACAAACCAAAGACCCTAGCTTTTGGGACAAAAATCCATTATTTGATAAAAACTGCTGGGAAAATTGGAAGACAGTGTGGGAGAGATTAGGTTTGGATCAGCACCTCACATCCTACACCAAGATAAATTCAAAATGGGTGAATGACTTGAACATAAAGAAGGAAACTATAAGTAAATTAGGTGAACACAGAATAGTATACAAGTCAGACCTTTGGGAAGGGAAAGATTTTAAAACCAAGCATGACTTAGAAAGAGTCACAAAATGTAAAATAAATAATTTTGACTACATAAAATTAAAACGTTTTTGTACAAACAAAACCAATGTAACTAAAATCAGAAGGGAAGCAACAAATTTGGAAACAATCTTCATAAAAACCTCTGACAAAGGTTTAATTACTCAAATTTACAAAGAGCTAAATCAATTGTACAAAAAATCAAGCCATTCTCCAATTGATAAATCGGCAAGGGACATGAACAGGCAGTTCTCAGCCAAAGATGTCAAAACTATTAATAAGCACATGAAAAAGTGTTCTACATCTCTTATAATCAGAGAGATGCAAATCAAAACAACTCTCAGGTATCACCTCACACCTAGCAGATTGTTCAACATGACAGCAAAGGAAAGTAATGAATGCTGGAGGGGATGTGTCAATGAAGGGACATTAATTCATTGTTGGTGGAGTTGTGAATTGATCCAACCATTCTGGAGTTCAAATTTGAACTATGCCCAAAGAGTGATAAAAGACTGTCTGCCCTTTGATCCAGTTATAACACTGCTGGGTTTGTACCCCAAAGAGATAATAAGGAAAAAGACTTGTAAGAATATTCATAGCTGGGCTCTTTGTGGTGGCCAAAAATTGTAAAATGAGGGGATGCCCTTCAATTGGAGAATGGCTGAACAAATTGTGGTATATGTTGGTGATGGAATTCTATTGTACTAAAAGGAATAATAAAGTGGAGGAATTCCATGGAGACTGGAACAACTTCCAGGAAGTGATGCAGAGCGAAAGGAGCAGAACCAGGAAAACATTGTACACAGAGACTGATACATTGTGGTACAATCGAAGGTGATGGACTTCTCCATTAGTGTCAATGCAATGTCTCCATACAATCTGCAGGGATCTAAAAAACACTATCCACAAGCAGAAGATAAACTGTGGGAGTAAAAACACTGATGAAAAGCAACTGCTTGACTGCAGGGGTGGTGGGGATATGACTGAGGAGAGACTCTAAATGAACACTCTAATGCAAATACCAACAACAGGGAAATGGGTTCGAGTCAAGAACACATGTGATAACCAGTGGAATCGCGCCATCGGCTATGGGAGAGGTGGTGGGAGGGTTGGGAGGGAAGAAAAGAAAATGATCTTTGTTTCTAATGAATAATGTTTGGAAATGACCAAATAAAACAATGTTTAAAAATATTAAATAAAATGCTAGGAAAAAGAAAAAAAACTGGAAAACTAAGGTAGCTACTGGATTTTACTGAGTAGGTAGGAAGGTGACATAGTGAGGTCTGCTCTTTAAGAAAATTAATTTTGGAAATTCTGAGGAGAAGACACAGTAATATAAAAAACCTGAATATAGTAGAAAGAGTACTTTGTCATTAGGTTCAAGCCCTGTCTCTGGCATTTACCTTTCTGATCTTAGACAAATCACAAAGCCTCACACATATGTTATGTTATCTTTAAAATGATTGGTTTATAATGGCTGGCTTCTAAGTTTGTTTCCAACTTTTGTTTTATGATTTTCTGAATCTCTTATAAATTAACTCTAATTCCCTACCCTTTAAATCTAATCTGCTTCCTTTCTAAAAAAGTATTTTTTATTTTTTACAGGTAACAAGTAGATATGATTTTAATAATTATTTTATGATCTATGTTTTCTCCCTTGCTTCTATCCCTCCCATCTTCTGAGACAGCAGGTAATATAAATTGTGCATGTTCTATCATGCAATGCACATTTCCACATTCATCACGTTGTGAAAGAAGACATATATTGCTTTCACTAGAATAATCATGAAGGAAATGAAGTGAAGAACGCTATGCATCAATCTGTATTCAGACTCCAGAAGTTCCTTTTTTACCAATGGATAGCCATTTTCATCATGAGTTCCTTTGACTTGTCTTGGATCCTTGCATTCTGATAATATTAAAGTCATTCATTCATGGTTGGTCTTCATACTTTATTGCTGTTTCTATTTACATTTCCCTGGTTCTGCTCACTTTACTTTGCATCATTTTGTATTAATTCTTGCTATGATTTCTGGAAGTCACCTTTTTTATTTTTTCTCATGGCACAATAGCATTCCATTGCAATCATGTACCACAACATGTTTAGGCATTCCCCAATTGATGGACATCCCTCCATTTTCAAGGTCTTTGACATCACAAAAAGAGCTGCTATAAACATTTTTATACAAGTAGGCCATTTCTCTCTACTTTTGATCTCTTTAGGATACAGCCTTAGTAATGGTATTGCTTGGCCAAAGGGTATGCACAGTTTTATGGTCTTCTGGACATAGTTCCAAATTGTTCTCCAGAATGGTTGTACCAGTTTCAACAACAGTATATTAGCTTTCTGATTTTTCCTCCTCTCCTCCAATAGTTATCCTTTCCAGTTTTGGTCATGTTAGCCAATCTGATAGGGGTAAGGTGGAACCTCACAGTTGTTTTCATTTGCATTTCTCTAATTAATAGTAATTTGAATAATTTTATATGATTAAAGATGATTTTAATTTCTTCATCTGAGAACTGCCCTCTCATCTCCTTTCAATCTTTGTCAGTTGGAGTTTTGAACTTGCTTCCTGAACTGGCCCCATTTCAGTGAATCCTAATCATGAGATGTTGACATAATTGTGGCTATCCACTCAAGCTGATATGTAGACCTGTTAATTGTATATAGCTATTTTTGGTCTTGCCATAGAATTGATAATAAATAGACTACCACATAACAATAAAACAAACATCATGTTCTTCAGTTGTTTTCTACTTTCTGACTCCATTTGGGGTTTTCTTAGCAAAGTTATTGGAGTGGTTTGACATTTCCTTCTCTGGCTAATTTTTGTAGATGATGAAACTGAGGCATACAGGGTTGAGTGACTTGCCTAGGTGCATAAACAAGTAACCAAATGGCATCCCCCCCCCCCAGAGTAATTTTTCTTCTGAATTCTAACCAGTTAATCTTATTAAGAATTAAGTATAGGGTCCCTTTCCTCCCCTTTATGATAATGAATTCAGCTAGGTATTGATTAATGAGATTAATTAATCCCCTGAAGTCTTAGCATTATTTGAATTCATACTGCATATTTACATTGGACTGGGACTGATTTCCATATTTTATACAATTATAACTTCAAATAGTGCAAAACTGAACATATACAATCACTTTGGGGGATTCATTATTTTCATGAATTGTGACCTAGCTTAAATAATAATAAAAAGAATAGTAAGGTCTTAAATGTTATTTGTCATGTAAAAGATTCAAGATCCTGTCTTTTTTTTTAAAGATAGATTGTATTTTATTATGCTTATATGTATCTACATATTTTCTGAAGTGTACATATGACTGTTATTTTTCTGTTTTTCTAAACTCCATTGACTTCCTATCACCTCAAGGATCAAATATGTTATTTTCTTTGGCATTAAAAATAGTTTATAATTTGAACCTAACTTTCTTAACTTATATTTCCAAAATGTACACATTTTTTCCACTCACCTCAAACTATACCCTTGTGAAACTATCTTTTTTGTGTGTTTTGTTTTCATTTTCTTGCACAGGATACTTTATCCTTTCCCCATTGTGCCTTTAAATTGGCCATCTTCCATTCCTGGAATCCATAGTGTTCTTACCTCCTGAAGAATTCAATGTGTTTTTCTCAGCTCATCTCAAACACTGCCATCTACATATTGACTTTTCTGTGCCTTCAGTTCCATCCAGGTGCTTGTGCCTCTCCCAATTTCAAATTGTATTCATTTTATGTAAACTTATATCTTTCCTCAGCTCCTGATAAAATATCAGGTTGTTTTATTGTATTTGAACACAGTAAATAGTAAATGCTCATTGCTTGATATAAGCAAAAATCAGCTGAAATGCCATTTTGTGCATGTGGTCTTTTCCAGTCCTTCCCTGTTGGGGGGGGGAGCAGTTTGCTGATTCATGAAGTGTTTCCACCTAAAGAATTACCAGGCCCTTATTTACCTTAAGAAAATAAAAATGATTAATAAGCACATGAAGAAGTGTTCTAAATCTCTTATAATCAGAGAGATGCAAATCAAAACAACTCTGAGGTATCACCTCACACCTAGCAGATTGGCTAACATGATAGCAAAGGAAAGTAATGAATGCTGGAGGGGATGTGGCAATGAAGGGATATTAATTCATTGTTGGTGGAGTTGTGAATTGATCCAACCATTCTGGAGGGCAATTTGGAACTATGCCCAAAGGACGATAAAAGAATGTCTACCCTTTGATCCAGCCATAGCACTGCTGGGTTTGTACCCCAAAGAGATAATGGAGAAAAAGACTTGTACAAAAATATTCATAGCTGCGCTCTTTGTGGTGGCCAAAAATTGGAAAATGAGGGGATGCCCTTCAATTGAGGAATGGCTGAACAAATTGTGGTATATGTTGGTGATGGAATACTATTGTGCTAAAAGGAATAATAAAGTGGAGAAGTTCCATGAAGACTGGAACGACCTCCAGGAAGTGATGCAGAGCGAGAGGAGCAGAACCAGGAGAACATTGTATACAGAGACTAATACACTGTGGTATAATTGAACATAATGGACTTCTCCATTAGTAGCGGTGTAATGTCCCTGAACAATCTGCAGGGATCTAGGAGAAAAAACACTATTCATAAGCAGAGAACAAACTGTGGGAGTAGAAACACCGAGGAAAAGCAACTGCCTGACTACAGCGGTTGAGGGGACATGACAGAGGAGAGAGACTCTAAAGGAACACTCTAATGCAAATACTAACAACATGACAATGGGTTCGAATGAAGAACACATGCGATACCCAGTGGAATCACGCACCAGCTATGGGGGTTGGGGGGAGGAAAAGAAAATGATCTTTGTCTTTAATGAATAATGCTTGGAAATGATCAAATAAAATATTATTTAAAAAAAGAATTTCAGTTCTGCAACTTGGAGGAATCTATGAGAAAGATCACTATCCACATTCAGAGGAAACACTGTGGGAATAAAAACACCAAAGAACAAGAACTGCTTGATTACATGGGTCGAAGGGATATGGTTGGGGATGTAGACTCTAAATGGACAGCCTAGTGCAAACAACAACATGGAAACAGGTTCTGATCAAGGACACAAGTAATACCCAATGAAATTGCATGTTGGCTGCTCGGCTGCACAAAGGTTGTGTGGAGGGGAGGGAGGGAAATAAAGTGACTATTGTAACCAAAAAAAAAACTAAAAATGACTCATTAGGAAGGAAAGTCACATGACTGGGGGGCAAGATGGAGGTTGCCTCCTCCTGGGATAGGAGAGTCTAGTCTATATGATTTTTTAAAGGGAAGGATTACATTACATGTACCATTTTTCAAAACCTATTTCCATCTTAATATTATTTGCAATAGAGTCACCAATCATATCCCCATTGAACCATATGATCAAGCAAATGTTTTTCTTCTGCGTTTCTGCTTCCACAGTTGTTTCTCTGGATGTGGATATCATTCTTTCTCATAAATGCCTCAGAATTGTCCTGGATCACTGCATTGCCACTAATGGAGAAGTCCATTACATTCTATTGTACCACAGTGTATCAGTCTCTGTGTACAATATTTTTCTGGTTCTGTTCCTCTCACTCTGTATCAATGCCTGGAGGCTGTTCCAGTTCACTTGGAATTCCTCCACTTTATTATTCCTTTTAGCACAATAGTATTCCATCACCAACATATACCACAATTTGTTCAGCCATTCCCCAATAAAAGGGCATTCCCTCATTTTCCAATTTTTTGCCACCAAAAATAGTGCAGCTATGAATATTCTCGTACAAGTCTTTTTCCTTATTATCTCTTTGGGGTACAAACCCAGCAGTGCTATGGCTGGATCAAAGGGCAGACAGTCTTTTATCACCCTTTGGGCATAGTTCTAAATTGCCCTCCAGAATGGTTGGATCAATTCACAACTCCACCAGTAGTGTATTAGGGTCCTGATTTTTGCCACACCCCCTCCAGCATTCATTACTTTCCTTTGCTGTCACATTGGCCAGTCTGCTAGGTGTTTTCATTTGCATTTCTCTAATTTTAAGAGATTTAGAACACTTTTTCATGTGCTTATTGATAGTTTAGATTTCTATCTCTGAAAACTGCCTATTCATGTCCCTTACCCATTTATCAATAGGGGATATTCTATATAATTTTACAGGCAAAGCTGGTGACATTTGACATGTGACACACAAGGACATAAAACTGGGGAAAAGGGATATCATTGCCTAAATTGGGGATGTTGTCTATCAGTGAGGTATGCAGATTACAAAAGTATGGAATAGAATGCCATCTTTTTCCATTTATTGGTTGTTATCAGGGACATTATACTTTGGTCATACCACATTCCTGAGGTTAGAAACTCCTTGAGCTGCCCCCTAGAATTTTTGGGTTTCCTGCATTCCACAATAACCCATATCCCTATAGTTACTGTATTCCTTTTGTTAGAACCTTCCATGTTTATTGTATGTATCTTTTTGGAATATTTTTTCATGTTATCCTGCTCATTAGACTTAGTTCCTTGAGAGCAGAGACTCTGTTTTTTAACTTTCTCTGTATCCCTAATACTTCACACAATGCCCAGTAGATAGTAAAGTGCTTGATTAGTGCTTGTCACTGACCTGAAAACCTCTCCCTCATAAGAGTGAATTATAGCCAAGGGTATGACCCACAAAATATGAGATGGCCAGAGTGCTGAGGGGCTAAGATTTTGGACTTAAATTCTTATATTTGGAATGAAATCATAGGCCATAGCCCAAGACAGTTATCTAGTATAGTGGTAGTCTCTCGGTGATCGAGTATGACCATTGTCTTTGTGCAGTTTCATCTACGGTGTACCCTCATGTGGCTTTGGAGTCCAAAGGCTGAGGCGCAAAGTTTGTGGCACATGGGGCATGGGACTCCAGTTGTTACGGGAGGTGTGGTTGCGGCCTGGTGTCGGCGTTCACGCGCAGCGGCAAGACGTCGACATCGCTCATCTTCAAAGGTGGTGGCGGCCTGATTAATGTGGGTTCGCCAGCTGTTTCTGACAAAGGCAGTGAGTTCTAGCTGCTTTGGTGTAATGCCAGCCCACTTCAAGTTGGACTTTAGCTGATCCTTGAATCTTTTCTTTGGTTGGCCTTGTTTCCTGAGTCCAGCTGACAGTTCGCCATAGAATACCTGTCTTGGTATTCGCTGTGGGTCCATGCGGATGCCGGGTCCAGACCAGTGTAGCTGGGTTTTGAGGACCATGACTTCGATGCTGGTGGAGTTGGCTCTGTCGAGGACTTCCTGGTTGGTGATTCGGTCCTGCCATCGGATCCTCATGATTGATCGGAGAGAGTGTTGGTGGAATTGCTCCAGCTGTTTCATGTGCCTCTGGTACAGTGTCCATGTCTCACAACCATCCAGGAGCGAGCTGAGGACCACTGCGTTATACACTTTGAGCTTCGTCGCAGTGCTTACACCACTGTGTTGGAGGACTTTGCAGCGCAGCCGCCCGAGTGCCTGGCTGGCCTTTTGGATTCTGGCATTAATCTTGTGGTTTAGGGACCTGTTGTTGGCGATGGTGCTGCCCAGGTACTTGAAAGTGTTGACGTTAGAAAGCTGCGTGCCATTGATTGTAATGCACGGCTGGTTCGTTGGCCTCCCTGGTGCAGGTTGGTACAGCACCTCTGTTTTGCTGAGGCTGATAGTCAGGCCAAACAGTTTTGTTGCGGTGGAGAACCTGTCCACAATGGTTTGGAGATGATTTTCTTGGTGGGCCATGAGAGCACAGTCATCTGCGAAGAGAGCTTCCAGGATGAGTTTCTCTGTTGTCTTTGTTTTTGCGGTCAGGCGGCAAAGGTCAAATAGTGAGCCATCCAGTCGGTATTTGGTGTAGACGCCCAGGTCTAGATCCATCACAGCATGTCGTAATACTTGGGTGAAAAATAGGTTGAATAGTACCGGAGTGAGGACACAGCCTTGTTTCACACCATTGGAGATGTTGAAGCGATCTGAAGTCTCTCCACCAGATAGGACTTCCCCTGTCATGTCGACATGAAAGACCTGGATCAGTTTGACAAATTTTGCTGGGCAACTGAGCTTGCTAAGGATCACCCACAATGCGTCCCTGTTCACTGTGTCGAATGCCTTTGTCAGGTCTATGAAGACAATGTAGAGACTCAGGTTCTCCTGCATTTGCCTCACCATGAAGACCATGTCAATGGTGCTGCAATCTGGTCGGAAGCAGCATTGTGATTCAGACAGGTTCTGCTCTGAAACAGATGACAGGAGTCTGTTGAGTATAACATGGGCGAGGATCTTTCCCGCAGTGGAGAGTAGTGAGATGCCTCTGACAGTTATCTAATGTAGGGCTAAATGTTCATTATAATTTAGTCCCTTATTAGAATGCTGTATGCCACTCTACCCCCATTTTCAGAGAATTTTGCCAAATTTGTGTACCTGGGGCTAAAGAGTCTGTTTCCCTCCCAGAATCCTCTCAGGATTGGCATGCAGATGAATCTAAGAAAGCAAAAAGATGAACCAAGAAGGCAGGGTAATAGTTCTTCTTCCCCTCTCCCCTCTGCCTCACAGAAACACATACCCACAAATATATCTTGGCCCACATTCTTACCTTCATGTACAAATATGACTAGTAATAATCTGCTTAAGCCTTGAGCTCATGGGATAAATGTAGACATTTTCCTACTTACTGTTATATGAAATGTAACTGTTTCTAACAGTCTGCTGGGTGCCTGCTTTGGGGGCATGAGGATAAAATCTTGTTACTTGGCAGGGTTCCATTTGAAAACCCAAAGGCTCTGTAAGCCAAATGCCATATTTTTTAGTCTGGTAAAACACCTGCTTTTAACCCATCCTCCACCCTTCTGGGTAACAAGTTGTCATAAATTTTTAGAAAAGGCACTATACTGAAATCTGTTAGGTTTCAGTCAGTGAATTTAGTGTCAATAATCCCTCTCAGGACCATAGACTTTGATTCTAAATTAGATCTACATTTCCTGCCAATTTGTTCTGAATTATAAGATGCAGCCAGGTATCAAGAATGAAGTTTGTAGTAGAAGTAAGGACTCCTGGAAATAGCTGCCATGACAGGATGCAAACTACATTTGATGACTTACATGGTCTACTGCAAAAAGAAATGACCACTAACACGGAGTAAAAAGATGGCATTTCTATATAGTAAATTCCACAAAATTGAAGATTTATAGAATCTTCGAAGTGGAAGGGACCTCAGAGTGTCGAATCCCACTTCAGTAAGCAAGTTCTTTCCCATACATTGGGTCTCAGTTTATTAATTTGTAAAATATATGTGTATGTGTGTGGGAGGGAGGTTGAGCTAGATAATCTCTAGAGCACCTTTCAAATCTAACTCTCATGGTCCCAGTATAATCTAATCTGACTTCTTCCTTTTTTGGCAAGATATCTTAATTGCTAAAATATTTTTTATCTCATATAAAAATTTCAGAGGCTATTTCAAACAAAGGAAGGTAGAAGATAAAGAAGAGGAGCAAGAGAATTTCAGGGATTGGAGATAACCAGTGAAAATGCCCAGAAGCATTGTGTGAGGAACAGTAAGAGGATGGTGTAACAAGATCACAGAGTATGTGGAGGGGAGTAAATAGGAAAAGGGCCAGGTTAGGAAAGGCTTTCAAAATTGAACAAAGGATTTTGTATTTACTTGGGGGGGTTAATAGGGAACCCCTGAAGTTCACTGGTTGGGGAAGTGGTAGTATATATGACCAACTTAATATCTGAATGGAGAATTATTGTAAGAGAACAGAGAAAGTTGTAAACACACATAGGGAGCTCAATTTTTCTCATCCCTTTGACCAAAAAACTTCATGCTTCTATCCAATAAGGTTATTTTCTTCAACCAAATACACAACTTCTTCAGAAGGGATTCATGTAAAGGAATATGCACAGAACAATGAGAGAGTAAGAGGGCACTTACTGGCTATGTGACCCTGGAAAGTCACCTAATCTCTTTGAGACTCATTTTCCTTGTTTTTAAAATAGGGGGTTGGATACAATGGCTTCTGACTGCCCTTCCAACTCTCAATCTATGACCTATGGTCATATATTCTAAGATCTGTGGTAGAATCACAATGTAATATTTTAGATTAATAATTTGAATAGAAGCATAGATAACATAATTAATAGATTTACATCTGACACAAAGTCAAAAGGAATATACAGTAAATGTCAGAATTAGGATAAAAATCATCTTGAACAGCTGGAAGAATTGGATCTCATCTAAAATGCTGGGATTCAATAGGGCATGATCTAAAGTTTCATGCTTGCCTTCAAAAAAAATCAGTCTCACAAATGCCAGTTGTGGGGAGGCATGATTAGGCAGCACTTAATCTGAAAAATATCTGGAGATTTCAGTGAACTGACAGCTGAACACAAGTACTTCAACTGAAGCTAGAATTAGGAAAAAAAAAAAACTCTTGTGGCCTCGAGCTACATTAGGAAAGCTTTGGGTTCAAGATCCACTTCTGAGGCAAAGCACCCATGTGATCTTGAGTAAAGGAATTATTTCATCTCAGTGCTATAAGCATTGTCTTTCCCTTCTCTAGGGAATTGTTTTAATGTTTTCAAAATTTTCAAATATTGTCTCCTTTATTCCCACAATAATCTTAGGAGATGGGTACTAAACCCAGGGTTAGAAAGCAAGTAAATGTCTGAGGCTAGATTTGAGTTTAGGTCTTCACTAAAGGGGTCCTCAAGGTATAACTTGCTCAATATATTAGGCAATTCTTGTAAGTTGCAGAACAGTAAGAGATCTATATTGGTTCAGGATCAGACAGCTTGATGGAAAAGTGAATAGAATACTTGGCTGTAATTGAGGAATATCTGAGTTCAAATCTGGCCTCAGACATTTAATGGCTTTGTGACTTTGGGCAAATCATTTAACCCTTCTTGCTTCAGTTTCCTCATCTATAAAATGAACTGGAGAAGGTAATGCTTAACCACTCTAGTATCTTTGCCAAGAAAACCTCAACCGGGCTCAAAAAGAATTAAACATGACTGAAATAATAATTGAGAATTTTCTCCACAGATGAAATCATGTGTCTGGCCAATATATATCAACTTATCTTTATTTCCATATATCTCTTATAAACAAATCTATCATCATTTCTTTCTTTATTAACTATTTGCCTACCCCCCTCTCACTGATCAATTTACTTCAGATAAAAATGGTTGACAATTCCTCTGAACTTTGCCCTGTTCAAACTCCATTTCAAATATTGTCTTTAGTTCTGGGAGTTAGAATTTAGGAGTGGCACTGACAATCTAGTGTCCAGAAAAGGATCTTAAATATATGTCATTAGTTGAATGAAGGAAGACTAATTAAACTAGAGAGAAGAAAATGCTTGAGGGGTATATGGTAGGGGTTTGTTTAAGCATTTAAAATGATGGCAAGTGGAAGAGGGATTACTCTTTTTCTGTTCGGTTCTAGAAGACACAACCAGGTCAATAGGCAGAAGTTGTAAAGAGGCAGGTTTAGGTTTCAGGTCTAAAAAAACTTCCTGGCCATTAGAGTAGTAAGGACTCTCTTGAGAGTTAATGGTTTCCCCATTTAGGAGGTCTTTAGAAAGTCAACCTGTGACCATTTGTGAAGTCTGCTTCTGGTGTGATTGCTTTTTCAGTATGGGTTGGACCAGATGGCCCCCAAATTCCCTTACAACTATGAAATTCTGTGAGTCTCTGATCTAAACAATGTTTACTAGATGAGCTGACCTGGGATAACAAAAATGGAGCACACTAAATAAATGTCATCTAGATATGCTGAAAAGCCACCCTAAGATGATAGTTTAGATGTTCAAGGTTGGGAATCCAATCCAAAACTTCAGATCCACCTGTTATTCAAAAGTCTAAGATCAGGCATCTTAATCTGTACCAATTTATTCTTGGTTCTTAGTAATTTTCCAGTTTTTATGTATTAGTGTTAGGATTAAAATTATCTTGAGAGAGTAACTTTTTGGTAAGAATATAATTTGACTGATTATATCAGGTTTACTGGTCATATCAGATCATAAATGATAAAGTCTTATAGGTCTCCATGACTTTCATGACCCATGACAGCCTGAAGTGGGTCAGGCAATTTAATAAATAGATTTTTAGGAGCACATTACTCAGCTCCTCTCTTGAACATCCCAAGACACTTCCTACTGGTAATCTGGTAATTGGGGGGTGTTTCCAACCCTCAGCCTCTCCCCAAAATGGCAGGTGAAGGTTTGAATGTATGTAAAATAAATATATCACTGCAGAATTTTCCTATTAGCCAGCATTTGTGAAAGGATCATATTCCTAACAACAAAGATCCATAGACTAAATGGAGCCAGATCTGAGACCTGGCTCAGGAATTCTTCTTAATATAGAGAAACTGATTTTGACTATTTTTGTTTGTTGGTTGGTTTTGTCTTTATATCCCCAGTGATTGGCACTGTCCCTTTCACCTTGTGTTTAAGAGAATGAACTGTACAGAGCACTGGGACTGGAGTCAGGAAGATATAAGTTCATATCCAATATCAGAAATTTCCTAGTTTTATAGTCCTGGACAAGGCACTTAACTTCTGCCTTCCTTAGTTTCCTCATTTATAAAATGGGATTAATAATTGCATGTACTTCCTAGAGTTGTGAAAATAAAATAAGATAGAGTTTCTAAAGTACTTTCCAAACTTTTAAGTGCCATATAAGCTAAATATTATTAACATTTGGGCAGCTGGGTGGCACAGTGTATAGAGTGCTGGTTCTGGAGTCAGGAAGACTCCATTTTCCAAAGTTCAAAACTGGCCTCAAAAACTTATTAGAATTATGATTCTGAGTCTATTTGCCTTAGTTTCTTCATCTGTAAAAAGAACTGAAGGAGGAAATGGCAAACCACTCCAGTACTTTCAGCAAGAGAACCCCAAATGGGATCATGAAGAGTTGGACATGACTGAAAAACAACTGAACAACAACAAAATTATTGACATTTGTAGGAATAAGAAATGCATATTAGGCTGGGTTGTATTAGATTGGAATGAAAATAAATTTCAGAATAAGACTATAGGGATACAGATCCTAGCAGGTCATGTGAAATTCAGAGTGCAATTTTAGCAGATTACATTGAAGAAAGAAATGTTGAATTTGCATTGAACTCTGTAGCTATGATCATTGTCCTAAATGGAGTTAACATCATCATTGTTATCTTCAAGCAAGATAGAAAATGATCTATGAGGGGATATGATTGAGGAGAGACTCTAAATGAACACTCTAATGCAAATACTAACAACATGGAAATGGGTTCGAATCAAGGACACATGTGACACCTAGTGGAACTGCATGTCGGCTATGGGTGGGGTGGCGGGAGGGTGGGAGGAAAAGAAAATGATCTTTGTTTCCAAGGAATAATGTGTGAAAATGAACAAATAAAATAATGTTTAAAAGTAAAAAAAAAGATCTATAATTACTGTTATCATTACTGGATAGGAACAGTATCTAGGGTTCCATATTTCCATATGGAAAAAAAATGAACTCATATCAACATATCCTTTCTCCAGATTGCTTACCTGAATGTGTTCTCTTCAAAATTTTCTGGTGTAGGATCATATTCTTAAATATAGGTGAAAACCTAGAAGTTATCTCATCCAATGCATTCATTTTTCAGAAAAGGAGTCAAGTCCTAGAGAGATGAAGGGACTTGCCCCATGTAGCAAACATCAGATGTGGCATAAATAGGATCTGAAGCATGTGCTTCTACTCCAAAACCAGTGCTCTTTCCATTGTACCACACTACCTCCTCCCTCTCTCTAGATTGGTCCCCTGTTCAAATAACTTTCAATGCTGAATGCTATTTATCCTGTAGATAATGTTTCTCTACAGTAGAAAGCAAACTCTTTGATTGGAGAGATTTTTTAATTTAAAAAAATCTTCTAATTATTATATTTCTAATACCTAACACAGAGGAGCTAGATAATAAATTTTTGTTTAATTATTGTTGAATTTTCAAAGAAGTTTCATGGAAAAGTGACAAGGAATACCATTGTCATCTAAACATTGAAGTTTGACATTTCTATGTTTTGTTCCCCTCATCAATGGTTTCATTTGCATCCTCATGCTTAGATATACCTTCTGTTTGTGACAAAGAAATCCTGTGACTATTTACATGCATGTGCAATGGCATTCTTTTTACTTAATCTATATTACTAGACTTGTACTATTTTTATGATACTACACAGGAAAGACTCACCATGACAGCTTAAGCAGTTTCATAGGACCATTTGATTGAGAGCTGGAAGTCACCTTAGAGAGCATCTTGACTAGTCCCCATCATCTAATCCCCAAGGAGCCAAATGACTTGCTCACAATTGGCACAGTTAGCATAGCATATCCCCATTTAGTTCTTCTACACAACCAAGTCGATTATTCTATCCACATTGCCTTTAAGATTTACTGAAGTTCTTTTCTGTGACCTTTCATGAGTAGATGATCTCATTCAATCTTATCAGGAAAACTTAATGAAGTATAAGCATGGTGAAGACAAGAATGATGTACTTCTTGATTATTTTTTTCTTTTGATATCTCTCTGTGAACTGAGATATTCAATGGATGGGTACTTCTGAAATAAATATTTTAAAGTACTGAAGTTTTGGTTTTTTCTGTTTTAATAAACTGTTTTTTCTGCTGCTCTGACCTCCCACTTTGATCAGCAGTTGCATAAAGCCCCTAAATCGGAACTGTCAGATTACATCTATCATCAAGTGTGGAGTGAGCAATTTGCATAAATATCTCCAGGTCTGGGCAATAAATCAGGTGTTTTGAAATCATGCCATTTTTTTGTTTTTGCTTTTTCAGTGAGCTCTTTTGAATGTGAAGCAAATATATTCCACAAAAAAAGGAACATATTGAAGAGTATGAAAAACAGAACGGTTTCCTCAGGAATCACCTCTACTAATCATATCAATGATTCTTCTTAGTTTAGTATCCTTAACAACAAATGGGCATAAAAAGTATATGATGTTATAGGATGGTGACAGAGCATTGGGAGGCATGAGTATTTGGCTAAATTTTGTTCTGGAAGGACCAAATTAAGATTTACAAGATGGGCATGAACCAATATAATTTTTTAAATTTTCTCCTAAAAATAGGATGAATTTCTTAAAATTTGAATCTATATGTTAATCAGTCAAAAAAGCATTCATTAAGTACTTACTTGATCAAAGACTGTGCTAAGAACTAGGGATGCAAATAGAAAGAATGAAACAATCCCTATCTAGTAGGAGCTTACATATAGTAGTATTTATAGAATAAATACAAAATAATGAAAAATAGATGAAAATGATGAAGAATAGATGAGCACAATTAGTTAGGGAAGAAAGATGCTAGTACCTAATGGGAAAAGTAGATTGAGCTGCATAGAAAATGACAAGTTTCTTTATCAAACCTGTTCTTTCAGAAATGGTAGGATAACTTATTTGAAAGAAATTCTTTCCTGTTCAGGTATAGATAGAACTAGATACCTTTTTGAGGTATCTTCCAAACTTGAGCTTTGGTGCTTCTCAATTTTAATCTGAAGATAATAAATTATTATAAACATCTTCCCACCTCTTTAAACAAGCCTTGTATGAAGAGAATAATAGCTGTTTATTCCCAGAGAGAAATTAGTAAAAAATTGAATTGTGAAATAAATGGTATTATATTAAAATCACAAGTTTCTGTGGAGACACAGGATCTGTCCTAAGTCTATTTGGTCTTATTAAATCATGTTTAACTATTGCAGGAATCTAATTCTTTTTTAAACAAATATTTTATTTTAATTATGAATTATTTGTACATCCTATTATGTTCAGAGTTCTTCTTTTCCATGTTCCTCCCCCCTAACACAAGGCAGCAGTGGAGTTTTAGTGAGTTTTTTTTTTCTTGATCATGATGGAACTAATGTCTACAAGCATCTGAGAGACAATTCCACAGTAAAGGCAGTGGGAGAATTGAACTAATTTTTCACTAATTTGTTGCTTGCAATATTTTTCAAATATCATGACAACTGGAACTGTTTCTTTTGTGACACCTTTGCTTCTGAGAAATGTTGGTCTAATCATATACATGTAAATAAGATGCTGTTCTCATTCCAGCTTATTTCACATTAAATTTTTATCTTTTTGTGGGTTGGAAAACAAAAAGAACATGTAGACCTATGCACATAGTATTTCTACATATTTATATTCTGATCAGGAAGTAAAACAGAAAATATCTAAAGTTATTGATATCACTATCATAAGAACTCACTGACCAACTAAGATTTTTCAATAGGCATGTAAGTTATACATCACGGGATGAATATAAAGAGTGACACAATTCCGGAAAAATAACATTATGCATATTGAAGTCCAGAATGAGCTAAGCTTTGAGATGATTTCTAAAGAAAACATAAAAACTTACAGAATCATATGGGGGAAATCAAAGAAGAGATGGGGTTGTTAATTAAGAAATAAATAGGAAAGTGATATAAAATCAACTGAATCACCAATTCCCTATTTTGCTTTTGTGTTTGAGATTAATAAAACAAAAAGAGGTAATTGAAACCCAGTCAACTGAGTAATCAATAATCATTTATTAAGCACCTACTCTGTGCAAGACACAAGAGAGAAGGATAATAAGAGAGCTCCTAGTTGTCTTTGGTTCTGGTCTTCCATTCCAGATGAACTATATTCTATGAAATGGAATCTGTAGATATGATTGCTGAGTCATTGACCCTGATCTCTGAAAATCTGGGGAGAATTGACATGTAACAGGACTGAAGGTAGGGAAGCATTATTCTAATTCAAAACTAGGCATAATATAAATTACTTAAAACTATATACAAGTGAACTTGACAGCAATTATTGGAAAAGATTCCAGAATACATTTTTTTAAACTGTTACCTTCTATCTTAAAACCAATATTACATTTCAGTTGTAAGGAAGAAGTAAAAGGTAAGAAGTTGGAGTCAAGTGACTTACTCAAGGTCACACAACTAGGAAATGTTTGAGGTCAAATTTGAACCCAGGACTTCTCATCTTCACATCTTGTTCTCTACCAAATGAGCCACATTTGCTGTTCCTCTAGAACACATTATTAAAAATGTAGTTTGTGAACATACAGAAAGGAAAGTGGTGATTAATATGCTACAGTTTAGATTATCAAAAAAAGTTCACATATTACTTACCTCATCTCTTTTCTTGTCAAGGTTATTAGATGAAAAGATCAAGGGAATATCATAGACTTAGTATACAGTATCTGGATTTCAGCAAAGAAAGAACTTTTACAATATCCATGTGAATATGATGAAGAGATCTATTTTAGGTAGATTTATTACTTGGGTAACAATTTATAACTTGACCCAAAGAATGGTGGATGAATTGGAAATCTTTAATGAGTTCCAAAATACTTTTTGTTTTATAATTTTTAGTATATTGGTTTAAGGCCTAAATGAAATCTTTAACAATTCTGGTCAATATTAAACAGGAAAAAATAACCAAAATAATGAATGACAGATAGATAATTCAAAATATATTAATAAGCTTAAAATATCAAAATCTCATACATTTAAATTCAATGAAAATATAAAACCCTCAATTTGTGTTAAAAATCTAACAACAAATAAGATGGGAGAGAAATGGTTAGAGAGTAAAAAGTAGGCAGGTATTTTAATGGATTGGATGTTCAATAAGTCAATACAGTGAAGTGGCAACCTCAAAATCTAAATCAATCATACTATATATGAACAGAATCACAGTGTCTGACCAAAAAAAAAGTAAAAAAAGTTATATTCCTGCTCTCTGTTATCATTCAATTTCCTCTGGAGCAGTATATTTGATTCTGGAAAATATATTTATAAAAATATTGATATGGTAGGATTCAAGAAGAGGCAATGTTGAGTGGAACCCTTTGGTCTAGTCATTTATTTAGTGTCGACCAGGGCAACTAGGTGACACAATGGATCAAATACTAGGCCTGGAGTAAGGAATACTCATGACTATGAGTTCAAATCTGGCATCAAACACTGGATGTGTGACTCTGAACAAGTCATGTAACCTTGTTTGCCTCCGTTTCTTCATCTGTAAAATGAGCTGAAAAAAAATGGCAAACAATTCCAGTATCTTTGCCAAGAAAACCCCAATGGGGTCATGAACAGTTAGTCAAGACTAAAAACATCCGAACAACTAAAAAAATATTGAAGAAATCATAGATCTGGTCTGAAAAAAAGAGTGAATATAGATAATAAAATATTATTATGTATTCTACAGGTATATATTGGACCAAATATTTCAGATATCTTTTTAAATGAACCCTAGGTTCTATTGTTCTCTCAATTG
The DNA here is from genome assembly GCF_027887165.1 of Monodelphis domestica. Classification (NCBI taxonomy): domain Eukaryota; kingdom Metazoa; phylum Chordata; class Mammalia; order Didelphimorphia; family Didelphidae; genus Monodelphis; species Monodelphis domestica. The sequence goes on from NC_077228.1 coordinate 328,321,121, forward strand.
TCAATTACTTATCGACAATTGACAATCAGTTATTATAGATTTCTAAAATCATTGCCCCCAAATAAATTTGCTTGCCTAGGACAAATTTTAATTTGTGCATTTAAAATGGGTTTGTCTATACACATACACATGCATATATTCTAGCCCAGAAAATATTTCCTATGAAAGGATTTTTAGTCCAGCATCAGTCATGGTAGCAAGTTTTGATTTAATATTAAAGAAGAACAGCAAGAATGTCAGAGTCCTCTGATCTCTGGTCTATTAGCCCCTCCCTCATTCAGCTCTCTGTGTTTTAATACCAGCCTCTTTGCTCTATCAAACATAGGCATCTGCAGGGGTTTCTATCCTGCTGACTTCTCTGCAGTATCATGGAAAAGCTATCCTGTCTATGCTATGTGATTAAAAAGACACGTTTCATTTGAACTGGACCAAGGAAGCAACAGAGGGGGTAGGCATCATTCACCATGTCGCCAATTATGTCAGTAGTCTAACTCTGGCTGGCTTTTTCATTCTCAGTAAATTTTTGCTCCAGTTCTGAACAAAATGAATTTGATTTTCAAATTGTGAGCATGTAAGAAAGTGAGAGGCAGGCACAGTTGTGGAAGAAGAAGAGATGTAGAATGCTTGCTTTCAGAAAAGATCTTTGTAATAAATCTTTAACATCTAATCTTTCTGGCTTAACAGTAGTTGTATCCCTACAGGGTAATATAAATTTGCTGGAGAAGATTCAGTGCTATTTTCTTTACAGAGATCCATGTAAAAAACACAGCTCAGAAAACCACATTCTAAAGGATTATCAAATCCTTGTTAACCATTATAGTTCAATAGATGGTGGAGGGGAATGATTTGGTTGGGAGATTGGGAATAGTGAAGCATTGGGGAAATGATGTATAGAGGAAGAGTAGTGTGAAAATAAGGAGGAAGAGTGAAATAAGGAGGAGTGGTTTGAAATAAGTTTTGGAACATCTGGTGACAAGTGAATTGTGGTGACAAAAGTTTTTGGCAGAATTTGGTTCAAATCCTGGCTCTGTTGCTCACTACTTTTGTGATTTGTGCAAAATGCTTTCTTGCTCTGGACCTCAGTTTCCTCAATTGTAAAATAAGGGGTTTGAACTAGAAGTTATGTAACGTTCCTTTGATGCCTAGGTCTGTGTTTTAGAGGCAGAATGGTAGAGAGGATAGTGTGTGGGACTTAAGTCAAGAAGACCTGGGTTCAAATCCTACCTCAGATATATGTCTTGCCACTTTGAGCAACTGTCAACTCTGAACCTCAGTTAAATGAGAATGATATTAGAAGCCACTTGGTGATGTTGTTAGAAGGATTAACTAAGTTAATGTATACAAAATGCTTTATAAAGCTCTCTACCAATCCATCCTTTCAATTCTCTGCCTACCTTCTATCTATCTATCTATCTATCTATCTATCTATCTATCTATCTATCTATCTATCTATCTATCTGTCTGTCTGTCTAACTATCTGTCTGTCTGTCTGTCTGCCTACCTATCTATCTATCCATCTGTCTGTCTATCTATCTGTCTGTCTGTCTATTTATCTATCGTCTATCTATCTATCATCTATCTATCTGTCTGTCTGTCTATCTATCTACTTTTCTATCATTCATCTATCTATTACAAATAATGATACATATTTCCATACAAATGTGAGCTATTATAATCATTATTATGAAATCTCTTCACTCTCAATCTCTGGTGCCACACCTCTGCTCTATCACTTGAGGAGGATCAATCTGAAAAGGAAGGACCCCTGGTCTCATAGTAATTGAAAATATCCCAGGCATTAGTAAATCTATTTCTGTGAAGAACTGACATAGTTAGTCTTAGTAATAGATAAAAGAGGATACTCTGCTTCCTTTGACTGAAAATCAAATATAACTACAACCTCTGCTAGTCACTGAGGCTTTTATAGAATTTTTCTCAATTGATTGACCACAACAATCCTGTGATCTAGGCAAGACATGGAATATAATTCCTATTTTGTAGATGAGAACACAAAAGCTCTGAGAAATTAATCATTTTTCTTGAGGCTTTTGCTACTACTAAGAGGCAGAGATAGGACTTGCAAAAAGACCTTATGATTTCAAATAAATATCACTGCTTTGGAAGTTAAAAAAAAAACAAAAATCTGGATAAATAGAAACAGCTGAAGTTTGGTGATTCACAGAATTGTAATAGCTAAATTATGAAGTTTTAGGGGATTTACTTGGATTTATTTGAAGTGAAGTATTCAAGATGTTTTGCATCTGCCTCTAAAGCTAGTGCTCTCTCTTAGTTCAATTTCCATATTGGAATGAAATGAGGCACTCATATATATCATGTTTAATGAAGGGGGTCGTTTTTGCTCTAACATAGCAAAGATAGATACATGGCCAAGATAAACCACATAGATAGAGTGGTATTTAACTTCTCTGGATGCATATCCCCTCATCTCCATCTGAAAATGAATCTATTGCATCACTCATCAGGGCAGCTAGGTGGCCCAGTGGATAGAGTGCTTGGTCTTGAGTCAGGAAGAGGTGAATTCAAATGTGGCCTCAGACACTTACTAGCTATGTGACCCTAGATAAGTCACTTAGCATTGTTTGTGTCAATTTCTTCCTCTGAGATATGAGTAGGAGAAGGAAACAGGAAACCATTTCAATGATCTTTGCCAAGAAAACCCCAAATGGGGCCAAGAAGAGTCAGATGTGACTGAAAAACTACTGAACTAGCACCCACCAAGTCTGAGAAACCAAACACACAAGTTAAGCTTTTTAATGGACTTAGGCTGGATAGTTAGCTATATCAGAAAAGATGAAGAAGGATCACAAAGGAAGTCAATTAGGGACATTCTGGGATCCAAGAAAAGTTGTGTGAAGTTGTGTGTGTGGAGAAAGCTGTGCCCATGTATGGGCTCCTACATCAGGTAACTGCTGTCTTAACATACAGAGCATGTAGAATGGATGGCATCCTTCCTTCCCTTTAGCCTACCACTCAGTGCTGCCCTATGTTCTTTTCTTGATTGGCTCATCTAAGATACAGTTGAGCAAAATGGTCAGATGAGCTGGAAAGAGTCAGGAGGGAATGTATTTCTGTTGGCATTGGTGGCTTTGTGACTTTATCATCCAAGAAGCTCAGTAAACTTGTAGACCTGGGTATGGAAATAATTTTACCATGGAACTTCTCTCTTTTCTCTTCTCCCTCCTCCTTCTTGGGGACCTCAAAATATTCAACCATATGTTGGTTGATATGCTTATTAGTTGATATGCAGTGAATATTATAATTTACCTCCTCTTGGTAGCTTTTAACGTGCTAGGCAACTTGCAGCCTTTGGTGATATTGCAAGGGTCCAAAAGTTGAATCTAGTAGTGAGGAGAGGGGAAACTTTTTGAGTGTTCAGCAATTCCATATGCAAATGAATGAGAGTATTTTTCATTGAGCAGTTGTAGTCATTATCTCTTCTGCAGCCTAGGGACCAGAAACTAATGCTAGAAATTGAAGTCTTTCTAAACACCACGGACTTATTTTGGATCTACAAAACATAAGCATGTCTGTGTGATATATTCTAGGGATCATCATCCTGAAGACTGACTGCTGAAATAATGTGGCTATGGAAAAATTAACAGCAGACCCTACAATAACTTCATAAATTGCTTCTCCTTTTATGAGATGGCAGAGTACTGTGAGCTATTAAGGTGAAAGGTCACCACTGCCATTTATTTGTGAATTTCTGGTTCTTTATAAGTTGTAACTGAGCCATACTTTTGATGACTATAGTAATGATACAGGTATTCAATAGATCCCCAAAGTTTAAGGGAAAATATGTTTCTGGAGGTTTTTTTTCCTGAAAAAAGATTGTTATCATTCTTAGCTAGTTATTACTTTACAGATATAAAAAGAAGGCATTCCATCTTGTTACCTCTTTATAAAATCATGGTTATGTATCTAATAAACCTTAATAATAAGATTTCAGCTGATATCAGGTTGGAATGAAACCAGTTCTCAATATAAAAAGAAATATAATTGCTTTGTATTGTTTAATTTGATTCTTCTGTTCTTTCTAATACCTTTCTCCTTTCTTTTGTCTAGCAAGAGCTAGAGGGGGAGGCTTCTACGTAGATAAAATGTGAACCAGATTCATGGCCAGCTTTTCAGAAGTATTATATAGCACCTAGATGATAAAACCATCTTCCCAATGAATTCAGGTCTTCCTGAATATGATTAACAATAAAATGAAAAAACACAAAAAATATCAGAACCAATAAAAGTGATTCAGTTGAAATCAACCAATAGGCAGAAATTTACAAATAAAAATTAACATTATAATTTTCAGTGCTCTGAAACTTTATAAGTATAGTCATTCCATTTAACTAAATCCTTGAGGAAAATGATCCCTCTCTATTTTAGAAAAGCATTGGACCTGTGATTTCATTGGTGCATGAAACTTTCACATGAGGAAATAAATTAATTTTACTTCTCATATCATATGTACAGGTTTGGTACTGAAAAATTATTGACTGTCTTTTAGATAACAATAGGAAGGAATGGACCACTTGGAAAAACAGTAACAACCATAGCAACCAAATAAAACATTCATAATTCCTTTCATATTTCCCTATTAAAAACAAGAAAATATTACTTATTAATCTGATTTCAAATAATTGACAAACAAGCTGTGGTTTTAGTACTATAAGGAATTTCTGATGTGAGAGCTCCCTCTCTGAATGCCAATCAACTCAATTAATTTGGTAGATGGGATTCTCATGTCTTAGGAGGAACCAGAAAATTGTTAAATTAAAAAAAATATATTTTTATTTTCAGTTCCAAATCCTCTCCCCTTTCCTATCTGTTGAGAAGGCAAGAAAAAAAACCCATTATACATATGAAGTCAGACAAGACATATTTCCATGTTAGCCTTGCTGCAAAAAAAACAAGAAAAATGAGGAGAAAAAATATGCTTCTGTCTGCACTCTGAATACATGAACTCCTGATCTGGGAGCAGACATAATTTTTCATTATAAGTCCTTTGAAATTGGTGTGGATAATTATATTGATCAGAGTTGCTAAGTCTTTCAGAGTTAATTATAATAATATTGCTCTTACTGTGTACATTTTTCTCATTTCCCACTCTTTTCAGTGTTATGAATGAGAATTAATCTTGGAGGGTTTATGCTAAAATCACAAGTATTTATTAGTAAAGAGAAAGAAATAGAGAAATAAGATTTCCAGTCTTTCTAACTTAAAATTAGATCAGGTCCCAGATTTGAGCCTGGGAAGGGGGTTCCCTTCCCAACCCAGCTTACCAGAGGTGGCAAGATAGATAAGAGCCATTAGGATGGCTGCAGAAGACCAGAGAGAGGGATGGGAGCTGAGGCTGGCCAAGATTCCCATCTTGACTTTTCATATCTCATATAAGATTCTTCCCAAGATCCTTCAATTGGCCAATGGCCTTCATAGTCATATTCCCATGATAGCTGGGATTTTTATTGGTCGAGAATCTGACTGCCCTGCTGGTAGCCCAGATTCATGACTCCATGAGTCCCATGGTGAAGTCCTTCTGGAATTAAACTGGGTTATTTAATTCACATATTACTTGACATCAGTTCATATGTCTTCTTATATTTTTCAGAAACACATCCCTTGATTGTTTCTTAGAGTACAATGATATTCCATCTCATTCATATACTATAACTTGTTCAACAATTCCCCAGTTAACGTGTATCCTCTCAACTTACAATTGTTTGCCACCAAAAATGATCCACTTTTCTTATTTTTATAGATATGGGTCCTTTTTCTCATTTTCATTGATCTCTTTGGGGTATAGAACTAGTCCTGTGATGGAAAATCTATGGCATGGGTGCCAAAGATGGCATGCAGAGCGCTCTCTTTGGCACTCAGCCATCCTCTCTCCCCATGCCCCCATCCCCAGAGTTCATTACTAGAAAGGCAGAGGGACTTGGGCAGAACTGTTCCCCTCATCCTCTCCATCATACCTGAGGAAATTTTTTCACATCACCCACCCCTCTGCCTAGCAGCCCAATGGGGGTGCTTTCTCCCTTGCCTCTGTGGGGTAAAGGGGGTGGGGTGAATCCAGCATGTGGCGGGGACAGGCACAGCACATGGTCACTGGGGGGAGGCAGGCAAGGCACTCTTGTCTGGGGAGGTGGGGTGGCAGTGGGGTCAGGTACTCCACCTCTAAAATGTTCACCATCACTGACCTGGTACCAGTATTCCTGGGTCAAAGGGTATGCACAATAGTTTGTAGCCAGTTGGGCATAGAGGAATTAAGAAATTCCAAGAAGGAAGTGAGGATGGAGAGTCAGTCAAGCAGAGAAAGTATTGATTTACAACTTGGTGAAATGTGAACTCCTTGGAAGTATGGAAATCCTCATGCATTTCTTGAAAGTATGGATAATTAATTCTCATTATTCTTTAGAATCTAGCAAGATGCAAAGGAAGAATCATTGAATATCAGTATTCCTGGTCACACTATTGTCATTAATTTCTCATCTTATCAAAATATATATAAAGGTTTTTTTTACAATGTTTACTCACATTATATTTCTTTTCCACTCTCACTTATACCTAGCAGTGTGATAGGACAAAAAGAACATATACTTTTGAAAGACTGGAATTCTAGATTTATCTTAGATATTTAGCCTGTGTGGCTTTGATTGAATCACTTCAAATGAGTTTCCTTTTCTTCATTTTTAAATGGGGCTGATGACATATATACATATATATATATATATGTATGTGTGTATACACATCATATGTGTTTATGTATATTTCTCTATATAAACTATATGTATTCCAGAGGATTGTTATGAATCCCAAGGTAAAGGATGTATAGAAATCAATTTTTGTGTTTTAAGGATTATTTCCATTCCCGTCTTCAATTTTGGAGAGAAAGTAAATCAATAAGTACAAATATTTTTCAAATTTACTATATTACCCAAAATTTTATTTCTTTAAACCCCTACTGTCCTAGTAACAACTCTAAGAAAAAGAGACAAAGGCTAGAAGAGCACCCAGGATCCCATGCTAGTAAAGTATCAGGTCAAATTTGAACTCAAGCCTGGTACTCTATTTCAAACCTGGTACTCTAATTCCCTGAGCCACTTAACTGGCCCTCTAGTTTACTTTAAGTAGTAATGAGTAATGGGGAAGTGTCCTAGAGGGATGTTAGATGTTACAACCCACCTAGGAACTCCTCAGGGTCAATTAAACACCAAACACTTGGTTTATAGAAACAAAGTTTATTTTAGTCAAAGGAATAAGGGAAACTAGTAGGTATCTTCAAACTACCTCCATCTGACTCCCAAGTCCTTTTGAGGAAAGAGAGCCTTCTTTTTCTTCTCTGGGCCCTGCCCTTTCCCAAAGCTATCTGACTGATCCTAATTTTCCCACCAATAATTAATAAGGAAAGGGAAATAACCTAAGTTTGGCTGCTGTACTAAGTAGCCAAAGTTATAGATCAAAGCTTTGGATTATCTTAACCAAAATCAATTCTGGCAGCTGGATCACTGGCAGATGTTCTTTACACTCAAGGGAATTTGGTTTTCTCCAAATAAATCCTCTACCTGGATGCCAAAGATTTCTTCACAAATCCTAACTTTCCAGGGAGAATCTCTTAGAGCACCCCCTGCCCCTTAGCTTGAAATTGTAGGCAGAGAGACAAAACCCACTTACAGCTCAGATCAAATCCAAGAAAGAAGTGAATTTCAGTTATTTTCAGTTTTAGACTCCCACAATTCCTTTCTTAGTGTTTATCTCGAAATTCCCTTCTTTCACTAACTAGAAAACCAGTCTTATCCCTAACTTGTATTCCTACAAATGATGCCATGCTCAGAGCAGTGAAAGGTTTTACAACTGATGATCCTGTGTCCAATGTCAGTATGAAGAAATTTTCTCTTCTTACATTGCTTTTTACTCTATTTCCCCTTGTAGTTTTCTTTTAAGACTCTGAGCCTACACTTTGCTCTGGCTATTGAGTTAGTTACTGAATATAACTTACTGTTGCATAGTTTGCCAGTAGGTAGAAGGCTCCAACTGGTTGATTGATGAGTTTTGGCTCACATCATTAACTTTGTTGTGGATGCTAGTTGACTTAGCCAATAAGAATCCAGCAATTCAATGATTTTTTTTTCAAAACTCACCTCCTCTTCCTCTTAGCATAAGGACCCAACTCGATAGAGTTTCACAATGAAGTCCCTTCTTATATTTGTGCTCTGATCATTGACTAACAGCTGGGTGGTCCACATTGATTTTTCAGAAGTAGGTATAAGCAGAGCTCCAAGAAGCAGCAAAGCTAAAGAAAGTCAGTCAGAAACAGAAGTCACCGTGTCTCTGGAAAGCTTGTTGGTCAGAACAGTTGAGCAGAATGGGGTAGATATTGAGGACAATAACCAGTGAGTAAGAACCTTCCTCATGGAGCTATATATAGTAGCTTGCTGCTGCTAGGTGAATAGCTGAAGCCTTTTGATAAACTCAGCTTGTTGAAAACATTCAGTAGTTGGGTGAGTCTGTGCCAGGGGCATGCCAATGGGCACCATTACTGTGTTGTAGTGCTCTTAGCACTAACAAGAAATTTTGAAATTGAATGAGAAATTTTGTAAAGAATAGAATTTGAAATTGCTATTGGCAAACAGGTCCTGACACCAGAAAACTCTCCTTATACCAACAATTTAAAACAATTTTCCCTTACTTTCTCCCAACCTGAGTTGCTAGAAATTCATTATTGCTGGAATGTGACTCCATGTTTGGCCACTAATTTTTCAACCTAAATATTAAGAAGTTCCTCTATAGCTGATACTGGTTTAGTCAACTTCATTTAGACAAGGAATGCAAAACTCTCCTCTTAGTGATCAGCTTATAAAACTTGACCAAATATATAATGGCATTGTCATTACATTTTTCAGATATGAGGGTCTGAAAAAATACCAGATATAAAAATAAACCAGATAGTGCCAGATAGAAGTGAGCATGACCAGATCATATACTTCTTTTTTTCTTCTGGATTATAAAAATATTGAAGTGAAAATTATACTCTTTAGTTATCTCTTTCTGGTTTATAATACTTTAATTAAAACAGTGACTTAGAGATATACCCAAACTAAACTCCTTTTTTTATATTGTAGTAAAATTAAACTGAAAGTAGCTACTTGGCTTATCTAATATCATGTGACTAGCTTTTAATGGAAGAAGATGCCAAGATCATCCACTGCATCCCAGGCCATTGTCAGTTGTCCGATCTGTGGTCTTCTTACTAGATTTTGATGACTGTGGAAGGGAAAATGAGGCTTTCTACTTTGTGCAACTCTGCCTCACTTAAATCCAATTCACTTGAAAGTCAAGACTCCCCTGCCCAACCATGTCATTGATCCTCTCAAGTAACAAATGAACAGAAACATTTGAAATATGAATGAAATAGTATTTTTTAAAAGATTCAGCTACATGACATGGGGTCGAATTCTGGACTTAGAGTCACATAAAGCCTGAATTCAAGTCTGGTTTTAGACACATAAGGGCTGTGTGACTCTGTTCAAGTCACTTAAACTCTGTTTACCTTAATTGCCTGGAGAAGGAAATAGCAAACCAATCTTTGTCAAATCTTAATCAAGAAAACTCCATGGGCACCATTTATATACTAAGGTCCCTGGCATCCTGAAGAATTGGAAATAATTGAATTTTTCCATGCCATGCGCTCACTAGAGGGCACACTATTTGTTATGGCTATAGTTAGCATTTTAGATATCAATTACATTTCCTTTGCTCATTATACAGTTACTTAGTAGATATTCTATTCAAGCCCCTGTCCCACATACTGCACAAGATTTGTATCCATTTATTAGTGTTATATATGCAGAGAATAATAGAATCAGAGCTGGAAGGGAGTTTAAAGTTCATGTAATCCACATCTTTCCTGTTGGAAATGAAGAAATTGAGAGACCCATAGTGGTTATCTGACTCGTCCAAGGTCTCATGGGAACTCAATACTAGTCTTCATTGAATAGTAAAATTAGATAATAATAATAGCTAATAGTTGTATTGTGCTTTAAGATTTGTAAAAAAATTTACAAATAATATCTCATTTCATCTGTATAACAACTGTGAAATAGGTGCTATTGCTACTTCCATTTTATAACCGAGGAAACTAAAGCAAACAAAAGTTAAGAAATCTGTTCAAAGTCCTACAGAGTAGAATGTGAATTCAGGTCTTTATGACACCAGGTCCAGTACTCTATGAACTACATCATTTAGTGGCTTCAAAAAGATAATTAGAATCATCTTACTCTTAATTGTATTTTTGGTATAGTAGTATAATCTGCTTCACCATGTGAGCCCCACCCCTTGTGCAGGAATTTTGGCGATTTGGACCTCTTCTGTGGTACAACATAACCCAAAAGGTACCACAATTGGGTTATAATACCTTCTCTTGCTCTTACCTTTGGCCCTGATTTATGATATTGCTTCTGGTTGGGAAAAATGTTTCATGGAGTGAATTTAGCAACTCAGTATTTACCAGTTATAGATATTATTGGTGACAATTGACCCTATCAGTATTTAAATCTAGAAAAAATATTGGCTACTGGGAAAGTTTAGGGAGTGAGCTTAGACTGAAGAGAACACACTGAGCTTCATGTGATTTACAGTACGTGGGGTTTAGCATTAGAACTACAAATAAATGTGTGTTTAAGGATTAGTAGGCATGATGTGCTGAGTAGAACATTATCTTCTTCAGTGAAATATTTATATATAAAATTGTAAAAGCACTATGCTGTAAAATCATTTATGTAAATGTGATTTTTTTCAGATTTGAATTAAAGTCCATATTTTAAAAAAGCAAATAATAGTTCCTGAACTTAATGAAATCTAAAAACGAAGAGGCAACTATGGCTTTCTCTAGTAGAACTGCTCATGTGGAGGCTGCTGCCATATAGAGGCTTTTCAAATGGTCTAATTGGAAATACTATGTCTCTTTTTTCCTGACTTGTCTTATAGTCAGCTCCCATATGGAATGTCCTCTGCCAATGTGGGTTTGTACCTTCTCTGCAAAATACAATACCAGGAAATTTTCTAGGATACGAAGAGGATAAATGATTAACTCAAGGACAAATGACAACAGGGTACAGAAATGGGATTTGAATACAAGTCTTCCTAACTCTTACACAAAATCCCAACCCACTATACCATGATGCCAAAAATTTAATAGAAAGATCAATTTGCTTGCTTTTGCTATAATGGGGGGTATTTTAAAATATTGAACTAAAGGTTCACATTTTGTATATATAGGAGATAGTTTGAGAATTGAAGAAAAGATTAAAACATCCTCATTGAAAGGTCTTGAACTGACATATTAAATGCAATCCAACCAAATGGACTTCCTCAAACCTAGGGTAAATTCATTTAAAAAAAGCATTGGATTTGAAGTAAGAGGACCTTTGTTCAAATTCTAGTTTTGACATTCATAAACAAGGGACCTTAAACAACCAAGCAATCAATAAGCATTTATTAGAAACTTACTGTGTGCTAATCCCTGTAGTAAGGCTCTGGGGATACAAAGATAAAGTCAAGAATCTTATATTTTGTTGGGGAAACTGTATATATAATTATAAGTATATATGTGATTATAATTACAAGTATATATAGTGTGATTCCATGGATATGTGGAAATTTTGGATGGAGAAACTCATTAAATCTCTAGTACAATGCCACTGTCTCATAGAATATTTTTATGCCATTTGATAAATTTTGAATAGTTTTTGATGTATAAATGGGACATGCTATTTAACAAGAGTTTATAAAGTTGACTTTTGCTCCATTGAATCAACTGTCTTTTCATAATCAACAGAAAAGGAGCCCAGTGGAATATTATATTCTCTACATCTTTCAGTTAATTGTTCAATGGTAAGAGAGGTGATGGTGATCAATTGTTGACTATGGTTTGTGAAAGGCTCTTAGTGGCCTACAAATTCTCTCATAATGGATGCTTTTGATTCATGTATTGATGATGCTCATATTTCCTATTAATGAAAGACCCGGCATATATGTCAGTAGTTATTGATATTCTTTTTGTTTCCTTTTATTGGTATTTACAAAGTCTGAGTTTTTTCTTTCCTCTTTTGTTTTCTTTTCCTTCAGATATTTTGCATACTGATCTCTCAATGTTCTTGTAATTATGTCACCTACAGTATAGATCTCCTGGGACAGCGAGGGCATTCAGTATATGGAGTCTTGGATTTGGAGTCAAGAAGATCTAATTTCAAATCCTGCCTTAGACACTTACGGGTTGCATGACTCTGGACAAATCACTTAACTTCAGTTTCCTCATCTGTAAATTGGAGCTAATAATGGTACCCATCTAACAATTGTTTTGAACATTAAATAAGATAGTACGCAAAAGTACTTTGCAAACCTTAAAGTTTCATTTAAGTGCTGGTTATTATTGATAATGATAGTACCAATACAAATAATTTGGTCAACTTGTTTGCCTATTCTTTTCTTTTCTAACTGTGAAGAGTGAATCAAACTTTCTTAGTCTATCAATCAGCAATTTTTAAATCAGTCAAAAACTTAAATATCCCTACTCAACACTAAGTAAGAGAGTTTGTAAGTCACTTACTAAAAGTGAGTGACAACTCCAGAGGCTACTGCCTTGCCCCTGGGCAGTGCTAGGCAAACTGAAAGACTGGCTTCTAGAGAGATTGGCTCTGGAGATTTTTGCTTTGGCTTTGGAGGAAGCTGCATTGATGGGACTCTAGCTGAAGACACCACAAGACATGGGGAAGCCCTTGGGAGACTGAGCCTCACTTTACCAGAGAAGGGCTAGTAGGCTTGTTAAAATTTGTCTCTTTAGCTAACTTTTTTCTACCTCTTTGTAAATAAAACTGCTAAAAGTCATTTTGACTTAAGTTATAAAATCTTTAAATTGGCAACCATAATATTACTATAGAATTCTTATATTTAATATGAAACCAAAATTTAATTTCTTATATAACTTACCTTCTAAACACAATCACCATATTGATGCTTAGAGTCCAGGTGTGCTGGTTCTATTATTCTTGATGGAGAAAAATAATTTGCTATGATGATTTTCTAAAAATTCAATGTTTCTTTCTGCCATAAATGAAATTGTACTTAATTCTCTACAATGCTTTCTCATAAGATTGTACAAACAAGTTTGTATTTCAACCTAATAGAGATTCTGTAGCCATCTCTTTACTTTTTCATATAAGTCAGATAATTAATAATTAGGTAACTTTATGGATAAAACCAAAGATTTCAGCTTTTGGAATAATAACTTACTATGTGACAAAAACTGAGAGGAAAACTAGAAAACAGTATGACAAAAATTAGGTTTAGACCAATATCTAACAACCTATACCAACATAAGGTCAAAATGATAATGTGATTTAGACAGAAAGTGTGATACTATAAGTCTTATTTCTCAAATATATAGAGAACAAAGTACAATTTAGAATACAATCATTCCCCAATTGACAAATGGTCAAATAATACAAATCAGAAGTTTTCAGTTGAAGAAATCAAAACTATCAACAATCAAATAAAAACGTGTTCCAAATCCCTCCTGATTAGAGAAATGCAAAACAATCTGAGGCCAATATGACAGTTAAGGAAAGTCATAAATGTTGGAGGGAAGGTGGCAATATTGGACACAATGCATAGCTGGTGGAGTTGTGAACTGATCAAACTGCTCTTTAGGGCAATTTGGAACTATGCCTAAAGGGCTTTAAAAGATTTCATACCCTTTTTTTTTCAGTAATATCACTACTAGGTCTGTATCTCAAAGTGATAATGAAAAAGAGGAAAAGACCTACTTGTACAAAGATATTTATAGCTGCCTTTTTTGTGGTGGCACAGAATTGGAAACTGAAGGAATGTCCATCAATTGGGAAATAGCTGAACAAATTGTATATGATGGTGATGTAATACTATTGTGCTATAGAGAATGATGAACAGAATGATTTCTGAAAGAGCTGGAAAGACCAACATAAACTGATGCAGAGTGAAATGGGCAAAACAAGGAGAACAATACAGTAACAGCAATATTGAGGTATAATCAACCATGATAGACTTAGTTACTATTAGAAACACAATGATCTAGGACAATTCTGGAGAACTTATGACAAAGGATATTATCTACGTACAGCAAAAGAATTCTTAGGGTCAGAATGCAGATCAAAGTATGTGATTTTTTACTTTAGTTTATTTGGGTTTTTATTTTAGTTTTTTTTTGTTTTATATGATTATACTCCTACAAAATGAATCATATGGGGATATGTTTTGAGTGATAATGGATGCATGATCCAGATCCAATTGCTTGCCAGCTCTGGGAGTGGGGAGGGAAGGGAGGAAGAAAGACAATTTAGATCCTATAACTTTATAAAACTTGTGTGGAATTTGTTATCAACTGTAAGTGACAAAATGAAATATGTTTATAATTAAAAAAATAAAAAGAAACCCTTGGGAGCAGCAAGGTGGCTCAGGGGATTGAGAGCCAGGTTCAAAGATGGGAGGTCCTGGGTTCAAATCTGGCCTCAGATATATCCTAGCTGTGTGACCCTGGGCAAGTCACTTAACTCCCATTGCCTAAACCTTACCACTTTTCTGCCTTAGATTCAATAAACAGTTTGATTCTAAGATGAAAGGTAAGGGTTTAAAAAAAGAACCCTTTTCATCAATGACAGAACTTTTCCCATCAATTAAAATGTAATGTACTTTATTTGTAAAATACCAAATAATTTGTATTGTTTGCTACTCAAAAATAGTCTATTAAATAATATTTGGGGGCATAAAAGCATGGAATTTCCTTGCAATCTCCAAGTCTTTGGACTTTTTTACTCTTTCTTTCAGAACTAGCTTGTATCTCCACATAGTATTTATCTAATATCTTATCATAGTCTAAATGTGATCCTGTGTTCTTGAAAGAGATCTTAATAGATTATTAACTGACAAATTTGGCCATTTTTAAAAATTTTATTTTTATTATTTTATTTTTTCCCATATGAGTAAGTTTATTTAGTCAATTTAGAAAATTATTCCTTGGTTACAATATTCACATTATTTCCCTCCCTCCCCTCCACCCACCCTTCCCACAGCCGACACACAATTTCATTGTGTATTACTTGTGTCTTTGATCAGAACCTATTTCCATGTTGTTGCTTACCCTAGGATGTTCATTTAGAGTCTACATCCCCAACCCTATCCCTTCTACCCATGTATTCAAGCAGTTGTTTTCTTTGGTGTTTTTACAAATTTGGCCATTTTGGAAAGACTTTGATTATGATCCCTAAAACTAAAAGAAAGCTATACTGTCTGAGCAACAGCCTAGTTATGCTTGTAGAGGTACACAAACCATACACTGGCTTTTTAACAATTCTGGTGTGTGTGTGTGTGTGTGTGTGTGTGTGTGTGTGTGTGTGTGAAAGAAAAATTGAAAAAATATGCCTTTTTCTTGTATGTCCCCCTTCCTCCATTTTCACTCATGCTTTCAGAGTAGCAAAAAACAAAGAGCAAAGGGTGCTAAAAATGCAGAATTTGGAAGCAAAACATAAATGTTAATTTGACTATTGTCACTCTAAATGTAAGGCCCTTGTCCAGTGATCAATGAATATGTATAGCTTTCATTTATTTATCCAAAAACTGTCTGTTCATATTTTTAACCATTTATTAATTGACAATGGCTAATATTTTTATATATTTGACAAGTTCTTTCTCCGTATGTTACATATGAGACTTCTGTCCAAGAAATTGTGCATAAAATTTCCTTCCCAACTTATTGTTTTCCCTCTAATTTTGGCAACATTAGTTTCTTTTGGATAAAAACTTTTAAACTTAATGTGTTCAAATTATCCATTTGATGTTTCACATATCTTTCTAGTTCTTGTTTATTTATAAATTCTTCTCCTATCCATAAATCTGATAGTTAATATGTTCCCAGTTCCTTTATTTATAATAGATTCCTAATGTATCCATTTTGATTTATCTTGGTAAATATTAGAAGATATTCTCTACATCTAGTTTCTGCAAAACTGCTTTTCAGTTTTCTCAACAATTTTTACCGAATAGTAAATTCTTATTCTAGTTCACAGTTATTCTCGAGAGAGACAAATGAACGATTTTTTTTTTGGTTTTCTTAAAAAAAGGAAGAAACATCATTCCATGGTTATTTGATCAAGTATTACAGTACTAGATTTCAATATTTTCCAAAAGACTACCACAAAATAATTGCAGTTTATGTACCAGCATTGATTTCTGAGGATGAAAAGGTAGGGAAATTTTATGAAGTACTTTATAACAGACTTAATATTAAATTAATGTATGATGTAATAGTACATTAAATGAAAAAATGGAAAAAGAATGAGAAATGTAGGGAAATAAAAGTGGTTGAAGAAACATGAGAAATTTGTAAGCCAATTGAATAAATTCCCACTATTCCTTTTTTTCCCATAGAAAAAAGAAAGTTCAGAGCATTTAAATGATTATCCAAAGGCACCAACCTACTAAGTGAAGGTACTAGGATATCAAATATTCTATTTGATTACTTATATTTCTTGAATTAAGAAATACCTCTTTCTTTTTATGAACTTGCTTTATGTGTTTAATAGATATAAATCATACCTTTATTCATGCTGAACAATCTGAATTTCTTCTACCATTAGGTACCATTCCACCATTAGATCTTTTAAAAAGATTATTTTGCATTTCTATAAGTGTTGGTGAAGGGCAATGTTATTGTTCTCATAGAATGTAGAGGGGAGTTTGAAAGTCAATAACATAGACAAATGAACAAGGAGAAATGAGTTTTTTGATTTGATTTTTCCAGTTGAGAAAAGTTGGGCTATGTTTGTGGGATGCCAAACCATTCAGATGAAAAGTGAAAAATTCAGTCAATTTTCAGCAGGCTTTGTCTACCCAATGCCAAACAGGATTGCAATTGAAGAAGAAAATGAAAATATATTGGTTAAGAAATTGGAATGCACATAGGTAATGAGAAATTTCCTTTTCATTCTAATTGAAATAAACAGCATAAATGACCCGAAGTAGTTTAAAACAGAAGTAAAAGTAGCTACATCCAAAAGGAATTGGTTATAGTTTAGAAGTTGTGATACATGTTAGAAAAATAGAACAAAAATGCTTCTAGAGATTTAGTGAAACGAACCCAATAAGGCATTTGAATAGAAGATTAGAAATTGTGGAAAGGAAAACTGAATCAAGCTCTGGACTTTCTGCCACTCAGATGGAACTGATAGAAGTTGGAATGTTGGAGGGAAGATATTGACAATGATGATAGTTGGTGGGGGGGGGGAAGAGTTACTTGAGGTCTTGAGGTCTCTCTCTTTCCTGGCCTTGGACTGGAAGGATTGCTCTCTCCCTGTCTCTGAAAAGAAGTACCTCTGTTCCTAATTTTCCTAACTGTGTGCTCTACCTGTATTCCTGTGATCATGTCATCCAACAAGAGGATTTAAGGGGAGCAGTTTGAATTGTTAGGCCAGTCTTTAGAGATGTCATCCCAAAGAGATAGGCCCATCCACCTCTGAAGGTCAGAACCTTTTCTTCTTCTTGCTGTCTACTGCTAAAGACTTTGAACTTAAGAAAGCTAGCATAGCTTAGCAACTTAGTGTAGACAGGAATAAAAGAAACCCTCCAACAGCCTGCGAGGCCTGGCCTCAGCTCAAAAGCTGAGAGAGGCTCAAACTCAATCTAGGGAAATCCCAATTCCCTCTTCCTAGATACCTCCCCAATCCAAACTTGTTATTCAATTTCATCTTTATTTAAATAAACTGCTGTAAGAAAAGAGGACTATTATTTTGTGGGAACATAGAGGGAGCTGAACCTAAGGACAGTCTTTCAACCATAAATGGTCCTTATCATACCCCTGCTTGGCAACCTTGGTGGTGGTGGGAGGAGGCTTGTCCCTCAGAGGGGGTCTGTGCTTACCATTCTTTCTCTGGAAGAGGACATATACTTATCATTCTTCAAACAGTATTTCTGTTGCTATATGTAATATTCTCTTGGTTTTGCTCATTCATTCTTCATAATTTTATGTAGGTATTTCCATGTTTTTCTAAAAATAACCTGCTCATCATTTCCTATGGTACAATAGTATTTCATCACAATCATATGCCACAATATGTTTATTCTAGAGTTGGAATCCTGTGGGGATTTTTACTTCTTTGCCTCCATGAAGAGAGCTGTTAAAATGTTTTAGAACATATAAATTCTTTTCCTTTTTTTCCTCCTGAGCACCAAAGGAAATAAACTTAAAAGTGGTATTGCTACATCAAAATGTATACACATCTTTTTAACTCTTTGGTCATAATTCTAGATCATTCTCCAAAATGGTAAGATCAGTTCACAGTTCCACCATTTCCTCACATCCCTTCTAACATTTGTCTCTTGTGGCCTTTTTTCATTTAATCCAATCAGATATGTTTGAGATGATATGTCAGAATAGTTTTTATTTCACTATTTCCCTTTTATATCACTAATCATCTAGAGGATTTTTCACAATTATATGTAATAGAGAATTTCCTTGATTTGTCAATATATCATACTATGGTGATCCATAAATTCTATTTAATTCAAATGCCTATTATACTCCAGGATTCATGATAGATTCTAATGACATTGTTGTGTCATTTTCAGGTGCATCCAGCTCTTTGTGACTGCATTTGGATTTTTTTTTTTGGTCAAAAATACTGAAGTGGCCTGCCATTTCCTTCTCCAGCTTATTTAACAGATGAGGAAACTCAAATGATACCAAGACAAAAACAAAACTGCCATTCTTTGGTGATAAGCCTCTCTGAAATTAGGTTGGCTGGGTGGTCTTGGACAACAAGGCACATTTTCTATTAGGGACTTGTAATGATAAATTTTCTAGCACATATGCTTCCTGTTTATTTCTTTTCATTTACCATGACATATACTGGAGTCAGTTTAGTGGAAAGAAATAAAATGGAGCCATAAGAAATCATTATACACTTTTAAAAGTAGCTGTCAATATATGAAAATAAAGACCAAGGAACTTCTATTGTGAGAAAAGGAAATAATTTCAAGAAATATATTTTAATATTTCACATAAGTAGAAATGACTCTTTGATAATGTGTATTATTTAGTGATGGTTACTGACTCTTAATCTGGGTTCAAATCTTAGATCAGCCATTTATAGGCCTGGACCAATATCCAACACTCATTAGACTGTCAATGCAACCAATGTGTTTAAAACTTTTCAACACTTATTCCCAGCTTCTTCTTAGGATTTCAATTAAATATTCAGTGTATGTGCACAAGTGTGTGTGTGTATGTGCACAAGAGTCATCAAATGATGCTATCAATGTTAGTGTTTAGGCAATGCTAACAAATGAGTATAGAATAATGGTGTAGGATTATCCTTGGTGTTAAGCCCCCTCTATGTTATTATACTGATTAAAACTCAAGAAATTTATTCATACTTTCAGGGTACTATGGAAGTGCACCTAGGTGGAGCAGTGAATATAGCACTGTGCCTGAAATCAGGAACTCTCATCTTCCTGAGTTCAAATCTGGCCTCAGATATTTACAAGCTATATGACCCTGGGCAAGTAATTTAATCCTGTGTGCCTTAGTTCCTCATCTCTAAAAAAGAGTTGACTCTTATCTATGTCATCCTGTGCAAGTCGTCAAACATCTGTCTGCCTTGGTTTCTTCAATTATAAAATAGAGGTTATAATAGCACCTATATCCTGAGTTTATTTTGAGGATCAAATGACATAATATCTGTAAAGAACTGAACACATTGACAGACACAGACTAGGTGCTTCATGAATGCTAGTTTCATTCTTCCTCTCATAAAATTAGGGTAGAATGGTCTAGGGCTTAGGGATTTCTTATAGACAATATTTATTATTGTTAAATGTTTTCTATTCCTAATTCTCCAAGCTTGTGACCTTAGGTAAGTAATTTAACTTCTGCATAAAACTGGAGAAGGAAATGGCAAGCAATCCCAGTATCTTTGCCCAGAAAACTCAAGAAAAGCAAGGAACTTAACTTAACATCCACTTCCCTCATCTATAAAAGGAGTGGGTTAGATTTTATGACATCTATATCCTCTTCAGCTCTAAATCTTAAAGGTAGATGATAAATTAAAAGACTTTTGTGTTATAACTACATAACTACTTTGTTGATAAACCCATTGGGGAAAAACATTTTCAAATAGTTTCACAGCAGAATATTAGCAACTGATAAGATTTTTCTTTAGTGAGATTCAAAGAAGCTCCATCTTTTCTTCTTCTCTTTATCTTTTTCCAATAGGTCTTGTCCCTTTAAACCACTTTCTAGCAAAATATATATTTCTTGGGCTTGATGAATGATGAGATTTAAAGCAGAAAGGGACCTTTGTAGTCAACAAATGCAACTATTCACTGAATACAGAAAAATTCAGAGTGGTTAAGTGCCTTCTACAGGGTAATACAGAGTCTGAATTTGATCCCAGTTTCTCTGAACTCTAATATAGTGCTCATTCACTCATCATCTTGAGTCTATTATTTTGGCCACAGTTTTTCAAAATAGGGTTTGAAACTTTAAGAACAATACAGGAAATGTGTAGTTGTAGAAATCCAAAGGGGAATATTGCCATGCAAGTACTAATTGGCCATGGTAAAAAATGATCAAAAGTTCACGACTTAGTGGTACATTCAACTTGAGCTTCCTGGTGGTTAAAAAGAGCTATAACAAATTTATTTTAAGAAACAAGAACTAAGCAAAAAGAATCTCATTCCATGATCCCAAAGAAATTACTGGTTTTCTAGTAGAGAGGAGAATTAGATCTCTTTTAAAAAATATTCATCATGTTTCTCCAATGTGTGCTCATTTACCACTGGTTCCTATGACACATATTGCTGAATTTTTTTTTTAATTGCATAAATCTTTAGTATTCTAAAATGGGAGAAAACATCAGGGAAAGTGGGCAGTCAATTTCCTTTATCTTGCTATTTAAAAAATTATTTGTTAACCTCTTTGCTTTCCATACCACCTATTTTCACCCTCTACTAGAGTTAAAGGTTTCCTCTGAATATTAGAATTTCTAGAAATATATTTAGTATCAGCTTTTGCATGTACAGTGCTATGGTAGACACCATTTAGAAGTATTGTAGCAGTAATCAAAAATGACCTTTAATAATTTTGATGAAAACAAACTCACTGAATTAATAAACAAACTTTTTATTTGTTGATAGACTTAATGAACAATTAATAAGATATATCTATATATCTATATTTATACATAATTAGATGGTAAGAAATGTGGCAATTGTGAAATTTCAATGAGAAGAGAAAAATACTTTTTAGCTATTAGAAAATATGAAATATTAAACTCACTGACTTTTACTTTTCCTCATTTTTTGCATTTTAATCCAAGAGTTTACTTATGCTTTTTTCTTCTTTCATTTATTTTTGCTTTGAGTAGCTAAGTTATCAATCTATATCCATATAACAATGCTTCTACTATGATAAAAGTATATATCTGGAACAAGAGCAGTAAGTAAAAATGGAATAGTGTGATAATTCTACATAACTCGGTAGCCTTTTGCAGCTTGTTCAATGTCTCAAAGTCTACAGAAAAAAGTTCATAATATCATAGGATCATAATTTAGAGCTAGAATAATTCTCAAAGTCATCTAGAACAAATCCCATATTTTAGAAGAAACACGTAGTAATTCTCTTCTTTACATTTCTGAAACTTGGCAGTCCTTCTTCCTTTCCATTTATCCATCCTAATATATGTTTTCATTTTAGCATAGAATTAGAGTAAATAAAAAAACAAATTGCCAAGTTGGACATACCTGGTAATGGATGCCATAAATACTTGCTGATCTTTTTCTTTACATTACTGTAATTTCCCAATACCTTTCCCTTCCTTTCCCTATCCCAATAGATTCTACCATTTTAACATAGAAATATAGAATTTTAAAAAGACCACATTGGCCATGTCTGTCACTGGATGCCTTATTCTGGACCTATAGTCCACTACTTCTCAGGAGAGAAGTAAATTGCATCATTAGTCCTCTGAAGTAATGATTGGAGACTTCATTGGTCATATTTCTGATGTCTTCATGTTAGTGTGGTTTGGATAATTCCTTTTCTTGCCAATTTCTTCATTTTATAGACAAGGAAAATTAGACCTAAAGAATTTGTTACTTATTCAGTCTTAACTACTAGAGCCAGTATTGCAACCTATGACTTCTGACTTCAAATGTAGCACCACTCAACCAGAGGTTAACTTGGAATACCAGAAAATGTTAACAAGCTTTTGATAGGTTTGTAGCTGTAGTATCACTTAATATTTAATTATTTTTGAGTAGGATAGAATCTTTTTTCTAGTGATTTGCAAAGTTTTTGCAAAAAAAGAACGATTCCATTTGTGATGACATTTTAATAAACATCATCTCTTCCTACATCTCTGGTTGTTAGGAAAGTCATATTTTATGTCTACAAGTGCTGTCCCCTCATTCTGTTACATTCACTTTTACTGCTTTGTCATATTGGGTAATGTCACAATCAGGAAATGGATGTAGTAACTGGCATTTTGGGGTAAGAAGCAAGATTGTTGTCAAAACCAGGTGATTTTACTCATTCTTGTCTGCCTGTGCACACAGCAGAAAGTTTTCAAATCCTTTGGAGAAAAAATTATTCAGGTGAAAGGTACAGCATAAATAAATACTGAATTTCAGAAGGGTGACATTGTTGAAGCAGGAGGAAATAACAAGTCGCTTTGTGAGGGATCAAAATTCTATTCAAATGCCAATATCTTGGCAACACTGAAGGTGGATGAGGAAATGTAGAAAAAAAGAACATTGTCATTTAATAGGTTTCTTTTTTACACTGTTATGTGTTTTCTAGCTGGAGTGTGGCAGGAACTCTTTAAATGCTTATATGAACTCAGTCCTAAATCTCTCAAGCTAGGGCTGCCAATTGTGACAAATTATGTTCAATTATGTGACTACTGGACACCAGAGGCTGAGCTAAATTGGATTTGTTCTTGGATATTGGAGCTGGTGTTTGGATAAGTCAGATTGCTACTTTGCTACCCAAATAGTTGGGATATGTTTACTTTTGATGGGTGGGGAATATACTTGCTAAATCCTTCTTTAGATAAAAATAATTGATTTAAAAGACACCTAAAGACACAAACAAGAAAGTTGCAGTAAGATACCCATACTAACAGCAACAAGGCTGAAATGCTCTCTTTTTTAAGGATCATTAGTCACTCCTCTGAAATACAGCATTGTGAAATTGACAAAGAGCTGCCATAGCAATTTGGAAGGTGAGAGTTCAAGATATGACATTGACAAATAATAGCTGTGTGAATGTGAACAAGATAGTCAATCTTTCAATGTCCTAGACAATTCTAAGACTGTAAGTAGAAGATGAAATTTTGATCTGTAGCAGTGGAGAGAGTTTACTTAGTTGCAAACCTAATGGAAATTATAGGTCTGCAGCAAAATGATTTTAAAAAGTTGACAAGGTGGGGGGGGGCAGCTGGGTGCCTCAGTGGATTGGGAGCCAGGCCTAGAGACAGGAGGTCTTAGGTTCAAATCTGGCCTCAGATACTTCCCAGATGTGTGACCCTGGGCAAGTCACTTAACCCTCATTACCTAGCTCTTACTACTCTCTTCTATCTTGGAACCAATACACAGTATTGATCATAAGATGGAAGGTAAGGGTTTAAATTTTTTTTTAAAGTTGATAACAATAAAAACACCCCTAAACCACGATTAGACAGAAAACTTTTTGTTTCATTGTGAGTACCAAGGAGTGATCTAGTTCTCTAAGTTTTCTTTTTGAGAGGTCTGGATTTAAATTGTACATTTTTTGGCTAAACCTATATAAAAAGGCTTCTTGTAAACTAAAGTGGAACTGGAATGGGAGGGGAATGGAGGGAGAAAAAACATGGTGGTACATCAACAGAAAATTGACATTTTGGCAAGTTTGACTTCTAGTTCCATCTGTGAAACCAAAGATAAGATGACAGTCAAACTAGGATACTGTTCAGACTTGTACTGTCCCTAAGGGAAAGCTGATGTTTCCCTGGAAAAGGCAGGCCTTCTTTGATGAGAGGACTATTTTTAATAGCACAGGGGTATTCCTTTCTTTTCATACATTTGGACCTTGATGATTTATTAGAGATGCCTTTGTTGCCATGTTGACTCTAACTTTCTGAACCAGGAGGCAAATAAACTGAGAATATAGCTTATGTGATTTAATCAATAAATATTTAGTGTTTAGCTATTATATTCAATATATCAGACTAGGTGTTAGGTAATACAAAGATGAACATGACCCTAGAGCTTCCTTTAAGGAGCTTACAATCTAATGTAGGAGATAAATGTTTATATAAGTAAAATACAGAGATTTCAATGAAGGTCAAAGAGAGACAAATACAATGTGATCAGGAAAATATGGAGAGGGAGAACTCCTTTTCCGTGAGGGAGAGAGTTATCTGGAAAGGTTTCATGAAGGATTTGGCACCTGAGCTTGGCTGTAAAGGAAAAGAGAGAGTTCATCAGATGAAGATATAAAAAGGGATTGTATTCCAGGTATCATAAACAACTTGTGTGGATACTTGGAGGTGGGAGAGGGCAATATGAAAATAGAAAATAGTTATTAGTCCATTTTAGTTAAAATAAATAAGTGCACAAAATAGGGTAGTATGAACTAAAGCTAGAAAGGTACTAGAGTTTACCTAGATAATCATTTAAAAAGTAAAAAGAAGAGATTATCTTAATTAACCAAAGGATGAATGGGCAGCAAAATCTTAAAAATTGAAAATAATTTTCAGAAAAGTGTTGTTTTTGAAACATGGTCTTATAGGATTATTTATAAGTACAATAACATATTATCTGCTGGCTAGGCCATGATATTTAAAAATTATATAATATTCAATTCTTCAAATATTTTTGAACACTGCTATATGTCTCATATACCACCCAAATATTTTTTCTTTAGAATAAACATCCTCTATTTCTTCAGCTAATCTTTATATTACATATCTTCTTTGCCTGCTATACTGATTGGTTGTTATTTTCCATCTGTCCTACATTTTCAGGAAGGTTTCATCCATGCTTCACTTTACTTCCTAGTACCAGCCAATTTTCTTTCTAATCATCTTGACCCCTAGAACAGAAATCATATCTGCATGCTTTTAAAATCTGCCTTTTAATATAGTCTTACAGCCCTATTCACTATTCTTATAATGTTATGGACCAAAATATCTTTCCCTAGCTCCCACTTCCCCAAGTGTGTTTTCTTCCCATGTTACACTATGAATTCCTTGAAGGAAGGAATTGTTCTTGTCTTTGTTTTCACAATCCCTTGGCTTACCAAAGTCATTCGTACATAATACATTGCTCAACACTTTTAATTAATTCCTATGGAGACCCTCTTGGTCATTGACCTTCCTGAAATTAAATACTTCAAATAGACCATGATACTCCAGATTTCCTTTGGGAAGGACAAATGCAGTGGGGCAATCATCTTTCTATAATCTGTGCTATGTTCAGGAGAATGAAGTCAATGATTGTTTTTCATTTTATCTCTGTATTTCCAATATCAGTTATATTATAGCTATTTAATATTTGCTGAATTAAATTACATTAAATCTAATGCTTAAATTTTGTTTTTTTCCTTTTATGTTTGCTCTCTCATATTGTTGACTCATGTTGAACTTTTTGTTCACTAAAAGGAGTATTTAGGAATACACTGGATAGAGTACCAGACCTGGAGTCAGGAAGACTAAAGTTCAAATATAGCTCCAGCCATTTATTAGCTGAGTGATGCTGGGCAAGTCACTAAGCCCTGTTTACATCAGTTTTCTTTTCAATGAAATGAGCTGGAGAAGGAAATAGTAAACCACTTCAGTATTTTTGCCAAGAAAACTCCAAATGGTGCGATGAAATGTCAAACATTACTAAAATGTCTTAACAATAACAAAAATGTTCACTAAAATCCCTCATTTCTTTTTTCTTACAACAACTATTTTTTGGACATGACTCCCATGTGGTTCTTTTGAAATTGATTTTTAAACCAATTCCAAAGTTTTCTAATTATTCCCATTAATTTCAATTTTATTCGATGTCAGTCATCACTGTGGTAGAAGTCATTTCTATTTAATTCAATTTGTGAAAAATGGAGTACCAATTATATGTCACCTACCATCCCAATTACCAATAATACTAAGACAAAAATAATGTAGATTACCAACAATAACAAGACAAAAATAATATAGACCTTGACTTTAATGAGTTTATCTCATATGGAATATATGTGGTGTTTGGAGGGATACAGTATATAGATAATATCTTTTGTACCTTGTCATTCAACATTTAGTCTCCCTTTCTATCTATATGATCTTGGGCAAATCACTTGACCTTGCATTTCTTCCATTTTAAAATAAGGTGGTTGTACTAGATGGTCTCTGAAGTTCCTTTCAGCCATACATTTTATGACTGAATTAGTGCATCTTTGTGCAGTCAATAAATACAATAAGCAATCTTTTATTACATTAAAATTGTGGAATAGTATATTACCAATAATAGATCCCTATGACACCCCACTAGAAAGTCAAGATGAAAATAACCCATTAATGACTACTTTTTCCATCCAGATATTTATCTAATTATACATTCACCTAATTGTGTTGTCTTCTAACCCAAACTGTCCATTGTATCTAAGAGCAGAAGATAATGGATTTAGAATTGGGAGAGACCTGATAGAATATAAATATATTTAAATATAATTATAACTACATCTATAACTATAATTATATATACATATGTATGAGAGAGACTGAGAGAGAGGAAAAACAAAGACAACTATTTCATAGACCCCAGGTTAGGGAAACTTCTATTTTACAAAATTGGGGCCCACATAAAAACTCAAGTGACTCGGTTGCTTGTCTGAGTGACTCAAGCCATTCAAGTCACTTATCAAGATAACAAATGTGTGAGAAATTTTGCCAAATACAAATGGCTTGCTGAAATTTATTTATACATTATTATGTCTTCCATTCTAATAGTTCCATTAAAATGAAATGTGTCTCTAATTTCTTTTCTCTTTCCTTTTTAATCTCTGCTTGCTTTTGCTTCTTATTGTCTATACAAGTTTAAGCAAATCTCTTAACCTTTTTGGGCCTCAGCATTTTTTTTTTACTCATGAAATGAGAAAGTTGGATTAAACTGACCCCTAAGGTCTAAGTTCAATGAAAAATCTCATGCAGTTGATTTTTGAACTACCCTATCTATCCCTTTTCTATCTTTGAATCACCATTGCACTTTATGTCTGTCTCACTCATTTGTCACTTAGCAAGGAAGTATTTTAAGTAAGTATTTACCTTTAATGTCTCCATTCCATTATCTAGGTGAATGGCAAATTATTTATGGTAAGGATAAGATATTAGAAATTCTTCTCTCTCCCAGGACTCAAAAAAGTGTCCTACACACAGTAGGCTCTTGACATTGTCTCTAGATAGTAATAATAAAGTTAACATAATAAGAAATTCAATGAATTCAATGAAGTCATTTAAAATGTTTTCTTCCATGGAGGAAGTCATCTGAAGATTTGGGGCCACAGGTCCTCATCAGTAAAATGGCAATAAAACAATTCATTGAATTATCACAATCAAGCTAAATTTTTATCTGTCTGAATAATGATCCTTTGAGAAATTGGGATAGTGGGCCAGAAATTAATCTAAGGTCTCCTTCCATCCTATCACTGAATCATTGTATATTTGCAATGTGCAAGTAAATCGGGGACCTATTGGAATATAGAGCATAGTCTTCATCACATGACTAATGAATATAAGAGAAAATATTTGAACTTAACTTTCTCTTGACTCTTCAATTCTCTTTCTATTACACCACATTATTATAGTAAGTTTGCAACTTGTTCCTTTCTCCTCTTATAATTCTCCTTAATTACTAACTCAGATAAGAGCAAAGCAGATGAAACCAAAAAAATGTAGATAAAAGAAAAAATGATCCTATTTTGAAAGCTTTTGGTATGAAAGTCATCAAAAGAAAAAGGAAGTCATATAACAAATGTGTGAATGAAAATAATTTCTGCAAATTGAGTTAATTTGCTGCCTTAAAAGCATACTAATTGTTTCCATTTGCAAGCCTTAAAGACATCAGGCCTTCTCAGGTGAAAGGTCCTCACTATATGAGAAAGAACTGAAGATTTTGATGAAAATATACTTGGCTCATGAAGGCCTTGTCACGGAGTGCATATGGTGCGCAGTTCCTGAACATGTGCCTTCCTTCACTGACACCTTCCAAACCTCTTCAAAAAATCCAGGAAGCTTCAGATACTAAAAAATTGATGACTGCGCTAATACTGCTGCCTTTGAACAAAGACCTGGCTCATGCATGAAACAGCATATTGAGTAAGTAGGCTGATGGCTACAGGCTGCTTTGATCATTCTAAGTTCTCAGTGAGAGAGGTTTCAAATTTCCCCTTTGTGAATATACATACATGTATTGTCACATGTAAACACATGTAAACACACACACATTCATGTGTGTATTTACAAACTATAGATATGCAAAACATACATATATACATTCATACATACATATATGAATATACATACACAAATATTTATACAGTGAGGGGAAACTATATCCACAGGTACACAGATCTATGTATATCTATACATACACAAATAAATACATGTATATATGTGTACATGGGTAGTATAAATGTGATTTTGTATATTATATATATATACATATATATGTATATATATATATAAATAAAGTCCTAAACACACACACATATAGAGAGAGACAAACTTTTAGTTTTTCAGGAGACTCTGAAAAGAAAATTAAATTATCATTAAACATCAAGCTCTGAAGGGTTAAGAAATAAGTTAAATTTTAATATCTAGAATTAAAAAACTCCAAAGATCCCAACACTTGACTAATATTGTTGCATTCCAAAAACCAGTAAAATAAAACCAGAAACAATGTGAATGCATGCTGACCTTAGGTTTGAGAAACCATAAGTGTGTGAGACTAAAAATGAGTGAATACTCCAAGTATTTAGATTTATAGAATTTAATAACAACAAAGTGAGAGAAAAAGGGCTTCCTTCAGCCGAGTGAGCAGAACAAAGAGCCAGAGACTCACACCTGCCAAGCTCGAGCCAAAGGAAAAGCCCCGCAGTGTGGGTTTCAGCAAAATTTATAAACAAATCCAAGCTAGGGTGCAACACAGGGATGCAAGACAAGGGACCCCTAGGAAGAGAAAAGAATGCTGGGAAATGAAGTCCCCTGCCACAATATTTTTTTTAAACCCACAAATGCAAGACTGCTCTTGATAACTTTCTAGCTTTGTTGCCTAGGACAATTTAGTGTCCCGCTCAATAGCTTACATAAATCTCTAAGCCTATAAGATACAAAACAGGCATTGCATTGGTAGGAATTCTTCATTCGGAGCTCTCTGTATTCATCAAATCACTGGTAGAGAATGTTTTCTCACTTGGTGTTTTCCCTACAAATGCAATCACAAATCTGTGGTAGGTGAGAGGAATTTTGGGACAGAGAGACAAACATAAAAACCTTTGGGATGAATAGAGTGGAATAATAAGCTTTTTTTTAAAACATTATTTAAAAAAAATTGATGTATAGCAATAAATGACTGATCAAGACTAAATTTATATTTGTTTTCTTTGGACCCAGAACATGTAACTAGGGATAAAAAGCTTTATCTTCAATGTTGTAAATGTTGGCTTGATGTTAAGGAACAACACTGCCATTTACACCTTGGATTATATGCTACCTCTGACATTCACTGGTTGTGAGACCCTAGAAAAGTTGTTTAATCTGCCTGTTTCTTCATCTGAAAAATGAGGATAGGGCCTGTCACTCCTAATTAGCTAATTACATTATTGTGACTAATAAGTGCGATAACATGCATAAATCACTTTGCAAAACCCAAGGTGCCTTACAAATGGCGGGTGTTATTTCTTGCCTAAGGTTGCACAGTCAGATAAATTGGAAATGTTAGGACTACCCACCCAGATTTCTTGACTTTATGTCCATGTTTCTTGCCATTAGAGATCTGCTTCAGGGTAGATTGAGGTAAGCAAATTCTTCCCTAAGCATTTAGATATTATTTTTCCTTCACCAGCTCTTGACAGCTTGCTAAGGTCATGAGGCCCAACTTTTTGGTAAATTGATTCTTTTCTAGAAGAAGAGAGAAATGTTAAGACACAAGTTAGAAATGTCTTTTTCTTTTCTCGTGACTTAATAACCCTTAATAATAGATTAGTAGTTAGGTTGATTAACAAAACTAAGTGATTTTCATGTTTCTCAATATGGGCAACTGAAACCGTCCAGCCCTTAATGTACTTACATTCTAAAGGGAAAAGTTATGCATAAGGAGAGTTAGAAGAAAAATGAACGAGTATACTTCAGGTGGCAAAGAGATGGCAAGAAACTAATGATGCAGAGAAACTAAACCAAAGAGTCTTCAGTTTCAAAATGGATCAATTAACTTTAATACTGTTTGCTGCCCACATCTTGGGAACGAGTGGCATAGAAAAGACGTAGCAAAGTTTTTCTCTGCAATGTTTCCACTAAATGTATAATTGTTATTGCAACTATTTATTCGACAATTAGAATTTTCAAGCACGTTCACCTCTTTCAAATTCGTCCTGAATTTTTATTTCTTAAAGCATTTGTAGACCCATTAAAATCTATGTGGGTGTGAGTGCTGCAGAGTATCTCCCAAAGAGGGTACAGTGTTGATGGAAGATTGACAGCCCTGGAAATTTAAACCCTGGGGCTGCATAAAGCAGAACAGGTTGTCCCTTTTTGCTTTCTGAAATATTGACCTTGCCAGGAGTGATGCCTCATGGATTAGAAAAAAGGTTACATATCCAGTGGCCCATTGATTTCCATAGGCAAATTATTGAGGCAAAAGACAAGGCTGCCTACTGTGATGGAATGTAAAGAGTTGTTTCTTTTTGAACAACTGGTCAGCATTGATGATTCCAGGCATAGTACTAAACCATAATGAACATGGGTAAAACTAAAGTAATATCTTTGGGAACCAGAGCTAAATGTCATAAGTGTTGAGCTGAGTCTGGAAAGGGAATGAGCACCTAGTGAGTACAGTGCTTAGAACTTATTGTATTTTTCTGTGTATGGTTCTTTGTTGTTTACTTGTTTCAATCATGTCTAACTTTTATGACCTAATTTAGAATTTTCTAGGCAAATATACCATAGTACTTTGCTATTTCCTTCTCTGACTCATTTTACAAATGAGGAAATGGAGGCAAACAGAACCATGTGTTTTGTTGTTGTTGCTCTTAGATTTTTTTTTTTGTGACTTGCCCATAACCACAAGCTAGTAAGTGTTAAGAGACTTTTATGCAAGAAGATGAGCCTTCTGACTCTAGCTGTAATGGGAAAAGGATAGAGATAGGGTAAGATTTAAGAGAAGTGGAAGGCTGTCTTTAAGGCACAAACTAGAAACTCAAGGGAAAGGATTTTAGCAGGCAGAAGGCAGAGGAGGAACAGTTTGGAAGTGACAACTGCTAGAGTAGTGACTTTCTGTAGGAAGTTGGGCTCTTCCTGTCTGAAAGGATGGAGGAAAGGCGGCTTGTCAGAGCTTAGCTACCTCAACCTGACTGTGGAGAAGGAGTAAACCCCTAAATCACATTTGAAGGTTCTCTATTGACTGGGAAACATCTAGAAAAGGATCTGACCATACCTGCTCTGCTTTCCAGAAGTTTTTTTTTTTTTTATCAAAAAATCCTTTCAGATTGGCTTTGAGGTTTTACCTCAGGGGTCAGACCCTCTGGGGTGGACTTAGCATGATAATGGTAAGCAAATTCTTTTCTTTGATTTCATTGATATGGAGAATTCCTGGAAGATGAACTCCCTTTACCAAAGCAGGTTAGCCACCTTCTTTGTAACTGATTTGGCTTGAGAATTGCCTGAGAGGTTAAATGGCTTTCCAGAAGTCACAGAGCCAGAGTAGGTCAAAGGTAAATTGTGAAACCAAGTTTTTCTTGCTCCAAGATCAATTTACTTTCCACTAGACCATGTTGCTTCTTATAGTCCTATAAGCAATTGTGAAAATGAAGCATGGACAGAAACACATGTGAAACAAAGAGAAATAAAAGAATAGCATGAATAATACATGCACTGAATAAAATAGTGCAACCTGAAAAAAGTAAGGACCTGAGCCAGGTTGTTCTGAAGAAAAGATAGGAAAATGGAGCTTCCAAGAAATGGTGAATCAGATGATAGCACGGGTACACACACACACACACACACACACACACACACACACACACACACACAGATATCCTGAAAGAAAATATATGAAATGATGCAAAGTGAAATGAGTACAACTAGGAGAACATTGTACACAATAACAGCAATAAAGTCTGATGATCAACTGTGAATGACAACTATTATCAGCAATGCAATGATCTAGGACAACTGCAAGAGAAAAAAGCTATGTATAGCTATAGAAGGAACTGACAGCATCTGAATGCCTATTGAATCATGCCATTTTTACTTTATTTCCTTCATGAATTTTTCTCTAGTATACGTGATATGTATTTTCATATAATATGATGAACATAGAAATTTATATTGCATAATAACACAGTCTAATCTATATCATATTACCCCCCATCTTGGGGAGGGGAAGAAGATGAGAGGGAGGATGAGAACATGAATTGAAAAATGTAAGAAAATAATTATTAAAATTATATCAATGTGCCTAGATTAACAGAAGAAGAAATAGAATACTTAAATAATCCCCTATCAAAAAAAGAAATTGAACAAGTCATCAAAGAACTCCCTAAGAAAAAATCCCCAGGACCTGATGGATTCACAAGTGAATTCTATCAAACTTTCAAAAAACAAAAAATCCCAATATTATACAAACTATTTAACATAATAAGCAGAGAAGGAGTTCTACCAAATTCCTTTTAAGACACAAATATGGTGCTGATTCCAAAGCCAGGTAGATCAAAAACAGAGAAAGAAAACTATAGACCAATCTCCCTAATGAATATAGATGCAAAAATCTTAAATAGAATACTAGCAAAAAGACTCCAGCAAGTGCTCACAAGGGTTATTCATTATGACCAGTTAGGATTAATACCAAGAATGCAAGGATAGTTCAATATTAGGAAAGCCATCCACAAAACTGACCATATCAATAAGCAAATTAACAAAAATCACATGATTTTCTCAATAGATGCCAAAAAAGCCTTTGACAAAATACAACACCTATTCCTATTGAAAATACTAGAAAGTATAGGAATAGCAGAGCCTTTCCCAAAAATAATAAATAGTATATATTTAAAAATATTAGAAACATCCCCAATAAGATCAGGAGTGAAACAAGGATACCCATTTTCACCTCTATTATTTAACATTGTACTAGAAACATTAGCAGTAGTAATTAGAGAAGAAGAAGAAATTGAAGGCATTAAAATAGGTAATAAGGAGACCAAGTTATCACTCTTTGCAGATGATATGATGGTCTCCCTAAAGAATCCTTAAGAAATCAACTAAAAAGTTATTGGAAATAATCAACAACTTTAACAAAGTTGCAGGATACAAAACAAACCCATATAAAGCATCAGCACTTCTATATATTTCCAACACATCTCGGCAGCAGAGAAATTCCATTTAAAATCACCCTAGGCAATATAAAATACTTAGGAATCTATCTGCCAAGGCAAACATAGGAACTATATGAACACAACTATAAAACACTCTCCACACAATTAAAACTAGATCTAAAGAATTGGAAAAACATTGATTGCTCATGGGTAGGATGAGCTAACATAATAAAAATGGCAATCATAACCAAATTAATTTACTTATTTAGTGCCATGCCCATTGAACTACCAAAAAACTTTTTTACTGAATTAGAAAAAAGACATAAAGTTCATTTGGAAGAGCAAAAGATCAAGAATATCAAAAGAAACAATGAAAAAATGTGAAGGAAGGTGGCCTAGCAGTACCAGATCTTAAACTGTACTATAAAGCAGTGGTTATCAATACAATATGGTACTTGCTAAGAGACAGAAGGGAGGATCAGTGGTATAGACTTGGGGTAAGTGACCTCAGCAAGACAGTCTATGATAAACCCAAAGATCCCAATTTTAGGGATAAAAATCCACTATTTTCCAAAATCTGCAGTGAAAATTGGAAAACAATATGGGAGAGATTAGGTTTAGATCAACATCTCACAGCCTACACCAATATAAAGTCAGAATGAGTGAATGACTTGAATATAAAGAAGGAAACTATAAGTAAATTAGGTGAACACAGAGTATTATACATGTCAGATGTTTGGGTAAGGAAAGATTTTAAGACCAAGCAAGAGTTAGAAAAAATTACAAATTGAAAAGTAAATAATTTTGATTACATTAAATTAAAAAGTTTTTGTACAAAAAACCCCAATGCAACAACAATTAGAAGGGAAGCAGCAAATTGGGAAAAAATCTTTATAACAAAATAATAATAAATAATAGGTCTAATCATATAAAGGTCTAATATAATAAAAATGAATATAAATATAATAAAAATAAAGTTCTAATCACTCATTTATAAGGAGCTAAATCAATTGTACAAAAAAATCAAACCATTCCCCAATTGATAAATGAGCAAGGGACATGAATAGGCAATTTTCAGTTAATGAAATCAAAACTATTAATAAGCACATGAAAAATGTTCTAAATCTCTTATAATCAGAGAAATGCAAATCAAAACAACTCTGAGGTACCACCTCACACCTAGCAGATTGGCTAACATGACAGCAAAGGAAAGTAATGAATGCAGGAGGGGATGTGGCAAAGTTGGGACATTAATATATTGCTGGTGGAATTGTGAATTGATCCAACCATTTTGGAAGGCAATTTAGAACTAAGCCCAAAGGGCTTTAAATGACTACCTTCCCTTTGATTCAGCCATAGCACAGCTGTGTTTGTAACCCAAAAAGATAATAGGGAAAGAGACTTGTACCAAAATATTTATGGCTATGCTCTTTGTGGTGGCAAAAAATTGGAAAATGAGGGGATGCCCTTCAATTGGGGAATAGCTGAACAAATTGTAGAACATGTTGTTGATGGAATACTATTGTGCTCAAAAGAATAATAAACTGAAGGAATTCCATGTGAACTGGAATGACCTCCAGAAATTGATGCGGAGTGAAAGGCGTCAATCAGGACAATGTTTTACACAGAGATTGAAACACTGTTATACAATCAAATGTAATGGACTTCTACTAGCAGCAATGCAATGATCCAGGACAATTCTGAGAGACCTATGAGAAAGAACACCATCTACATAAAGAACACCATCTACATTCAGAGAAGAATTGTGAGAATAGAAACACAGAAGAAAAACAACTCCATCATAAGAGTTGATGGGGATATGATTGGGGATATAGATGACTCTAAATGATCACACTAGTGCAAATATCAATAATATGGAAATAGTTCTTGATCAATGACACATGTAAAAATCAATGGAATTGGGCATTAGCTATAGCAGGGAGGTGGGGAGGGAAAGAATATGAATCTTGTAACCAAGACAAACATTCTAAATTAATTAAATCATATTTTCCAAAAATTTTAAAATATAATAACTGTTACAGATTTAAAAAAATATAGCAATGTGCAATCTGGAAAAAAAGATAAAAATAGAACTTCTTTCTTTGGAAAGGTGTGGGAATATAGTGTTGTATAGTTTTGTTGATTTTTTTTTCTTTTTACTTCTTTGTTATAAGGAATGAACATTTGAAGGGAAATTAGATTACACAGTGGATAAAGTGCCTTGTCTGGAGGAAGGACAATCTATCTATTAGAGTTTAAATTTTACTTCAGACACATACTAACTGTGTGACTAGGACAAGTCCATTGATCCATTTTGTCTCAATTTCCTCATCTGTAAAGTGAAATAGAAAAGGAAATGGCAAACCACTCCAGTGTTTCAGCTGAGAAAACCCTGAATGGGAACGCAAAGAGCTGGACACAATCCAGTCGACAAATAGTCAAAGAATGTGGAGAGACAATTCTTAGAAGAAGAAATTAAAACTATCTTTAGTCATATGAAAAAATGCTCCAAATCTGTATTAATTAAATACAGATTAAAACAACTCTGAGATACCCCTTTATGCCCACCCGATTTGCTAACATGACAAAAAAATGATAAATGTTGGAGGGGATGTGGAGAAATGGACACTAATATACTGCTGTTGGAGCTGTGAACTGAAACAATAATTCTGTAGAGCAATTTGGAACCATTCCCAATGGTCCATAAAAGTGTGCATACCCTTTGACCCATAAATAAAATTACTAGGTCTGTATCCCAAAAAAAGATTAAAAATAGGGGAAAAGAACCCACCTCTCCAAAAATATTTATAACAGCACTTTTTCATGGTGACAAAGGATTCAAAACTGAGTTTGTCCATTAATTGGGGAATGACTGAATGAGTTGTGGTATGAGTTTATAATGGTGTATTATTGTACAATAAGAATGACAAAATAAGAGGATCATAAAAAAATCTTGGAAAGAATTATTTATATGAAGTTATACAAAGTAAAGAAAGCACAACCAGAAGAACATTGTACATAGTAAGAACAATAATGTGCAATAATCAACTGTGAATGACTTAACTATAATCAGCAAAGCAAGTATACAGGATAACTTTCCACCACCAGTGAAGGAACAGATGAAATCCAAATGCAAACTAAAACATGTTATTTACTAAACTTTACTTCCTCTAATTTTTCTCTAGTGTAAACAATGTCTTATTTTACAACATGACAACTGTGGAAATATGTATTATATGATTATATATATGTACATATATACATACATATAATCTATATCAATTTACCTCCCTTCTTGGTGAAGGGGAGAAAGAAGAAGAGAATAAGGATTGCAAAATATCAGAAAGAAAAATATAAAAATTATACCAACATGTAATCTAAAAACATACAAAGAGTTGGACATGACTGAAAAATGATTGACC
This sequence comes from Monodelphis domestica, assembly GCF_027887165.1. Classification (NCBI taxonomy): domain Eukaryota; kingdom Metazoa; phylum Chordata; class Mammalia; order Didelphimorphia; family Didelphidae; genus Monodelphis; species Monodelphis domestica. The sequence continues at coordinate 328,358,192 of NC_077228.1, forward strand.
AGCAACACTATGGTCTTCTGAGGGTAGGGTGGAAGGAGAGGTGAAAGATATATTGGGAAATGAAGGTGATTTCAAAACAATATGCAGTGTATATGAAACTTTAAAACATTGTCATTGAATTGTGCTGACTGAGAGGATTTCAAAGTACATTGAGATGTATCTTACGCAAGGAGGTGATAGCTCTGTCTGTTATGTTTTACCTTGTTCAGAGTAAATCTTTCATATTGTGTGCAGTTTTGAGTAGGACATATTAGGAAGGACTAAGATGATATAGTGCCTTGAGAGCATTCCACCAAAAATTAACTGGAGGAATTAATGTTTTGCTTAGAGAAAAGAAGACTTAGAGAAATCATAATGAATGTCTTCAATATTTGAAGGAGTTTGGGGGTAGCTAGGTGGTGCAGTGGATAAGACACTGGAATCAGGTAGAAAAATCTTTCTGAGTTCAAATGTGGCCTCAGATACCTACTAGTTCTGTGACCCTGAACAAGTCACTTACCCCAATTTGCCTCAATTTCCTCATCTGTAAAATGAGCTAGAGAAGGAAACATCAAATCACTCCTGTATCTTTGCCAGGAAAACCTCAAATGGTGTCAGAAAGAGTTGGATGTGACTGGAAAAATATTGAACAAAAAACAATTTAAAGGGATGTTGAAATATAGAAGGCATAGTAGACTAACTATGGTTCATTTCAGAGGACAGACTAATAATAAAGAGTAGAAACTACAGAGAAGCAAAGATTAAAGGAAAACCCAGCAAATATAAGAAAAATTTGAGATATGAGATAGCAGATTCTTCACATGACATTTTAAAATGAAGGCTTAACCTTCATTTGTCAGTGAAAATAGAATGTAATTTTTTTGAGGGCAGGTTGTTTTGTTTTGTTTTAATTCTTTGTCTTCATATCCCTGCAACTATCAAAATGACTTGTACATAGTAGGAGCTTATGTTTCTGGATATGTGAATATCTAGATGAAGCAGAAGGGATTCTCACTAAGTTATCTATTGAACTAGATGACCTTTTCTGAGTTTAAATTTCTGTGGTCCAGAATTCTGGACTAAGAGAATAATGATGCATATAATTCCCTAATGTAGCCATCAATAAACAGGAGGATTATAGTTTAGTGTTCAGACTGCAGGTGGTTGCTTTTGTCCCACTGGATCACCAACACTTTCTTGAAAAGAACTTGAATCACTTCACTAAATGGCAAGCCAAGATGGCAGAATCAAGAGAGCTTGAGAATTAGCTACCCATATAATTTTTGTGCAATTTATGATTATATTGAAGAAACCAGGAATCTACTTCAGTTACCCACTGACTCTTCTAAAATGCATAGCACACTGTACCAGTTTGGAATAGCTATTACAACCTCAATTTAAGTGCATAACTTTCTCAGCAAGATATTATTTGTCCTCACAGAAGAAAACTATTTTCTGAAGTGTCATTAAAAATTCATTTGTTCCTAGGAGTGTGGAAGAATCAAAACATTTTATAGGTGAGAAAGCTCCATAGTGTGTTCTAAAGAACAGCTGTTTGGGGAAAACTATAAAATCAGTAAATTTATAATGGGGACTCTGTCACTTAGGATCACAAATCAAGAACTGGAAGGGACCTCAGAGACCATCTAGTTCATAGCCCTCATTTTATAGATGAGAAAATGGAGATCCAATAAAGTGAATATACTTACCTAAGATCTTTCAAGAAATAGTAATATTTGCAATAACTAACATTTATATGGAACCTTAAGGTTTACAAAGCTCTTTATGTATATCTCATTTGATCATCATAACAACCTGTGAGGTAGGTGTTATTCTTACCTCAATTTTATACTTGAGGAAACTAAGACAGAGAAAGATTAAAAATTAAGTGAAAGAGAAATGTGGTAGGATTAAATCAGTGCTTTAGGTATCAATTCCTGTCTCTGACATAGATTAGTTTTGTGACAATGAATGAATCACTTAACTATTAAGGTGACTCCCTAAGACTATACAACTTGCCACCCGACCCATCCCTCCTTGTAGACTTTGTTCCTTCATTTCCCTAGATTTATTACCTAACCCTTCTGAGAATCACTTTCTCTCTGTTTTCCACCTCTCCATATTTCCCTTACATTGGGGAGGTGGATCCCTAGAAAGTTTTATGGAAAACTGCCAAAATTCATTGTAGTAACAGAGTCAAGTTTATATATTTTATCCTTATATCAAGCACTCATATTGTTTGGCATATAGAAGGTATTTAATAAATGTTTAACTTCTCAATGCCTGTAACTTATAAATAATGCTCTTGACTTATAGGATTACTGTGCACAATAAGGACTTTTTTTAGTTCAAAAATTTGGGGCTCTTATGGTATCCTGGGTACATTGATAGAATTGAGAGGAAAATTTTATTTTTGGTTCTCAAAGTACTTAGTTTGGGGGTAGCATATTAGGTGATCATTTCCCCATAATTGTAGAAGTGCTTAATTTTTCTTAAAATATACTTGAACTTTTGTATTTCTTTTTGAAAATGCAATTTATATTTGGCTGAGTGTTTGAAGCAGAGTTTTAGAGGTCTTTTTTTAGAGATTTTCTATAAAATCAATCCATGATTATTACCCAAGCTGGGCCCCAATGAAGAGATGTGAATAGTTGCCTTTTTATTTTCTTTGCAGAGGTGGATTACTATAAGTGTAGAATTCTTTATCTATCTATCTATCTATCTATCTATCTATCTATCTATCAATCAACATTTTATTTTCAAATGTTCTTGTCATTTTTGTTAAAAAAATTTTAATCCCCAACCCTGTCTCCCTTATTATAAAGGATTATCTCTTTGAGAGATGGAAGAAAAGGGATATATTGGAATACATAAGCAATGTAAGAACAAAATATATCAATTTAATTCATTTTTTATAAAAAAAAAATAGAACCATTCCAGGAAGAGATGTAAAAATGCATTTCCTTTCATACTGATGCAACTTAAAGTTGTGGAATGTCATACATTAGACAGAATTGAAGTGCCAGTAGTTTTGTTGAATGATTTTCCTTTTGATATTCTTTTGGTATTCTTGTTTATGCATGTATATGTGTAAGCATGTGAAGTGTGTGTGTCTATTACATAGGAAGATTTCCTCAGTTTGGGAGGTTTGGAGGCATATATTCAGAAACAACTGTGATGTAAAAAAGCAAAGGTGTCCAAACAACTTTATTTTAAAAATCTTATAGGAGAATGAACAGCCAAACAAGTTGTACTTGCTGAGTAAACTGTCCAGCTGGGATATGAAACCTGCCAAAAGGAAAGCAAGAGAATGAGCAACCATGAAGTTTAGAACTGCTTGTTAGAAACTGAGAGAACTGGTCTTCTCTGGGATTATCCCAAAAGGAAACCCTGACACAGGTGAGGGGGAGTTATCAAAAAAATGCTAGGGCCATCTAGCAGTTGGAAATCAGTCTCAATTGTCCCTCTTTGTGAAAGTAGGAAGAATTTAATTTTATTTTAAAATAGACAACTTGGATTGTAATAGATGTGAAATTTGATAAAACTATTTGTATTCTGAATTAGTTTTCAAAGTCCTTTGACACAAAAGAAAGCTTACTAGATTGAAAGTCAAAAGACTTGGATTCTGGTTCCAGATCTTCTACTAGCCAGCTTTGTGACCTTGATTATGACATTAAACTTCTGTTTTTCTCAACTATTATATGAAAGATTGTGACTATATTATTTCTAGGGCAAATTCCAACTCCACTATCATCTAAGCAGGCTCTAAAATTTCTTCTAAATCTACACATTTAGGACCATCTTGTCCCTTATTGCATCCTCTTGCAATGTCCTCTCTTCTCAATTTAATACCTGGGTGACAGTGTCAGCAGTGGTGATGGCAGATGAGGTTAAGATGGTGAAGTAAGAAATATTTGAAGTGTCCAACCAATCCACAAATAACTGCAGAAGAACAAAAAAGCCTTGAAATGAGTAGTACTAGAACAGCAGAACCAGCTGGAGAAGGGATGAAGCAGTGCTCCAATTCAATACAATGTGGAGAAACCATGAGAAGGATTAATTTCATTGTGGTACTCAATGAGATTGGGAAGCAGTATAGTGCAGGTGACAAGGAAAAGCGCACAGTTGGCTCTGTCCAGCCTCATCAGGGTAAGAGTAGAAACCAATGCCATACAGAACAAACAACAGTGAGGGGGAAAGTTGCACTGCATAGTCCAACCAGAAAAGAGGCCAGGTGCAACATAACACAGACAGTATTGGAAGGAACTCAGCCCAATGGAACCTTGATACGATTGGCCAAAACCCTGGACCCAGCTGAAATGAACAGCTACTGATTTACACACAGCCAGGCAACCGGGCTGCCTCGGCATCATGCTCAATCTGAGATCAAGACAGCTGAGCGGATTCCAGGCACAGTAGTAGCACAGTATAGTACTCCACCAAGAACAGAGTTAAGATTTGGCATACAGAAAAAAATCAAGATAAAAAAATAACCCCCAAGTGAGCAAAATTATAGAAAAAAAGGCTCACCCATAAATATATATATATATATATATATATATATATATATATATATCCACAAGAGAGTTGACCAAAATACAAGCTCAGTAGAGGACAGCAATATAAAAATAAAAATGTATGAAAAGTTAAAGAAAGATGTAAAAGAGCATCATGCCAAAAATGAATCTGTATAAGAGCTTCTAAAAAGGATAGAAAAACAAATACTAAGAAACTTAGGAGAAAAAGTAGAAAAGAAATTCATAGAAAAATCAACAGTTTAGAACAAAAACTTACTGAAGAAAATAGTTCCCTGTGAAAGGAAATACAGCACCTTAAACAGGAACATAATTCCCTAAGAAAGGAAGTACAAAACCGCAAAGAAGAATATTGTACCCTACTGGCATGAACTGATTATATTCTATACTATCTACGGTTCTTAAAACTCTTGCCCCCCTTATACTTCCACCAAATATATTCCCCTAGACACTATCCTATATTATTCATGCACTCCTATTCACATGCTGCTGACATAAGATAGAGAAGAGTCTAAACTGCTTATTGGTTGGTACCATTACAAGCTATTTTCTCTAATCTGAACTGAACCTTCAATGCAGCAAAGCAATCCTTTTGGTATCCCACTTAGAATAACTACTGTTCTAAACCTTCCTTTACATCTTTTCTCAGGTCTCTCATTGAATTCCATTCTCACCTTCTTGGTGGAGGATCTTGAAAAAATTGAAGACATCTTCTATGCTATAAACTCTGTCTCTACCTCATCTCATATTCCTCTCACATCTTCTTTCACTATTTCTTCTTTTATGCTGGTCTTTGATGAAGAGGTGCTTCTTTTCTTTGTTAAGGCCAATAATTGTACTTTTTTATCTAGGCCAATTTTACTTTGACCTTTGATTCCATGTTCTCTTCTCCTAGAGACTACTTAATCATTTTTCTGTACTTTCTAATTTCATCAAATCTATTGGCATCTCCTCTGCTCCTGAATACATGCTAACGTCTCTCCCATTCTCCAGAAAACACCCCTAAACAAAAACCCACTTGATTCTCTCATCCCTCACAGAGATAAGCATATATTTATCTTTCCATCTTCTGCTTAATTCCTTACAAATTTTCTGTACATACTTCTCACTGTCTTCTAAATCCATTTCTATCTACTTCTCAACTTTATTACTCAACAAGAACTGCTTTTATTGAATTTACCAATGATTTCTTTCTTGCCAGTTATAATGGCCCTCTCCAATCCTGATCCTTGTTGACCTGCTGCTTTTGACATTGTAGATCATCTTCTACTTTCCTTTTAGCATTTTGAAATATTATTCTCTTTTTGTTTATAACTATTTCACAAATCAGACAGCCCTTGTTCTTTCTGAGGCAAACTTCTCTGCATGCATAAGTGATCCCATCCCATCCTGCTTTCTCTAGCAGACTGACTCTTCCATTATCCTTCTCAGTATTCTTCAATATCCCTCTCTACTGAATGTTTCTCTACTGCCTACAAACATGCCATTGTCTGTTCTATTCTCAAAAATGCTTTGTTTGATCCATGCATCCCCACTAAATGTCATATCATATCTTTTCAAATTTTGTCTAAACTATTTCAGAATTCCATCTATAATAGATGCCTCCACTTCCTTTCTTTTCACTCTTTTAATTCTCTGTGATCTGGCTTCTGAACTTATCATTCAATTGAAACTCATCTCTGCAAAGTTATAATTGATCTCTTAATTGCTACCCTAATGATTTTTTTCAATTTTCTTCTTTATTGCCTTTATAGCTTTTGATGGTTTAGATCACTCCCTTTAATACTCTTTTTTCTCTAGGTTATTAAAATTTTATTTTGGAGGGACACTATTCTCGCTTGGTTTTTCTCGATATCTACCTAGAAACCCCTTATTTTCTTTGCTGTATTTTCATCCAAGTCATAACTGCTAAGTTTCCTCAGAATTCTGCCTTGGACCTTATCTCATATCATTCTATAATTTTTTGCTTGGTGACTTCATCTGTTCCCTTAAATTCAATTTTTTATCTCTATGCAGGTGATCATAAAGTTTATTTGTCCAGCTCTATGTGGCTTCTCTCATGACTTCAAATCACGTACTTCCAGTCACCTATTACACAATTCAAACTAGATGTTCAAACTCCACATGTTCTAAATTGAATTAATTATCCTTCCCCAAAACCATTTCTAAGTCTTAAATTTTTATTTATTTATTTTAAAATATTTTCCATGGTTACATAATTCGTGTTCTTTCCCTGCCCTGTTCCCTCACCACTCCTGAA